>NC_136063.1:1821567876-1822167876 GCF_964261635.1 Lissotriton helveticus
GCCCTCACTCTATCTATCGCCCTCACTCTATCTATCGCCCTCACTCTATCTATCGCCCTCACTCTATCTGTCTATCTATCGCCCTCACTCTATCTGTCTATCTATCGCCCTCACTCTATCTGTCTATCTATCGCCCTCACTCTATCTGTCTATCTATCGCCCTCACTCTATCTTTTGCCCTCACGTTATCTATCTATCTATCTATCTATCTATCTATCTATCTATCTATCTATCTATCTATCTATCTATCTATCTATCTATCTATCTCCCTCACTCTATCTATCTATCTCCCTCTATCTATCTATCTCCCTCACTCTATCTATCTCCCTCACTCTATCTATTGCCCTCACTCTATCTATCGCCCTCGCCCTCACTCTATCTATCTATCTCCCTCACTCTATCTATCGCCCTCACTCTATCTATCGCCCTCACTCTATCTATCGCCCTCACTCTATCTATCGCCCTCACTCTATCTATCTATCTCCCCTCACTCTATCTCCCTCTACCTATCTATCTATCACCCTCACTCTATCTATCTATCTCCCTCACTCTATCTATCGCCCTCACTCTATCTATCGCCCTCGCCCTCACTCTATCTATCTATCTCCCTCACTCTATCTATCTATCTCCCTCACTCTATCTATCTCCCTCACTCTATCTATCGCCCTCACTCTATCTATCGCCCTCGCCCTCACTCTATCTATCGCCCTCGCCCTCACTCTATCTATCTATCTCCCCTCACTCTATCTATCTATCTCCCTCTACCTATCTATCTATCACCCTCACTCTATCTATCTATCGCCCTCTATCTATCTATCGCCATCACTCTATCTATCTATCGCCCTCACTCTATCTATCTGTCTATCGCCCTCACTCTATCTTTTGCCCTCACGTTATCTATCTATCTATCTATCTATCTATCTATCTATCTATCTATCTATCTATCTATCTATCTATCTCCCCTCACTCTATCTATCTATCTCTCGCCCTCAATCTATCTATCGCCCTCACTCTATCTGTCTATCTATCGCCCTCACTCTATCTGTCTATCTATCGCCCTCACTCTATCTGTCTATCTATCGCCCTCACTCTATCTGTCTATCTATCGCCCTCACTCTATCTTTTGCCCTCACGTTATCTATCTATCTATCTATCTATCTATTTATCTATCGCCCTCACTCGATCTATCTATCTCCCCTCACTCTATCTATCTATCTCCCCTCACTCTATCTATCTATCTATCTCCCTCTACCTATCTATCTATCACCCTCACTCTATCTATCACCCTCACTCTATCTATCACCCTCACTCTATCTATCTATCTCCCCTCACTCTATCTATCTATCTATCTCCCTCTACCTATCTATCTATCACCCTCACTCTATCTATCTATCGCCCTCTATCTATCTATCGCCATCACTCTATCTGTCTATCTATCGCCCTCACTCTATCTATCTGTCTATCGCCCTCACTCTATCTTTTGCCCTCACATTATCTATCTATCTATCTATCTATCTATCTATCTATCTATCTATCTATCTATCTATCTATCTATCGCCCTCACTCTATCTATCTATCTCCCCTCACTCTATCTATCTATCTCTCGCCCTCAATCTATCTATCTATCACCCTCACTCTATCTATCTATCGCCCTCTATCTATCTATCGCCATCACTCTATCTGTCTATCTATCGCCCTCACTCTATCTATCTGTCTATCGCCCTCACTCTATCTTTTGCCCTCACGTTATCTATCTATCTATCTATCTATCTATCTATCTATCTATCTATCTATCTATCTATCTATCGCCCTCACTCTATCTATCTATCTCCCCTCACTCTATCTATCTATCTCTCGCCCTCAATCTATCTATCGCCCTCACTCTATCTATCTATCTATCTCCCTCTACCTATCTATCTATCGCCCTCACTCTATCTATCGCCCTCTATCTATCGCCCTCTATCTATCTATCGCCCTCACTCTATCTATCTGTCTATCTATTGCCCTCACTCTATCTATCTATCTCCCTCACTCTATCTATCTATCTCCCTCACTCTATCTATCTATCTCCCTCACTCTATCTATCTATCTCCCTCACTCTATCTATCTATCTCCCTCACTCAATCTATCGCCCTCACTATATCTATCTGTCTATCTATCGCCCTCACTCTATCTATCTGTCTATCTATCGCCCTCACTCTATCTTTTGCCCTCACGTTATCTATCTATCTATCTATCTATCTATCTATCTATCTATCTATCTATCTATCTATCTATCTATCTATCTATCGCCCTCACTCTATCTATCTATCTCCCCTCACTCTATCTATCTATCTATCTCTCGCCCTCAGTCTATCTAGCGCCCTCACTCTATCTATCTATCTATCTCCCTCTACCTATCTATCTATCACCCTCACTCTATCTATCTATCGCCCTCACTCTATCTATCGCCCTCTATCTATCGCCCTCTATCTATCTATCGCCCTCACTCTATCTATCTGTCTATCTATCGCCCTCACTCTATCTATCTGTCTATCTATCGCCCTCACTCTATCTTTTGCCCTCACGTTATCTATCTATCTATCTATCTATCTATCTATCTATCTATCTATCTATCTATCTATCTATCTATCTATTTATCTATCTATCTATCTATCTATCTCCCCTCACTCTATCTATCTATCTCTCGCCCTCAATCTATCTATCGCCCTCACTCTATCTATCTATCTATCGCCCTCTATCTATCTATCGCCCTCACTCTATCTGTCTATCTATCGCCCTCACTCTATCTATCTATCTATCTATCTATCTATCTATCTATCTATCTATCTATCTATCTATCTATCTATCTATCTATCTATCTCCCTCACTCTATCTATCTATCTCCCTCACTCTATCTATCTATCTCCCTCACTCTATCTATCTATCTCCCTCACTCAATCTATCGCCCTCACTCTATCTATCTGTCTATCTATCGCCCTCACTCTATCTTTTGCCCTCACGTTATCTATCTATCTATCTATCTATCTATCTATCTATCTATCTATCTATCTATCTATCTATCTATCTATCTATCTATCGCCCTCACTCTATCTATCTATCTCCCCTCACTCTATCTATCTATCTCTCGCCCTCAGTCTATCTAGCGCCCTCACTCTATCTATCTATCTATCTCCCTCTACCTATCTATCTATCACCCTCACTCTATCTATCTATCGCCCTCACTCTATCTTTTGCCCTCACGTTATCTATCTATCTATCTATCTATCTATCTATCGCCCTCACTCGATCTATCTATCTCCCCTCACTCTATCTATCTATCTCCCCTCACTCTATCTATCTATCTATCTCCCTCTACCTATCTATCTATCACCCTCACTCTATCTATCACCCTCACTCTATCTATCTATCTCCCCTCACTCTATCTATCTATCTATCTCCCTCTACCTATCTATCTATCACCCTCACTCTATCTATCTATCGCCCTCTATCTATCTATCGCCATCACTCTATCTGTCTATCTATCGCCCTCACTCTATCTATCTGTCTATCGCCCTCACTCTATCTTTTGCCCTCACATTATCTATCTATCTATCTATCTATCTATCTATCTATCTATCTATCTATCTATCTATCTATCTATCTATCTATCTATCTATCTATCTATCTATCTATCGCCCTCACTCTATCTATCTATCTCCCCTCACTCTATCTATCTATCTCTCGCCCTCAATCTATCTATCTATCTCTCGCCCTCAATCTATCTATCTGTCACCCTCACTCTATCTATCTATCGCCCTCACTCTATCTATCTATCGCCCTCTATCTATCTATCGCCATCACTCTATCTGTCTATCTATCGCCCTCACTCTATCTATCTGTCTATCGCCCTCACTCTATCTTTTGCCCTCACGTTATCTATCTATCTATCTATCTATCTATCTATCTATCTATCGCCCTCACTCTATCTATCTATCTCCCCTCACTCTATCTATCTATCTCTCGCCCTCAATCTATCTATCGCCCTCACTCTATCTATCTATCTATCTCCCTCTACCTATCTATCTATCGCCCTCACTCTATCTATCGCCCTCTATCTATCGCCCTCTATCTATCTATCGCCCTCACTCTATCTATCTGTCTATCTATTGCCCTCACTCTATCTATCTCCCTCACTCTATCTATCTATCTCCCTCACTCTATCTATCTATCTCCCTCACTCTATCTATCTATCTCCCTCACTCAATCTATCGCCCTCACTCTATCTATCTGTCTATCTATCGCCCTCACTCTATCTATCTGTCTATCTATCGCCCTCACTCTATCTTTTGCCCTCACGTTATCTATCTATCTATCTATCTATCTATCTATCTATCTATCTATCTATCTATCTATCTATCTATCTATCTATCTATCTATCTATCTCCCCTCACTCTATCTATCTATCTCTCGCCCTCAGTCTATCTAGCGCCCTCACTCTATCTATCTATCTATCTCCCTCTACCTATCTATCTATCACCCTCACTCTATCTATCTATCGCCCTCACTCTATCTATCGCCCTCTATCTATCGCCCTCTATCTATCTATCGCCCTCACTCTATCTATCTGTCTATCTATCGCCCTCACTCTATCTATCTGTCTATCTATCGCCCTCACTCTATCTTTTGCCCTCACGTTATCTATCTATCTATCTATCTATCTATCTATCTATCTATCTATCTATCTATCTATCTATCTATCTATCTATCTATCTATCTCCCCTCACTCTATCTATCTATCTCTCGCCCTCAATCTATCTATCGCCCTCACTCTATCTATCTATCTATCGCCCTCTATCTATCTATCGCCCTCACTCTATCTGTCTATCTATCGCCCTCACTCTATCTATCTATCTATCTATCTATCTATCTATCTATCTATCTATCTATCTATCGCCCTCCCTCTATCTATCTATCGCCCTCCCTCTATCTATCTATCGCCCTCACTCTATCTATCTATCGCACTCACTCTATCTATAGCACCACCACAGCATCACTCAGCACCACCACAGCATCACTCAGCACCACCACAGCATCACTCAGGGCACCACAACATCACTATGCGCTACCACAGCATCACTGAACGCCACAGCATCACTCGTCGCCACCACAGCATCACTCGTCGCCACCACAGCATCACTCGTCGTCACCACAACATCACTCGTCGCCACCACAACATCACTCGTCGCCACCACAACATCACTCGTCGCCACCACAACATCACTCGTCGCCACCACAACATCACTCGTCGCCACCACAACATCACTCGTCGCCACCACAACATCACTCGTCGCCACCACAACATCACTCGTCGCCACCACAACATCACTCGTCGCCACCACAACATCACTCGTCGCCACCACAACATCACTCAGCGCCACCACAGCATCAATCTGTGCAAACATTCAACAATTGGTTCAAATATGGTCTCTCAATGTGTCAAGCTTTATTAGAAATGTCACAAAAAGATGTTAATATTTCACTTCTGTTCTTCACAATAAAATACACTGAACATAAACTTCACAAAAGTTATTTACAAAAGTTTAAGCTATTGCCATTATAAATTACAATAACTTTTATTTAAGTATTAATTATTTAAAAAAATAAAAAGCCATTGTTATTTGTAATATAAATACATCTAAGTCGCGTAAATACAACACATATTGCATTACAAATGCTATAGGTGTCACATTTGCGAAAGTTAAAACTATTGGCATTGTAAATGACAAAGCTATTAATTTAGCTATTTTCACAACCAACACATAAATAAAAAAATTGTCATTTACAATACCAATAGCTCAAACTTTCCTAATGCGAGACCTATTGCATTGCAAATGCTTGTTGTATCTGTTAATAACTACCGCGCCTCCTTTGTCCGCTTGTTTGATCACTAGCGATTTGTAATTTTTTAATGCAAAGATAGCATCCTTCTCCTCTTTGGAAAGATTGTAATTGACATACTGTTTCTTATTCTCCAAAGCGGTTATCCCTGAAAGTATTGTTCTCTCAAACGTAATTACCTCCTTGGGGGTCTTAAAACCTGGTGGACAAAAGAGTGACTTTTTTCGGAGGCCTGTGACCTCTGTACTAGTTGGCTCTGGTGTATCTTTGAAGAACGTCTTCAGACGAAAAAGTTTGCTTTCCGGCATTCTGTGGCCATTGCAAATGCTTTCCCTGCATCTATACCACCTACGGGGTTAGGAAAGCTATAACCTAACCCCTTCATTTAGTTTACATGCTACTTTTCAGCCCCGGGATTGTTTCCCAATTTATGTAATGGCAGTCGCAGCTTTTCTGTCAAGTTGCAACCAGCCTATCAGGACCTTGCTTGGGCGAGTGGCGCTGCAGATTCACCGCGGGTGGATCTGCAGAGGGTCTGTGTCCCTCAATATACACATTTGGTTTTCAGTAAATTTTTCTCAAACTAATGAACAGATTTACACTAAATCACAAAAAACACACTTTTTGAACCAATGTCTACCTTTCTGCCAATATTGGTGTAATTCCATCCAGCAGTTCGAGCTGTAGTCCAGTTCGAAATTCCTATGGGATTGCACGGGGTGATTAACCACCCGAGACTTTTCACACAGCAACTGAATGAATTAGTGTACCAGTTTTGAAACTTTCATGAAGATTTGTCAAACAGTACCAAAGTTATTGGCAAAACAAAAAATGCTATTTCTATGGAAAGTAGGTCCTAACTATAACTACCTACTGGTAACCACCAGTAGGTAATATATATTTTGTTCGTTGCATGAGTTGCTAAAGATACACATGCTGTACTCATTAGTGCTAGTTGTCAAATATCAGACTCAACAAGGGGAAAGCTACCTACCATATTGGTGACCACGTCAGTTTGACTTCAAATTGATCTGAAGTAGTTTCTTTGAGGGAAGTTAGGTTTTATTGAGAATGAATGTTGTCAGAGTGTGCATGGAAAAACGAAGACCCAACCTGCTCAGTCTGCAGGGTATTTAAAAACAGAAAGACTGTGGTATCACCAAGAACACTGCAGGGCTCATCGTAAAATGCAGTCCTAAGATCCAACAGACCTACACAACCTTTTTGGACTAGAGGATATTGAAGGACACCGAGTACAAGAGAAGAAACCTATCAGGTCTCCCACCTGTGCCGAAATGAGCAGGTCCTTCCTCTGATGCACCAGAGGCCAAGGAGGAGGAACTTCAATTGCAGCACTGCATAGGGCTCTGGAGGAATGCCAAAACCAGAGCCTCCATTCCTCCACACTCACTTGAGGATCAAACTCCGACGCTTGACCTCAAACAAAGTCTGACACTGAGCACCGCTACTGAGGGAGTTTGGCATCCAGCCTCGCGACAAGCCAGAAAAATACCGATCTTCAAGTATGACTCCTGTCTCCATCCTGAGAGTTACCCTTGGTTCTAAGAAAACCTTTTGTGAAGGGTGTTGGGACTGGGCACCCATCTACGCTGGCTCAACCCAGAATCTCAAACAAAACACCCACCAAGTTGAAATCTGCTTCAAAGCCAACACTGAAACCAACAAGGTCGGATCCAAAGAAAATCTTGACACCTAAATCTGAGCATGCACATTGAGCTTCCAGAAGGGCTTGAAGTTAGGCGGCGTAGAATATTTATACCCGCCTCCAAAGGGAAAATCCTTGTGCAGCCATCCCCTTAGGAGGACATCCTGCATTCCACAGCCAACACAAGGAAGGAAGAGGAAGCTTACATTTGAGGACCAAATATTGGAGAAACACCAGTCCCTTCTAATCCCCAAGCGGTGTAGGGACAAGATCACCAGTCCTCAACTATATTTCCCTTTTACTAATTTCCCACCCTCCACAACACCACAAACTCAATCACTGCCTCCTCAGTCACTTCCGCAGTCTGTACCGAGACACACATGCTCTAGGTATGGTTCATGCAGATCTTGGGGTCTTCTTTGCTCTGAGCCGAACAGCCTGCAGTCCATAGTAAGAGCCTAACAACTCATGGATGATCCATTGAAGGATGACCATGTCAACCCATAGGCCGAAGCTGACCTAGAGTCCTATCCTGTTAAGGCTCTCCCACCCTCTAGATGACACCATAGGGTATCTCACACTTATCCAAAAGTTAGGCTTCTTGCTGTTGAGGAGAAATATTACCTTTTTGATGGAAGCACTCTCCAAGACCAAGAGGGCAGTTCAGTAGATGCCAGAAGCATGAACAAGTGCAGTGCTGAAAACTTTAAAGATCCATTTAAGGTATGACTCATCACCCAGATGGTTGAAAAGAAATGCAAGCCAGCCCCAGATGGCCCTGTGTACATCAGGGACACGTCCCATTAGACTCCTTGGTTTAACACCCCTTCTCCAGAAAAGGACATCAAGAAGACTGACATGGCAGTGAAGCGAGTGGATGTGGATGCAGGTGAATTGCAAACTCTGTCCTGCTGCTCTCTCGATAGGATGGGTATCACTGACAGGAGATGGTGGAGTTGCACCTCCTAGCTGTGCATTGCTAAAGGGGACAAGAACTTGTCAAAAAATAGAATGTTCTCACCAGCGCGAATACCAGATGTTCCCTTTACTCCTCTGATATTACACTAGGGAGGTAAACCCCAGCATTATCCGGTGACGCCGTGCATGGCTCCAGGTATCTGTGTTCATGCTGTAGGTACAACAGTCTCTCTTTAGGGTACCATTTGAATGAGGGCATTTGTTTCTCCCTCAAGAGGACAGCATAGCTTAGCAGACAAAAAAGATACAAGGACCGTTAAGGCCTTGGGTACTTTGCAAACAGAAATGTGTAAGTCTGCTTTTCTCAAGCAGGATACAAAAGGGGGTGCAAAGGCTGCAACCCCAAGCCAGTCCTTTCAAGAAGACCAGAAATCCATTTCATATGGCAGAGGCAAGGACCGAGAAGGCTCCAGATGGCTGCCAGATGACTAATTGGGCCATCTCAGTGGTGCAGTAAGTGGTGCACTAGGGGTACTGCCTTCAGTTATACTCCACAGCACCAAACCTACTGCCCGCCACCCATCACTCAGTGAGTAATGAGCACCTAGGCACTACAGGAGTAACTATAGGTCGGTTCCACTGGAATGACGCGATTCTGCAGCTGCAGTGTTCTCCACATAATTATGACTTTGGCAAATTTACTGTATAATCAATCATCTGCTGCACAATTGTAGATTTTAACATACAAAATTGTTTCCATCTCAACCAAATCAAAAGTTTAAAAAAATTAGGTGACATGTTGCCACACCATGGAAGGCCCTTCACAAGGCTGTATTTGTATGTTGAAGTGGTTCAAATGAGGAGAAACCTTCGCCCACACAATGTTACATGTGTAAAAATAACATCATAATAAAGTAATACTATCACAAAATGTGCAGCATCGTTAGCATTTTTTTGGTGCATAACTTAGTATATGCTGTCACATAATTCCAGTGGCCCAGGGTATAGGTGCTCCTTGCAATGGTGCTATTGAATCGGTGCTTCCTCCCCCTCCAGGGCTAAGGAGTTTACTCCTCGTACTTTCTCATCCCAAAAAGGATAACACGCTATGGTCTTTTGTAGTCTTCAGACCATTGTACCGGTACATCCTGTTGGAGCATTTCAAAATGACCACCTGCAGGACGTCATTCCACTGGTCTGCATAGGAGACTACATGGCGACCCTCGATTTTTACGAACTCCGACTTCAACATTCGAATCCATTTGGTACGTCACTGCTTCCTATTCTTTGTGGTAAGTGGGCATCACCACCAGCTCAAAATTCCTGGGGTCACAACAGACCCAAGCGTATTCACCAAGTGCTTGGGTGTGGTGGCAGCACATTTATATTAATTACAATGTCATTTACATATGGAAATTGAGAGGAACTTGGTTTTTTAGGCGTAGATTGATGCAAGCAGAGCATTCTCGATAGGAACAAGTGCAGGGAACTCCGCAAGCCATACCACCCTGGATTCCCCATGGTATCTAATTTTCACATATACCTGTGGTTGTGTAGGTTTTCCAGACTAAGCTGAACCTGGGCCCTAATACAATCGGTACTTGCTGCCCCAAAAAAGCACTTTTGACAATAGACTGAATATGTTTCGTTTGTTCCACTTTTGGATTTTCTAGTGCCAAGTGAAAGGTTCTCCCACACATGTGGAGTGCTGTTTTATTTAATCTTTCTCAGATTAAAGTACTAACTAAGGCAGTAATACATTTATCCGTGAGATGCCTAATTTTTATTGCGTTGATTAATGAAACTGAAAACGCTTTCAATAGCGGTTTCCACCTGCTTGCTGCAAAGCTCCCTACTGTATATACAGTGGGTATATTTTCTTTAAACCTAATTATTGTTGCAAGCATATGACCAGTTCGTGTGTTTTTTTTTATTTTTGTGACAGAAGATTACAAATCAAAAAAGTAAACTCAGCTTGCCACAGTCAATTTTATTGACTTCCCAGGCTAGTTCACACTTACATTTCTGTCCCAAAGAAATAGTTAATTGAAATAAAAAAGAATCTTGATCGATGTACAAAATTAGCAATTTGCTGATTTTAGACCGTTTCTCATTCAATTTCAATAGGGTAGAAATTGCAAAAATAATAAATACTGACCACCACTTGGAATATTGCAAAATCTGTGAAGAAAAAACAAGAATACTCATTGCTTGTTTCTTAAAACTGGAAAGAAGGTGATCTTAACCTTTTTGTTTATGCCATTTTTAGAAAAAGAAAACATTCACTTTTGTGCACAGCACTAACCAAAAAATATGATTGTCCCTTTTTCCGCAGCTTGCATCACAGTGAAACATGAGCTTCTCCACTTCCTTCCACAGTCTTTCCTTCACTTCCTTAACGGGAGACCATTTCCCAACCCCATCAGACCCTTTAACTCCTTCTCCAATAAGACTTTTACCCATCCAATTGACTTCATCCCCATAAACCCACATAATGTTCTGCTTCTACCCTTTAAACCTCACAGACTGAGAATTAATTTCAGTTACTGTAATGCGGTAGGTCATAATATGATGTTTGGTTTATAAGTACCTTCTCTGTCGAACTGTTGCTGCAATTGCAGAATCTAGGCTTATCCAAACTATATTTGCAGACTTTGATGTACACTTTTAGGCAGTTGGTGGTGCACTTGTATTTCTCTTGAGAATTGCTAACTACTCCCAAGTCATTTTTCTCATGAATTAAATGTTACCTCTCTTTTAAGGTTTAACTATTTTGTCAAAATGAGATCTGCCAAATGACATTTTGCCTGCTTTTTTGTCTCACCTTTTGTTTCTGACCATCTTTTATGTTTTTTTTTTTACAAATCACTCTCCTGGTATAACTGTGTTGCAGTTGGCTTGGGTGGGGCGGGGTTGGCTCAGTGGGCTGGCCGATCGTCAGCTTTGTTAATGAGCTTTTTGTCCTAGGATTTGAATCCCAGTTCGCCTTAGCTCTGAATTACACGGTCTACCGTTTTACTTAAGTGCCACAAGTAAACGGAGATTGCTGTGAGCCATTTGAAAGTTCACTATATATAATGCAAATCAGTTACATAGTGTCAACCGTTGCAGTTTGCAAAACTTCAATATAATGAAACAATGTTAAAATGTAAATATTGACATAGAGGTTACGTTTACAAATGCTATGCACCTTGGTTTTTTGACCTTTGGACTAAATCAACAAATTGCAGTATTTCAACAGATTTTAAATTGTTTTATTATTCTGTATTTAGATTGCGTGCATACTCATTCTTTGGGATACCTTGCCTTCCTTTATTTTTGTTCTGTAGTACTACATTTTGGGGGCCTTCAATGTATCCATGTTTCTGATGGAGACTTCTAGCCTCAGATTTCTAATCTTTTGAGTACCTCCCAGGTGTCAGGCTGGCTTGTGAAACTTTTCAGCAGTTCCTTTGCGTGCCAGAAGGCGGCACCTTGTAGCTCTGTACTGACGCTGTCTACTCTGAAAAAGACACGTAGGGGCTATATAGGTGCCACACCCTTGAGTGTCCGTTCCTTTCTTTCTGCGCTACCAGATGCAGATCCCGAGCTCCCTTTGTGTCTCTGACTTTGTACCTCAAATTTCTCCAGAGTGTAAGGGATGTCACCCCCAAAAAACACAGATTTCAAGCCCTGTTGGGACTGTCGCAAACAAATGTCTGTGACTGATCTCCACTAGGTACGCTTGTGGTGCCTGGGGTCAAGCTACAACTTTAAGGCCTGCACTAGTTGTGCAACAATGAACCTAAACGCCATCAGGGAATGCGAGGTGAAACTACATCACAAAGCATAAGAAAACTTTGTGTGGGGCTGTACTGAGTTGTGGTCTGTATCCAAGGTTCATTCCAGGAGTCGTCGGAGCCTTTCGAGAGGCTGGTCGTTTGTTGCTCTCCATATCTTAAGGCAAAGAGACACAAGAAGTCGAAGCGGGATTCCGCTTCCATGCTCTACTCTCATTTGCCTCAGCAAGGCCGGCACCACTATTCTTGATCTCACTCTCGAGGTTGGCAGGCTAAAAACTGATCCCTCAACTCATGCTGGTACATCCCGAGTTCCTGGGACCAATTGCCTTGCAGCTTAAGATCGAAGAGTTCTGCGCAGCTATGCTCTGGGTCTTTGGATAAGTACCGAGACCTGTGCGAGTCCCAGGTTCCTCGATGGCTATGCCCACTGAGTGTACGCCGTAGGAGGAGGAGGCCCCGAAATCGAATCTGATGCTACTGTGTCTGATGACTTCCTGCATCTGGCTGGTTAAGTACATCAGGTGGCATATTTGGGCTCTGCAGCGGGATCTGAAGCCTCAGTGGCCCAACATCAAGGGGGCCTCCACAAGCATGTTCACATTTCGGCAGATACTACAAAGGCTCTGCAGTGGTGTTTGCTGGGCTGCATTTCGTTCAGCAGCAGACAACTCTGTTCCCAACCCAGAGCTGACGGTAATGACTGATGTGTCCCTTGTGGGCTGAGTGGCCACCTGGCAGAGGTGGAGATCAAAGGCCTCTGGCCTTCCTCTGGTTTCCTGCCCCATATAAACCGTCTGGAGGTGCGGGCCTTCCTCTTTCTTCCGTCTAACAAGGGTAGGCTGGTTCAGGTGCTCACAGACACCACTGCCATGTGGTACTGGAATAAACTGGGTGGGTAGGACCCTATGCCAGGAGTCCTTGCACCACTGAAAATGGCTCCACGAATCTTTCCTGTTGCTAAACCACCTAGCAAAATCATGGAACGTGAGGGTGGACAAACGAGGCCATCAGCGCCTCGCAGATCACCAGTGACAGTTGCACCTGGAGGTGGCGCAAGGTCTCTTCAGCGAATAGGAAGAACCTTAACTTAGCCTGTTTGTCACAGCAAAGAACGCCCAATGTCAGCACTTCTGCATATTGGATTTTCCAAGACATTTCTCACTCAGTGACTCATTCCAGCTCTAGTGGAACTCTGTACTCCTTTTTGCTTTTCTGCTGCTACCAAACCTGCCTCAAGTTCTCAAGAAGATCTGGACCGACTGGGCCCAAGTCATCCTAGTGGGTCTGCACTGTGCACAAAGAGTATAGTTTCTAGAGCTCCTGGGCTTGAGCATTTGTTCTCCAATCCTGCCCCTCTGGTAGGAACTACTGTCGCAGCAGCAGGGCAGGGCTTGGCTCCCACGTCTGCTCAATTTCCACCTTCAAGCTTGGAGATTGAGCTGTGACAGCTGAACACCTTCGACCTTCCTGCAAAGTTGGTTGTTGTAATCATGGAAACCAGGCATCCCTTGACTAAAGCTGAAAAGAGATGATATTGGGACACATCTGTGGCATGGCGGTTCTTAGCAGATTGTCCCATTCAGGCCAAGCTCTTTGACGTGTTTTGTTTGGTTTGTCTTTAGCCCAGCAGCCGTGTTGCCCTGGGTGCAGCTAAAGTTTAGCGTATGGCTCTTTCAGCCTTTCTGCATTTGCTGGATCAGCCTTCTTTGTTCAAATCCCCTGTTATGTTTTGAAAGGGTTGCAGCACTGGTTTCCTTTCTCTGTTTGCCATTCCTCAGTGGTATATTAACTTGTTCCTCAAATCTCTAACGTGCACTTCATTTGAGCTGTTTCACAACTATTCCCTTTGGCTTCTCTCTCTCAAGATAGTGTTCCTCATACTCTAACATTGGCGTGGTATGTGAGTGATCTTCAGGCTCTTTGAGTCAACCCGCTGTACACCTCCTTGTCAAACAAACTAGTTATGCAGGTTTGGACGTCCTTTTTGCCAAATGTTATGATGCCATTCCACATTAACCAAAACATAACCCTACTGGCGTTCTGTGCTCGACCTCACTCCTCTAAGGAGGAGAAGTGATTCCACTGCTTGAATCCCAAGGGTGCGCTGAGCTTCTACTTAGCTCGAACCAATGGCCACTGGGTGGACAATCAGCTCTCTGTGTATTCCCAAGAGCGAAAAAAGGCAAGACTGTGTAGAAGAGAGCCATCTTCAGCTGGATTGTGCTCTGAATTAAGACCTGCTACGCGTCTACAAAAGAAGCCTCCAGAAAGACTGCATGCTCATTCTACTAGGGCCAAATCTGCTACCACTGTGTTAGCATGCAAAGTCCCTGTCCTAGAAATTTGCCAAGCGGGATCGTGATTGTCCCTCAATATATTCACAAAGCACTATTGGCTTAGCTGTGCACCCAGATCTTCTCTGTCTCCACTTCATGCTTGAGAACTGAGCGCCGACAGCTGAACACCTTTGGCGTTCCTCTCAGAGGTGGTTGATGTCATCTTGGCAACCAGGCGTCCCTTGATTAAAACTGTATACCCCTGTCATTGGGACAAATTTGTGGTTTGGTGTGTTTCTGACAAGATTGTCCCCATTCAGGGCAAGCTCTCTTAACGTGTTTTGTTTGTTTTGTCTTTAGCCCAGCAAGGCATTGCCCTGGGCGCAGCTAAAGGTTATCTTACGTCTCTTTTAGCCTCTCTGCTGTTGACAGAAAAGCCCTCTTTGTTAAAATTCCCTGTTATGATTTGATGGGTTATAACACTTGCTTCCTTCCTCTACGTTTATCATGCCTCAGTGGGACCTTAACTTTGTCCTCAAATCTCTAATGTGCACCTTATTTGTCCCGCTTCACAGCTGTTCCCTGTGGCTTCTTGCTCTCAAGACAGTGTTCCTCATTGCCATAATATTGGTGTGGCATGTGAGTGAGCTTCAGGCTCTTAGGGTCAGCTCGCCGTACACCTCCTTCTTCCCAAACAGACTGGTTATTCAGACTCTAACATCCTTTCTGCCAAACATTAAGAAACTGTTCCACATCAACCAAACTATAACCTTACTGGTGTTATGTGCTTGGCCTCACCCCTCTAAAGAAGAGAAGCAACTCCTCCGCTTCAATCTCAAGAGTGTGCTGAGCTTCTACATATCTCTACCACAGACCACCAGGTGGACAATCAGCTCTGTGTGTTCTCGGGAGCGAATAAAGACAAGACTGTGTAGACCAGAATCATCGTCCGCTGGATTGTGCTGTGCATTAAGATCTGCCATGCACACACAATGTCTACAACAGAAACCTCCAGAAAGACTACATGCTCATTTTACAGGGCCTAAGCTGCTACCACTGTGTTAGCAGGTGGAGTCCTTGTCCTAGAAATTTACTATGCACATATGTGATCGTCCCTCTATTCACAAAGCATTATTGCCCTGATAGTCAGATACGCTGTAAGGGGTGCTTTGCCTGCTTGGTCTTGTAGGACTTTCTAGTTTGAGTCTATACACACACCCATCTCCTCATAGGTACTGCTTGGTATACATTCAAAAGATGAAGACCACGGCCAGTAGTTTCTACCGAGAAAGAGCGTTATCGGAGGCAAGTAACTTATTCTTCTGATCGAAAATTTCTCTAGCTGCAGTTTCCTCACTATCTCTCTCATCCTCCACATTCTGTAAGTAGATTTCTATCTGAGATCTAAAGTGTAGCAACCTGCACACTGGTCTACCAATTTGCTTTCGAGGCTCTGCGTCTGGGGCCGTGGACAGTCTAAAAAGAAGCTGACAGTACGCAGGAATGGCTCCTATTTAGGTTCCCCCACATCATTTCTAGAGCAAAACGGTGTTGATGCGGATCTGCACAGCACCATCTACTGGCACGCAAAGGTACTACTGAAAAGTTCACAGTTCCAGTCTGATGCCTGTAGAATATTCAAAAGGTGAGGAATCTGCAGCTAGATAGTCTCTACCAAAAAGAGTGTTAAAAGGTAAGTAATTTGTTCATCTTGGAAGTATGTATGGGTTGAGTAATTTGCTTCATCGGGTTGGTGTTTACATGTGCAGAATGCTTTTGATGCTGCTTATCTGATAGTCTGGTGGTGGACTCGTTGGCAGTTAATCAGAGGTTTGAGTGGGTCTTTACTAACGGTACTGCTCCTTGCTGTATTTCTATGATACAGGCTTGGGAACTTCTGACTTCGGGTTAATGATTGTACAGCAGTTGAAAGTTTGTGCATTTTTTGTTTCAATAACTCCATTAATGTCATGAATTGGCAGTGGTTTGTATTGGTCATGATTTCAGGAGAGTCATGTGAAATATAGACTGGATGGTAATGCATCGAGTGCTTACGAGTAACCTTCATTAAATGGAACCCATCCTTTCCTCTCTATTTATGCCGTTCTTGACTATGTTTCCTACTGAGTGTAACACTGTTTGAGTACACTAAATTTGATTTAATCTTGTGAGTGGACAGGTAGAAATATACCAGAGTTTAGGGGAAAGACTAATGTTATTTTTATTTTTAAAGGACACGTGTGGTTTCCTGTCTCCATGACACGAATTCGCCCTCGTGATGCAAGGACTGTAATGAGGAAGAGTTGGACTTTGTGTAATGAAGATTATTACCGGTAAGTAACCTTGCTTACCTACAGCTCCATTACAAGTAAGTGAATCGACGGCATGCAATTAATTGCACCTGTAGCCTCATTTTGCCCCATAGCCTAATTTGCTGAACACGTACTAGCGACACCATACCTTACACTGCAGCCACTACTCAAAGTATTTCCCATGGGCTGTATCCCAGAGGTAGCTAAAATACCACTCTGTTAAATTTTAAACTTATAAAAGTAATCATGACATCTTTCGCCAGCCAACTGCACCGAAGATTATCATTGTCTCGAACATCAAGTAAAATGTTGATGCTTCTTACCCTAGAAATAATATAAAGCAACTTATTTTTGTATAATTTGTGTATTGTGTGAAACTGCATCTGTACGTTTTGTTGTCCGCTTCAGAGCTATTCTTTCATTTAAATTCCACATATAAAGTGCCCATGTATTAAATATTTTACTTTCACCTAATCTTGTACAGAAAGTAATCAAGTAAATGGAAATATCGTACGTTATTTTAATTAGTTTTACTTTTGTAGCATGCTTTGTAAAAAAAAAAATGTATTAGATTTTTTTATCAGAAATAGTCAACGCACATCAATACAATTGCAGTAAAATCACTGAGTTATATAAGGCGGTACCATCTCAGATTTATCAAAAATATGCTTGGCACAGAGGTGCTGCCTTCTGTGACCCTTTTAAAAAAAAAAAACACAAAGTTTTTACGGATTGGCTCAGTGTATTAAATGATCTGTGGAACTATAATGAGATTCGGTTTATTAGCTCTGCGTCACCAGCGAGTATTAGTATTTTTTTATATGGCCATTTATCAGGTTTTCTTTTTTTTTTTAACTAATTACTCCTGTTCTGGTATTCAGAGCAGCATTTCTTTCAATGTGGTTTCTAGTGAAGCAAAGTGATTGGCCAAAAGTGAAGAGGGCAAAACCTCATAGAGAATTGCTTTCGTTTTTGTCACAGAACAGTACATGTAAATGAGAAAGAAAATATCCAATTTATATACTGCTCATATTAAAGGAACCATTTTCTTCTTGTAATTCTTTTTTAAAATTCTGAATAAATTGTCATGAAAAGGAGCTACACATTCCATCATGTGTAACATAAATGGACTAATGAGTATTGAATGAAGTCTGAGCCAAACAAATACTGTTTTCCTTTCCATAAGATTAAGTGCATCTTTCTCTCTGTCCTATGGCTTTTATCAGTAGTTGAGCAGATTGTCAGGACTTTTGGAATAAGGGGGCAATCCCACCATTTCCCTATACTGTGATATCTACACAGACAGGGAAAGTACTCCACTGGCATGTTCACTTCCCTTTTGAAAAAGTTAGGGAGAAGGTAGGGGTGCTGCTTGGACTGCCGCTGGCAGGGCTTACCTTAATGCTACTCGCCCTCTTTTTTCCTCTGGGCCCTTCCTTTCGCGTGCTGCCTCTGGCTCCGACGTTTCAGTGCCAACCTCACTCATGCACCCGGCGTTGATGCCTGCCCCTTCAGCACTGCTATTGGCAGCGACGATGAAACCACAGGATTTCAGCTTTGACCAACTCCCTCTTGATGTCAGAACTATGCTTCACAGATCTCCGTGACTAGATTTTCAGGAGTGGCTTGTGCCTCTACGAGGAACAATAGTACAGGAAGAAACACGCACGATGGTCATTGTACAAAGAGACCATCCATCTGTAACTCTTTTGGGAGTGATAGCAAACCTTTGTTGCCTTTCCTGCAGCCACGGTGGATGGGGAATCAACAAAGCTGGAGGCTGTGGGCAAGAAAGTGTTTTCGGCTAGCAGTCTGACTCTTAAGTCAATAAATACTACCTGCCTCTAAGGACAATACACCCCTGCTCTTTGGTGCGGGGTGCATCTGGTGATACCATATATGTTGGAACAACTACAAAAGCATTTGACCGAGCTGGTAAGGGAGGGCCAGGGGGATCCATCAGATTATTCAGTCTGTTCTGCCCTGGTGGGCTCTTTAGCCAGGGCCATGGTCTCTTTAGTGTTCCCCAGGCATTGAAACTCAGTTCTGGATTATTTCCCAAGCACTCCCCTCACACCCCCTTCTAGTAAGCAGCTGCAGTACATTCTTATTGGACAATTTCAGTCGGTGGAAGACAGGGTGTCCTGCTTTCTTCAGGCCTGAAAGACCATAACTACAGACCAGTGAGTCCTCCAAATTTCAGAACGTGGGTATGCACTAACCTTCAACCAGGAACCCTTCCTTACCGCACCTACATTCCCTCAGCACGTGGTTGTCATACAAAGGATAATCTACATAGCCTCGAACAGGAGGTGGCAGTCCTGCTGTTGAAAGGAACAGTGGAGTTGATGCCAGAGCAGGAGAATGGGCAGGTGTGTTACTCTTAGAACTTCTTGGTTCCCAAGAAAGATGGCGGTCTTCATCCGATCCTAGACATCCGGGTCTTGAATCTCTTTTGCTACAAAGAGAAATACAAGATGCTAACCCTGGCTCAGATTCTTTTCACGCTGGCAGCAGAGGACATGTTAGTGTCCTTAGACTTGCTGGGTGTTCATTTTCACGTACCGATCCTCCAGTCACGTAGCAGGTACCTCTGTTTTGTGGTAGTGCCCACTCACTACCAGTTAGAGGTACTTTCTTTTGGCTAACATTGGCACCTTGAGTCTTTACAAAGGTGATGGTGTCATAGTGGCACATATCAGAAGATCAAGAATTCCAGTATTGTCCCACCTAGATGACTGGCTATTGAAAACCAAGTCTCCAAGTGTGATGTTGCTCACTTGCATTCAAAAGCATCCCTGCTGTTTAACATGGGGTTTTCAATACATGTACCCAAATCTCTTGTGGAAACCTTTCAGCACCTCCTGTGTACCTTTGTGGTATTGGACACCACATCCCTTTGAGCCTTTCTACCTACTCATAGGTTTCAGCCCATGACCCATGATTCTGTTGTTTCAGGGAATTGTTCACATTCCAATATTGACTGTCTTATCCCTGCTAGGTTTATGTTTACTGGCTTCTTGCATCCTCCTGGTCAGGCATGCATATGACAGACCTCTAGTGGTGCCTCCACAGGCAGTGGCCGCAGCATGGTAGAGGCTTGTCAGACACCATCACAATCTCCGAGGACACTGCAGTGGATCTAGCCTGGTGAGATGTGATGGAGAACCTGGTGGCACGGATACTCTTCTAGCCCCCACCAGCTGTGGCTTGATGGTGAAAGATGGCTTCAACCTAGGGTGGGAGGCTCATCAGGAGGAACTGGAGATCAGAGCCTTCTGTTCTCCAAAAAAAGCAGCTTCTACACATCTAATTGCTCAAATGAGATAAGATTATTTCGGCTCTCAAGGCTTCCTTTCCTTCCTTTAACGGTTGGTCAGTCCAGCTCTTAACAAACAATATGAACATGATGTGGTATATCAACAGATAAGATAGGAGTGGTTTTGGGCTCACCAGTATGGAGTTTAGCTGGTAGGAAACCATCTTGTAGGTTATCTGAAAATAAGAGCTGACCGTCTCAGTTGGCGTCATTTTGCCAACCACGAGGGGCGTAGCTACATGGTGGTAATTCAGAACACTTTCATCCAGTGAGGCACCCCTCAGGTGGACTTGTTTGCAACTCATAGCAACGTGCTTTGCCCGAAGTTTTGCACCCTCCAGTATCTATTGCAAGGAGCTGTGGGGGCTGCTTTTTGTTTGAGTGGAATTTTCCTCTTTACCACATACTTATTCTCATATCTTTGATTTCTAGGATTGTGAGGAAAAATCTCCAAGACCTGGGCAAAGTTACCTCATCGGGCTAGACTAGCCCAGAATGGTGTGGTATGCAGGCCTCCTAACCTCCCTGTGTTCCCCCTGCTCTGTCTTTGTCTGGGGACAAATCTTCTCTCCTAGTAAGGGATGAG
This sequence comes from Lissotriton helveticus, assembly GCF_964261635.1. NCBI lineage: Eukaryota > Metazoa > Chordata > Amphibia > Caudata > Salamandridae > Lissotriton > Lissotriton helveticus. The sequence goes on from NC_136063.1 coordinate 1,821,588,616, forward strand.
GGCAGATTCTACACCCAACTTCCGGACCTTTTATCTTTATATCTGGAGAAGAAGCTGGGCAATTTTCCTATGTTCCATTTGGCATCAGAGGTGGTAGATGCCATTCTAACTACATGCTGTCATTCCACTAAAATGGTGTTCTCTGGAAGGTGAAATCGGTTTGGTGTGCTGGGAACAACATGAATTCCTTGAAGGCCCATTTGTCAGACATCCTGAGGTTTGTGTTTTCTCTTGCACGGCATGGCTGTGCTGTGGGGACCGTCAAAGGGTACGTAGCAGCCTTGCCTGTCTTCCTCTGCCTTCTGGATCAACCATCCCGTTCAATTTTTCCTAAGGGCTTGAGGAATAAGTTTCCCCATATTCCCTTTGTTATGCCACAGTGGGACCTCAATTTGGTTCTAGCATCCCTGATGGGATATACATTTGAGCCTCTTCGTATTTGCCAGTTATGAGTGTTACTAGAAAAACAGTCTTGAAAGTCTACAATCGCTTTGATGAGATGTCAGTAGCTTACAAGAGTTGTGTGCATGCCCACCTTTTACTCCCTTTTCCCCAGACAAGTCGGTTCATCCTACAAGAACTTCTTTCCTTTGCAAGGTTACTATCCCATTCCATCAAGGCCAGTCCATCTCCCTTCCTTCTTTTTTATCCCTCTCCACATCCTACCTAGGAGGAGGAAAGGTTACATAGGCTAGATCCGAAAATGGGGGTCAGTTTCTACATTTATTGCTCCAAAGATTTCTAGACTGATGACCAGCTCTTTATAGGATATGCGAGTAGCAGAAAGGGCAAGGCTATCCAAAAGAGAACCTTATTGAGGTGGATCATCTTATTTATTGAAATGTGTTATGTCTTAGCACGGAAAGAAGCAAACACAAGGAGAAGATGGATGGAGCGCTGAAACTTTTCTGACACTCACCCCCCAGCCACAGATCTGGTTTGAATCCATCATCTTTCTTTAGCTCACTTTGCCACCCCAGTTCAGATACAGGTATATGCAAATCAGTCTTGACCCTGTGCCTCATGGGAACAGTCCAACCCGAACTGCCAAGCCATGTCTTCCCTGGACCGGAAACAAGCATCCTGGGACCGGTTTCAGGCTAACAGCCCTCATCAGCCAGGCTAGCTTGAATCCAGTGGCAAAGTGAGCAAGGGACCCACGTCTGGGCATACCCTGCCAACTTAGGGCAAAGAAAGCAAACACAGTGAAGGAAGCACATAAGGGCCCATTCACCATTGGCACGTCTTTCACCTTGGCCTTGGCGAGGGGAGTTCTCTGGCTGAAATCTGTACACCGGTAACATGGGCATCCCTCCACACTTTTGCTAAGCACTAATGGTCAAATGGGGAAGTGTGACCAGTTGGACATTTTGCCCATTTTGTCGTCAAGGACTTTCTTTTCTGACTAATACTTCAAATCCCTCTTCCTTTGTGTATTACTTGGCAGTCTATTCAACAAGGGAGGAATTTGCAGATTGAAGTATCTATCAGAAGAAAAATGTATTTGCCTTTGGTAACTGTCTTTCTCATGGATACTCTGTCTACCTGCATATTGCTCAACGATCCCACCCTCCTCCCCTCTGCACCTCAACATACATTATGTCATTCTCGTCCTCCCGCCTCAGTGGTTTGTAAAAAAAAAAAAAGAATGGGAAACTGATGTCTGCGCCCCAGGGTGGACGCTTTACAACTCCGTTGACATCACAGTGACATAGCTTTCAATATTTATGTGGAGTCAGTGTCCCCTACCGGTTTGGAAGAACTATGGAAAATTTTCAGTTATAATAAACCAGGAAGTAAAGTAGCTTCAGCTACCAATGAAAAACTTCCACATTAGTGACCATCAAAGTCATTATGTTAGACCAAACTGCAGCCAATCAGGCCACAGCTCCCACCAAGGTATTCTCCCCAGAGACCCAGGCTGTCAGATTTTTTACCGCACGTCGTGTGATAGGGAGTCTCTCTGAGCTCTGCTCAGTTTTTTTCTCTACACTTGAAAGTTCTCACTTTCAAACATGTCTACATCTAAGTCCCTTTTCAGGGCCTGTGAATCTTGTGGCAAGGCAAGACTGTTCAAGGAGGACCCGCATACTCTATGCATATACTGCTTGTATCCTGATCATCAGGCTAAGGAGTGCAAGATTTGTCGCACTTTTCCCACAAAAACCCTCAGGGACAGAGAGGGTCGCCTGCTACTGTGGATACAGCGGAATAAGGATAAGGACTTGCCACTCTCTGAGGTAGGAAGTTTGGCCTCTATGTCTTCTATGGGATCTAGAAAAAGAATGGCTGAGGGTAAAGTGACTACCCCTAAGGCGAAGGTGGCGAAACAGGCCCAGCACACCCTTGACGCTGATGAGCCTTCTACCTCAAAAGTGAAGAAAACCTCTGAAAAATCCGTGAAGCCACCTGTAGCAAAAAAGACTGTGTCTTTATTGTCACTTCAGAGGCCTGTAACCAAGGCAGCAACTTCTCTGCCGGTTTCCTGTCAGATAGCCACTACAGTGACTACTACCATGACTTTCTCCTCACCTAAAACCTCTTTGGTGATGTCCTCAGCGTCCTCACCAACTTTTGTGCATGTCCAAGTTCGTCCCATCTCGTCGACGAAGAAAGTTTCTCCAACCGTCGACGAGCCTCCGTCGACGAAACACTCATCGGCGTCGACGAAAACCTTTCCGTCGACGACGACTTTACTGTCAACGAAGAAGTCCTTACCGTCGACGACGTCACCGTCGACGACCCAGCCGTCGACCATCCCATCGTCGACGAGGAAGACCCCGTCGACCATCCAGACGTCGACAAAAAAGACCCCGTCGACGACCCCGTCGACGAAGTCGTCGACGACGGCCTCGTCGACGAAGAAGATGGTTCCGTCGACAGCCCCGTCGACGGCCCCGTCGACGAAGAAAATAGTTCCGTCGACGACGTCGTCGTCGACGACGAAAAACGTCTCGTCGACGAAGTCTCACCAGCCACAGTTGTCGACGACGCAATCAGCGGCGGCGATTTCATCTCTCTCAACAAAGTCAACGCCACAAGACTTCCCAGTGGCTCAAGAGAATCCAATGACACCAAAACTATCATCTTGCACTAATATCCAGGTCTGGTCAGCAGCAAGCAACGTGATATCGTTGCCATCTCCAGCCACCACTGCGGCACTACTACAAAAGCGCCCAACCCAGTCTGCATGTATGTCGCCACTAACAATGCCAGACAGGCTCTTGGATTCCGAGGATGAGGGCTCTGGTGATGAATTATTTCCAGCAGCCAAGAGTCCATCTGACTTGCTGATACTAGTAAAGGATCAGGAAGAAGAGGAGCAAGTGACACAACCGCCCAGGTTGGATACTGCACCACCACCAGGGATGCAAATGCCTATGGAGCTATTTAGAAATTTAATGTCCATGTTGGACGATTACTATCGCCGTTTCCCGCCCTCAGAGTCGGCCGATTCACAAATCTCTTCCCCACAGCCTAGAGTGGCCCCGAATTCAATGCCTAATATATCAGAAGAAACGGGGCATACTCCATCCATACCGGTGCCCTATAACCAACCGGAGGATGATAATACTGAGGGGGAAGCTCAGGAAGAAGGTGAATTAGATGAATCGGATTCGTCGGAGTATGAAGATTATCAGGCTGACTCTCCTTCTCCAGATGAACAACCAAAGGCTGACTCACCACCGGTGGATATTGCGAATTTCCACAGAATTATGGACAATGCAACCAAGAGATTTCTCATTACCATGGAGACTAAACAGGACGAATGTTTCCTGTACGACTTTAAGAGTTTGTCTCAGAGGCAAAGTTGGTCTATTCCTATCATAGACTTTATTTGGAAAGAAGGTCTAAAGATCATGGCCACACCAAATTCTTTACCTGCAGCTTTACCTCGAGTAGATAAAAATTACAGAGCACCATCTTCTTCACCTGCTTGCCTGATTGGACAGGCCAAGACGGAGTCAGTCATTGCACAGGCAGCTCAAAAGAGAGCAAAGAACCCGTCGTCTCAAATCTCCACACCAACGGACAGAGACGGAAGACGACTCGATACCATTGGAAAAAAGGTATCAACGATTGCAGCAACCACAGTGAGGGTTGCTAATTCTATGGCAATTCTTGGCAGGTATGACAGGCAAATGTGGTCGGACATATCACCTTACATTAAGAAACTGCGTGAACCAGACCGGTCTGAGGCTATTAAAATCCTGCAAGAAGGAGAGTGTGCTTCATCGGAGATCATTGATGCTGCAGTGGATGTAGCAGCAACAGGATTCAGACAGTTGGCAGGAGCCGCAGTCCTTCGAAGAGAAGGATGGTTGAAATCTACATCCTTTAGGCAGGAGGTGCAAGCCAAGGTGTTAAACATGGCTTATGATGGCGAGTACCTCTTCGGCTCGCATGTGGATGAGGCTTTGCAAGCCATCAAAAAGGATACAGAAACTGCACGATCACTGGGTACTCTGCAGTATCGCAAATCTTCCTTTCGTGGCGCTAGAGGAAGAGGAAGCTTCTCCAATAGAGGAGGATATTACCAACAACGTTCCTATACAAACAACCAAAACAACCAGAGGTACCAGCCATATAAACAACAAGCTTATGGCCAAAGACGAAATACTTATTCACAGCCCCGAGGGAAGACCACATATCGGGGCAGAGACAACGCCAACAAAAAGTGAGAATCACTTCCTGCCGCCACTGTGTCCCAGCCAAAAACGAATTGGAGGAAGAATATCCCTACATTGCTCAAAATGGTCAAAGATTACTACAGACAAATGGGTGCTGGATGTAGTGTCCAAGGGACACATATTGGAATTTGTAAAGACCCCTCCAAATTCACCCCCAAAAGGGCCACCCCCAGCACATCTCAAAGAGATATTCCTTCAAATCAATACAATGATTCGGAAGGGGGCAATCGAGAGAGTACCTCAACACCAGAGAGGAACAGGCTTCTACTCTCGTTTTTTCTTGATACGCAAAAAATCAGGGGAATGGCGTCCAATCCTAGATTTGCGTGCCCTCAACAAATACATCAAAAAATTGACGTTCAGAATGTTAACTCTCCAAGAGATCCTCCAGTTTTTGGCAGAAGGCGACCACTTGGCAACACTCGACCTTCAGGATGCCTACTTCCACGTACCTATCTTCCCCAGACACAGAAAGTTCCTAAGGTTCAGAGTGGCTGGCAGGGATTTCCAATTCAAGGTGCTCCCCTTTGGCCTACGTTCAGCCCCGAGGGTCTTCACAAAGATGCTGGCACCTGTAGCGGCCCACTTACGATTGCAGGGTATTCAGATATACCCGTATCTGGACGATTGCCTTATCAAGGCCAATTCCTACGACACAGCAAGCGAACATGTCCAGAAATGTCTTTGCCTGCTTCAAAGCCTGGGGTTTTCAGTTAACTTCGACAAATCAGATCTGATACCATCGCAAAGGAAGTCTTTCCTAGGCGCAACGCTGGATTCCAAGCTCGCTCAGGTCTTTATCTCAAGCGAAAGGCAGGAGAAGATCCGAAAGATGGCGTCCACACTTCTCAGAAAAGAGTGCGTTTCTGTTCGGAAATTCAAATCTTTCCTAGGGATGATCTCATCGTGCATCCATCTCACTCCAAACTGTCGTCTGAGGATGAGACCATTGCAGGAAGATCTCAGTCAACAATGGGTGCAAGTATCAGGTTCCTTCGAGGATATCATCACCTTAACACCTCGAATGAAGAACACGATACTATGGTGGAGTCAGAAACACCACCTGCAAGTGGGTTGTGCTTTCCTCGCAGAAGTCCCCAGATTCATAGTGACCACGGATGCCTCGCTAGAAGGTTGGGGCGCTCACCTTTAAGGGATGACAATCAGTGGCAAATGGGACACTCGTCAAAAGACATGGCACATCAATCTGTTGGAATTAAGAGCCATTTTCCTCGCCTTAAAATCTTTTCAGGCAGTTCTAGAAGGCTCGACAGTGTTAATTCGAACAGACAACACTACGAGCATGCATTACCTGAACAAGCAGGGGGGCACAAGATCAGCCCGATTGTCTCAACAGGCTCAAGAGATCTGGAATTGGGCTCTGGATCACGACATCAACTTGTCAGCGGTGCATGTTCCAGGAGTAGCCAATGTGCTAGCAGATTCACTGAGCAGATCCAAGAACAGCACTCACGAATGGGAACTGCATCAGCCAGCGCTGGATCGGATCTTCCAAAGATGGGGTCTCCCCGATCTGGATCTTTTCGCAACATATCAGAACAAGAAATGTACTCACTTTGCGAGCTGGATTCCCCACAGAGACTCTTGCGGGGATGCTCTGTCAATGAATTGGGAACGGATATTTGCCTACGCCTTCCCGCCAATTCCGTTAATTCCCAAGGTCATCAAGAAAATGAGGAGACAACCGTGTCGCATAATTCTGATTGCTCCACGGTGGCCACGACAATATTGGTTCACACAGCTTCTCCTTCTTTCAGAGCGCGAACCAGTCCAACTACCTCAAATTCCGAATCTTCTGACAATTCAAGAAGGCAGGGTGTATCATCCGGACCCTCATTCTCTGAAATTATCGGCTTGGCTCCTCAACACCATGAATTTGCACACTTGAACATTCCACAAGACTGTCAAGAAGTCCTAGCCAATGCTAGAGCGCCTTCAACAAACAAAACTTACAAACTCAAGTGGAAGCGTTTTTGTGTTTGGTGCCAAACTATGAATTTACATCCCATGAATGCGGAACCGGAAAAGATCTTACCTTTCTTTTTGCAGTTGGCTAAATCAGGTCTGGCGCACTCAACACTTAAAGTGTTTTTAGCAGCCATATCACGATACCGTCAGGATGGTACGAATTCTCTATACTCCTCTAGAATAATCCAGCAATTCTTTAAAGGTTTATTTCGTCTGTTTCCACCAATACGTCGACCGCCTCCATCATGGCATCTGAATATAGTACTGGCTCAACTTATGCGCCATCCCTTTGAGCCTATCCATAAGGTCGATCTCAAGTTCATCACTTGGAAGGTTGCATTACTGCTGGCATTAACATCAGCCAGAAGGGTGAGTGACATGCAAGCGTTCACTTCTAAGCCACCCTTCTTGCAATTCACACATGACTCTGTGATACTACGCACCAACCCGAAGTACATGCCCAAGGTACCATCGGATTTTCATTTAAATGAGCCAGTGATACTTAAGACATTCTTCCCCAATCCGCAGTCACCAGCTGAGCGGACTTTACACACTTTAGACATTAAGAGATGCCTTAAATTTTATCTTGCAAGAACAGCTGCCATCAGAAAAACGGATCAGCTATTTGTAGCGCATGGCAGACCAAGACAAGGCTGTGCTGTGACAAAACAGACTATCGCCAGGTGGGTCTCATCCACGATAGGGCTCTGCCATCAACAAGCAGGTAAACCCTTACAGACCTTACCTAGAGCGCATTCTACGAGAGTAGTCTCCTCTTCAACTGCTTTGTTTGCTGGTGTGCCTCTCCTGCATATTTGCAGAGCCGCAACATGGTCCAGCAGACACACATTCACGAGGCATTACTGTCTGGATTATGCAAGTGATACCGATGCCTCGGTGGGGAGAGCAGTCCTGCGTAATCTTTTTCAATAAGGTGAGCCTCTGGTGATCTCTCCCACCTCCTTTTGCTCTTTTGACGCTTTCATATGTTGTTGCATTGCTTTATTTTCATGCATGGAAACTGTTCTTTTGGGCGTCTAAGAGCGACATATTGTATTACTGCTAACTACTCGGATTCAGGCATGTGAATCTATGAAAGACACCCCTAATACTGGAGAAGAACAATAGTTACTTACCTGTAATCTGTGGTTCTCCAGTATTGGTGTCTTTCATAGATTCACATGCACCCACCCACCTCCCCTCAGAGTCTCACCCAGACTGTTAAGATAATTATATATATATATATCTACTCTGGTACACTCCAGTGCTACAAAAATCTGACAGCCTGGGTCTCTGGGGAGAATACCTTGGTGGGAGCTGTGGCCTGATTGGCTGCAGTTTGGTCTAACATAATGACTTTGATGGTCACTAATGTGGAAGTTTTTCATTGGTAGCTGAGGCTACTTTACTTCCTGGTTTATTATAACTGTTATTTGCTATGTACAAATGGCATATTACTGCTTTTTTTTTATATACCGTGGGACTCCTACTCCGACGACGGGGAATGATTCAGGCATGTGAATCTATGAAAGACACCAATACTGGAGAACCACAGATTACAGGTAAGTAACTATTGTTCTTACGTTCTGCCTATGACACACCAGCTTTCATATATTGGCCCTCCATACCGTTCACCCTACTCGTCACAGTTTTACTGTTCTCTAGATTCTTGCAGGAATCCTGGCACAGATCTGCCAAGCTGTGATTATGTACTGCCCTTAGGCAAGGTCCAGTAGAGGAGCACTTTTGATAAGCGACAGCCAGCAAGACTAGAAGAGAGAGGAATGTGGAGTTTAAATAGAGCTAGTGAAAACTAAACAATGGGACATTTAAGACTGGTTTTGGGGAGAACGCCTAGAGAACCTGGACATGCTCGAAGAACAGGTTGCAAGGAGACCATCACATTGTGCACCCATGTACACAAGTGTCTTGATGAAAAGAACACAAACTCAACCTGACACATGGCGATGGGCAGGAGACCTCAATTTTAGGCTGCTGAGTTGACATTTGCTGAGTAGAGCCTAGTAATCTAGGGCATAGGGAAAATAATGGTGCCTCTGGACTAGAATCATTCTCATGCCAATCTCATCCAGACTTGTAATTAAAGAGCTATCGCCACCTTTAATCATATGGGGTGGGTGATGTAACCAGCTTGTTCCTTGTCTCCTGTTTTCTTGGTCTGTCATTGTTATTTGTCTTGTGCAGCTCCGTTGAGTCCTGATGTCCCCACACTTGGTGGGGAGACAGAACCGACCTGTTGAGAAATGAGTACCACACAATCAATGGGCAGAGAACCTTATCAGAAACAACAAAGAAATCCTTGGGTCTGGGATGCCGGGCCAAACAGAGAAGAGGCACTAAAGGTGATCTCGAGGAGCCTGTGGGGGAATCCCTTTCAGGACGAAATCCCTGCACCTTCGGTTGCAGCTCGTCTACCGCCCAGGATACCGAGGGAGAGAGCTGTGCCCGTTCCCTGTCGCCATGTTGAGGTGAGGCTACTTATCCATACACCACGGGTACGACCAGTAAATCAGGCACTGAAATCAGCAGGATTACTGGTTTTGTATTTATACTCTCTTATTACAATTATTTTCATTACTTATTCACGAGGTCCTGACGAAAGCTGTGACACCAATTTGGGTCTTTAAGGCTGAAACATGTAGACCTGTTTTTCACCTGACACGTGCAGTTATAAATCCATACTGCAGGTGCACTGTTTGGAATCCTGTCAGCGAGAACGAGTTAATAAAGGCAGCTTAATCGCTCTCGTTAGCTAGCTTTAACATTACTACCCACACAGTTTAAAATTTTTTTATTGCACTATGCCCTCAAGTTTTTGTTCTTCCCATCTGCAGGCTTTAGTATATCCGCAACCATGTAGGAATAAAGCATCCCTGAGCTCCTACCTGTCAGAGATGGAGTTGTAGCCCTTCGCGGGACTAGGCGTTCCTGCCAAGAGGAGAATACCAGATGATGAAGCATGCCACCTTTGATAGGTGAGGGATTTCGTCCTGAAAGGCATTCCCCCACAAGCTCCTCAAGATAACCTTTAGTGCCTCGGTTTGCCCCGGCATCCCAGACCGTAGGATTTCTTTGTTGTTAATGAGTAACTATTTGGGGATTTATTCCTTGCAGGTCTTTAAACTTCCCTTGGACCCCCATCTCTTGTTTTTTGTTAAGCAGAGAACCTTCTCGCCAGAAGAGAAAGAGCCAGGAGTCCTAGAATTCGGACACTCTACCAGTCTGCTTCATACTATAAAGTTTTTTAAAAAGTGGAAGTACTGGGGGGGGGGGGGGGGGGGGAGAGGGGGGAGCACCATTCCAAGTCCCTGATCCCATATCTACAATTGTCTTCTTAGCAGGTGTCTGATGCCAGAGACCGACCTTATAAAGGGGAACCTGACCCTGCTGTCTGCTTTTCTGTCCCATCTCCTTGAAGAGCAGTAGTTGATTTAGGTTTCCGATGCCCAGTTGTTCAGCTTCCGAGAGTTAATCTCAGTACTCAGTCTCTTCAGGACCTAATAACTTACGGATTCAACCTTTAGCGTCCTTCAGAGATTGTGTACCCTATGGTAGAAAGATCTGATTATCAGTAGCTATGCCAGGTACTGCTGCATCCCTGCCTGTAGATCCGGCTGCAGGATTGACATCTGTACTTTTTTCGTGGACGCTTTAAGAACAAAATTAAAGTCTAGATACACCCAATTTGTAACTTTGCCACCTATCCCTTCTATCCCTATCTTTTACTCCCACATACTTGAGTTAGTGTCCATGAATATATGAAAAGACTCTAGCATCTTTTCTTGCTGACCCCACTGGTGGCCCCACTCCAGGTATCGCACAGTCTTGTAATGAATATTCACTGAAGACAATTATTTTGTGTATCTCCCGGTCATGTACCCCTTCCTTGTGAAAGAGTTCACCTGAGAGAAACAGTACCGGTGACCATGAGGATCTACTTCATTCCAAAGCTACCTTGAAGTTATGACCAAAGCTTTATAGATACCATCCAGCCTGTCACTGAAACCTCTGTCCAGAGGTTGATTGCATCGAAGGCTTGGTGGTCGCAACTTCTCATCACCAAGGTTGGCCCTGTCCCTTTAACTCTAGGGTCTCAAGAATGCTCAGGATATTTGGAGAAAGCCTTTACCTGAGCCTGCCTTCTCTGTCATTGGACAGCAAGTATTGGGCCTTCAAGACTGTCAGGTTGTTGTCTGGGAGATACCTAGCTCGATTTCCGTTCAGGATAGAGGCTTCACACAAGAGCAAACCTGTGCCTGGTCATTGCTATCATAACCAGCTACAGTCTCCATCTGTTACAGAAGTTTGACTCCTGTATCTCTGTACTCTCTAAGTGTGTTTTCAAAGAGTTTCATGCACAGTCTAATGAAGAATGTTGCAGAGCGAAAGTTGCTGCATGGTTACATTTGAAGAGTGGTGGCTGATAACTAGAGGAGCTCTACTCACATGACTTCTACACTTGCAAAAATCCTTGGAAATTCCAGATGACTGTGTCCACCTCGATGTATTCGAAAGTACCGATTCACTGGAACCCCAAGGAAGATTGGATTGTTATTTCGGATCCTACCTGTTCCTTGCGCCCATTGAGGGAGCAGAGTAAAAAGACCCCAAGAAAGCCACATTGAAGCAGAGAAGCTAATATAAAGGATATAAGCAAGGCAGCAGATGGCAGGTGTGAGGAGTCAGGGACCAGATGCATGCCCTGGAAGCTGGTGGGGAGAAGGCACAATGCTGCTTGGAGTTTAGATGGTGAGGGCTTGCCCAGGAAGTGATGCTGTGAACTGCATGTTTACAAAGGGATGACAAGACGTGTGAAGGACAGGAGTGTGCACCTAAAAAGGGATATTACAAATCTTACAGCTGGGGTAGGTACCTAGACTAAGCATAGTTGACAAGCAGAGGACTGATGTGAGGTGACATGGCAGAGTAGGGAGTAATTTCTCTGCAAGCCTTTTGCCCTCCTCTCTGTGCCTGCTAGTGCCCCCATTCTCGCCTACCAATGGCCAGAACTTACTTTCTATTGATGCATGGTTTGCGCATTGTTAGGAGTGTCTCAAGAAGCAGCTTGGAGCGGTGAGAACTAAACAACTTGGAAAGGGGGTGCAGCAAGAGACTGAAAACGATTCAGTAATGGCACTGCTGGCATGGAGCATCAATTAGTCTGTGTCAAGGCCTTGTGAGTTTGTTATAGGGGGACATAGTTAGGGCAGTAGTGAGGTGGCGACTGAGCTAAAAGAGGTCACTGCATGCATGTTTCCCTTCTCTTCCAACTCATTGTTTCACCCCTCCCTGACTGCTCTCCATTGCTTTTCAACCATGAGTACCCGGTGGGTATGGAAACTAGTGAAGCAGTGGTGTTGTCAAGAAAAAGTTAGAGCAGAAGTCTCCATCTTTTAAGGACTGTAGCCCTCACCCACCTATTGGTGATATGCTTCATCATAGGACTCCTCCTTACGCTGATAATACTAGTCATCGGCGTGGGCTACTACCCTGTGGCAAAAGAGAGCTTGTATGGTTTTCTATAGCTGGAGGCCTATGACGATTGAATGTGATAATGAAAAAAAAATAATTTGCGAAGCATAGAATGCCCTGTCACATCTTATACAAGGATATACTACTGTAAAAATTTCTAGCGGTGGACCAAGCAAATGTTAATTGTATCCCAATGTAATATATTTAAAAGAAAGGGGGGTATTTCCTTTCTAGACAGTCTATGACCGTGACAGGGACATTCTGTCCTGCACCACAGATTGTTTTATTTCGTCACATTCACTCATCTTAGGCATCCAGCCGTAGAACACTAAATGAGCTCTCCTGCACCGCAGGGTAGTAACCCATGCTGTTGACTACTAGCGTCAAGTCGTATGATGAAGTATGCCACATAAGTGGGTGCAGGCTACCATCCTTAAAAGTAGGGAATTTTGCAATCACTTTTGCTTTGACAACACCATTTTGTCTCTAGTCCCCATGCCCGCTGGGTGCTCATGGTTGATATCTATTTTCCCTCGGAAATATACCCTGGTTTGTTTCCTCACTTTCCCTTGTGTGTGTAGGAAACATTCTCCACTGCCCTTTGGTGACAACAAATAGCAGAGTTTGAGCTCACACCTAGAGCGAGGGTGCAATATATACCCCAGGCAGAAGTTAAAGGACTAAGGGCCTGATTAAATCTTGGTGGGCAAGTTACTCTGTCACAACAGTGATGGAGTAATCCCTCCGCCAAGATCTAGATCAGGCCTTAAATCTATTACTCACTGGCATTGTGGGGACAAAAGGCATGGAAGTAATCCCCGTGGCCCTGGTACACCGTAACAGTGTAGGCTTGATTAATAGCGAGAGGGAGTGGAGATTGATGAGGCATAATACATCCTCAGTAATTGTAGGACTACAAACAAAGCCGTTTCAAAAAAAAGGGAGGGACAAGGGGCGTTTAAAGGTCCAGGATACGAGCCTCCCAGGGGGTCAAGCAAGCAGAAACAGTATGCAGTTCCTTGGAGAGAAAAGAAAAGAAGGGGAAGAGGCTGGCTCGTTCCACTACCTGACCATATGGTAGAGACAGGATGTCTCCCAATTTGGGAAGTGGGGCCCTCACATACCCATCTGGGTAATGGGATGAGTGTTTTTGCTACATACATATTACAGTGGTTGTTTTACCATCATTGTCAGCTATGTCTTTGGGTGTACCTCTCGTGTGCCACTATGCCTCCTTTCGTTTTTCACTCTAAGTACCACTTATGAGTTCCACTTACCTATCTTAGCATGAAGTCATGAAGAGGCTATTTTTAATTGTTTTTGTAAATCATGTGTGTTTCCATTTTCTTTAGGTTGGCCTACTAATAAGGTACCTCATTGCTAGGTTGTTTGAAGTGCTTGGTTCACAGGTGATACTAATAATTGAACCAACCACTGTGTAGATAGTATACACATATTGGTCCTGAAGAATTGCCACGTGATCCCCCTGACACACTAGGCAGGAAACATGTCGAACACCACTTCGTAGCCACTACTGAACATTATCTCAGCGGTGGCTCACCTTTGTTGTTTTTAATTGGGACCAGTGGGGCTCGGTGATTAAATTGGAATTGGGGCACCCCATTTTCTCCTCATCCTTCCTCCACACTTGTCACTCACAGCTACACAACATGCACCTATACCCACACTGCACCCAACGGCCTGGGATAAAAAGATCTCTGACAAAGAGCGACTCATAGGGTGCCCGTCAGGCACTGCATCGCTGGCCTGATGAGGAGTATGCCCTATGATGAAGCATGACACCCAGCTGGGTGTGTGAGGGCCCCTCTTCCTATATTGGGAAACACCCTGTCTCTACCATAAGGTCAGGATAGTGGACTCTCCCTTCTTTTCTTTTCTCTCAAAGGAACTGCATACCGTTTCTGCTTGCAAACAAAGCTGACAACAGTGTGACCAAAGAAAATGTACTGAGTACTGATCAAACTCTGCTTGTAAGTTAGAACTGAAGTGCATAGGCTGATTGTTGTACAACGTAGCTTGTCATGGGCAGAGGCAGAACTGCGAGATAGCTGTGATTTGTCAGTAAGCTTGAAAACTGTGTCTTTATTTATAAGCTTCTGAAAGACATCAGAAGTGACGACTTGCAAGTACGATAAATGCAGGGCCTTGGTTCCTGGAACCAACAGAATAATAATACTTTATTTGATTTAAAAAAAATCATAAAAGGGTGGACTAACCACCATGCAAGCGGTATTTACATCATAAAACAACACAAGATAAACTTTAAATCAAGTTAAAATTATTATCAAGCTCTACAAAGGTAGCGGAAAGAAGGTCTAAAAGGAAAAGAATAAACAAATGGTGTGAGTTCTTGCTTGGGACGCGTTAATTTTGACACGTGATAAAAGGAACAAGTTTAAATGAGTAATGATTATACAAACAAAAGGGCTAGTTATTTTTTCCATATAATAGAAAAAGACAGCCGTTTGGCGAAAAGGGAGGGGGGTGGAAGGGTCTGTTGTCTGCCAAGGCCTGGTCTATTGTCCAGAGACCTCTGTTGGTGGTGCCCTTTTTTCCAGCTCTATGGCGGCGAGGTTCAAAAATGTTATGGTTTTACATGAGAGTTCTATCCAAGAACCGCTTAGGCATCTTATCACCGCCGCCCTGCAAGTTCTCACCTGGGCTTCTCTTAAGAGAGATCGAAGAAGCAATTTTCTTAGATTTTGAAGAGCCGGGCATATGCATATAAGATGCAGTAGAGACTCTGCGCCATTGCCACAGAGGCGGCAATCGGGAGTTGCCCACAGCCGTAGCCATTTGGGAGTGAGGTCTTTGGACGAGAAGTAACCCAGCCTTAAAAGGCTTAATTTCCTTTTATAATGGTCCCTGAAACGTTCTTTCAAATAATCCTGTGGTTTTAGGTAGGTATATGACGGCAAACCAACCAACAGAAATTCCACACCGGATTAGAAACTGAGGGGCTACAGGATTGGTCTGACTGATAGGTTGATCACTGCTTTGGTGGATCAGAAGTTGGCAGTGTTGCTGCGAATGGTGGAGGGGGAGGTGAAGAGCTCTTAAGGAATATAACTCGGGTACTGAAGATCAGGTGGATTAGATAAGAGGAGGTGGTGTGGGATGGAGTGAGATTCTGTTGGATTCATATGTCTAGGCTCTGTTGGCTTAGTACATCTCTATAAATAGATGCTTCCATAGCTGGCTTCAAAATGAAATGTTCCATACATTAATTAATTAAATACACAGTGAGAAGTACTGGGAATAATCTGATACTTCAGCTATTCAGTGCGAAATGTGAGGTAGGTGAAAGGGTTATGAGATGTTTGTTGGAAATGGTATAACTGATAGCAACATAAAGGTCTTGCTTTTTGATGTTAGGAGGGGTTGGGGTATGGTTTGGACAGACTTTTTATACATAACACATGAAGGCTCCACTGGATGAGGGCCTAAAGTCATAAATGGAAATGTGAATTGATTTAACAATATAATGAAACATTAGGTGGTACTCCGTATGCTCTACTGATCGAGAGTGGATAAAGTTGTTCCTTTTCTGGCCTTTTGGAAGTTGATCACAATTAATTGCCGAGTGCACCAGCTATTTTGCTAAGGTTACACCCTTCCCTTCCTAACCATTTCCCTCGAATTTACCTCCTTCCACTGGAACCCTGGCCCTAATCTCAGTCTTGAAGAAGGAAGCTTTTGCTTTGATGCACTGTGGGATATATCGGGACTATAGATGTGATGCTCATAGTGAAGAGGCTCTTTGGATTCTCCCCTTTTGTGTCATGGTCAAAAAAGAATGGGATCATCCGGCCCATCCTGGATCTGAGGCTTATGATTCTGTTTGTTTATCAGGATAAGTTCACAATGGTATCCCTTAGTTGGGGCCTCCTGACCTGAATGCACATGGTTGTATGGTATTCTTGGTACTCTAAGGTGCTCATGTCCATTGCCGATTCTCTCTGGGTGTCCAACACTACGCTATTATTTTGCGATACTTCTGTTTGGTCTCACGAGTGCTCTGCAAGTGTGCACACAAGTTTTGGCTGTGGCAGGAGGTTTGCTCAGGAGGTCCAGAGTCCACATATTGTCAGTTTTGTATGATTGGTTGGTGAAGGCTGGATCCCAACCATTGTTCTCACCTACCTGGGGAGCACTCTGCTCCTTCTTCATCATCTGGGCTTTTTATAAATGATCAGATGTGCCACCTCATTCTGTCATTGGCGCACTTCCGGACAAGACATGCATAGAAACTTTTTCTCCACCTCAGTGAATCTTGGACATTCCGGATATAATTGATATGTTTCAGTCTCGGACTCAGATTCTGGTTCTGCAGACTCTTCACCCGTTGGGTATTATGGACTTATGCATTTTATTGGTGCTGCACACGAGTTGGTGGATGAGGGTAATGGCGTCTGAGGTGATTTTCTTCAATACAGGGAAGTCGCTTGGCTCGGTTGCGAAACTTCCTCTGCGTTCTTACAGACCTTGATTGATGCCTGTGCCTCTCTAACCTCTTAATACGCTGCGCCTTCATGTCTTCCTAGGGCGTTGTTTTTTTACGGACACCTATCTGGGCTGGGTCGTTTATCTGGGGAGCATGACGATGGGAGGTGATAGGTTTCCATCAGAACAATGACTACACATAAATGTGCAGGGGTTGGGCAAACAATTTGCCAGGCTCTGATGGCGCCTGAAATCACATGGGTGACAGCAGTGTTGTCTGAGAGAACCGGTACCGGTTCTCTCAGACAACACTGCTGTCACCCATTATCTCAACGGCGGGATGAAGTGGATTCATGGATCATGGTAATATGCTTGTTGCTTTGGGCTCTGGCACAAGGCATTTTCACATCAGCAGCTCATCTTTCAGGCATACAGAATGTGCATGATAATGCTTTCCATCCATCTGCCTCTAAAGCATAAGAAAATGCGCGCTTCTCGCTGATGTAATGGATATGATCCTCTCCCATCTGGCACTTCGCTTCATCAACCTCTTTGCCACACCCCTGAACAGGAAAGGCTTTTATACTGTGCTCTACGTTTTCCACCATTCACTTCCCCGAGGCAAGACCTGCTGTGTATGTAGTCTTCCAATCCTTTGCGCTTGAAGATTAGTTTGAAGGTGTGGGAGGATGATGCACAGCTGATCCTCATCACGCTGAATTATGGAAGGAGGATTTGAAGCACCAATGTGTATGAACTCCGGTTTTGGTGCCTTCTCACCTACCAGACAGAATAGATCTATTTATTTGATCTTATAATGGAACTCTAGATTCAATTAATTAATCAATGGAATTAGGTTGAATGCAAATATACCTATTACTGAGATTAGAGGAGCACTTACAGAACTCTAGTCTGGAAGTCTTCAGGACCACACACTCTCTATCTCTGCAGCTTCCAGTCCATCACCCACTCCTCAAGGGACGGAAGATGGCACAGTCCATCATTACCTTCAGGTAAAAGTCTGAAACATGTACATTCATAAATGTGTTATTTCTGGTGGCATTCTTCTTAGTATTGAAGGTCCAGAGGGATGATGGAACAATATGATGACGCCAGAACCCACGTCTACATAAAAAAACAGGAGGGGCACTCTCACCACAGCTTTTTCAGCTGCTCGTAGTTCTAGATGTTGCATGTTCCTGCGGGACTCATATAATGCAGGGGTAGACTGGGCTGAGCTGGTAGCTTAAACAGACATGTCACATCATTGCACAAATGGGAGATTTTCTATGAAGTCCCTTCTAGGGCATGGATCCCCAGCCAATTTCCTGATGTTTGACTGGGTGGTGGTGTTTTGTACGTTTTTCTCATTACCACACTTGATTTGTAGTCCTATGACAGATCCAAAAGCATGTGGCTGGGGTTCTGCCATAGGACTGTACCAAAAATCATCCTACTGAAAACCATACCTCTTTAATTGGAAGAGCATTGCAGTGCAGTTCTTGATGTACTCCTGAAAAATAAAAATAAATTGCATTGACAGCGGTCTTCTTCTGGAGAATGCCAGCTCTCCTCAAGGTATTTAGTTTCTGGACTGAATGCATTTATCCATTTACCATGGTTGTGTTGCGGTTCTGCTCTACTTGGTGTCTGGCACTGTGTGGCCAAGGTGATACACAAGCTGTAAGAAATCAAACTTTTCATAACATGTATGGCTGTAGATACACATGCTCTGAACACTACTGCCATCTAATGTTGGGTTCAGATATTTGCACACTGTTTTTCTTTAAAGAAGAGGTATAGTAACGCCTCTCTTAGTTGGCAACAGACAAGTGCACCGGCTCCACTTTTAGATTCTTTTTTTTAATCTCTACTAGGCGAACCCCCAAAACCAGGCTCCTTGTGCCTCACCGCCAGGGTCTCCGCCCCTCATCTCCAGAATCCTGTTGACAAGAATGGTCAGTGATTAATAGGATGGCCTTCTGAATTGCCTCCAGTGCAATTCCAGGGTCCCTTGGATCGACCATCAATACCTCTGCAATCTCTGCCTCTCCCCTGAACATGACAACGCCATGTGCCAGGCCTGCCTCGCCTTCCAAAAGATCAAGACTCTTCAGTACCGACCTGTGCGGAGGTGGGCTCATTGGGAAATTCAGAAGCAGGAGTCTTTGGTGAATATAACGTTGAGGAAGAAGCTGTCCCTCAAAGGCCTGGCTGGTCTAGTCCAATTTGGAGGTGAGCAAATATAAAGCCTCACTCAGGGATACTCCCTACACCACTAGCAGTCCATTCAGCGCATAAACATGTGAACTTTCCCTCTCCTGATAAGGAGAGTAAAACGCTGAATGCAGCAGACAAAAGCATAGCAATACAATCAGTAACATATTGGAGGATTGACAACTCAGTTGGCCTGGTCTCCTGATATGACAGGGCACATTGGGATGAGATGAAGGAACTCCTTAAACACCTCCATGAGGAGTATGGACAGGAGCTGGTAACAGAGAGGAAGAGCATATCTAATGCCACTTCGATGCGTCCGACATTGCTGTTACAGGAGTTAACATCAGTATCCTGATCAGACGTCACACTTTGCTCTATGTCTTTGGCTTTAAACCAGAGGAACAGCAGCATCTATCATCTATTAAACCTTCCATTCAACGGCAACATCGTTTCAACCAAGGCTATGGATGCACCTCAGACATCTATTCCAAGGGGGTCCTTTTGGAGGGCTCCGTATAGGGGAGGCAGTAAGACCATCTCCCCAGACTCTCCCTCCTCCTTTCAGAGGCATCCACAAACATACCACCAGTATTTGACATGCAGGTGTTCTAATGGGGCCTACAGAGGCAAGAAGATCAGGGCTCGGAGCAAGGGGGCTCATCTAAAGAAGCTGCCTCCTCCAAGCAGTGACTCCTTTCGCCTCGCACCCTTCCCCTAACCAAACCGCTTATATTGGGGCAAGACTTCAGGGATTTTTTCCTCTTTGGGAGGAGCTTATCTCTGATCAGTGGGTTCTCTCCATCATAGATCATGGTTACTGCCACAACCCCACTGGTTATTCCACCCCGATTAAACAAACCCTCGATCTAGAACACTCACACCTTCCTCAAAAAGAACTTTAGCCGCTCATCCTCAAGGGGGCACCGCAGCATCTCAACAAGGGGGTGTGCTCTCTGAACTTTCTAATCCCCCAAAAGGATGGGTCCCTAAGGACCATACTCTGGGCCTCAGGCCCCTAAACAAGTACATTCTGTCAGAACATTTCTAAAAAGTCACTCTGCATGATGTCATGCCGCTACTGCAAAAAGGCGACTTTATGATTGCACTTGATCAGACAAAAAGCCTACTTTAACATACCCATCCACCCTGCTCATCGCTACTACCTATTTTCATGGTAAGGGGTCAGCATTATCATTTCAAAGTGTTGTCTATCAATGTCACCACGGCCCCCAGGGAATTCACCAAATGCTTAGATGGTGTCGCAGGCCCACTTCCGCAAGTGGCGATGCTTAAGTGTTCCCTTGCCTAGATGATTGTCTGATCAAGAGTGCAGGTAAACTGTGTTTGCTCACACTCAAGCCCCTATATCCCTCTCTCACAGTTTGTGGTTCACCATAAAAGTTGCACAGTCCCAGCTATCTCCTTCAGATTCAGCCCTTCCTGGGGACCTTTCTTAATGCAGCCTACAGCAAGTTTCACCCCAGCCAAGCAAGGGTGCAGGCAGTCCAGTAGATACTGCCTCTTTTTCAGCCAGATCATACACTGACCGTCAGAACAGTTATGCACCTTCTTTGAATGATGGCCTCATGCATAGCTATAGTCCTGCATGCCAGGCTGCACATGCGTCCGCTCCAATAGTGCTTATCAGCACAATGATTGTAAGGAAGGAGTATTATGTTCGAGGCATGTGGGCTGCTAAATTCATATCTGTTGCATTAGATCGCCGCCTAGTGTTGGGTCCGGATGATCGCACATTGTTGTCCTGGAAGAGTCTTCGAAGTATCCTGAGATAGGTGGCTCCTCCCCTGGACTACAGTGCGCATGGGCATCGGCTCCATCCCCAGATTGTTTTTTTCCGCCATTGGGTTCGGATGCGGTCTCGACGTCTCTGTCGGAACCGAGAAAACTAGCTTTTTTACGGCCAAAAGGCCTTAGTTTCATTACGTCGGTATTGTTTGCGTACGGTCTCGAGTTCTTCCGTCTCTTTGAGTCGGAATCTGCGGAGTCGTATCACTCTTCGGACATCGAGGCCTTCTCATCGCAACACGACCAGAACTTTTCAGCATGGAGCGGAGCCCGTTTAAATACTGTCCTGTCTGTGGGTCCAAATACCCACATATCGACGTGCACCCGGTCTGTAACAAATGCCTTTCGCCAGACCATAACGAGGACAACTGCAAGGCCTGCTCCAGATTCAGGTCAAAGAAGACGCTCAAGCTTCGGCGCGCGGTGCGCCTCGAGGCCAGACAAGCGGCCCCGGCTCCAGAGAACATCTTCGGCGAACTGGAAGAAGAAGGCCTAAGCCATCATCTTGAAATCTCGCCGCCCGCGACGGAGGTCGAGGCGGATCCGGAAGACGACGACGGAGTCGTGGATCAAGGCCTTGAATACGTCGACGAGGTAGGGGACGTCGAAGAAGTTTATGGGGCCGCGGAAGATAGCTCAGGGGATGAGCTATGCCCCGAAGGTTACGCGGATCAGGCTCGGGTCACGGGATCGCCACTCGGCCTTACCCAAGACCCCGTACCGCAAGCCACGGCCCCGCCTTCAGGCCCGGCCACGGACATACTTGCTACGCAGCCCGTATCGAAACCGAAACTGAAAGCATCGGTATCGACTACGCCTAAAATGGCCGACCCGAAAACTAAACCGAAACTACCGGATTCGAGTGCATCTAAGATGGCGGCCGTTCCACCGAAAACACCAAAGCCTGCTACCTCATCGACTCCGTCGGCCTCCGGTCCACAGAAGTCGAAGAAAACTGTCGATTCGACAGTGCCGAAGTCGTCAACGGAGGAGGCATCCTCTAAGAAGGTCGTCCGGCACGGGTCTACCGGGACGACGCCGTCAAAGTCCGCCAAAGCCAGCGACAAGACTCCGGTGCCGACTGAGACGTCGCTAGTCGGACGCGTGGTTGACACGGAGCCTGTGCGATCCCACGGATCAAAGAGCGGAAGCTCGACACATCGGTCCAAGGACTCGGTGTCTACGGCTGCAGCATCGACGTCTAAGACTCCGAAGGGACCACAAGACGTCGGTTCCGAAGGCAAGGTGAAGGCCTCCTCGTCGGCGCCAAGTGACGCCGTGGGTGAAGCATCCCTCATCGCCGCTTCACTCCAGAGAATTCGGGATAAGGCCTCTACGACGTCGGCTCCGGCGCCGTCGCAACAGAAGCCGATGGACATGCCGGCGAAGCCTGCTAGCAAACTTCTCTTCCTTCTGCCGCCAAAGGAGGCACCAAAGGCCTTTGCGCCAAAGACATCGGACTCGTCCACGTCTGCTGGAGTATCGGGTCGACAACTCGACTCCGGAGACGATTCGGAGCGTTTTATCGACGCACACACGGGCAAGTTGACCCTTTACAAGAGGAAGATCACTTCCCACCCAGTGGACTCTTATGTTATCCCACTGAAGAAGAAGAGGCTTGCACAGGACGCTCCAGTCCTGATTGAACCTATCCAGCCTCCTCCTAGAAGGAGTCCGACACCTTCCCCCGAACACTCTGAGGGAGAGGACTATGGACAAGATGACCAGTACACTTTCCCCATCAATGAACCCGATGCACAGCAGGATTCCTATGACGACATAGGCGACCAAGGGATACAGATTGTGGGGCAGGACCCACAGCCTTTCAGTGCACGTGCATCCCCCACAGAAGACTCTGCAGGTTTTCATGCACTCATTGAACGGGCAGCTGCTAATCATGATGTGGACATGCATGCTGACCCAGTGGAGGAAGATTTTCTGTTTGACACTTTTTCAGTCTCCGAAAAGACAGTAAAGACACTGCCTATGCTCAAAGGTTTCCTTAAACATGCTGCGGACATCTTTAAAGAGCCTACCAGGGCGAGGGTGGTCAATCCACGCATCGAAAAGAAATACAGACCAGCACCTGCAGACCCTGCATACATTCGGGGACAGTTGCCACTAGACTCTCTTGTAGTCGCGAATGCCCGCAAACGGGCAAACTCCCAGACGACGGGTGAAGCTCCTCCCCCAGACAAGGAGTCTAAAGTGCTTGAGGCAGGGGGCAAAAGGGTAGCTGCGCAAGCCGCAAATTTCTGGCGGATTGCGAATACACAAGCACTGTTAGCACGTTATGATAGGGCGCATTACGACACCCTAGAGCAAGTTTTAGAACACCTGCCTTCGCAGTTTCAAGAGGCTACCAAACTGCTTATAGAGGAGGGCAAACTCATCTCCAACGCAGCCATAAAGTGTGCACTTGATGCCGCTGACACAGCAGCTAGGGCTATTAACACTAGCGTCATGCTGAGACGACAAGCGTGGCTACGCATATCAGGGTTTAAACCGGACATTCAAACGACCATACTCAATCAACCCGTCAATCCTGATAGACTGTTTGGTCCTGATGTTGACACCACCCTCGAAAAGATTAAGAAAGACAACGAAACAGCTAAGTCTATGGGGGCCCTTCAATCACAACAATTCCGGGGCAACACTTTTCGTCGCTCAGGTGCACGTGGAGTCACCAGAGGACAGATGGGTCAACAATCACAGTTCACTAGAGGTGGAGCACAGTCCTCCTACCCAAAGCAGAATAAAGGGAATTATCGAGGAAACAGCACTAAAGGACGTGGCAGAGGAAACAACAACTCCCGTTCCTCTGCCCCAAACAAACAGTGACTCTCTGTCACTGCCCCCCGACCATTTAACACCGGTCGGGGGGAGACTACAGCAGTTCCTGCCGCTCTGGACAAACATCACCACAGACAGGTGGGTACGACAACTTGTCCAGTACGGTTATTGTCTAGAGTTAAAGTCCACTCCACCCAACATTCCACCAAGGCAGCGGCCTATGTCCGCAGAGCACTTGCACTTATTGCAGCAGGAGGTGGTAGTGATGCTGCAAAAAGGCGCAATCGAGCTCGTGCCAGTGGAGGAGGAAGGCACAGGGGTATATTCCCTGTACTTCCTTATTCCAAAGAAGGACGGATCTCTCAGACCCATTCTGGATCTGCGTCCCCTCAACCTGTATATACTGTCAGAACATTTCCATATGCTTACACTGCAACAGATTCTTCCCTTGTTAAACCAAGGGGACTTCTTAGCAACCTTAGACCTCAAGGATGCTTATTTCCACATACCACTACACCCATCCCACAGAAAATACCTCAGGTTCACTATCCAAGGCAGGCATTATCAGTTCAAAGTCCTACCCTTCGGAGTGACCACCGCCCCAAGAGTGTTTACCAAGTGTCTGGCGACGGTGGCGGCGCACCTCAGGAGGCAGAATATCCATGTCTACCCCTACCTAGACGACTGGCTCGTTCAAGCCAAGTCGGAACAACAGTGCGCCGCGGACATGTCGACTACCATTCACCTCCTTCACAATCTGGGCTTCTCGCTGAACTACCCGAAGTCGCACCTTCAGCCGGCACATGTCCGGCAGTTTCTGGGCGCGACGATCAATACCCTGACGGCTATGGCTCAGCCAAACCAGGTCAGGATAGACAGCATGCAATCTCTGATCCAAAGGTTCAGACCACAACACTCGCTTCCAGCGAGAGTGTTCATGCAGTTGATTGGCATGATGGCCTCCTGCATCTTCATAGTCCCTCACGCACGGTTACATATGCGTCCGCTCCAGGAGTGCTTAGCAAACCAGTGGACACAGGCTCAGGGACAATTGACAGACCTAGTGTTGGTTACCAGTCGGGGGTTCAACTCTCTGCATTGGTGGACTCCACACAACCTTTGCAAGGGCCGACTGTTCCAAGAGCCAGTGCCACAGATTACCCTGACGACGGACGCATCTCTCCAGGGATGGGGAGCTCATCTGCTCACTTACACAGTGCAGGGACTATGGACGACGCAGCAACAGAAGATGCACATCAACTATCTGGAACTGATGGCAATCTTCATGGCGCTCAAGTCCTTCAATGTACATCTGTGCAACAAAGTAGTGTTAGTCCGGACGGACAACATGACTGCGATGTACTACATTCAAAAGCAGGGAGGCACCCACTCGCCACAGCTGTCTCATCTGGCTCAGAGCATGTGGAAGTGGGCCATTCAGAGGAACATTTTCCTCATGGCAGAACACCTCCCGGGCAAGGACAATCAGATGGCGGATCTGCTCAGCAGATACAGCAATCAAATTCACGAGTGGGAGTTACACCCATCAGTACTCCGCCCGTACTTCCAGCAGTGGGGTCATCCGGAGATAGACCTGTTTGCCACAAACGAAAACGCAAAATGCCAACACTTTGCCGCCAGGTTCCCTCACCCACAATCGCAGGGGAATGCGATATGGATGAACTGGTCAGGCAAATTTGCGTACGCTTTTCCACCAGCCCCTCTGATACCGCTGGTGGCGAGAAAACTAAAGCAGCACTCGATGACACTCATCCTAGTTGCTCCAACGTGGGCACGCCAAGCATGGTACACCACGTTTCTGGAGCTCTCGGTGGTGCCGCATCAAAGGCTGCGCCTAACGCCCAGGCTTTTGACGCAGAACCATGGAGACATTCAGCATCCAGATCCGCAACAGCTCAACCTGGCGATCTGGCTCCTGAAGTCCTAGAGTTTGGCTACCTTCACCTACCTCCAGAATGCATGGACATCATCAAGGAGGCAAGGAAGCCGACTACCAGAGCATGCTATGCTGCTAAATGGAAGCGTTTTGTTCTTCACTGTACAGCCAATAACATAAACCCGCTAGATGCATCTATCCCCAACATCATTTGCTATCTGTTACATCTTTACAAGTGCAATCTAGCCTACACTTCCATTCGGATACATCTATCCGCCATAGCAGCTTACCTTCAGAACCGGCAACATCTCTCTGTCTTCAGAGTGCCTGCCATTAAGGCTTTCCTAGAAGGTCTGAAACGAGTCATTCCCCCAAGGACACCGCCAGCTCCGGTGTGGAACCTCAATGTGGTCCTCACCAGGCTGATGGGACCACCTTTTGAGCCACTACACTCGTGTGAACTCCAGTTCCTAACATGGAAAGTGGCTTTCCTTATTGCTATTACGTCACTGAGACGTGTTAGTGAGCTGCAAGCGCTCACAATACAAGAGCCATTCATACAAATTCATCCAAATAGGGTGGTACTACGTACTAACCCTAAATTCCTTCCGAAGGTGGTGTCACAGTTTCATCTCAACCAAACTATTGACTTGCCTGCATTCTTCCAAAACCCACAAACGGTGGCGGAAAGAATGCTCCATACTTTGGATGTTAGAAGGGCGTTGATGTACTATATTGACAGGACACAACCCTTTCGAAAAACAAAACAACTTTTTGTTGCCTTCTCGCCACAGCACAAGGGCAACCCTATTTCCAAAGCAGGAATAGCCAGATGGATTGTTAAGTGCATCCAGATCTGCTATCAAAAGGCTAAACGCACCTTAACAATACCCCCAAGGGCGCACTCCACACGCAAATTGGGGGCATCCATGGCTTTCCTGGGGAACATTCCTTTAGAGGACATTTGTAGAGCAGCCACATGGGTTACACCACATACCTTTACAAAACACTACTGTGTTGATGTGCATTCCAAACAGCAGGCAGCTGTTGGGCAGGCTGTTCTCAAGACACTTTTTCAGGTTTCTGCAGCTGGCACGGGCAACCGCCGCTAATGGAGGGACTGCTATGTATTCAATGCAACAGATATGAATTTAGCAGCCCACATGCCTCGAACTGAATATGCTACTTACCAGTATGCATCTGTTCTTGGCATGTAGGGCTGCTAACATTCATATCACCCACCCTCCTCCCCGGTGCCTGCCGCAGCTGCAGACATACTCTTGCATTCAATCATTAGCATGGACATCCTTTACACTTTACACTCCATCTCTGCCACAATGGCTAAAAACAATCTGGGGATGGAGCCGATGCCCATGTGCACTGTAGTCCAGGGGAGGAGCCACCTATCTCAGGATACTTCGAAGACTCTTCCAGGACAACAATGTGCAATCATCCGGACCCAACACTAGGCGGCGATCTAATGCAACAGATATGAATGTTAGCAGCCCTACTTGCCAAGAACAGATGCATACTGGTAAGTAGCATATTCATTATGGCCATATATTTAATGTGGTGAGTGGCCCACCTTAGAGAGAAGTCCCCCTGCAGTTTTGTAATCTGTTCCTGTGTTTGGGTTGAATGGAGTGTTTCAGACTTGCCTTTATTAAGCTTGAAACCCGCAACTTACTCAAAACACTCTAGTCGGTGGTCAATGGCATCCAGAGATACTTCGGGTCTAACCAAGATCAAGAGCACGTTCTCTGTGAAAAGGCATCGTTTATAGGACTGCCCTCCGAAATCAAGCCCATGTACCCCTGGATCCTCTGTCAACATTGCAGCTAATGGTTCTGTGAAGAGCAAATGGGGGTGGGGGGGGGATGCAGGTGGGCATCCCTGCTTCGTTTCCTCCCCCATGCAAAGTCCCTGTGTCAGACCATTTCCTATTTATCAAGACCCTCACCTTTGGGTCTTCATAATTTGCCAATATCCAGTGCACATCTTTGCCCAAATCCCAGCTTACACAGGAAAACACTCTGACTGACACTTTTGTAGTATCTGATGTGTCCAATATTGCTAGAATCGTCATCCTTGGGGCTTTTTCCATCAAATGAGTGACCTTAATTATTGTTGTGTGTCTGCCTCCCTCTGACAAGCCCGACTAATCCACCTCAATAAGCTCATGACGATATTTATCCAATCTTTTCCCAAGAGCATTGGTAAAAATATTTGCATCCAGGTTCAGAAAAATAATAGGCCTATAAGGCTTGCAGTCTCTAATGCCCTTTCCTAGTTTGGGAATCAATGCTATAGCTGCCTCCTTCTTGGTCAGAATGACACTGTTCTCCCACCCAAGAAAACTAAAAAGCTGTGTCAGTTGTTGGGCCAGTTTCCTTGTCAAGACTTTATAAAACATAGCCGTATGTCCATCGGACACAGGAGACTTGCCCCCCCTTCAATAATTCTAGGACTGTTAGCACTACCTCGTTCTGTATAGGTTTGTCAAAGAAATCTCTATGTTCAGGTGTCATTTTGGGTAGGATAATTATCCCCGTCTCTCGTAGGGGAATATCCATTATAGTCATAAGCACTGAATATTTCCGCCCGCATGCGAAGACCCCAGAGCACTTCTTGTATAATATATCTTAAGTGTAGACTTTCGCTTGTCTTCGAGAAAGCCGTCAAATACACTTTGAGACAGATTATGGAGCCTATATACATAGGCTATGGAAAAATTCTTCACCATGAAATTAAATCAGAGTTTTTGTGTATAATTTCAAAATACATTAGCAAACCGCATGCATCTCCCTCACAAGCCCCTTTTTTATGATAGAGATGAAGGAGAGCAGGGCAGTGTAGTCTCATAGGCTGTCATCATAAGATTTAAAATAGAGACTGGGCTCTTAGAACCCAGAGACCACCACTTTACCCATCATGCTCAGCAGGTGGCAGTCACTTCAGTTCTTCTTTTTTTAAGCCAATTTATGATAATATGTAGATACCATGGATACCTCTGTCCATTCCACCAGGAAGGAGGGAGGGTTGCTTATGACTATAATGGAAATTCCCCTACGAGAGAACAGGAGTTACAGGTAAAAACACGATTTCTTTTCTCAGGGGTTCTCATTTATAGTCCTAAGCACTGAATAGAGTAGCAAGCCCATCCCCACTAAGAGCTGTGAAGAAGAGAGAGGATCAATCTAAAACTAGAGACTGTGCCTTTAGGAACCAGAGACCACCAGTATCCCATCATGCTTAGCAGGTGGCAGTCGTTTCAATTCTTTTTTCAGGCTCCTGCTGACAGTACACTGGAGCATTGAGATCGACTTTTTTTAGGCCTTTTCACTCAAATTTTTCCACATAAGTTGGTGACAACATTTTTATTTGACGTCTTCCTCTGTAGTTTTCTGAAAAAAAAGTGAGATGTTTAGTCAAATAAAATCCAAGATGTGGTAGGAAGAATGCCAAAACAGAC
This sequence comes from Lissotriton helveticus, assembly GCF_964261635.1. Classification (NCBI taxonomy): domain Eukaryota; kingdom Metazoa; phylum Chordata; class Amphibia; order Caudata; family Salamandridae; genus Lissotriton; species Lissotriton helveticus. The sequence continues at coordinate 1,821,617,441 of NC_136063.1, forward strand.
CCTCACAGGATCTGTATTATCTGTCTACTACCATCTTATGTTCCTGATGCATGTCATCATTGCAGGCATTTTTCGAGCCGAACCTTACCTGAAATGGAGAAGATTCACCTTCATTGGACTGAAGAGAGACAGCGCCAGCAACACAGCCTGAAGGTGGGAACTCAAAGCGAGGGGAAGGTCAGTCTTACACCAGGGCTCTTTCTTCAACCTCTAGAGGACGAGGGAGGTCTGAAAAGATTTTCTGGCCAAAAACCTCATCGGTCCCATTCATTGCCGAGAGGATCGATGTTGATGCAAGGTACAGCTCCAACTTGTTTGCCGCCAAGAGCTGGATCAACATCGAGGCAATCCCTTTCAATGTCGAAAGGCCTTACACCGTTGACTCTCAGGCGGTGGTCGACGTTGAGGAGTGCATAGCTATCGGGAAGGAGTGGAACAAATTCCAAATGTCATAGTGAAATGTCGAAGTGTTTCTCGACGTTAAGGAGACAACAGGAGACAAGAAATAAGAGGAGAAGAATATATTCTTTCCCAGAATCTCAATATTCAAGAGCTTATTCACCCTCTCCCATTCTGGTGCTGTCTTCTCGGTCTCCTCATCCTAATTTGCTTGCACACCTCGTCTCCTCCTCCACCACCACAGGCGCCATCTCCACCTCCATCCTCGCCTCTTCCACCACAAACTCCACCAATAGGACCTCCTCCAGTGACTCCAGTTCTCCCTAGAAGCACTCCAGCTTGAAGGAACAGGATGCACTCTTGAATGTGCCAATGTTCTCGCCATCATAGTCGTAGGCGCTCATCAGCATTTTCGCATGTCTTATTGACGGTAAAGGTCTCACCATACACGATCTAGATCAAGATCTTACCCAAGACATACAGATACTTCTTCCGCTTCTTCAAAAGTATATTCTCTATCAATATCTGACTTTCCACTGCCTCCTGTGTCCCCTGTGAATGACATTACAACCTTCCAAGAGGTCCTGGTACGAGTGGCAGCTAAATTGAATATACAGAAGTTGATCCCAACACCTTCCACATATTTGATATTCAATACACTACACCAACGTACAGCTTCCAGACCTCTACTTCCATTGGTCCCTTGCCTACTAGAACCTGTCATTGAGATGGTTGTGACACTGGCCATACTTAAGCCTGCGCCGTCGAGGCTTCAAAAGAAATACTGGCCTCCGAATCAAGACCCTCTATTCCTCTGCTCTGATCCTCCACCAGACTCTGGTCATGTTAGCGGCCAAGAAGTACCATTCCACATCTCTATCATCTGCTCCTCCAGATAACGCGAGCAGGAAACTGGACTCGACAGGCCGCAAAGTCTGCAGCACAGCAACAACATCCATGAAAGAAGCCATTGCTACAGCTCTCTTGGGCAGATATGAGAGAGCCTTCTGGAATTCCGTCCAGCATTTTGCTGGGCATCTCCCAAGAGACAAGAGACAAGAGTGTAGGCTTTATGGAGGTAGTCAACGAGGGGGCAATGGTGTCTAATCAGTTGATTAGCGCAGCGATGGATTCTTCCCTATGAGCGCACATGCATACTGTCATGGAGTTAACTTAAGGAGGCCTACTCTTTGGAAGTCAAGCTGATAATGAAATGGCAAGAAAAAAAAGCAAAATGGAGAACCCTCAAAGCAGTGGGTCTAGAGAAACCAAAAGAGCAAAGATCGTTCCAACCTGCCCAGGCCCCTTAAGGGCTTGCTGGGTGCACCCCAAATCATTCTCCTCCATCGTGTGAGTTTCAGCCTACCTGTGCCCCAGATTGCAGTGAGTAGAGTCCAGGAAGTGGTAAGGAGACAGACTAGTGCTGTCTCTTCCCAAGACAAAAAGTTGTTTAAAAAACGATTTTCACTTTCTGTTTTTACAGTCTTTGCCTGTGGTTGTTACAGTTAAAAATTGTAGTTTTAGCCTGCTTGTAATTGCATATTTGATCACCTGTGTTGTGTTTTAAACTTGTGGATTTCCCTGCTCATGATTGCCTCCATTTAGCGAGTTGAATTGTGGGATTTGCAGTCCAACCTCTGTAGTTTGTCCCTCTCATTCCTTTGTGACAATTCTGTTTTCACTCCAAATTTCTCCTTTGCTATGTGCTAAGACCTGTATGTTAAAACAGTGCACTCCCAGCCACCATTTTGTGTTCCCAATCCAGTGAAACCAGCCCTCCTGCCTCCCACCCCAGCAACAGGGATTTTCTACATCAGAGGGTGCTTCTGTGAGCTGTTGCAACTGTGTTTACTAGGACCTGTGCACTTCGTTTTTTGGCCAGCAGAGGGAGTAAAGTTTTATTCAAACAGTAAAGTTAGATTTCGAGTTAGTGAAGCCCTTACCTGCTGAAGTCCAAAGTGTGGATTTAGCCTGTCTGTCTCCTAGGAGATTCTGAACAGGAGAAGCAGCTGCCCAGCCCCCACGCCCAGGCCAGCAGACCATTGGCTATTCAGCTTCCAGGCAAGTCTGAGCCCTCCTCGCACACTGCCCAGGCCCCTTAAGGACTTGCTGGGTGCACTCCAAATCATTCTCCTCCATCTTGTGAGTTGCAGCCTACCTGTGCCCCAGATTGCAGTGAGCAGAGTCCAGGAAGTGATAAGGAGACAGACTAGTGCTGTCTCTTCCCAAGACAAAAAGTTGTTTAAAAACGATTGTCACTTTCTGTTTTTACTGTCTTTGCCTGTGGTTGTTACAGTTAAAAAGTGTAGTTTTAGCCTGCCTGTAATTGCATATTTGATCACCTGTGTTGTGTTTTAAACTTGTGGTTTTCCCTGCTCATGATTGCTTCAATTTATCGTGTTGAATTGTGGGATTTGCAGTCCAACCTCTGTAGTTTGTCTCTCTCATTCCTTGGTGACAATTCTGTTTTCCCTCCAAATTTCTCCTTTGCTTTGTGCTAAGACCTGTATGTTAAAACAGTGCACTCCCAGCCACCATTTTGTGTTCACAAGCCAGTGAAACCAGCCCCTCTGCCCCCCCCAGCAACAGAGATTTTCTACATCAGTGCGTGCTTCTGTGAGCTGTTTAAACTGTGTTTACTAGGGCCTGAGCACTTCGTTTTTTGGCCAGCAGAGGGAGTAAAGTTTTATTCAAACAGTATTGTTAGATTTCAAGTTAGTGAGGCCCTTACATGCTGAAGCCCAAAGTGTGGATTGAACCTGTCTCTCCTACGAGATTCTGAACAGGAGAAGCAGCTTCCAACTCCCTGGCCAGCAAACCTTGTCTGAGGTCGCTGGGACCTTATATAGTCTGCTAGTGGTTGGTACATGTCTACACGGATTGGTGGTTGTATCTGTTGTTTCTATTGGATTAGGGTTAATGTCCTCATTGGTTGGGTATTTGAGGGTTCTGATTGGTTTCTGGGTCTGTGATTCAATCCTTGTAGGGTTGGGACTAGCGCTAGGGTTAGGATTTCTATTGGAAGTAGGGACTAGGGCTTCCTATGTTATTGGTTGTTGGGAGTAGGGTGGGACTAGGGCTAGACCTTTAATTGGAAGTAGCGATTAGGGTTTCTGGCGTTATTGGTTGCTGGACTAGGTGTGGGACTTGGAGTAGGGTTAGGCTTTCTGTTGGAAGTAGGGACTAGGCTACCTGTGCCATTGGTTGCATGGGCTTGTTTTGGGACTACTGGTAGGGCTAGGGCCTTTATTTGACGTAGAGATCAGGGTTTTTGAACTGATTGGGTGCTTGGACTAGGGCTAAGATTGGCTGTAAGGTCCTGGTCTCCTATTGGTTCTAGATTTTAGGGCTAGTGTTGTGATTGGATAGTGTTAGGGCTAGGGTTCCCATTTGCTGAAGGGTCACCTGATTACTAGGGCTATAAAACAGGCCAGGGTTAGGGCGTCTCAGCCCAGGCGTCAAGGCTAAGGGCAAAGAGGTCAAGGGCAGTTGCCTGTTTGAGCTTGTTAAGGGCTGAGAGGACAAACATATACCCACCTTTCAAACCACACAAAGGAACAAACTCCAATGCCAAGCTTTCACTCTTCCACCACGCATAACACAGATACAGCAATACAGCACCTCTTTTCTAACCCTCTCTCATCCATTGGACAATTTAGAGCATTACTACATGACCCACATGCTGCACCACCTCCCCTGACTCATACACCTTCTGCCTTAAACACAAGCTAAGAATATAAGCAACATGCCACACGTCACAACTTTGCATCCCCATGTCTACTTCACAACAATGTTACACCACAAAAGCAGCACAGCACTCCAACTCACTCTCAAACACCATCTCCAACACATACACATGCAGACCCATCAAAATGCCTTCTTAGCATGCTGTATGAGGAACACGATACAGACAGCTTCACGATTGCTATCCTAATACAGCTAATCCCAGCACTAAAAACACACCTACAAACCCACACAATACTGATTACTCTTCTACCAAAGTTCCACTATCACCAAAGGCCATTCATTAAACTGTCTACTAATAAATGTTCGATCCCTCTCTAAAAACAAGCATCACATCTACGACCTTCTCACCGATGCAAAACCAGACATACTGTTCATAACCAAATCATGGTTGGGAGAAGATATGGCTCCAGTCCTGCATGAAGCCATTCCTCTCTAGGCTATCAAATAATCCCCCAAAATCGTATAGCCAAAAAAGGAGGTGGTCTAGCTGTTGTATTCAGGCAAACAATACATATCACTAAAATTGACAACATCTTCATAAAGAATTGTGAGGCTCTTCTAACAAGATGCAATCCTACACAGTCTTCCTCCTGTAACTTCCTGCTCCTTTACAGACCTCCACCTAGCAAGGCAACATTCCCAGACGCACTTCTAGACACAGTTTCAAACCTGATAACAATACACTCCAACCTATGCGTTCTGGGTGACCTTAACATTTGGTTTGATAAACGCACTATGACCCATCCAAAAACTATAATCACCGGCCTAGACGCATTGAACTTTGATCAGATTGTCCACAATCCGACACACACCGCTGGACATATCCTAGATGTCATTTTTGCTAATGCTGAACTAGTTACCTTTCAAACTATAACTCCAGTCACATGGTCAGACCACCACTTGCTTGCCTTCCAACATAAAACAACGCTAAGCGACTCACCTAAAACTACCTTACATCCATCCACCTGTCGGCTGTGGAACAAACTCAATTTGGAACACTTGGAGACACAACTAACATCCATTACAAATCTGGGAACCATAAATTGTGTTCAAAATCTATATTTGACATCCAGATACCACTCAAAACCACACAACAGAACAAAAGAAAAAAAAGTGCCTTGAAGAAAAATAGAAATAAAAGACATAAAACAACTAATTAGAAAGCTGCTCAAAACAAACGCCAAACAAGACAAACTTCACCTACAGAAAATTAACAGATTATACAAGTCTGCTGTCAAAAAAGGTACTATTCAGACAGAATTCAAAACGCTAAATGTGCAAATAAAGAATTCTATAAAATACTCAATGAATTTCGCGAACCAAATTGCCTAGAAGGAACTCATCCTGTTACTCAAGATTTCACAGACAAAGTGGCAAATCATTACACGGACAAAGCAGACACGTTGGAATCGTACTTAAAACAGAAACAAAGCACCAGCACTAACCCTTGTACAAAACAGCAATCCAAGAATGCTCTAATCAAGCCTCTCTGTTCCTTCCAACACATCTCACACGATGAATTTATGGAACTGGTCAAAGCAAGCAGGCCTGCCGGCAGCCCTTCTGACCCCTATCCGCCACAAACTTTCAAGACAATTCTTTTAACAACCTCTGCTGCCACTCCAGTAAGAGGAATCATCAACGATTCCTTAACTACTGGTATATTTCCAGAAGAACTCAAAAAGTCATACATACACCCTTTACTGAAGAAAACAAACTTGGACCCACTGAACCTTGACAACTACAGACCCATTACAAATGGACCGTTCCTGGGCAAACTGATAGAAAGAGTAGCGTTCGCCCAGATGTCACAATTCATTGAAGAGAATGACATACTTTCAGACTTCCAAACAGGATTCCGTCCGGGAAGAGGCACTGAATCTGCTCTCCTTGCAGTCTGGGATGACCTAAATAATACACTTGACCGCACTTGGGTTGCTGCGGTACTCCTCTTGGACCTCTCAACTGCCTTTGACACGGTTGACCATGACACTCTGAAACAAAGACAAAGACTCTATGAAGCCGGCATAGAGGGAACTGCTCTAGACTGGATCGCGTCCTACCTTCGAAACAGAACTAATGTCATCCATACCCCACCTTTCTCGTCCAAACCGTACTCCACAAAAGCAGGGGTCCCTCAAGGTTCTATCATCTCGCCCATGCTTTTCAACATCTACATGAAGTCATTACCAGCACTGATCAATAAATTTCACCTTACGTGCTATAACTATGCAGATGACACCCGCCGTGAGGGGAACGGCACCAGGCGAACCGGCAGCCCCAGAGAGGGCGTGTCACATCATCCCGCGCCCGAAGGCGCCATAAGAGCATCAAGCGCCGAGCGCTCCTGGGGGTATTAGCAGAGCCTGACGCCGCCGTGAGGGGAACGGCACCAGGCGAACCGGCAGCATTTCCCGCGCCCTGAGGCGCATTTCCACCGTCGAGTCCCAGCAGCCCCGGAGAGGGCATGTCGCATCATCCCGCGCCCGGAGGCGCCATAAGAGCATCGAGCGCCGAGCGCTCCTGGGGGTATTAGCAGAGCCTGACGCCGCCGTGAGGGGAACGGCACCAGGCGAACCGGCAGCATTTCCCGAGCCCGGAGGCGCATTTCCACCGTCGAGCGCCAGTGGACTACCGCTCCCAGCAGCCCCGGAGAGGGCATGTCACATCATCCCGCGCCCGGAGGCGCCATAAGAGCATCGAACGCCTCCCGCTTCGCGTGACGCGCGCGGGCGACGCCGGACGAAGCCTGGACTAAGGGCGGACAGTCTGTGACAGTCCGGGACTGGCCGAGGCTGGGCTGGGCCCCCCCCTGATTTCTATCGGCGAGGTATTTTGTTGCGCTAAGTAAGAACTCTCTCACCGATTTTACATTGGAACTGTGACTACCTTGCCTCATATTGTATATGAAGGATTTTTATTATTTTTATTACTGCGGATTTTCTTAACTCAGCTTGGTTGTAGTCCATGTAAGCTTTGTCTCCTTGATATTTTTATTGTTCCGTATATATTGTTGGTCATTTTGTTCTATTAATACATAATGTCTAAACAAAAGGCTCCTAAAAATCCTCCAGTAACAGCCACCATGGACAATTATCTTGTGAAAGTGGTCAGCCAAATTAATAAGGAGCGAAGGATGTCGCTAGGGAAGGAGAATCTTCCTATTAATTGTTCTACCCTCCCTGATCCTGCTCCTAATATTATAGCACTTATGGATGATGACCCAGATCTTGTCAACCTTGATATCTCGATAGAAACCATAGCCCACCTGAAATTGGTCCAGATATTTCTGCTGTTCCTTCCGTATCCCCCAGTGTATCGCCTGCCCAAAACACACCGGCACCTAGAGCATTAAGAGCTTGCAGGAAAGCACCCACTACACGTGGGGGGTACCGTACTCGCAATAAAAAACAAGCATTTACAATGCAATAGGTCTCGCAGCATTAAAGTTTAAGCTATTGGCATTGTATATTACAATGTGTTGCATTAATTTGTTATCAAACTCTGGAATTGTTGTATAAAGATGATTTGCAAACTGTCAAATGTTGCTGAATAGTAAGCAACGTTGTGAATAATATTGTTTGCTAGTCATCCTTGGGTACCAGAGTACTTCACTTGAGGCAGAGGTATTATCTTTAGACTACAGGTGCCGGTGCCGCTTGAGCTAGAAACAGGGCCAGCTTTAGCAGTGGTGCTGCCCGGTGCGGTGTTGCACTCACTACTCACTACTCTGCACTCACTACTCTGCACTCACTACTCTGCACTCACTACTCTGCACTCACTACTCACTACTCTGCACTCACTACTCTGCACTCACTACTCTGCACTCACTACTCTGCACTCACTACTCACTACTATGCACTCAATACTCAGCACTCACTACTCACTACTCTGCACACTCACTCTGCACTCACTACTCTGCACTCACTACTCTGCACCCACTACTCACTACTCTGCACTCACTACTCACTACTCTGCACTCACTACTCACTACTCTGCACTCACTACTCACTACTCTGCACTCACTACTCACTACTCTGCACACTCACTCTGCACTCACTACTCACTACTCTGCAGACTCACTCTGCACTCACTACTCTGCACACTCACTCTGCACTCACTACTCTGCACTCTGAACACTCACTCTGCACTCACTACTCTGCACTCACTACTCACTACTTTGCACTCACTGCACACTCACAGCAGCATTGAAAAACAAGGGTTTGCCATTATTGAAATAGTTCACTGCAATAACCTACTTTTCTTAGCCTTTGACATGTACTTTACTAAGAACCGGCATGTTAATAAATATATAAATACGTGCGACGGCAATAAAGCAGCATTGAAAAACAAGGGTTTGCCATTATTGAAATAGTTCACTGCAATAACCTACTTTTCTTAGCCTTTGACATGTACTTTACTAAGAACCGGCATGTTAATAAATATATAAATACGTGCGACGGCAATAAAGCAGCATTGAAAAACAAGGGTTTGCCAATATTGAAATAGTTCACTGCAATAACCTACTTTTCTTAGCCTTTGACATGTACTTTACTAAGAACCGGCATGTTAATAAATATATAAATACGTGCGACGGCAATAAAGCAGCATTGAAAAACAAGGGTTTGCCATTATTGAAATAGTTCACTGCAATAACCTACTTTTCTTAGCCTTTGACATGTACTTTACTAAGAACCGGCATGTTAATAAATATATAAATACATGCGACGGCAATAAAGCAGCATTGAAAAACAAATAACTCTTACTGCCCCCGAAATTCCGCCGCGGCCGCACCGGAAGTCAGGCAAGGTCGCCTGTGACTGGGGCGGGGCCGCGTCCGGACCGGAAGAGGAGGCAGGCGGAGGAAATGCGTCGAGCGGCCCGGGGCTCCTGTAAGCGGTGGAGAGCCCCGGGGCCGACAACAGGATGTTGCGCACGTGTTGCGGAGCTCCCTTGACAAAGAGGGAGCCCCGGGAAAGGAGCCGCAGCGTCAACTCTGCGGAGGGGGCACGAGGCACATGCCTGCTGCCTGCCCGGGCCGTGCTGAGAGCGGAGTCCCCCAGATTGCCACAGTAAGTTTAAAAGGAGGGGGGGGCGGTGCACTCGTGTGTGTGTGCGCGCGTGTGTGTATGCGTTGGGGGGGTTCTGTATGTATGTGCGTGCGTGTGCGCTTGTGTGTGTGTTTGTGTATGCGCATGCGTGTGTTGTGTGGGAGCTTCGCGCAGCGCTCGTACTTGTGCGCGTGCCAGTTTCGAATCGCCTGCGCGCGGCCAGGATTGTCTCCTGGAAAGCAGACACGGCAACAAAAGGTTCTCGGCGAGAACGCGCTTCCGCGCGCTTAGCCGAGACCTAAAGAGGTGAGACTGTTTTAAAAATCTCTCCCGGGGTTGAAGATTTGACTATTAAGAATGCCTCACCCTTTATGAACTCAGAACAGTTTGATCTTTTAATAAGCATTATTGATTCTAAGGTTGATAAGATCATTAAACCCTTGGTGGACAAGCCGGATCAGCTTTCATCTGAAGTAAATAGACTAGGGGGTTTGCTTGAAGCGCATATAGCTCTGGTTAGAAAGTCTAGGCCCATCAATGTCGACCTAGGTCATCCTATATTACCTGTAAATCCACCGACTAGGGGTGGAACAGTTAAAGAAGCAGCAATGTCGGCCTCATTACCTATAAACCCACCTCCCATCTCTCTTCAGAGTAAGCCAGCAGTTAATGAGGTGGGTCCACCGAAACCAACCAGACGGAAACGTCCTGTGAATCTAACTCCAGCCTGTTCTCCTTGTGGCCGTTTTGACCAATGTCCCTTTTTATGAAACTGACCCAAATAGACCCCAACTTGAATCTCATGATTCACTAAAAAATAAAACGGTCTCTTGGCTACACAATAACTGTGGCTTTCCAACTACTTATTCAGACCAAATTTTAACCACCAGAAGGGTTGATTGGATAGGTACGTCTAGTAAAACATGTAGGGGTGATTGTGTTATCGTCAATTTTAAACACCCCCAACATGCGGCCACAGCTTTGCTAAGGGCTGGATCCTTAATCCCCGGGGATGACAAAATAAGCGTACGTCCTCTCGGTTTCTTTTATAGTCATTTAATTAAAGACTCCCCCCCATAAACCAGGAAATAGAAACCCCCAGTCTAGCCACTTTTTGGGGTCCGGGATCCCTGTCCAGAACAGATTCCAGGCACTAAGCTCTCTGGACTCTAATGATTGACTCGCCGGGACAGGGGTTAGTGTCTCGTGCCAGTTGATTATTGCCCAGGTCCCCGAAGCGCGTGTTTTACCTCCTGACACCGATCCAAATATGGTGGAGACCCAAAGTAAAGAAAGTTGTATTGGCCCTGGAGCATCAGGGAACAGTACCATTTTGGTAGCTGTAGGTAACACTGTCCCTCTGAATAATACCAGCGCTAGTGTATTTAACGGCATCTCTATTGTAAGCTGGAATGTTGCTGGGCTAAAATCCAAACAGGACACCTTGAGTTGGAAGGATTTTATTAACACTCATGACATTTTGTGTTTCCAGGAAACTTGGTGTCAGGAGGAGGTACATTTTGAGGGGTTCGTAACATTTAACTTACAGGCTGTTAGCTCTGGATCAGGGAGAGCAAAAGGAGGTCTTATAATTTTGGTGTCGATTTAACAAAAACATTAGGATTGTGAAATATTTAAATGTGGGACCTCATGTGCAGTTATTGTGGCTCCGCAATGATCAAGGTCGACACGTCCTCCTAATTAACTACTATAATAATATCTTCGATGACAGTAGGATATCCGTTGTAAAAAATTTAGCTAGTGCTATTGATGACTTAATTGACCAATGTAATATTTCTTTTGATTTTATATGGTTAGGAGATTTTAATATTTCTTTATGTGAATTGACCTTTCAGAAAGCTTGTGGGGTTGTTAATAATGCTGGTGTTGTAGACCTCCACTTCAGGCATAATAGATACGGAGAAATCCTGTATAAATTTATTAGTAATTATGATCTCGAAATTTTGGATTTTGGCAAAGATGTTAATGGGATGATTATCCCTACTTTTAAAAACTGGAGGACAAGCTCGGTGATAGATCATGTTATTGTGTCATCGAGTATTACCCGCTTCTGTGAAACCCCCAGGATTGTAGTTACATCTTTGAGTGATCATAACTATATTGTTCTAGACTGTACGCTATGGAGTGAGAGTCCTGTAGTTGTGGGCCATACTATCACCAACGTAGAACCCCACAGACCCAATGGCGTTAGAGTTAAATGGGTTGGGGACAGAGCAGATGAATCAATAGGTTACATTGTTTCTGATTGTTTAACTGACATCACCCTAATTCTCGAAAATAACACTGGGTCCGAATGTGTTTTAACTGCTTTTAAAAATATTAATTTATCAATTGATGCTAGGTTTACCAGACCAATTAGAGATAAAAGTAGCCATGGACAAGGTTGGTTTGACCATACTTGTACCAGGCTACTAACAGAGCTAAAGAAGGCCTTGGCCATAAAACCTAGGAACACTACTTTAATAATCGAACGAAGAGCAGAATATCAATCCGCATTAAAAAAAGGAAAAGAGAGTTACAGCAGGAAGCATGGGAATTACTAAACCAAGCTGCAGAAATTCACAATAACACTTTATTCTGGGCTACGGTTAATTCCCCCTTCCTCAGAGACGATAATACCCCTGTATTGAGCTCTAATGTTTCTAGTGATTGTTGGGTAACTCATTTTTCTAATATATTTGGTTCAGATTGTGGTCCAGCTACCACCCGATGTAATTGGCCCATACTACCTTTAAATTTTACTGTGGCCGAAGTCGAGATAGGAATTCGTGCAAGCAAGGGGGGGGAAGGCCCAAGGACCCGATGGGGTTCCAATAGACGTTTATAAGGCTGTTCCGGAGATCTGGAGCCCCCTTCTTGCAAATGTGTTTAATGCAGCTGTTTGCACTGAAGCTCCGACCACATGGGGAGAATCAATTATTATCCCTATTTTCAAAAAAGGCAATCGGTCTGAAGCAAAGAATTATCGCCCCATTTCCCTTTTGGACTCCTCTGTAAAGGTTATGAGCAGAGTCATGTTAGCTAGGCTCGAGGAGTGGGTTGAAGATAAGGCAATTGTGTCCGAAAGTCAATTTGGTTTTAGGAAAGGTAGGGGCACTTTGGAGCAATGTTTGAATCTTGATCTCATTATTGGGAAATATGTAGAAGCTAAAGGTGGCGCTTTATATTTATGCTTTGCTGACCTAAGCAGCGCCTTTGATATGGTTGATCACGGAATTTTATGGCCTATTTTGCTGCGGATGGGCGCCCCCGAGGGTATTATATTCTTCCTTGCTAGGCTGTACCAAAATTTGCAAACCTGTGTGCGTTTTGGAACCAAGGGAGAATGTACCCCCAAATTTGATGTACGACGCGGCATAAGACAAGGTTGTATTTTAGCTCCATTTTTGTTTATTTTATTTATCAATGAAATTGACGAAATTTTAAAAGGTGTTCAAGCTGACGCTCCTAGGTTAAAAGGCGTATCATTGCCGGTGTTATTATATGCTGATGACGCCGTGCTTCTTTCTAGGACCCCGCTGGGTCTGCAAAGAATGATGGATAGATTTTCTCTGTTTATTAGGGACAGGAAACTACTCATCAATAAGGACAAGACGCATATTATGACCTGTGGGGCTAAATATAAGAAACCTACTGCCTTTTTCATTGATGGTAATAAGGTGCAATCAGTCGATTCCTTCTGTTATCTTGGAATAACCTTTTCCCATGATAGAAAGTGGTCTAATGAATTTAATAATGTCAGTAATAAAATGGTGAAAAGTGCCCATGGTATTTTTAAATTCGAGGCAAAAATTGGGGACAGACGAACAAGAGATATGCTGCAAATTTATCAAGCGAGATGCGCTAGTATCGCATTATATGGGTCGGCTATTTGGGGTCATAGTAGTGCCTATAAATTACAGCTTGAGGAAAATTCCTTTTTAAAGAAACTCTTATGTCTGCCCTCATCAGCCGCCACTGCATTGACCCATCGGGAACTAGACATTAACTTTTTGAATTATCTTTTAGCCTTAAGACCATTAATGCTATGGCGCTCTATCTGGCTCCAGGAGGAAAAGACCTTAAACAGATCTATAATTGCAGATTGTCTCTCAATGGACATGTATAAGAAAATCCCGTGGATAAAATACGTTACAGATTGTTATTCACAAATATTTAATCTCGATGTTTTGGCCGACTCTAAGGCTGCACTGACTATACAGAAATCAGATGTGAAAGCAATCTTCTTGGAGAATATGGCAAAGAAGAGGGCTTCTTCGTGTCGGTCCATGACAACTGTTTCCTTTTGCAGTAAATACTCCCTCACTGAAGGCTTTCCGCCGTATCTTGTGTTGGTAACGAGGCCTTCACACAAGTTTGTCTTAACCAGGCTCAGGTTCGGAATTGCCCATGAGTTAGTATCTCTGCCTAACATTAAGCAACACCCTAAAGGACTGTGTCAGTGTGATAGTACATCAAAACAGAGCACCCTGCATTTTTTACTTGTATGTAAATTGTACTTGAACCCTCGAATTTTGTACCTTAAGCCTTTATTTGTTAAATATGGGGTACGCACAGTGGATGAGGCAATGAGTCTTATTTTTAACATGACGTCTGCTGATATTTGTTTTTATACTGCCATTTTTATGATCAAATCCATCAGTATACGTAATAGCATGATGTTTTAGCACATTGGTCTGTGTTGTATTGAAACCTTTTTACTAATTTTTAATGATTTTGTATATGTATTTTCATATGTGCTTTTATGGTCAATTCTTTTGTACCGAATAAAGCTACATGAACTGAACTGAACTGACACCCAAATACTCCTTCAACTGGAATGCCCCAAAGACATTGGAAAATAACCAATTTTCAGCTGTCTCGGAGCCGTGGATCAGTGGATGACCTGGAGCCATCTCAAAAACTGAAATACTCACGTGTGGCGATTGGAAACATTACAACCCGCTTGCCGCAGGGCCTGATGAACTGGGATCACTGCCTAAATTATCGAAGGAAGTAAGAAACCTCGGAATGACCATGGACTCCAAGCTGTCGATGAATGCCCAAGTGGATATAAAGTAGCAAGATCAAGCTTAGCTACTATAAAAACGCTGCTACAAATTTTCCCTCATTTGGGATTTCCACACAAGGTCCAAGCTACCGTCTCCCTTGTTCTGTCCAAACTCGATTACGCCAGTTGCCTCTACCACGGATCACCTTTAACGACCATGAAAAGACTACAGCGGATTCAGAACTCGGCTACCAGACTACTCTTGCATATCAAACCGCGAGACCACGTCTCCCCTGCCTTGAAAGCCCTGCATTGGTTACCGGTTGCCAGAATATCCACGTTCAAGCTGCTTTGTATCACCCACAAAGCAATATATGGAATGGGACCACTCTTAATCAGGAATAAAATCACGAAACACATTCAACAAAGGAACCTCGGCTCTGAAGGAGCATCTCGCCTCAAAATCCCACCATAGAAGAAAACAAACATGGATGGCATATCCTTCTCTGTTCAAGCAGCCAAACTATGGAACTCTTTACCCCCCAACATAAGGTCCACCGACAACCACCTTATCTTCAGAAAACTACTCAAGATTTGTCTCTTCCCCACATAAGCACCATACGCAAACTGAAATTTACAGCATATCCCTCTGTATACAACCATTTTTTTTTTTCACTATAGATATGTACCTATCTTTGTGTATTACCTTGTATAAACATGTAAAATAATTATGTTGTTGAGAGAAAAAATAATAATAATAATAAAAAATAAAAATCATCTTTGGTCTACAACGCAGCTGCGGACGAGGGGGGCCTGGGGATCCCCAGGCCCCCCTCGTCCGTCCCTCGGAAGGCTAGCTGTCTGCTCATAAGCGGGCGCTTCCCTGCCCAGCTAAAGTGCTGAATCGCCGCCTGCAACGCCTTGACAGTGCCCGGTGGGGGTAGTATGGGAATAGTTTGGAAGATGTATAGTATCTTGAGGAGTGCTGACATTTTCACTGCCGCAATCCTCCCTAACAGTGACGGGGGTTGTTGCTGCCAACGTCTAAGATCGCCGTGGAGCTGCTGAGCTATTTTGGTGTAGTTTAGGGCCACCGTTTGTTCTGTGGAGGAGGTGAGGGTGATACCCAAATAGGGAAGCTTTTTTTGAACTGTAATCCCCCTCCATATGGGAGGGAGCCAAGGTGGCTAAGGGCATTTTTGCCTAACGGTAGTATCATGGATTTCCCCCTGTTCACCTTTAGGCCTGACACAACGCTGAAGGCCTCCACCTCTTCCAGAAAGGCCGGCACGGAGATGCTAGGCTTGTCGAGCGCCGCCAGAATGTCATCGGCATAGAGGGCGATTGGATGGGGCTCCCCGCCGAAGGTGATGCCATGGATGTTCGGGTTGTCGCGCACCCTCTGTGCTAGCGGCTCGATGTAGAGCGCGAAGAGGAGGGGCGACAGAGGGCACCCCTGTCTGGTGCCATGTTGGATTTCGAAGGGGCGTGAGTTCAGACCATTGATACGTACCCGTGCCTGAGGGTGATGGTAGCAGCTTGCAACCCACGCCCTAAAGCGTTCCCCAACCCCGAAGTGCAATAAAACCTTCTCTAGAAAGCCCCAGTCCACTTGGTCAAACGCTTTTTCAGCGTCGATGGCCAGGAGAGCGGAGTCTGATTGTTGGAAATGGGCTTTGTCAATTAGGTGTAAGACGCGCTTGGTGTTATCGCTACATTGTCTGCCGGCGATAAAGCCCGACTGATCGGGCTCTATGAGCCCCGGGAGACAAAGACCAAGTCTGGAAGCTAGTATGCCCGTGAAAAGTTTAAAATCTATATTAAGTAGGGAGATCGGGTGGTAAGCGGAACATTGGGAGGGTTCTTTGCCAGGCTTAGGCAGCACTAAGATGTCCCCTACCAGCATTTCGGCTGGGATTGAGCCGGGTCCCTGGAACGAGTTGAAAAGCTTAGTGAGAACTGGAGCGAGAATCTGGCAGAATAGTTTGTAGAAGCCGGAGGAGAAATCATCCGGACTCGGAGATTTTAGGGGTTCGAGGCGGGAGATGGCGCTAATCACCTCCTCTAATCTGATGGGGGCATCGAAAGACCCTGCATTCACGGAGTTCAGGGCCGTGACTGCCGCGCAGATAGGCGTCTGCTCCCTCCCCTGGCGTGGGGTCGGCCCTGTATAGAGAAGCATAGAAGTCTCTAAATGCGTCTGCTATTTGTACCTCATCATAAATCTCCTCCCCTCCTTCATTGCGTAAGGTTGAGAATTTGGAGCGGTGGACCTTAGTCCGAAGCGCGCTCGCAAGGAGGCGCCCTGTTTTGTTGCCCCCCACATAGTATGTGTGCCGTAATCTGAGAGCGGCGTACTTGGTCCGGTCCATGTCCAAACTGGCCAGTTGAGCCCTAGCGGATTTCAACTGTTTCCAAACTCTAGGGGCACCTGTGTGGCTGTGCACGTGTTCCAGTTCCGCCACTGTAACCGATAAGGATTCTCGCTTAGCCTTACGATCTTTAACCTCCGGCGCCGATATCGTGATCAATTCGCCCCTCGCCACAGCCTTCAACGCTCCCCACACCGCCGGCATCGGCGTAGCTGGCCGGTCTTTCATCTTTTGAAGTAAGGTTCTGTCTTTTTTTTTTTTACAGTATTTGGCATTTTTTCCATTCCAAAATGCCATCTCTTTTTGACCACTGCCCTTCTTGTGGAAAAAAGGCCAGGTCAGACTCTCATGCAGTCTGTATTCTTTGTTTGCCTAAGGACCATGTCCCCAAGACTTGCCCTCATTGCCAGTCCCTATCCAAAAGGACAGAGAAAGGATCCTGCTTTATGGGCTGGCAAAAAGGCATCTTCCAGAGGCCGGTCACCGGTGAGTAAGGGCTCTAAGAGGGCGAGATCTTCATCCCGAGCAAAGTCCCTCGCTCTTCTGCTTTAGCGTCTGGCTCGGCGCTGAAAAACTACCACCAGTGGGTCATTTGTCCAAGAGAAGACCATCAACGGCGGGCTTGCCGTCGAGAGAACACCCTCATTTAGGTACGTCTCTCTGTTCACCGTCTACTTCGAAAAATCGTGATCCTCCTACTTAATTAACCCGGCGATGATCGGCGTAGAGGAGCAGAAGCCCTCTGCCGTCATCATCTCGGCGACGATCGGCGTCAAGGAGTAGAAGCCCTCTGCTGTCGTCAACCCAGCAATGATCGGCTCCGAGGAGCAGATGTCCCCCGCCGTCATCTCGACGTTCGGTGTCGAGGGCGGGTACCCCTCCGCTGTCATCACTCCAACGGCGATCGACGTCGAGGGGCAGGAGTCCTCCGCCGTCGTCAACCCGGCGACGACTATCGGAAGCCCTCCGCCGTCGTCTCGACGACGATCGCCGTCGAGGATCGGAAGCCCTCTGCCGTCGTCTCGGAGACGATCGGCGTCGAGGAAGAAGAGCCCTCCGCTGTCGTCAACACGGCGACGATCAGGTTGAGGAGCAGAGGTCCTTCGTCAGCACGGCAACGTTTGGCGTCGAGGAGCAGAACTCCTTCGCCGTCGTCGGCTCACCGATGTTCGACGTCGAGGCGCAGAGATACTCCAGCGTCGTCTGCAAGGCGTCGAGATCGGTTCCAACACCAGGCCGGAAATCGACGTCGAGAAGGAGGTCCAGGTCGACGTCGAGAAGGGCTCAGTCAGAGCAGGTCACACGCCCGACATCAAGGCCCACATCAGTGAGGGCTGGCGAAGGCTCTGTGGTTCTAGTGACAGAATCAGCGTCACGACACTCATCGTCTCACTCCTCGAGAACACCCTTCAGCAGAGCATTTACCATCTGCCTCGCCAGAAAGGCAATTAGACAGACCACGTCATAGATCCCCTTCACATCACAGGGAAGCTTCCCCTGCTGTTCAATTGTCCCTGAGATGGCTCCTTCCCCTCCATCACTGGAGTAAAGATACAGGAGCATCCCGACGGGAGGAAGAATATACCAGACCTCTTCACAGATCACTTCTGCAAAGATTGGTGCAGGAAGTGGATAGATCGCCCTCACCCAGACGTGGGGAACGTGCGGACAGGTCACGGGAACGCAGACCTTGTTCCCATCGCAAAAGGAGAAGGTCACCTACGTGGTCTTCCTCTTCCACCTGGTCCTCCAAGAGGGACTATTCACCCACTCTATCGGATAGCCCATTGTCAAGAGTATCACCGATAAATGATATTAACACGTATCATGATGTGCTTCAGAGAGGGGCTCAGAAGCTGAACATCGAAATGTCTACTCCTCAGGTGGCAACAACAGTTATTTTTTAGACTCTACATCAGAGAGCAGCATCTCATCCGTTGCTTCCTCTGGTTCCCGGTCTTCTGGAACCGGTGATGGGCATTTTCCTCACACCAGCTGCGATTAAAGCTGCACCGGCGAGGATTCAAAAGAAGTACAAACCTGCAGACCTGGTTAAAATCAGATTTTCCTGCGGACTCTGTTATAACTGCGGCAGCGAGGAAAACTCATGCAGTAGCTGCGTCTTCGTCAGTCCTGCCGGACAAAGAAAGTAGGTCCCAGGACTCTTGGGGACGGAAGGTTTGAGGGTCTGCAGCATCATCGCTCAAGGTCTCTGGTGCAGCAGCCTTATTAGGTCGCTACGACAGAGCCTTATGGGACTCCTTGGACCACTTCAAGGAAAAATTGCCAAAAGAAGATCAAAGGGATTTTGAGGAGGTCATCAAGGAAGGGTCACTTTTAGCCAACCAAGTGATTAGCACAGCAGAGGATGGTGCCACGCTGTCGGCGCACTCATATGCACATGGGATTTGCAGCAGGAGGTCCTCCTGGCTGAGACTAACCGCTCTCAAGCCAGATGCTCAACAGAGGATCCTAAACCTCCCTTTTTCTGGCTCTTCCCTGTTTGCCACCAATACACATGAGGAAATGGGTAGGATGAAAGCAGAGCTCAATACCCTCAAAGCAGTTGGATTGGACAAGAAAAAAGAGTTTAAACAACGATACAGACCCAACTAACGCAAGGGCTACCAACAGAGGTTTCAAACCCCTCAATGATCCCAGAACAAAAACCAATTCAAATCGCAGTTTCAAGGCCGTAAGTCCAACAGAGGTAGAGGAGCTCATCAGCAGCAGTCCTCTAACACTGCCAGATCAGCAGGGAAGCAATGAGCAGGAGCTTCCTTTGGCGCTGTTGCCCACTCCAGTGGGAGGAAGTGCTTCACATCATCTGGAAGAGTGGTGCAGCTTAACAAAAGATCGTTCGGTGCTCAGTATACAGCGCAATGGATACGCACTACGTTTTCGTGTGCATCCAAAGGACATTCCTCCATAAAGATCTCGTCCTCACCAGTTAAAATTGCTTCGACAGGAATTGATAACCCTTCTGCGAAAAAAGCCCATAGACGAGGTTCCTTCCGCGCAGCGAGGGAAGGGAGTTTATTCCAGGTACTTTCTTGTGCCCAAAAGAGATCAGGAGCACAAATTCAGACCTATCCTGGACCTTCGCTTGCTAAACAAAGTCATCGTGAAGGAAAAGTTTCGCATATTGGCCCTTCATCAAATATGTCCACATCTACAAGCAGGAGATTGGATGTGTTCGGTGGACCTCCAAAATGCGTAATTCCATATACCTATCATTCCACATCACCGCAAATACCTTCGATTTGTGGTTGGCAGCAAGCATTACCAGTTCAAAGTCTTACCCTTCGGACTGAAATCTGCTCCACAAGTCTTTACCAAGTGCATGGCAGTGGTGGCGGCGGCTCTCCACCGAAAAGGTCTGTTTGTCTATCTTTACTTAGGCGATTGGCTCCTCAAAGGTCCATCCCCTCAGAAAGTAAGAAACGATTTTCAAGTTTGTCTGAATCTGCTCCGCAGACTAGGGCTTCATGTGAACATGGAGAAATCGGTTCACCGGCCCACCCAGACAATCCATTATTTGGGCTCCACTCTGGATTCAAACAAAGGAAGAGCGTTTCCTTCGGAGGAGAGACTTTCTTCGATGCAACAGAAGTGCAAAACTCTGCTCCAGACAATTCGCCCAACAGTCCGGCAAGTGGCAGCTCTGCTGGGTTCAATGGCCACTTGCATATTTCTCATTCCCAACGCCAGGCTGAGAAGGAGACCTTTGCAGCAAGATCTAGAGAACAAGTGGGACCAAGCAACGGGTCGCTAGGAGGACCGAATTGTGCTCTCTCAAGCAGCAAAGTTGTCCATCATATGGTGGACTCGGCCGAAGAACCTATTTGAGGGAGTCCCTTTCCACCAACCAGTTCCGGTGCAGTCCTTGATAACAAATGCATCTCTGCAGGGATGGGGGGTACACATGGGGTGCCTTCAGATGCAGGGTCGGTGGTCCACCAAGGATCAGTCCTACCATATAAACATGTTGGAGCTACGAGCAGTCCACCTTGCTCTGAAAGCTTTTTGGCCATAAATCATGTCCAACTCGATCCTGATCCAAACAGATAACACGACCACCATGTATTATCTAAACAAACAGGGTGGTACCCGCTCTTGCCCTCTATCCCAGGAGGCTCAAGCGATCTGGCACTGGCGTCTGGCTTGGAACCTCTCCATCGTGGCAGTGCACCTTCCAGGGAGCAAAACGTGCGAGCAGACGCGCTCAGTCGGCACTTCGAAAATCAGCCAGACTGGGTGCTACACAACGAGGTGGTGGCAGATATTTTCCAACAGTGAGGTCATCCGTCAATAGATTTATTTGCAGACTAGCAAAACAAAAAATGCCCCGCCTTCGCATCCAGATTCCAACTTCCGGGGACAAAGGGGGATGCGCTTTTGATGGATTGGTCAGAAACATTTGCATACGCCTTTCCTCCTCGGCCTCTGATCCCGAAGGTGGTGTCCAAGCTCATCAGAGCCAACATGAAGATGATTCTGATAGCTCCAGACTGGTCGCGTCAGTGGTGGTACCCAGACCTGCTGCAGTTGTCGGTACTCCCCCACAAGAGACTGCCTTACAGAGTGGACCTGCTGACCAAAATGGACGGGAGGATTCTCCATCCCAGCCTTCCTTCACTGAACTTGGCAGCATGGCTCCTGAGGTCCTGCAATATGGACACTTAAAACTACCGCAGGACTTCATGCTCATCTTTAAAGAGGCTAAGAGGCCTTCCACGAGAGCGAGCAATGGCGCCAGGGGCATAGCAGAGGTACCAGATTGAAGGCAATGACTAGAGCAATTGGGAGGCTGGTTCAGTTGACTACTCAGTACATCAGGCGCACCAGGCCTTGCAAGTAGAAATGGGTCAATCCAGTGGTGAAAAGGCATGAGGCCTACAGCAGATACCTGCATTTGTGGAGGCATTCCAGATGGCCAGCATTGCCAGTGGGGCTACTGATGATGCACCGGAAAGCTAGGTGTCAAGCCTCATTAGTGTGTCTACCGCAGACGCACATGTGCTGTGTAGGAGCAGCAGCCGTCAACCTGCACCTTCGACTAGCAGCACACTCATTGCCGGATGTACATCACAGAAATAACTGCACACTGACAGTGTGCCATTGTGGTGTTTACCTTTTTGTTTGTGCTTGCAGTGGAGTAACCACACATGTGCATCAATTTAAGTTAAGTTTCTTATGGTGGATAGGGTGTCCATTAATGTTATTGTGATCCCTGACATTAAAAGGTTGTCTATTTTGTAAAATCTAATAGTTTTGTAATTTATAGAGGCTGTTGTGTAAATGGATATATCTTACCATGCACAGTAATGTCTGCTTATGTGGTGCCTGTACCATCTCCCCTCTGCTATTAGCTGTTGGGCAGAGGGGTCAGGGTCATCATCCTCTGAGTCTGATTCAGAGTCCTCTATGGATAAGCCACTCCTAAAGACAATGTTGTAGAGTTTGGCACAGGTTGCCACAATCTTGCATGCAGTTTCAGGTGCATACTGTGAGGTTCCCCCACTCTTTTGAAGGTACTTTAAGCGCCATTTGAGGAGGCCAAATGTGCCTTCAATCTCGGACCTGTTGCGCCTATGTGCCTTGTTGTAGCGCCTTTCATGTTGGCTGTTGCGAGTCAGTTGGGTTGTGAGGATCTATGGCCGCAGGCCATATGCATTGTCATCTGCTAAGACACATATAAGGGTGAGACAACATACAGAGAGTGACAATTGTGCTCCTACATTTTTTCTGTGGACAATTAAATTCCACTACCTAATGGGTATCCTTCGTCAAAATCCTCTCTTTCTAGTCTCTGGTATGTGACACTTTGCCTGAACATGTAGGATTCATGTGTGCTGCCTGGATATGGCTTGGAATGTTTGCATTGTTCAGCATTCCGTCCATCTGTAGCTCCTTTTGCTTTTGATGCCCTAAGTGTGAAGGGTATGCCCAGACGTGAGTCCCATGCCCACTGAGCTACTGGTTTCAAGCTAGCCTGGCTGAATAGGAGTGATGCTCTGAAATCAGTCCCAGGATACTTGTTTGCGGTCCAGGGAGTACCTGACTTGGTAGTTCTTGCTGGACTGTTCCCATGAGGATCAGGGTCAAGACTGATTAGCATATGGCTGGCTCCAATCTGGGGTGACGTGGTGGGCAAAAGAGCGATGGATTAAACCCAGATCCTTGTGACTGGGAGTGAATGTTTGCATTGTTGAACATGCCGTCCATCAATTGTTCCCTTTGCCTGGATATCTGGCCACAATGTCTGTGATGGTATTGTGTGCATTGCAGACAACTTGGATGTCGAGGGAATGGGTGTTTTTAGGGTTCTGTAATATGTATTCCAGAAGGGGTGAGGGACATGTGGGCACATGGGTCCCGTATATGCCCCTGATGACCTGTGAGAATCTGACTATCCTGTAGAAAAGCATTTTGGGATCGCCACATCATCCTTTGTCAGGTAGGTGTGTTGTTGTATGTAGAGGAGCATGGCATCCAGAAAATTGCGGGAAAAAAAGTGAAAGCACCCCGCAACACCCTTCCGGCAACTGCTATGAAATTTTGCCAGCTATCACCGGCCAATAAATGGAATCAGCACAACACCGGGACATGAGGGGGGATTGCATTGCTGCGCTGCATACTGCTTTCAAGGTGCGGCTTTAAGGTAGCTCTTAGCTCCGAGATCACAATGGTACTCAGCCTCCATTGCTCATATAACTCTTCCTCTGTCTTGTCAGACATGTTCGGTCTGACTCTGTATATCCTTTCCAGTTTCTGCCTCTTCAGCTGAGCATCCAGTATCTGCATCCTCCTCGCTATCATGTACAGAGCAGCCATTGTGGAAGTCCTTGATGTATTCTGGGACTGTTTGTATAGTGTTGGCCCTGTCACCACCTGTTTTGAATGGGTGGTAAATTGCTTGTGCAATTGTCCCATTTTGCGAGTATTTGCAATTTTCGACTCTTATACATGTTCTTTGCAAGTTGCAAATAGGAATTCTCTAATTGCAAGTTGCAAACTCCTGTAGCTATTGTTTGAGTCTCAATTCGCTCGCATTGTTATTTTATTGTTTTGCAAATGCTTGTCGTAAATCGCGTACAGGCGTTTTGGCATTCACAAAATGGATTATGACTGATTTGCGACTCACAAAACGGTTGTATATGTGGCCCTTTGTGCTTAACTAGATTGTCACTCCAGCCATTTAAGTGGATGGCGAGTAGTGAGCTTAAACTAGATAGACGTAGACTTTTTTGGTCTAACCCCTATTAGTTGGTCTCTTTGAGCATGATTATATGACGCTTAAAATGTTGAAGTTGTAACCACAATCTTTGTCTTTTGGTGGGAGAAATAAGGACCCTCACATTTATATACCGGAATTTCAGCATCCATATATTTTCTCCAATGTAATATCTCTCTACTACTTCCTGTGTCATAATCCTTTTCCTGCCCTCACTTAACTGGTTTTAAGAACCAAACTGTTAACCATTGAACTGGACATTGGGCGTCTTGGTCCCCTAAAATGCCACCATTGTCTTTTCTTGAGAGGTAACCTTGTTGTTTGGGTGGGCAGTCTTTGGTCAAAAGAATATGCTTGTTACTATGTTTCTGCTAACAACTCAGCAGCTGAGGCATCACTCCACAGAGTTGCTTATTGTTGAACACCTGTCTAAAGACCATTGAAGAAAAAACTATACATTTTTTATGGCTACTTCTAACTGCAGATTCTACACTTTTCGAATTCCCCCAAGCTCCATAAAACTCCTCTGCCACTTTGCACCACCTCTGGAAGTAATGGCACAGGACCATATGTAGGTGTCCTCAGTTCCTTTCTCTTAGTGCCCTTCGATGCAGACCCACAACGCTGCTCTCTAACTTGTCATCAACTTACTGTCCCAGACAACAACAAACTTCAAACTGTGCCACAAGTGGGGGAAATTGACGTTATTTACGGATCTGAAAAACCTCTGCTTATAGCGTCTAGGATCCAAACATAATTCGAAGTTCTGCTACAAATGTTCCCTGATGCATCAGAAGAGGCCACAGGGAGCTTCAGCTGAGGCAGTTCATTGCCGAGCACAAGAAGCAGGTAGATCATGCTCTTTTCTCCAAATACTGGGGCCCCCATTGCTCCTTTTCCATCTGCTGATTTGCCGTCCTGGTGTATTTTGAAGAACAGGTCAAAAGACAAGTCTCAATATAGGCATAAGATGTTCAAAAATATTCTTATCTCTCCATCTTCTACCTCCCATCACTCTGGTTCTGGGTAGGAGTTTGACAGTCAGTGCTCACTCCAATCATCCAACTTGGGGTCTATCCTGAAGCTGATCCCAAACCGCCAGAGTTCCCCAAGTCATTATCCACTCTGCATTAGGTAGATGTCATTAACAAAGCCACAAAAAAAATTTCTGGATGATTTCTGGTCCCTTGGACCAGCTTTGGGCTCCATGGATCGCCCGTTTTCCCCAGTCAGACTTCCTTTCCGACCCTGACTAACCCTATTGAACCTCCAGTGGTGCCATCTGATTCATGTATATGAATACCAAATGCCATGTCTCGTCTGGCCATTCAGATGGTAGCCTCTGCTCCAGAGATGCTGACTCTGGGCCCAATTCAGACACCTATTCTGGATCTGGACAAAGTTCAGCCTGAGCTGTTCTCAGCCTTTGCTGTGAAATAACTATGGACTTCTAGGCAGTGCCAACACCTCAAAACATGTGCTGCTGTTACCTAGCAACTTTATTTGGATTGGATTCAGATGCTGTCCTGGGTCTTCAGAATCTTGCTGATAATGAAGATGGCATTGAGGAGACTAATAATTTACTTTTTCCATCACTATACTGACCTTCACTTGCCCACTGCAGAAACTAAGGCAGAACTGCTGAGATCTTTTAGTTAGTGCTTGTGACTTCAAAGTTCTTTTTGCTCTTTATTGAGGCTTTAACAGAAGCTTTGGTGAATGACCTGGTCCAAGCTGTGCTTTGCTTTGGCTATTGGAAGCTGATCTAGTCATGATAGACTGCTTAGTTCTCATCATTGGCAGCACTGTGGTGAACCAATGGCAGGGCTTGAATGTTTTGGGGACGTGCAGGCACCCGTTGTGGACATGCTATTTGATCGCTTGAGGCTCTTTGGAGAAAAAGTTGATTCTGTGTTGTAGCACTTCGATGACAGTGTGCTATGTTCTGCTCCTTTCATTTGCTATCTCTAGCTCGCCAATTCCACAAACAGTACCAAATGTTTAGAGGATAATCTTGGGATCTTGACTATAGCTAAAGGTAGTCCTCACAGCCCATACAGCCCATTTGTAGTGCCAGAGTACATGGTGGCGGCAGAGACCATGGCCCCCAGCATGAACTGCTGTGACTGCAGCAGAACTACTGATTCCTACCTTCCATGGTCCTGGGGAGCCCGTAGGAGCCAGAATACTGTTTTATCTCTTGGCTTGCAATTATATTAGACCTGTTCCTCTCATTTTTGTTCACACTTTCGCAGACAATGCCTCCATCCTTGGCCAAGAAGTATGTTCACAGTTGAATAAAGAAGCCATTTTTAGGTCTCGCCTAGACGAAAGCAAAGCGAAGCTTTGCTGTCTAGGGCGAGACGACTTATGTTGTTACTTCTGGGGGAATGAGGACAGCAATGTTGCACGCGCTTTCTTTTTCCGAGATTGTACCTCGTGAGCGCGCACGTCGTCACTCACGCATGCGCACAAAGAAAGCCATACACACACTGCATATACACACACGCACCCCCCCTTAAACATACACACGCGCACACAGACAGACAGACGCACGCACAAACACACTCAAACAGACACACACACACGCGTACACCCCACCCCCACTCACCCCTCCTCTCACTCAACACACTCACCTGTTCTGGCGGCGGATCTGCATTTCGGGCGGCGGTAGCGCTTTGCGGGGCTCTCTCGCCACATGAGAGCCCCGCCTTCCCCATCCGCCCGCTCTTCACCCGGTCCCCCATCGCGGGACCGGGACTCAATGCGGAGCCTTCGTGGCTCCTCGGGCAGCTCTCTCTCCCTCTCGGCGCGATGGGGCGGGACTTCCGGTTGGGGCCGCGCTGTGATTGGCCGGCTTCCCAACCGCTTCCGGGTCGTCGCAGGCAGCGCGGCAGCCCGGCGGAGATTTGTTTTTTTAAATGTTGGCCTAGTTTTTGCCATGTAATTACGCGAAGTAGCCCAGTGGCCTAATTTCGGGGATTTTGTGTAACCAGCAGAGTGCGAAATTCCCGAATGTACGTGAATTATGCTGTCTATGGCCTGGTTCTAACCCAGTGGAGCATATTCATGAAACGGTTAGTGGTTCTTGCTTCTCGCACTGCTACCAGGCAAGCACAAGGCTGTGATTGTTTACCAGTATACATATTTACGATGCTTGTCTGTCTTATCCGTGGATCCCCTGCTTACTTTGTTTTGTAGTGCCTCACAACTCAGTCCTCTATGCCTTTTGGCTCTCTTACAACCACAATTGATCGTTTTATTTACCATGGTTAGTCTTTTGTGTAATGTTTATGTTCGAAAAGCACAAAGGTCATTAAAGCACGTTTGTTGGCTTACTTGTTACCGCCTTGTCCTCTTTTACTACGGGCCATTTTGACAGGCCAAAGCCATCTTTGTACAGTGACGTATGAGGACTTCTAATACTTTTCATGAGGCCACTTAAACTAAATTGTTTACATTTGGCAGAGGCTGCTTAAATTATTTGTTTACATTTTCCACTGCAAATCGAGCGAATAGCCTAGAATCGAATGTTGAGTCGACATGGAGACTTGAATCCTGCTCTTCAGCTCCAAAGCCATGCCGCATTAGCTATTACACCATATGGTGTTACTTTCTCTGTGAAGCAGATTTTAGCAGACGAAGGGTTCTCCGTAATGCTGCTTTTAGCAGATGTAGGTATTTTAACTTCGGGAGTGGATGATGGTATTCAGTAATTGACTTTTTTAAAACCATGTCATTCACAGGATGTTAAGCTGCTTCGAGATTCAAACCGGATTGCCCAGCTCTGGCCGTGACGTCACTGGACTAGTGTCTGCACCATATAAATTTAACAATGGCGGCAATCAAACTACTGTTTCAGGCAGTGGAACAAATTTTTCGGACACACCCAGCGCCAATTTCAGGGTGTCCATGGGAGGTACCTAACTCTTAGGTATACATAGCCCTTTATGCCTACGAGTTAAGCACGTTCCAGTAAAAGTAATTTCTGATGTGCCGTAGGCAGACTTACTTATGTGTTAAAGTATTGCCTTCTCAACCTCACACAGAGAAAGGCATGGCAGTTTCACGACCCGCTCACGCCCGGTATTATGACAGGCACTGTGATTGTCACCATGCGGTCAAGGATACTGGCTGGAGCTGTACAACACAACAGACTTCGTCTGCTCCATTCGGTGTCGAACAACCCCATTCTCTCTCAAGTCTCACTCCATCAATTGTTAGAGGCTTGTTAAAGGGTAATTGCTCTCACTGACATCTTCGACGTTCTCTGCACGGCAGAAGCCTCCATATCATATGCTGTCCTAAGATCCAGAGGCGCACAAGAGGAGACGTCAGAAATTGTAGAGCACATAGAGTACAGCTTTAGCAAAGGCCCCTTCCCTCGCTCCACAAAGAGACCTTTTCAACAGTGGTCACACCCATTCGTTTGCTAGCCTAGATGAAAGTTGCACCTTTTGACCAAGGATGGTGAAGAATTATTTGTTAGCTGTGCGACACATATAGTAGTGAGTTTTTGATAACCAGATAGCTAGATCTGAGAGGCGGGCAAAAAAGGAACATTCTCACTAGTGCTCTGGTTAGATAGATCATGTTATCCTTTGCCCAATTAAGGCACTAAGAGCATGACTTGTCTTGTTAGGTTATTTTGTGCACGGTGGCTGGAAGCATGAATATTTTAATAAATCGCTTCTGTAATATATATCCTATTGGCTTTGGATTACACAGAAGAAAACAGCACCAAACACTTGTCTCTCCTGCCTCCGACATTTCATTTGGGTGTTTTTTCTTTTTCTATCTATCGTGATGTGAGGGGGCCAACTGCTGTTATATTCCAATACAACTGCTGTTACATTCAAGTATTGTTTTCTCAGTTAAAGTGAAACTATATCTACAGTGGTAAATTAACTAACTCACTTAAACGCATCATTGATCTCCCGGGCGCATGCATAATACTATATACTGACTGTGAGTTGTAATGCAGCACCACAGATAAATTACTCTCCTACTGTAATCAAGCAGCGATGATATGAATTCATATTGAATCTTGTTTATTTAAATATTGCACATATATCAAGATGGGTGACCTGGTTCAAATTAACTGGGACATTTTAACCTGTGCTGTTCCTTATAAGCTTTCACACACTGCGTGTGATGAGTGATCACTCCATAAAAGTGCTGAATATTTCTGTTACCTGGGACCATTCTTTCTGGCTAATCTACATTTGTGGAAAATTACAAAATGTACATGCGAATAAAGTTTTGCTCGCTAAGACACAGACTTTCATAAGCCTCGGCTGTGTAGGCAGTTAATCAATTGTTCATCAACTACATTATGCTTCATAACATTGTAAGCATCAGGCACTTTAGCCAAAGCAATCTGGTGCCTAAAAGATAAGAAGCATTTGCAATGCAATAGGTCTCGCCTTTGCGAGGGTTTGAGCTATTGGCATTGTAAATGACTGCCTTTTTATTTATGTGTTTTGAAAACCTGCAAGCGGTGCGTAAATGCACACTTTGTACTTATAGTCGTTGGTTACGAGAAGCAAGGCTTGCAGTAACTGCGCCTCTTTTACTGCCAGCCTTGCTTCTCGTAAGCAAGGACTGTTAGTATAAAGTGCGTGTTTAGGCACCGCTTGCAGGTTTTCAAAACACATAAATGAAAAGCATTGTCATTTACAATGACAATAGCTCGAACTCTCACAAAGGCGAGACCTATTGCATTGCAAATGCTTGTTTTTTTTAAGCCAACAAGTTTTGATCTGTACTGTAGGTCATTTGTGATTCTGAATGCACCATTTGATTTTGCTTTCCTTAATTCCTGGAAAAGGCAGTTGCTCAAAAAGCTCAAAGAATTTGCCTGTAAATCCTTATTTTTTTGGGTTAACTAGTTCTTGACCCAAAGTGTTTTAATAAAGTTCCCAAATTATACTCTTTAGCACTACATTCCCTGGGAGAATAGAAATTTGCCTAGCCTACGAGAAGGTAAGTTTCAATTCTATTAAGGACGCGGAGGCGAGGATTATGCTTATATTCTCTCTTCGCTTTATTCATATTTTATGCACAGCAGCTTTTTAATAAACCAACAACCACATTTCCCATAACACTCGGGAAAAGAAAAACTACAGTCTCTATCAAGTCCTTCTTCACTCTTCATGAAAGGTCATCCCATAAGTCATTCTGCCACTTCCTGCACTCTCCTATGGTTAGGCACTCTGTTTAGTCTGGTCATTCCCTAAAAGAAAATACATCAATCAGACATAACGTCCAGAACCAAATCGAACAATCAAAGCCAGCAAACAAGGAACATTGTGTATAATACTGCACTGAACAACAGCAGAGAATACGTCACACTTCAACTCAAAAGGAAAAACAGTTACTTACAACCATTACGGTGAGGGATAGCAACCAACGCGCTTGCTGGGCGGGATAATCCTCGCCTCCGCGTCCTTAATAGAATTGAAAATTACTTTCTCGTAGGCGAGGCAAATTTCTATTCTATGTCAGGACCGTAGGCGAGGATTATGCTCCTTCAAAGCTTACCGACCACTACCTGGCTCCCATTCAGCAGCGGCTTAAAATAAAATCTCTTGAAGGTCGAATCCGACGACCAATCCGCTGCTCTCATAAGATCCTCCAAACGTACACCAAGGTTAAACGCCTTGGAAGCCATCGCACCCCGAGCGGAGTGTGCCCCAAACGTTCTGGTATTAATACCTGATTCCTGCATGACCCACCACACCCAGCGGACTATAGTGGGAGAAGACACCGCCTTGAAAGGCTTCTTGAGGGCTATAAGGAGTTGTCGTTCGCCTGGGGGACGAACTTCCTCCTTCCTCATAAGCTTTTAAGCACTGTACCACACAAAGTTTAGGAGATTCATCGAACGCAGGGTAAGAAATTGTGTGTGTGTTCGATTTTGTGCGTCTGCTCACTGTAAAAGTGACCCCATCTGGGGAAAAAACTCTTGCCGTGATATCGAGAGCAACAACATCAGATACTCTCCGACAAGACACCAAACATAACAACATGGCTAACTTAGCCGACAATTCTTTCCGGGAGAGAAAACGGTTAGACTGCCAAGACAACAATAAATTCAGAACCAGGTTCACATCCCAAAGAACCGAGTACCGGGGCTCTGGTGGTAACGACAACCTGATGCCCCGCAAGAGTTTGCACACAAAAGGGTGCTCCCCCAAGGGAGCCCCGTCGACTGGAGCATGGCCCACTGAAATTGCAGAATGAACCGCGTTCACGGACCTATACGCCAAGCCCTTCTGAGCTAATTCCGCCAAATAATTCAGAACATGGATTAAATCTGCGACCACGGGATCCACTTCCCGTCGTAAACACCAGCATACCCATCGCGTCCATGCCGATTTATATCGTTTGGATGTGCTGTCTGCCCAAGCCCGAAAGGCCCGGCAGTAGCCAACGATGCCTGTAATCCGCCATGCTATGAGCTGCAGGGAGCCCTCCTCCAGCAGACGGTGGGGAGTCCCTTCTGGACTCAACAGGAGATGGTGAGTTGGGAGGAGTCGGATTGGAAAATCCCAAGAAAGTCCCAGAAGAACCAGGAACCAAACTTGAGACCTCCAACACGGGGTTATCAGCACCACAGACGCCAACTGTCGGCGAACCTGGGCCGTCACCCTGGTGATCATGGAAAACGGGGGAAAAGCGTACCCCCTCTCCCGGCTCCAATCCTGACTGAACGCAACGCACGCTGTCGCCAGAGGATCCAGCCTCCAATTGAAGAACCGGGGAAGCTGCCGATTGAGACGGCACGCAAAGAGGTCGACTGAGAAGGGACCCCATCTCTTTTGCAGGTGGCGGAAAATCTCCGGATCCAGCTTCCAAACACTGGAATCTCGAAGGTAACGGGAGTGCCAGTCCGCCACAAGATTCTCTTTTCCTGGGAGATACTCAGCCGTCATCGATATCTGATGTGCTAGACAGAATTCCCAAAACTGTTTTGCCATGATCGCCAATGCCTTGGATCGTGTGCCCCCTAGGTGGTTTATGTATCATACGGCCAACACATTGTCTATCTTTAACAGGACTGAGGCCTGAACTTGATCTTTGGTCCAGCACTGAACCGCAAAAGAGCCGGCCAGAAGTTCCAGACAATTGATGTGAAGCAGTTGTTCCTGGGGAGACCAACTGCCGCAGGTGGAAAACTCTCCACACCGTGCACCCCAGCCTGTGCGGCTGGCATCCGACTCTATCACCAAGTCTGGTGCTGAGCCGAAAATTGCTCTCCCGTTCCACGCCTCCATGTGGTAAAGCCACCATTCTAGCTCCTCGTGCACCTCTTCCGTCAGGGGAACCACTTGTGAATAAGTGAGACCTTTTTGCAGATGGTGCGCCTTCAGGCGCTGCAGGGCAAGGTAGTGCAGCGGCCCTGGGAAGATCGCTTGGATCGATGCCGAAAAGAGGCCTTCCAACCGAGCGATCTGACGCAGGGAGGTTCCCTGTTTGGCCAAGGTCTGCCAGATCTCGTGTCTGATCTTGGCTACCTTCATGGAAGGCAAACTGAGTGTGGCTGAGGTGGAGTCTATCACGAACCCCAGGAAGGTGGCCTTCTGAGTGGGAACCAAGAGGGACTTCTTCTCATTGATAATGAACCCCAACGACTGGAGAAGTGAAATTGCTAACTGCAGATGACCCCGCAACTGGGATGGACTCTGACTCAAGAGAAGCATATCGTCCAAGTAGACTATCAAGCGGACCCCACGAGTCCGCAAGTATTCCACCACGGGCTTGAGAAACTTGGTGAAGCACCATGGGGCCGAGGAGAGACCAAAGGGCAGACAACGGAATTCGTAAGCCTGTCCTCGCCAGAGGAACTGAAGGAAGCGCCTGTGAGGGGGAAAAATCGGAACCACGAGGTACTCGTCTTTCAGATCCAAACGTACCATCCAATCGAGTGGCTGGAGAACATCCCTGAGCAAATGAATGCCCTCCATCTTGAAATGCCTGTACACCAGCCACTCGTTGGATTCCCGGAGGTTGATCACAGGCCTCCGACCTCCGTCGTTCTTGTCCACCAGGAAAATATTGCTGATAAACCCGGATGGGTGAATTTCCTTGTGACACACCACTCCTTTGCGGAGCAACTCTTGCACCTCCTCGTCGATCAAACCCGCGTCTGACGCGCAGAAAACTATTGGGCGAGGGAGACGCTCCTGCTGAGGGGAACCGTAAAATTCTATCTGGAAGCCCCTGACTGTCTGCAGCACCCAAGCATCGCCCGTGAGCGCTTCCCAAGCGGGGAACAAACTCGCTAGCCTGCCCCCAACCTGCAGTCGCGCAGCCGGTAAAACACTCACCATTGGAATTGTTCTTGTTTCCTCTGTAGCCGCGGCCCTGGAACCGTTGACCCCTAGTGGGGTAGAAGTTGGTGAAGCGCTGGTCAGATTGGTATTGTCCGCGCCCTGAGCCTTGCCCTCTACCCAGGGGCTGCTGGTTTTGGCCACGGCCAGGCGGGCGGCTCTGACCCCGCCCGGCCCCGCGGAAAACCCACGGAGTAAAGACACGTTTAATGTTGGCTTGCGCCTTGTCAAGTGACGTGAACGTGGCTACGAACTTCCCAAGTTCTTTTATAAACGGCTCCCCAAACAGCCCTCCTTACGCTGAGGCTCCTGCTTCGGAACCTGCCAAGTCCGCAAGCTTGGGGTTGACCATAATCAATAAGGACCTGCGCCTCTCCGTTGAGAGGGCGCAGTTAGCATTACCTACGAAACATATCGCTCGCTGAGCCCAGGCTGACAGCACCTCAGGATCAATCAGAGACCCTGAGACGCGGGCCTCCTCTGCCATGTCCAGTATCTTGGCGAGGGGACCGGTGATGTCAAGCAACTTGTCCTGACAAGCGCGCCAGGAGCGATCTATCCCCTTCTTGGGTTCCTTAATGAACTTGGCTAAGAAGGTCGCCATCTTGCTCTCAATGTCTGGGGTAGTTGACACTTTGCCCTCTAAAGTTGGCCGGGGACACTCAGCCCTCAGTCTGCTCCGCGCCTCGTTCTCCAATATCTTTCTAAGGCTGGAGGCCAAGTACAAGGCCGCTTTTTCTGCCGGGACCCACTCCGCAGAGCGGGGATGAACAATGTCATCCGGGTCCAACATATCTGCAATCGTCGCCTTGGGAGTGTCCGTTGTGCCTGAAGGCCTCCACGAGCGCGACGAACCAGCTTCATCGTCCGAAGCATCCGGGGAATCCCCTTGCTGCGTCTCCGTAGACGCCGGCGCGGGGACGTCGCCTCCGGGGGCAGGACCTGGGGAAGAACAATGGGGGCAGTGTGTTCCAGAAACGCCTGCTTGATGCGTTCAAAAGCATCCGTGTCCACCTCACCAACAGACTTCTTCTTAGGAGGTGGAGGACCGTGACCATCGGAGGCTTGACCAGAATCACCCGACGTCCCTGGAGCTGCAGGGGAAGGTTGGCCACCTTCGCACAGAGTTGCTCAGTTTTGTCGGCTAAACGCTGCTCCATCGGGGTCATGAGATCGGACGCCTCCTTGTGAATGGAATCATCCTCCTTGGCGTAAAAGTCGTAGTCCCATTGTAAATAGGCCAGGGAGTTGTGCTTTTCCTCATAATACTCGTGCTCCATAGCGAGCAAATTCCAAGCACCTGTCTGCCCAGTCTTGGGCACCGTGTATATACACTGGCTGTCACACAGTAAGGAACTCTGTTCCCGCTTCAAGCAGTGAAATTTGGGGGCTGAGGGTCTCTCAGGCAAGCAAAGTGGCCAAAGGCTCGAATTCATGGGCTAGACAGCCCAAGGACACCCACTCTCTCTCAATTCCACGGGGATCCGCCGCCTGACAGGGTGTCCGAGGGGCCTATGCAAGGTGTCCCCCTCCAACTGTACCTACCCGACCTCTCTGACAATCGGGCGTGAGCGGGAGGAGATCCCCGGTGCACCGCACCACTACCGACCCGCCGAGCGGGCGTTTACAAAGGGCCAAGCAAGGTTACAGACCCAGACGAACTGGGCGATTCTCAGGCGGGCCGGGCGCGGACATGTAAGGGTGACCGGAGCGCGTCTGATTCTCTTCAGCAAAGCTGTCACCACGCTCCGGGACCCCAGTCGCGTCGCCCCCCACAGCGGCCTCTAGCGGTCGGAAGACCGCACCGCACACAAAGCAAACGGGCAGCCGCGTAAGGAGCACACGAGTGTTCCGGCGGCGAGTAGGGAATCTGGAAAGGGAGAAAAAAAAAACCCCAATCAAGAACGCACACAGCAAAAGAACATTCCCCACAACAGTAATCGGAAGAGAAACCAAATGCACCTATCTCTAGCGGCTGAGCAGCGAAGAAAGAGGAAGTGCAGGATGTGGCAGAATGATTTATGGGATGACCTTTCATGAAGAGTGAAGAACGACTTGATAGAGACTGTAGTTTTTCTTTTCCCGAGTGTTATGGGAAATGTGGTTGTTGTTGGTTTATTAAAAAGCTGCTGTGCATAAAATATGAATAAAGCGAAGAGAGAATATAAGCATAATCCTCGCTTCAGGTCCTGACATAGAATTCCCAAACCCCTGTGAAGTGGCCTTCACATATTTTCAAGTGGTACTTGCCCATTGTGCATTTAAGTGCACAATTTAGTAGTAACTAGGCCTGATGTACTAAACACTGGTTACAAAATGCCGTTTTTGCGACCTGTGTCGAATTTTGTGAACCCACTTATGTTGTACTAATATCTGTTTGCCAAATTATAATTTGAAGGTGGTTGCAATCCAACATGTCTCATGAATATTAATGAAATAAATGGGAATTTGCGACCAACTCTCATTGTATACCATCACAGAGGTGTTGGGCTGCTGGATTCGCATTTATGTAAATATATATATTTTTTTATGCAGGCCTTTTTTTTTAAAGAAACAGGGCTACACTTGAAATTATATATATATTTTTTTTTAAAGTTTGAGAGTAGGCAGTGGTCTTTTTGTTTTTTAAATAGGCATAGGAGATGCTGTCTATTGGGCTAATTGCTTATTCCCCTTTCGGAGTCAATACATTGTCACCGTTTGGCAATTTTCGCTGTGTGGAAGGAATGCAACACACCCCTTCCAAAAAACAAATCCTTATGAAGTCACAAGTCTCTTACAGAAGTTAGTAATACTTTACTGACTACTCATATAGTGTTTTTACATAAACAACGTTTTTACTGTAACAAATTGGGTGAATCGTTGGTTGTGACTGAAAATATCTTTCGTAAATCAGGCCACAGTTCCCAGAAATCCCTTGAGCTGAACCATTCGAATTCCAGTGTTGGTGACCTAACTGCACTTTAATAAATCCTTTATCCACATCTACCGCCATCGTTTAAGTATAACCGATTACGTGTTGGGAATGCCACTGACATTAAAGTAATTAAAGTATGTGGTAGCATAAGACAGGTTTTCATGAATTGTGAGGTACCTTTGGATCTTTTTAATGGAAAATGTGTAGTTTCGTAAACATATACATCAGGAAGAATCTGTAGAGCGATTATGAATTTTTTTTAAAGGTTTACCGGATTTTCATTCACAACCCTCCATACATTTTCTAGTTACAGCCCGCATAGAAGTTCTGATTGGCCTCAAAATGTAGAACCTGTTTTATTTGCAGTGGGAGGGATAAGCGGAAGATAGAGCATTTCCTGTGCCTTTTTAAAGTCATCTCGAATTGTGCTGAGACTGAATTGTAATGATGTAGTCTTTAGTTGCCCTGCATGTTGTCGTCCCAGTAAACCTTTGAGAGGAAAACCTTTGCAGAGTTTTATAGAGCGCGAACTAGACCCGAACCGAATCGGGTATCAGAGCTCTTTACATAGCTACGTTACATGAGGACACACATTCATTTTAGGCACGGGGAGATTGAGTGATTTGCCCAGAATCACAGGAGGTTTTGGCGTCGTTACCGAGACTCGAACCCAGATCCTCATGTCCGAAGTAGGAGATGTAAAGAAGGGCTGAACCTGTAAACAAAATAAACGGCCTAGCATAATCTCAGCCATCTCCTGTACTTCACTTTTCTATTCATCTTGGCTTTCCTAGCAAAGTGAAAAGACCGACCACTGAATTCTAAGTTGAACAAGAGTTGCACACCAATGCACCTCTTTGCCTACCTACCTACCATTGGTGTGGTATCATCTGTACCACTCTGAGGAAGGGCCTGCTCTCGTCACACTGGGACATGTGGTCTGTGTTCTTCTAGTCATCAGTAAAGAAATCAGTTCCTACTCCTTCGCTGAGGCATCCTGTCTTTTTTTTTTTACTGCATTGCACTGCAGGCTGTGCAGACTTACTCAGTTTCATGACTCCACTTCACAAAAAATAGATTTCTTGCTTCTGCATTATGTTCAGTAAACTGTTTTACATTGTTTTAATGGGTAAATGAAACACCATAACTGTGATATGAATAAAATTTAAAAAAGTCTTAATTTTCCAACATGTGACAGTTTATCTTTATAGTTGTCTTTTTTTCTTTTGGCAGAATAACCTCTCTGTCTGGTGTGGATTCCAAGACTGGCATCTCACAGGGTGTGGGATCACAAGATGATTGTGTAAACAGTGGCTTGTCCAAGGTAACCCGCCTTTATATGGAAGTTGGGTGGGATAGGTCTTCTTTGCGATAAGCTTCCAGTTGAGTCAGTTTCTTTACCCATCCACTGCATCATCCTCTTTTAAATGAAAAAAAACATTGCATATGGTAACGCTTGACTCATTCCTTAAAAGTGGTGTACACTTTTTAGCAGATTCCTGCAATTTGTTTTAAAGACGACCTCCTTTGTGTACTTTTCAAACTGCACAGAAGACCCTTCTTGGGAAACACTCTTGGACAAACTAATCAAAATTGCCACAGTGCCTTAACCCCTTCCATGCTGCCGTCGGCCATTGGCCGACGGCAGCACTACCTCGCTGGTGCTGCCGTCGGCCAATGGCCGACGCGGCCGCGCCCGTTTTTTAAAAAGGCCGCACTGCCGCAAAAAAGCGGAAGCAGTCCAGGGGTTTAAACACTGTTACTTATGCACCAATTCTTCAAATGACACACTCTTCAAGTTACACAGTAACCAACACAGCTACACCTTGACACTTGCTTGAAAGACAAGCACACAAACATAGTGCATCGCTATGCATTTGCTCAAGATTTTCACTGTTTTGCAGGTGTTGCAGTTATATGTATTTAAATTACTGTGTTCTTTTCAGCCACCCTTGATCTGAAGACCGGGTGTTGTTCAAAATGAATCCTCAAGCTAAGTAAGGGTGGTTACTC
Organism: Lissotriton helveticus; assembly: GCF_964261635.1. Lineage (NCBI taxonomy): Eukaryota > Metazoa > Chordata > Amphibia > Caudata > Salamandridae > Lissotriton > Lissotriton helveticus. The sequence goes on from NC_136063.1 coordinate 1,821,655,523, forward strand.
CCCCCTCATCCTAGGCTACCCTTTGAATGGTAATAGTGACTGGGCCATTCAAGTCTTGATGCCCCACCCCTGAGTGGAGAGTTCCTAAACGTTATTCCCTGCATATATTCCTGTGTGGTACATGCATTGGTAGCGAGTTTGTTCCTTGAGGGTGTTTCACAGTAATAAGGGTGAAAAGTGCGGTCTACTGTGACAGATGATGATGATGATGGTGTTCTCCCAAGAGTATATCCTTTGTTCGAGGCATATGAGCTGCAGATCACACTGCGCATAGATCGCCATCTGGTATTGGTCACGGATGTTTGCACTTGTTGTTGTATTGGAAAAGTCTTTGGCAGTCATGAGATAGGTGACTCCTCCTTTGGACAATAGTGCGCGTGGGCATCAGCTCCATCGTCAGATTGTTTTTTTCCGCCATCGTACTCGGATGTGTTTATTGCACTCCAGTTCGGTGTCATTACCAATTCAACGCGGATTCCTTCACCCTTTTATCCGGTATTGTTTCCATCACGATTCCTAGTCTAAGCACATCTGTTCAAGCTCGAAGTCTTCCATTCCGGTCATCGACGAAGGCCTTCGGGCCTACCTACCCCATTACATCTGGCTTGTGGAAAGGACTCCCTTTAAAAAGTGTCCTAAATGTGGATCCAAGTTTCCACACAAAGAGCTTCATGAGGTGTGTAACCTCTGCCTTTCACCGGAGCACGAGGCCAGAGACTGCCCAGCTTGTGCCTCTTTCCGCTCCAAGAAAACAATTCGGGATCGTCGAGCTCGAAGAAGCATGGCTCGCTCGTCGACATCCGTTCCCAACAACATCTTCCAGGAGGGCGTCTATGTACCAGAGCAGGAGCAGATCGAAGAAGGCCTCGTCACCGCCTCCGAAGCTGATAACTCAGACGTCAAAGAAATCACTCTAGGGCAGCGGGTCTAAAGTACCAGCGTCAAACCGACCCCTTCCCCTAAAAAAGGCTTTGGTAACACCTTCACCCTCGGGCCTAGGTGCACTCCGGGACAATACTTCTCACGCCCCGCGTTCGGGTCCTGCAAAGAAGTCGACAAACAAGCCTTTAGGCCACTCGGGATCGGGTCAGCCTGCCCCCGGGGCCAAAACCAAAACCCCGGCACCCAAAAAGAAGCCGTCGTCCTCCTCTGTACCGACCACTAGCTCGGCATCAAAACATACTGGGACCGACCCCTCGACTCCGAAAAATTCATCCGGAACCGTCATCCTCCTCCATGCCGACCACTACCTCGGCACTGAAAACATACTGGGACCGACCCCTCTACTGCGAAGTCATCGGAACGGAGTAAAAAGCCACTTCCAAAGAGTAAGGACTTTCAAACTTCGGCACCGGAAAAACCCTCGGAATCTAAAAAACAACCGGTTCTACAGGCTCCTTCAGATACTAAAAAACCTCACGCTTCTCAGCCAAAACAGCCTAAATCTACTCCAGATTTGGTGCCATGTAAACTTTCGGAGACAAAAAAATCGGCGGCAAAAGAACAGCCTACACCAGAAGAGCTTTTTCAACCGGATCCCACCCAAAAAACTCTTCTAAAGGACCCCAAAAGAGGTCAACTGACTCTCAGTTCCAAAAAGATACCAATGGACAAGCCTCTACCGGCTCCATCTCCACCAAAGAAGAGAGACATTGCAACATCTCCTCTCAGACTCCCTTCTCCACCTTCTCCACCTCCTCCTCCAACTCCCCCTCCACACCACTTCCCTACTCCATCTCTACTTCCCTCACCATCTCCTCGACCACAGGATGATGATGACACCTCTAACGACGGGGGGGACAATGCAGACGATGAATCACCAGGAGATCCAGGGCAGCCTTACACCCCAGACCCATGAGACGAATATAATACACCAGATGTCCCTAATGTACCACAAGAGGACATCTATCCCTCTAGACCTTCCCCTCCAAAGGACACCATGGGTTTCAACTAACTCGTTCACAGAGCTGCACAATACCATGGGGTAGATCTACATACACACCCTATAGAGGAGGATTTCTTAATACACATTCGATACAACCCAAAGGTTCACTTCTGTCCTACCTATGTTAAAGAGGGTAATTAAACCCGCATCTGAGGTGTTCAAAGATCCTGTTAGGGGTAGGGTTATTAACCCCAGGATAGAGAAGAAATACAAATCTGCCCCAGCAGACCCTGTTTATATCAGTGGACAAATACCATTGGATTCCTTAGTGATTTCTAATGCCAGAAAGAGGGCCAACTCACAAACGTCAGGCGATGCTACGCCTCCCGACAAGGAATCAAAACTCTTGGACACTTCTGGTAAACATACAGCGTTACAAGCAGCAAACATATGGCGAATCACAAACACACAAGCTTTGCTGGCGAGATACGATAGGCCACACTATGACGAGCTGGAGACCCTATTGCAACACCTTCCTGACAAATACAAAACCAAAGCCAACGACCTTATACATTTCCATTCGTTGCGCTCTAGATGTGGCAGACACCGCCTCACGAGACATTAACACAAGTGTTCTTCTACATAGACCAGCATGGCTATGCATTTCAGGTTTTAAACCAGAAGCCCAAATTACCATACTTAACCAGGTGTTTGTTCAAAAACACCTATTTGGCCCTGCTGTAGACTCATCTCTAGAAAAGATGAAAAAAGATACTGGCACGGCTAAATCAATAGGAGCTTTACAATCACAAGCTCCCAGACGTTATTTTCGTCGCTCCTCTTACAGAGGCACCTCCAGAGGCTATTCCTCTGACAACCCCTCCACGTCCTATAACACTCCCACCCAGACCTCATTACCAGAGGTTATCACAGAGGAGGCTACAGAGGCAATAATAACAAGGGGAGAGGCAAAACCAACAATACTCGCTCCGCCTCCACCCCTACTCAATGACTTCCCTCCACTCCCCCCCAGGACCATTCCACTCCGGTCGGGGGAAGATTGCTACAATTCCTACCTGTCTGGAACAACATCACTACCGACAGGTGGGTGAGACAAATCATTCAATCAGGTTTTTGTCTAGAACTCACCTCTACCCCCTCAAACATACCACCCAGACAGCACCCAATGTCACCAGAACATTTATCACTGCTAAAGCAAGAGGTACTTTCCCTCCTACAAAAACATGCAATAGAACCAGTTCCCCTGCATCAACAAAACACAGGGGTTTACTCCCTGTACTTTCTCATTCCAAAAAAGGAAGGATCTCTGAGACCCATTTTGGACCTCAGACCCCTAAACCTTTATATACAGTCAGACCATTTTCACATGGTCAAACTTCAACAGGTCCTTCCTCTTCTCACACCAGGCGATTTCATTGCCACCCTAGACCTCAAGGACGCCTACTTCCATTCATAGAAAATATTTGAGGTTTGTAGTGGATGGTCCGCATTACCAATTCAAAGTACTCCCATTCAGAGTCACCACAGCACCCAGAGTCTTCACCAAATGTCTGGCGGTAGTTGCGGCTCACCTAAGGAGACAGCAAATTCACGTCTTCCCATACTTAAACGACTGGCTCATAAAAGCCAATTCATACAACCAGTGTGTACATCACACGACGCAATACAACTACTCCACGACTTAGGGTTTACCATAAACCACGCAAAGTCTCATCTACAGCCGTCCTGCATACAACAGTACCTTGGAGCCACAATAAACACCTCAAAAGCACTTGCATATCCCAGTCCACCCAGGATAGCAAGCATACAAAGGCTCATAACCAAATTTCAGCCGCAACACTCTCTTACAGCTCGAGTGTTCATGCAGTTAATAGGGATGATGGCCTCTTGCATATTCATAGTACCTCACGCAAGACTCCAGATGCATCCATTACAGGAATGTTTAGCACGTCAGTGGAACCAAGCTCAAGGTCAGTTGACAGATCTGGTATTGGTGGACGGCCGCACACATCGCTCTCTGCAGTGGTGGAACACCCAAAACCTTTCCAAAGGGCGACTGTTAATCGAGCCAGTTCCCCAAATTGTGATAAAAGCGGACCCATCGCTCTCCATCTGGAGAGCTCATCTATTACATTACACCATACAGAGTACGTGGACACCTCAACAAAAGCTATTCCACATCAATCACCTGGAGTTCCTAGCCATATTGCTAGCGTTAAAGTAATTCCAGAAACAAATATCAGGCAAAGCTGTCCTAGTCCGCACAAACAATATGACAGCAATGTACTACATACAAAAACAAGGCGGGACACACTCCCTACAGCTCTCTCAGCTAGCACAGAGCATATGGAGATGGGCTATTACTCAGAACATTTTTCTCCTAGCCAAACACGTTCTAGGAGTCCAGAACAATGTAGCAGATCTGCTAAGTCATCAGACGCAACAGATTCACGAGTGGGAACTTCTTCCGCAAGTTCTTCAACCGTTTTTCCAGTTGTGGGGGCAGCCAGAGGTAGATCTCTTCGCCACACACAAACGCCCAAGCTTCGCCGCCAGATATCCACACCCATTGTCCAAGGGCAATGCGATGTGGATGAGTTGGTCAGGCAGATTAGCGTACGCTTTTCCACCTCTCCCACTCATTCCACTGGTGGTGCGCAAACTGCAGCAACACTCACTGACTCTCATCCTAGTTGCTCCAACATGGGCCAGACAACTGTGGTACACTACATTACTGGAACTATATGTAGTCCCACACCAAAAACGACACCTCTCCCCATGCCTCTTAACCCAGAAACATGGAGAGATCAGGCACCCGGACCCAGCACAGCTGAACCTAGCGATCTGGCTCCTGAGGTCTTAGAGTTTGGCTACCTTAACCTTCCCCCTGACTGTATGAACGTTATCAGAGAAGCTAGATGCCCCACCACTAGAGCTTGCTATGCAGCAAAGTGGAAAAGTTTCCTAATATACTGTAACAACACCACCATCAATCCTTTAGGTGTGTCTATTCAACACATCATAGGTTATCCACTACATCTCCAAAGGTGTAATCTAGCATACACATCTATTAGGTTACACCTTGCTGCCATAGCAGCCTACTTACAAAACAGACATTTGTCGCTATTCAGAGTACCTGCCATCGAAGCGTTTATGGAATGTCTCAAAAGAATAATTTGTCCCAGGGTACCACCCTGACTTGTGTGGAATTTAAACATTGTTCTCACAAGACTAATGGGCCCTCCATTCAAACCTCTGCACAAATGCGAGTTATAATTTCTTACATGGAAAGTCGCTTTCCTGGTGGCCATTACTTCCCTTAGAAGAGTATGTGAACTACAAGCACTATCTATTCAAGAACCATTTTTACAACTCCATCATAACAAAGTGGTTCTCAGAACCAACCCAAAATTCCTCCCTAAAGTTATTTCTCCATTTCATCTCAATCAGTCTGTGGAGTTGCCAATATTTTTCTCGCAACCACAAAGAGTCGCAGAAAGAGCTCTTCATACTCTAGATGTAAAAAGAGCACTCTTTTATTACAGTGACTGAACAAAACCTTTTCGCAAAACAAAACAACTTTTCGTGTCCTTCTCACCACCACATACAGGCAACCCCATCTCAAAATCTGGAATTGCAAGGTGGATTGTCAAATGCATACAAATTTGCTATCACAAAGCAAAACATACATTATCTATTCCACCTAAAGCCCTCTCTACCCAAAAGATAGGGGCTTCAATGGCATTTTTAGGGAAATTCCCTTAGATGACATCTGCAAAGCAGCTACATGGTCTACACCGCACACATTCACAAAGCACTATTGTGTAGATGTGCACGCCAAACAACAAGCTACTGTTGGCCAAGTTGTACTCCAAACACTATTTCAGACAACTGCAACCGATACTGGTGGTGGCCGCTAAAGAGGGGGGGACTGCTATACAATCTATCCACAGTGTATGATCTGCAGCTCATATGCCTCGAATGGAAAATGCTACTTACAAGTATGCATCTGTTCTTGGCATGTAGAGCTGCAGCTCCACACACGCCCACCCACCTCCCCGGCTACCTTTATCTGTTCCAGTATTATCTTATTTAGATGCAGCATACATGGGCATCTTTTCTGTTTCTCACAAAACTCCATCATTTCCCTGCTGGCGAAAAAACAATCTGAAGATGGAGCCGATTCCCATGTGCACTATTGTCCAAAGGAGGAGTCACCTATCAAGTGCAAACATCCGGGCCCAACACCAGATGGTGATCTATGCACAGTGTGTGGATCTGCAGCTCTACATGCCAAGAACAGATGCATACTGGTAAGTAGCATTTTCCTTTTCTGCTAGACAGTCAGCTCGGGCATCTCTGTAAATCCTTCTCTGGTGCCTTTTTATTCACTTCCTTTGTTCAATGTCAGCTTTCGGTGTTTAGGTAAAACTTGCCTCACAAGTGAGACAGTAATGAAAGATGGCTCATCTTGAGAAATGTTGCCTCAAAACCTGGAATACATTTCCACAGGATTGCGTTGTAATTTTTAAGGATTTATTCAATACTTGATGCCCACGATGGCACCGCAACCTCAAATTCTAGACACCTCAAGCCTCTGACAACCATCGCTGCATGCCTCTGCATCATAAGCCATAGTCCTAGAACATGAAACATGGGTCCTAGAACTAATGAAAAGAGGTAAGTCATGCAAAGAAATACATTCCAGAAAAACCATGTATTAGCAATACCGTTACAATACCACATCATCTTTCCCCTATACGAACAAAAATAAATCATTTAGTTACAATCAAAACATTACAATGTTTTTATACCTCTGAGGTACTTTTATTACCCGTTTTGGTAGTCCTTCGGTGCTCATGACGGCCTAGAGCCCTCTTGAGACACAGTGGGCGTGTGCTCATGACGGCTACAGGCCGTCATGAGCAACCGCCCTGGGCACCAGAGGGATTCCCTTTTCAGATAAAGAGCCTCGGGAGCTGGGGAAGAGCTTCCCCAGCTCCCAAGGACACCCCCTCCCTGTTTCAGTGAAACGACGATCAGCGCGCATGTCATTTCACTGATACCGAAACTGAAATGAGCCTTTAGGCTCATTTCGGTTTCACCTTCTACGTGCTCAGGGGGCTATCTCAGCCCCCTGTGCATGTAGAAGGACTGGAGAGGTATCGTTGGAAATGGGAGAATCTCCCCAGTGGATCCCTGCTTGAGGATCGCCCCAGGAGGGTGATCCCCAAGCTGGGATCCACCCACTAGGACACCAGGGAGGGCGGGAGCGGCCCCGTGTGGAAGGGCCTTTGCTCCCCCAATTAAAATTGGCACAATTTAGTCTTTTTGCCCCCCTGGGGGCAGATGGGGGCAGTAGCCCCCAATATGCCCCCGCAGGGGGCAAAAAGACCACTAGACACCATGGATTGTTTTTTAGCATATAAAAATAAGGGTGGGGGCTGCCCAAAATGGGCTTGCCCCCACCCCCACGCAATCCTCACATCCTTTCTGCCCCCTTCCTGGAGGGCAGATGGGGGCAGTAGCCCCCAATCTGCCACCCGGGGGCTCAAAGCCCAATAGATACCAGGGATTTTCTTTTGGCATATTTAAATTAGGATGGTGGCAGCCCAAAATAGGCATGCCAATGCCCCCACACCGCCGCAAAAATGTCAGTCTTTCCGCTGGGGGACAGATGGGGGCAGTAGCTCCCAATATGCCCCTCCGGGTGCGCAAAAAACCCAGTAGACCCCAGGGATTTTTTGGCCATATACGAGTTAGGGTGGGGCCTGCCCAAAACTGCCATGCCCATGCCCCTACCCCTCCTGCAAACACTACAGGATTTCTGACCCCCCCCCCCCGGGGGAAGAAAGCCCACTAGGCGCCAGCGGATTACACTGGCTCTTTTTATGCGTGGGTGTGGGGACTGCCCAGAATGAACATAACAATGCCCCCACCCACCAAAAAAATAGCCACAGCATTTCTGTCCCCCTTGGGGGCATATCGGGGCAACCCCCCCCCCTTATATCCCTCCCAGGTTGGCAGAAAGCAGACTAGGAACGGACTTGTTTTGTTCTCCAGTATTGGGGTATCTTTCATGGATTCACATGCTTGAATCATTCCCCGTCGTCGGAGCGGGAGTCCAACAGAACATAAAAATAGCAATAAATATGCATAAAATACCCACATCATAGGTAAATTAGAACCAAGAAGTAAAATAGCTACAAGTTAATAAGAAAAATACTTCCACTTTCATGACCCGTCCAAGTCATTATATACGTCGTGTGAAGGGAGTCTCCCTGAGCTCTGCTCCGTACTTCTCCGGTTTCTTCAGAATTTCTTCAATTCATGATGTCTTCTTCTAAGAAATCACTCTTGTGAGTCTTGTGGGAAGCTCCGGCTGTTTTCTGAAGACCCCCACAAGAAGTGCATTTATTGCTTTTATCCAGATCACCAGGTGAGAGACTGCAAGATCTGCAGAACTTTCCCTCAAAAAACTCTGAGGGACAGAGAGGGACGTCTACTTCTGTGGCTACAGAAGATTAAGGATCAAGACAACCCTTTATCTGAGGTTTAAAGTGTTTCATCTGTCAGGACTGATGCCTCTGAAAAGAGGACTAGCGACATGGATTTAACTTCTCCTGGGGCTAAGGTGTTGAAAAAACAGCACTTCTCTAAGAGTGCTGAGTTGCCTTCCACTTCCAAAAGGGCTCCTCCACCTAGTAAGGGTAAAACTCTGCCCTCTACACTCCCGAGAAAGACTGTAAAATCTCAGGCTTCCACACCTGTTTCCGACAGATTTACCTAAAAAACAGGGTCCCTCGTCGACGACAACTTCTTAGTCGACGAAGCCTGCCGTTGCCGCAACGACAACGTCTACTACAACCTTCTCGTCTCCGAAGCCTCAGATGATACTGTTGTCTGCTTCTTCGCCCTCGACGCTGGTGTCCATCTCAGTGAGACCAACCACGTCAGCCACTGCCTTCTCGTCGACTAAGAGATTGTAGTCTACCGTCGACGCCCCTCCGTCGATGAAGAGCAAGAAGACCTCCGTCGATGGCGATTGCATCGTCGACGATTGCCTTGTCGACGGCCGCCTCGTCGACGGTTCCAATGTCAATGGTTGCCCCTTTCTGGCGCGCCTCGTCGGCGACTACCGCGTCGATGGCTGCTTCGTTGATGCTATCTTCCTGCACTGATCTTAAAGTTTGGTCATCATCCACAGCCACAGCATTCTCAAAGACATCTGCAGTGCTGTCTACGCCATTGCCACCGTCGACAACAGCGCCTTTCTTACTTCAAAGGCCTGGATCTTCTTTGGAGGTTTTTTTTTTTTTTTTTGCAGTTTTATATAGCGCGAACTAGACCCGAACCGAATCAGGTATCAGAGCGCTTTACATATTTTTCCAGTTACGTTACATTTTCCGTTTCCAGTTACTTTCATTTTTTAGGCACGGGGAGATTAAGTGATTTGCCCAGAATCACAGGAGGTTTTGGCGTCGTTACCGAGACTCGAACCCAGATCCCCAGGTCCGAGGTCGAGCACCCTAGCCGTTAGGCCAACTCCTCTCCCCAGTTCACACGTCCCCTGTAGAGTTCCTCTCGCGTTGCCCGAGCAGTTACTGGATTATGGGGCAGATGATGAATCTGAAGAGGATGACAAATTTTGTACTGCCAGGAGCCCTTCAGAACTCTTCATTAAATATCAAAGACTATTACCCTGATACTGCTCCTCCAGCTCCAAAAACAAACCCTACGGCACAATTGCCTCTATCACTTCTCAACAATCTACAGTACATGTTAGATGATTATTACCGCCGATTACTTCCATCTGAATCGGATCCTTCAGTCCCACCAACACCCATTCCTCAATCGTCTACAGTGTTGAGGTCGCCCAGACCAGTTTCTCCAGTACCTTCTATGTCGCATCATCAGGAAGCTCACACCATGGATGATGACAGGAAAGAAGGAGAATTGGATGATAGGTCACTCCTTACTGAATGAGATGCCTATCAAATACAAACGCTGTCTCCTTCCACTCCGGCTCCTGTTGACTCACCTCCTGTTGACATCGGAGGTTTTCATGTTCTGATGGAAAGAGCAGCACAACGTTTGCTTCTTCCCATGGAAACAAGGAAGGATGATTGTTTCCTTTACGATTTTAAAGACCAGCCAAGGAAGCAAGTGCAAACTATCCCTATCATTGACTTTATTTGGCCGGAAGGACTGAAGGTCATGCAGACTCCTGCCTCCATTCCGGCGGTCCTGCCTCACCTTGAAAAGAAATACAAGGCACCGCATAACTCACCAGCTTGTCTAATAGGTCAGCCTAAGTCAGATTCAGTTATTGCCCAGGCAGCGCCGCGCCGAGCACGGAATCCCTCCTCTCCATTTTCAGCTCCCTCGGATCGGGATGGGAGACGTCTAGACGCAATTGGAAAAAAGGTTTCAACCATGGCAGCCACTACTGTCCGTGCAGCTAACTCACTGGCCATCCTAGGCCGCTATGATAGGCAGATGTGATCTGACATCTCCCCCTACATCGACATGCTACCTGAGCCATCAAAGGCAGAAACGCTCAAGATCCTCCAGGAAGGAGAACGAATCTTGGCTGAGATTATCGATTCTGCTGTGGATGTTGCATCTACGGGTTTCTGGCAACTGGCAGGTGCTGCTTTCCTGCGGCGACAGGGCTGGTTAAAGTCCACATCTTTTCGTCAAGAAGTTCAGACGAAGATAATCGATATGCCTTTTGACAGCGAGTCTCTTTTTGGTCAGCATTTTGACGATCCCCTACAAGCAATTAAAAAAGATACCGAGACGGCAAGGTATCTCGGTACTCTTCAGTTTCGGAAACCGCCCTTTCGTGGCCCTGGAGGTCCTGGATCCTTCTCCAACCGAGGAGGCTATAATCAGTCCAGGCAATACCAGTCCTAACAGGGTAATCAACGCTACTCTTCACAACGACAGCAATCTTTCAGGCAACATCCAACTAAGTCTTATTCACAAAACAGAAATAAGTCAGCCTACTGAGGACTGAATAAGTCATAAAAGCAGTGACAACTGCCACCTGCTCTACCGCTCAATCCTACAAAAGTTGGAGGAAGGATATCCCGTTTTTACTCATCCTGGTTTGCTATAACAACAGACAAATGGGTCTTGGACATTGTGGCCAGAGGCCACGTTCTAGAGTTTACCAAGCTTCCTCTGATTCTCCTCCCAAAGGCCCGCCTCCAGCTCATCTCACATAGCTTTTCTCCCAGATAAATTTGATGTTAAAAAAGGGAGCGATCGAAGTGGTTCCAACGTTACAAAGAGGCACCAGTTTTTATTCCAGATTTTTTCTAATAAAAAAGAAACTGGGAGAATGGCGCCCCATCTTGGATCTTCGTTCCCTAAACAAATATCTCAAGCAACAGTCTTTCCATGTGTTGACTCTACAAGAAGTCCTTCAACTCCTCTCTGCAGGGGATCACATGACCACCCTCGACCTCCAAGACGCTTACTTTCATGTCCCGGTTTTACACAGACACAGAAAGTGCTTGAGGTTCAGAGTAGCTGGCAGGGACTTCCAGTTCAAAGTCCTTCCCTTCGGACTACGTTTCGCGCCCTGTGTCTTCACCAAAGTTTTGGCACTGGTGTCGCCGCACCTTCGTCTAGAGGGAATTCAAATTTTTCCTTATTTAGACGGCTGCCTTAGCAAGGCGAATTCTTACGCAGTCGCAAACATCCATACTCAGAAATGCCTGTCTCTTTTCCAGTCTCTGGGTCTCTCCATCAATCTGGACAAGTCTCAACTCATTCTACCACAAACAAGAACGTTCTTAGGAGCCACCATAGACACTCTACGGACACAAGCCTTTGTCTCAAACGAAAAACAACAAAAGCTGTGCAAAGCGTGCCCAACTACTACGATCAAGAAGGTGCGTTTCTGTCCGACAGTTCAAGTCACTTCTAGGGATGCTCTCATCCTGCATTCCTTTGGTCCCCAAGTGGCGTCTCAAGATGAGACCCCTGCAAGAGGAGCTCAACAAGCATTGGCTACAGGTCTCGGGGTCCTTCGACGATCTCAGCCGCATCACTCCTCAGATGCGGAAGGCATTACTCTGGTGGACTTGCAAAAGGAACGTGGCAGCAGGCCTCTTATTCCTAGTGGAAGCTCCAAGGTTCCTCATCACCACGGACGTCTCCCTCGAAGGGTGGAGAGCACACCTTCAAGGATTAACAGTCAACGGCAAATGGGATGCTCAATAAAGGACTTGGCATATCAATCTTTTAGAGTTGCTAACGATCTTCCTGGCCCAGAAATCCTTTCGCACCATTATTCTAGGAGCATCAGTGTTGATCCTGACGGACAAGTATGCACTACCTAAACAAACGAGGAGGGACAAGATTCACTCAGCTGTCCCAACAAGCCCAGCAAATTTGAGATTGGGCGTTCCTTAATCAAATAACTCTGGTGGCAGTCCATGTTCCAGGAGTATCCAACATCCTAGCTGACTCCCTCAGCAGGTCGACAGTGTCCAATCATGAGTGGGAGCTCCATCAATCAACCTTGGATCGTATATTTCAGAAATGGGGTCGACCCGATCTGGACTTTTTTGCGACCAGTCTAAACCGCAAATACACGTTCTACGCAAGTTGGCTTCCCCAACAAGACTCGTGCGGGAATACGTTTTTGATGAATTAGTCACAGATCTATTCCTCCGCTTTTCCGCCGATACCGTTCCCAGTGTTCTCCGAAGATGAAGAAGGAACCTTGTCGCTTACTCCTCATTTTCTGTGGTGGCCTCGCCAGTTTTGATTTACCAAACTCCTCCTTCTTTCAGAATGCAATCCCATTCAATTACAACCAATACCGAATCTCCATTCACAACGGGCAGATCTGCCATCTGGATCCTGCATCTCTGCGCTTAGCAGCCTGGCACCTGAACTCCTTGAATTTGCTCACTTAGACATTCCTTCGGAGTGTAGGGAGGTCTTAACTAATGCTAGAGCGCCCTCCACAATAAAAACCTACATGCTCAAATGGAAGCGATTTTGCCTCTGGTGTTAAGCCGCCAACATTCATCCTATCCGTGCAACACCGGAACAATTATTGCCTTTCTTTCTACATTTGGCAAAGTCTTTCCCATTCTATTCTTTAAAGTATTCTTATCGGCTTTCTCATGATTCGGACAAGATGGTTCACATTCTCTTTATTCCTCTCGGATCATTCACCCGTTCTTCAAAGATTTGCTTCGTATGTTTCCTCCCATCCGCCATCCACCTCCACCCTGGCATCTTAACATTATTTTGTCACAACTCATGCGACACCCCATTGAACCTATTCATAGAGCTGACTTGAAGTTTGTATCATGGAAGATGTCTCTGCTGTTGGCTCTCACATCAGACAGGCGAGTCAGTGACATTCACGTCTTCACTTTTAAGCTGCCTTACCTCCAATTCACAAGGGACTCGGTAGTGCTCAGCACTAACCCCATTTTTTTGCCTAAAGTATCTTCTGATTTCCATCTCAATGAACCAGTGATTTTAAAGACTTTCTTTCCTGATCCTCAGTCACCTGCGGAAAGGGCTTTACACACCCTTGATGTCAAATGATGTCTAAAATTTTATTTGCAATGGACATCCTCAATACGGAAATCTGATCAGCTTTTCATTGCATACGGAAAGATGCGCAAAGGGCATCCAATAACCAAACAGACCATAGGTCGTTGGATTTCTGCTGCAATCTCTTTCTGTCATCAGCAAGCGGGTAGACCGCTACAAGCCATTCCGAGAGCTCATTCTACTAGAGCAATCTCTTCTTCTACTGCTCTCTTTGCTGGGGTGCCTCATCATCAAATCTGCAGAGCTGCAACATGGTCCAGCAGGCACACCTTTACCAAGCACTACTGTCTGGAAGCTGCCAGCAATGCAGACATGTCTGTGGGAAAAGCGGTTCTCTGTAATCTTTTCTAAGGAGGTGAACCTCTGTTCTTCCCTCCTCCTCTTTTTTGCATTCTTTTGTACATATCTTATAATTATGTATTTATATGTTGATGCAGATATACATATGCGTACTTTATCTGGTGGGATATATATATATAGGGGGAAGAAGCCAAATTCAGAATTATTACTGGTTTCAGCAGACAATCTCGTGACATCTATAAGATTGTCAACAAGCACTGGCCCCTAATTAAAAGTGACCCCATTATTGGTGAGGGATTACCCACGAAGGTGTCTCTAACATACAGTAGGGCACCCTCCCTAAAAGATCAAATAGTGGACACCAATCCAGAACCAGTCAAGAAGAGTACCTGGTGGCAAACCAACAGGGGTTTTTATAAATGCAAGACGTGTAAAGCGTGTGGCCATGGAGTCAACACCAAAACTTATAGGGACGGTTTCAGTGAGTCAGAACATCAGATATCACAGGTGTTGACTTGCAAAACCGAATTCGCTATTTACGTGTTGCAGTGCCCATGTTCATTGAAATATGTTGGGAGCACGAAACTTCCTGTGCACCAACGTATACTGCAACATTTAAGGGCTATTACCAATGGGGACAATACCTACCCTGTTGCGAGGCATTTTCGTGATCACCACTAGAGTAACAATAGCTCACTCAAGTATTTCGTTATAGATACGATTAATGCAAATAGACGTGGTGGTGACAGAGAGGCCAAATTAAGAAAACTTGAGACCAGGTATATCCTGTTACTCAATACTAAGGCACCGACAGGATTAAACGTCACAGAGGATATGTACACATGTTTACCATGAACTGATTAGATATTGCGCACTAGGTCATCTCATTTATATTATTTACTTGATACTATACCCGGCTGGGATATATCATGTTAATTATTTGAAAAGTAAGAATTAACCAATTATTGACGCAGGTCTCAAATGTATAGTTACTGTTGCGAACTGATTTGATATTTGAATTTATCACAGGGGCACGCTGTATCTGTTCCAAGTTAGAGGGCCCTTATACCCCAATAGTTGATTTTCAGAATACTAAAAATGAATTTATGAACTTTTTTGTTGTTATTCACTAAAAACACCAAATGTATGGATAATTCAAGGTCTTCCATTTTGTAACTGAAGAAACCTAAGGATAATATTTGAACAAATTGGAAATGTAGCTGATTTTATTTTGTACATTACGATAAACAAACGAGGGGATTAACCTTAAATGTAATACACATTGAAGTGGGAAGGAAATTCATGAAACTGTGTTTACATTTATGCGTTTATTTGCACCATTGACAGAACAAGAATTATGTATCTGACAACATGGCTATTTGCACATTTGCGTATTTTGCACATTGAACTTGCAGTAGCACTTTAGCACTAGCACTTTAAGATTAATATTATGAAGTATCTGTCCCACCAATTTGTGGTATATTTACAGTCATTTATGTATAATCATGGTATACAGTTGAAATGTTTATGCAATTATAACATTTTACCAAATGTGTGATAATGAAATGTACAATATACTGGTTTTAACATGATACATTAATAGGTATTTAACCTTGATTGTTTGATCAGCTTCCTACAAAATAATGTTATATTTTTTTGTATAAGACCTTAAGGAAACTTCAGCAATAGTATGTTCACTATGTCCAAACTTAGCCCTAACATGTGACCCAATTTACATCAGATGCTGGCACTTTAAAAGAACGACTCAGTGATGTGGACACTGTCATGTGAACAAGGCTCTTCGGAGCCGAAACGTCATGCGGCTAACTTGCACTCAATAAAGAAATCGCACCTTAATCTGGTCCGTGTCTGCGTATTCTGTGGCGTGGAGGATTCCTGACTCACGGAAAAGAAAACGCTGTTTGTTGGATATATATATATATATATATCACATCTCCCAAATTCCTTCAGGTAATCGTCCCGATAAAGAAAAGAAAGCACTGTAAATTGATGATACATAGACTGGTACACCCCCGTCAGGGAAGCACCCGTTCTAGGAGTGCGGATGGCTGGTGTGTATGGAACTGTATGTATGTATGTATATATATATATATATATATATATGTGTGTGTATATATATATATATATGTATATACACACACACACCTACACACACACCTACCTACCTACCTACCTACCTACCCCCCTCCCTCCCTCCCTCCTCGGATTTCTAGGCGTCTCAGGTCACAGCCTCGCAAACAAGGGAGACGGACCACAAACGAATCAGCATAGGTAGTTTTATTTATTCCATAGAGATCAGCTACGCGTTTCTGGCAAATTATGCCCTTGATCACGCTGCAACATGGGAATAGACGAAATTATTTTTATGCAGTGTTAAAGAACCACCTCCTCACGGTGACATCATGTGATAAATAAACAGTGAAAAAATACTACCACTGAGTATAAATGCAATTTGCACAGCACAAAGTCATATTTCTGGATAAATCCAAATATTAGGCATACATCATATAAAGGTAATGATGATGTAAAAATATATACACATCATAGAACTCATTAACTGTATAAATACAGAAACAATAATACAAAATACCTTGTATATAAGCAATGTACCAATAGATGAAGCCAGTATGTAGTAAGCCTGTGGCAATTTCGTAGGCTTAACATTATGTGCAATTTTGGCTGAACAGTGGTAGACAATAAAGTGCTAAGTGAGAGTAAAATATATGTGCAAAAGAGTGCGAGAAATAAAGTGCAATACCATTCATCATAAAAGAGATAGAGACATCACGATATAAGAAACTTCTCAGATCCCTGAGATCAGTAGACTGTGTATCATTCATAAATACATTTCATCTCTTAACAATAAATAATATGAAAAAATTATTAAAAGCCCAATAAATACACCTAAATCGTAATAGAAAAATATATATACATATACATGAAAATATATATATATATATATATACACCTTAGAATACAATTTTTAATAAATAATCACGAATTCATCCCATCAATAAATATACAGTCAATAGAAAAATGTCAAGGAATAAATACGTACCATTAAACCAAGTTTAATTTCATGTTACGATATATATATATATATATGTATAAAAAACACACACATAAAATTATGTATGAATACACATATACATATATAGCTAGCTAAAACACACCCATAGAAGAATACACATACGATAAACAAAAATATACAAAATACTGCATGTATATAATGTGGAAGTAGGAGAGCACAGGTACATGAGAGAGTATCTAGACACAACCTCAACCTCGAAATAGGGAACCTAACTAAGAGGATAGAGTAAATTAATGTAGTTTGCTGATCTCATGTAAGGAAAAAATAACATAATGAGACAAAGCATCATAAATATATATATATAATATATATATATATTTTTTCTCCTACCGGTGGTCGCCAGTAGGTAGTTATAGTTAGGACCTAGTTACCATAGGAAAATCGCAACATTCTATTCCCAATAACTTTGGCGCCGATTGACGAATCTTCGCGAAATTTTCAAAACTTATGGCCCGCTCCGGTCCGCTCCTATCTTGAAAGTTTCGCGGTGATTCGGCAAGCTGGAGCCGAGAAAACCCAAAACGTGTTTTCCCCATGCAATTTTCCATAGGAAACTTTAGACACGCCTACAGCCCGAACTGCTGAACAGAATTACACTAAATTTGGCAAAAAGGTAGCCATTGGTTCAGAAAGAGCCCTGTTTGTTAAATGGTGTAAATCCGTTCAGTAGTTGCTGAGAAAATCAAAATTAAAAGAAAGTCGATCTAGAGGCGCGCAGGATCCGCGCCCCCTCCCGATCACGAGCTTCATGCTAATTGGCTGTCAACACTCCAAACCAGTAAGTGTTGCCAGCCATCTTGTGCCTCGTAGAACCGAGGCACAAAAAATCAGTAAAACAAACTCGAAAAAAAAGAAAAGGGGGCAGGGTAGAAACACCCTGACACCCTAGGCCACAAGGACCCCCAGGGCCCCCAAAAAAAATAATTATTATTTAAAAATCGCAGGATGCATGGAGGATCCGCGGATCCGGCCGAAAATAGAAAAAAAAGAAGCACGCGCTTCATTATTAATTAGTCCCCGGGTGGGCCAAGTCCCGGGGCAATGTTTATATTATAATGGGGGGCCCATCAGTATTTAATAAATAACTACCTGTGTTGGGGGCTCGACCTCCCCCTTCACTCCCCCACACGCCCCGGAGACTGCCACCTCCCCGGGGCTCGAATTATTTAAAAGGGACCAAAAATTCCTCAACTTAAAACGCGCCACAGGGCGTGTTTGCCCACATGTCACCTTAGGCCCCGCCCCCTTCCTTCACCACTATGAAAACGTGCCCCCTGGCGAGTTGTAAGTTAGGGAATTAATTCCCCTTCAATACTGATGGTCCCTGGGGGCCAATTAGCCCACCAGGTACCTCCAGTATGCGCCAGGGAGCTACGTTGCAGAGATGTGTTCAGAGGCCATGCCCCTTTTTACACCTCTCTGCAACGCAGCTCTGTGGCACTTACTGGAGGTACCTAGTGGGTTAGTTTGACCCTAGGGACCCTCAGGATTCAAGGGGTCTTAATCACCCAACTTAAAACGGCCACAGGGTGTGTTTACACAGTGGTGAATGGAGGGGACGGGGCCTGAGGTGACGTGTGCAAACACGTCCTGTGGCGCGTTTTCAGTTGGGGAAATAATTCCCCTTCAAACCTGAGGGCTCCTGGGGGCCAACTAGCCCACCAGGTGCTTCCAGTAAGCGCCACTGCTCTGCGTTGCAGACAGGTGGTCCAGGCTGTGCCCTTTTTTACACCTCTCTGCAACGCAACTCTGTGGCGCTTACTCGAGGTCCCTAGTGGACTAGTTTGACCCTAGGGACCCTCAGGATTCAAGGGGTCTTAATCACCCAATTTGAAACGGCCACAGGGCGTGTTTACACAGTGGTGAAGGGACGGGACGGAGCCTGAGGTGACGTGTGCAAACACGCCCTGTGACGTGTTTTAAGTTGGGGAAATAATTCCCCTACAATCCTGAGGGCCCCTGGAGGCCATCTAGCCCTCCAGGTGCTTTAAGTAAGCGCCCCTACGCTGCGTTGCAGAGAGTTGGTCTAGGCCGTCCCCCCTTTTTAGACCTCTCTGCAATGCAGGTCTGTGGCGCTTCTTGGAGGTACCTAATGGGCTAGTTGGACCCTGGGAACCCTCAGGATTCAAGGGGGCTTAATCTCCCAACTTAAAAGAGCCACGGGGCGTGTTTACGGTGAACAGCTATTAGTGCGCGTCTGTTTGTACGAATGCTGTTACTTCGCAAATGTTACTACGCATGCGATGTAACAACGCATTGCCTTTAGTATGCATTCTGTTACAATGCATGCGTAGTAATGCCGCATGCGTAGGGGGCGTGCGCCGCTCTTGGAGCTCGTCACGGCAGCCATTTGCGCAAGTGAGGGGTCTGCTGCTGCTTTTCCGGGTCCAGGTGCCACTCTGCGCCTGCCCACGATGGAGGAAGCCGGAAGGGGGAGAACATTTGAACAACGGGTGGTAAGAGGTAAGTGGGGCTTGTGTTTGTATAGTGTAGATTTGTGGGTTGTGTACTTGTGTTAGTGTAGTGTAGAGTAGTGGGTTGTGTACTTGTGTTAGTGTAGAGTAGTGTCGGGGGTTGTGGGGCTAGTGTTTTAGGGTTTAGGGTAGTGTTGTAGTGTTAGTGTAGTTTACTGATTTAGTGTTTAGTGTAGTGTCAGGGGGTTGTGATGGGTAGTGATGAGTGTAGGGAGCAGAGTAGGGGAATGTGTATGTTAGTGCATGGGGTAGTGGTTTAGGGTTTTGGGAAATGTAGTGTTTTTCAGTAGTGTAGGGTAGTGTTTTAGTATTTTAGATGTGTTCATAGTGTATTTTATATAGTGAGTGTAGGGAGCGGAGTAGGGGAATGTGTATGTTAGTGCAGGGGGTAGTGATTTAGGGTTTAGGGTAGTGTTGTAGTGTTAGTGTAGTGTAGTTTACTGATTTAGTGTTTAGTGTAGTGTCGGGGTTGTGATGGGTAGTGAATGAGTGTAGGGAGCGGAGTAGGGGAATATGTATGTTAGTGCAAGGGGTAGTGATGTACGGTTTTGGGTAATGTAGTGGTGTTACAGTAAGGTAGTGTAGTGTTTTAGTAGTGTTTTAGTGTGTTAGATGTGTTGGGTAGTGTATTTTATCTAGTGAGTGTAGGGAGCGGAGTAGGGGAATGTGTATGTTAGTGCAGGGGGTACTGATTTATGGTTTAGGGTGGTGTTGTAGTGTTAGTGTAGTGTAGTTTACTGATTTAGTGTTTAGTGTAGTGTCAGCAGGTTGTGATGGGTAGTGAATGAGTGTATGGATCGGAGTAGGGGAATGTGTATGTTAGTGCAGCTGGGGGTAGTGTTTTCGGGTTTTGGGTAATGTAGTGGTGTTACAGTAGGGTAGTGTTTTAGTATTCTTTTAGTAGTGTTTTAGTGTTTTCGATGTGTTGGGTAGTGTATTTTATATAGTGAGTGTACGGAGCGAAGTAGGAGAATGTGTATGTTAGTGCAGGGGTAGTGATTTAGGGTAGTGTAGTGGTGTGTCAGTAGTGTAGGTTAGTGTAGGGTTTTAGTAGTGTTTTAGATGTGTAGGGTAGTGTATTTTTTTATAGTGTTGTGTTTTAAACATTTTTTAAAAATATGACCTGTTATTTCGCATAGCATTTTTATTACTAGGCAAGTTTTTAGTTCGCATACATTAAATCTTTCAATGTAATGGTATGCGAAGTAAAAACTTGCGTAGTAATGGTTATTGCTAAGTAATAACCGCGTAGTAATAGCATGCGAAGTAATGGCATGCAAAATAACATCTCATAATCCGTGTTTACACAGTGGTGAAGGGGGGGATGGGGCCTGAGGTGACGTGTGCAAACACGCCCTCTGGCGGATTTTAAATTGGGGAAGTCCCCTTTAATCCTGAGAGGCCCTGCGTCCAACTACCCCACCATGTACCTCCAGTAAGCACCAGAGAGCTGCGTTGCAGAGAGGTGGTCCAAGGCCATGCCCCATTTTACACCTCTCTGCAGTGCAACTCTGTGGCACTTACTGGACATACCTGGTGGGTTAGTTCGCCCCCAGGGACCCTCAGTATTCAAGGGCACTTGGGGACCCACGCAAGCCATACATCGCTGGACTCCCCCTGGTGTCTAGTTTTCAGAAATGTTTGGGTTTGCTAGTTTCCCAAGATGGATCCTGATGGGAGAGAGAGCAGATAAGGCAGTCTCATGGACATATAGGACCATCTTCAATAACAAACCGGACTCCTTACAGAAGTTGAAGGCTAAGTGGGAACTGGATGTGGGAGAAATAGAGGATCTGGATTGGGAAATGGCACTGATGCATCCTCCCGAAATGGCCATTAAATCGCGACTACGATTGATCCGATTCAAGTATTTACACAGGGCATATTAAGATAGGGCACGTCTACATAGAATAGGGAGAGCAGAGAAACCCAACTGCCTGCGCTGCCAAGCGCCGGAGGGTACCTTCTTCCACACGATTTGGGAATGCTCCCAGATTTAGAGGTACTGTGTGAATCTGTTAGAAGAACTAGGGGACATTCTGGAGGGGACGATCCCCTTGAACCCGCAGTTAGTTCTGCTGGGAATTAAAACTGAGGTTGATCTTCCTAGGACAAAAGTATTGCTACTCCAGCTGGGACTGGTATTGGCAAAGCGTGACCTGGCCAGGACACAGGGGGAGGTGCTATGCCCATCAGTGACTGAATGGTAGCGAAGCATGGACATGTATATGCTGGGAGAGAAAACGACGTATCAGGCAAGGGGCTGTCCCAAAAAGTTCTGGAGAATATGTAAGCCGTGGCTTAAACACTATGGACTTAAGCTTACTGAATCCCAGTGAGGTCTTGAGCTGGGCAGAGGGTTGGGAAGGGCGAACCAGAGGGGGATCAATGGGATATGATACTGGCGTCCCACTGTTTACTACTATAATAAAGAACTTGATGCTGTGGTATTGACTTTGAAATGTCTTCACATTCCTGATTTTAACTGTTGCTGTAATGCAACTATGAAAAATGCTAATAAGTATAATTAAAAAACAAAAATAAAAAACTACAGCTAGGTACTTTACCAAAAAAGGGTAATTTTTCGCTGTGAAATTTGGTGTGTCCACTTTGCGTTTTGCGCCGTTTCTTGATGTAGGCCCTAGGCCTACCCATGCAAGTGAGGTACCATTCTTCTCAGGAGACTTTGGGAAACGCGGGGTGGGTGGATTCATGCAGATTCCAGAACTTTCCACCACAGAAATGTGAGGAAAATGTGGGTTTTTTAACTTTTGTTTAGTTTTGCACAGGATTCTGGGTAACAGAACCTGGACAGAGCCAGTCAAGTCACCCCATCCTGGATTCCCCTGGGTGTTTAGTTTTCAAAAATGTATAGGTTTGCTAGGTTTCCCCTTGTGCCGGCAGAGCTAGGATTAAAAAACTACAGCTAGGCACTTTGCACAAAAAGGGTAATTTTTCATTGGGAAAATGTGGTGTGGTCACGTTGCGTTTTGAGCCATTTCCTGTCATGGGCACTATGCCTACCCACACAAGTGAGGTACCATTTTTATCGGGAGACTTAGGGTAATTCAGATTTGTAAAGCAACTTACCTATTGACTTTCGATGCATTTCTGCCTTCCAAATGAGACAATGTGTAAAAAAGAAGTAATTTTGAAAAATGATCGATAATTCAAATGCTAGTCTGAGTATTCCTAATTTCGGAAATGTGCAAATATCTACTGTTTCTAAACTCTAAATTTCAGAAATACATAGGTGTCTTTCATACTGATTTTTCCATGTATACATTTTCCCAGAATAATTGCTATATACCCGGTACATAATAAAAAGCCATTGCAAGTCGCTGCTCAGTTGCCCCAGTATTGGAACTTTCATAGATTCCCATGCTTTGTATCATTCCCCGTCGTCGGAATGGGTGCCTCGGTAGTATAAAAACCATAGAAACAAAAGAGAAACCTAGGCCTAGGCCTCATCTCATTTTGTATCCTATCACCCTCTTTTTGTAAAAAGAGACCAAACTTTTGCCATGACCAATCAGAGCAGCCTCACCCTCTACAACCTTCCTGAGAGAGCTCAGAGCCTCAGATTTTTCTACCGCACGTTGTGCTAGGGAGTCTCCACTGAGCTCTTCTCAGTTTTCAACTACTTTCTGGTTATTTCTTCAATTTTTCTTCACAACATCGAGATGTCTGATAAGGAGAAGAAGGCCTTGTTCAGGCCCTGTGCCTCTTGTGGGAAAAAACGCCTGTTTGTGGAAGATAAGCATGACAATTGTATTTATTGCTTAATTCCGGACCACAAGGCCACAGAGTGCAAGATCTGCAGGACCTTCTCGAACAAGACCCTTCGTGACAGGGAAGGTCGACTGTTAACCTGGCTACAGAAAATGAAGACTCGCAAGGAGGTGATCTCTTCAGATGAGGAGGATTCCACATCTTTTGCTTCTTCTCACAGATCAAGGAAGAGGGGTAGGTCTCCCCCTGCTGCTTCTACATCTGAGCCCCCTCTTCAAGCCTCTCACAAGATCTCTGATAGGTCTGAGAAGGCTGGTCCCCTTCAATCTCCTCACGGAAGTGAAAAGGAGAGGCAGGGACAGGCTGCTGGAGGTGTTACAGCCTTAAAGGACAAAAAGGAGGGTGTTCTCCCTTCTCCTCCATCCAAAAAGAGTAAATCCAGTGACAAACACTCTGCTGTCACTTCAGGATCTGGACAGGACAGAAAACAGCGTCCGTCGACGACGAAAACACCAGGTACGTCGACGACCGTTACTTCTGTCAAAGTTCCCGCTGTTTCTGTTCCGCTGTCGACGGGATCGTCGGCGGCAGCTTTTTCGACGACGACGACTTCGTCGACGTTCAAGGTCCCGAGTTCGTCGATGCTGACGTCTTCCACGTCGACGACAACGACGAGCAAACTACTGTCGACGGCAGCGTCGACGACGAACACTACGTCGACGACGACCACCACTTCAACGTCGACGATGATGATAATGACGACGAGTTAGTCTACGAGACCGTCGACGATGGGGTCTACGACGAAGATTGGGTCGACGAAGGCGATGTTACCGTCGACGATTCCGCTGACGGCTCCGTCGACGACGGCTGCTCTGGCGACGACGACACCGTCTACGAGACCGTCGACGGGTCAAAAGTTAGTTTTTCCAATTCAGAAGATGAAAATTACGCCGGAGATGACTTCTCCGCGACGAGTTTCTTCACATCCACCGAATATGCTGCTGGATGATGAATCGGACGAGGATGACATGGGGGATGATGATGATGATAATTATGGTCCTGCCTATAGTCCTTCGGACTTGCATGTCAAGATGCAGGAGACGGACACGCAAGAGTATTGTGAGCAGGCAGGTGGCCAGCAGTTACATCCATATGTCCAGGATGAGCGACGCACACCGGTCTTGGGACAGGGCATGGTGGCCATGCCCTCTTCGCTTATTTCGGACTTGCAAATGATGCTTCAGGATTATCGTCAAAGGTTTCCGTCGGAAATGCCTGGACAGTCTGCATTTCCTCCACCCCAAATCCAGCCACAAGTGCAGCCAACTATTACTGTTCCAGTGGTGTCCTCTTCACCACCGCCGGTGACACATTTGGTGCGGGTCCGTACACCAGACCCCTTACCAGTTCAGACGGTCCATCAAGATACCTCTTCGGATGAAGAAGTGATGCAGGTGGATCCTTTAGTTGATCCGTTACAGGACCCAGACTTGGATCAGGGGGACAGTGGCCCACAAGATCCGGACGCCTCGGGTCGTGACACGTCCGTCTCCCCCCCGGTGGATATCGGGGGTTTTCACCATCTCATGGAGCGAGCAGCAAAACGGTTTGGCTTACCTATTTCAAGAGAGGAATCGGAATGTTTCCTTTATGACTTTAAAGAACAATACCGGAGGTCTGTCAAGTCTATTCCCATCATTGAGCATGTATGGGAGGAGGGCATGAAGATCATGCAGAGTCCAGCCACGGTGATTCCAGTGCTCCCCAGGCTGGAAAAGAAATATAGGGCTCCGGATGGCAGTCCAGCTTGCCTTCTTGGTCAGCCGAAGCCTGACTCAGTCATCTCTCAGGCGGCCCAAAGCAAGTCGAAGAATCCGTCCACACCGTTGACTACACCCCCGGACAAGGACGGCAGACGTCTGGATAATGTTGGAAAACGGTTTTCCTCCATGGCCAGCTTGCTAGTTAGAGCGGCAAATGCTCTTGCCATCTTAGGCCGTTACGACCGCCAGATGTGGTGCGACATGGAACCCTTCGTGGAGCTATTACCAGATCCCACAAAGGAAGAAGCCAAGAAGGTGCTTGCAGAAGGGCAAAAGTCTTCTGCAGAAGTGATTGATTGTGCAATGGACATTGCTTCCACGGCGTTTCGAGCCTTGGCAGGCTCCGCTGTGCTACGGCGCCAGGGTTGGTTGAAGGCCACCTGGTTTCGTCAAGAAGTTCAGAACAGAATCCTAGATCTCCCATTTGATGGGGAGATGCTGTTCGGGAAACATGTGGACGATACCCTGCAGAATATAAAGAAAGACACGGACACGGCTAAGTCTTTGGGGTCACTCACCTATCGCAAGGTCCCCTTTAGGGGCGCACGAGGTAGAGGATTTGCATCTTACAGAGGAAACCAGCAAAGATATTCCTCACAGTCTTCCCAGTCCTATAAACCCCAATACTCAGATCAGCGACAGGGGCAATCGGCGTCTTTCTCTCGCCACCCTCCGCGGGGCCGTCAACATCGACAAGGTCGTGACAACGCCAAACGCCAATAGCGGCCTCCCGGCTCTACCTACTGTTCCTCCCCTCCCAATCACATCGGTGGGGGGCAGGATATCCCTTTGTCTGGACAGTTGGAAGTCAATAACATCGAACCAGTGGGTCCTCAAGATCGTAGAGAGTGGCCATACGTTGGAGTTCCACAACCTTCCTCCAACACGAGCTCCGGACGCCAGCCGCACGGGGCATCTAGGATTACTCCGTCTAGAAGCCCATCAATTGTTCCTCAAAGGAGCGATAGAACCGGTTCCTCTCTCTCAGAGGGGCCGGGGATTCTATTCGAGATTCTTCCTGGTGCGGAAGACTGCAGAAACTTGTCGTCCCATTCTAGACCTTCGGGAGCTCAACACCTATCTCGTAAAGCTCTCGTTCAGGATGGTCACCCTCCAGGAAATTCTTCCTCTCTTGAATCCGGGCGACTACTTGGCGTCGCTAGATTTAGAAGACGCGTATTTCCATATTCCGATACACCCAGCTCACAGACAATACCTTCGCTTTACAGTGGGAAAGAGCCATTTCCAGTTCAAAGTGCTTCCGTTCGGCCTTCGGTCGGCACCAAGAGTGTTCACCAAGGTGTTGGCACCGGTGGCAGCTGTTCTTCGACGACTATCTCTAGAGGTTTTTCCTTACTTGGACGACTGGCTCGTCAAGGCACCATCCTTCCAGGAAACCGCTCAGGCAGTTTCTACTTGCATCCATTTGTTCCGTTGCCTGGGTCTTCAGTTGAACGAACGCAAGTCAGTCCTGTGCCCTCCAGAACAGCCAGATTCCTGGGATCCGTGTTGGACACCACGCAATGTACTGCTCGTCCCTCGGAGGAGCGACAACAAAAGTTGATGGTTTCTGCTCGACTACTCTGCCGCAAACGATTCCTGTCGGTCCGCCAATACAAATCCCTTCTCGGGTCGATGTCATCCTGCATACCATTGGTACCACATTGCAGGCTGCAAATGCGTCCTCTGCAGGAGGAGCTAGACAAGCAATGGCGCCAGGCACAGGGGTCGTTCAACGACAAGGTGGTGGTGACAGCAGCGATGAGAAAGGCGAGCGAATGGTGGCTTCTAAAGAGCAACATCGCCCAAGGTCTAACATTCAGGAGTTCACCTTCACCCATGGTAGTGACCACAGACGCTTCATTGGAGGGCTGGGGTGCAGTTCTCCGAGAGCTTCAAGTCAGTGGCCACTGGAGTCCAGGACAGCGCCAGTGCCATATCAATTTCCTGGAACTGACGGCCATTCGGTTGGCCTTGCAAGCTTTTCTGCCCAGAGTTCGCAACCATTCAGTGCTGGTCCGGACGGACAATACGACGGCCAATACGACGGCCATGCACTATGTCAACAAACAAGGGGGTACCAAATCACAGACTCTGTCCACAGAAGCTCAAAGGATTTGGGATTTTGCGATTCTAAACAACATCACTCTGAGAGCCGAGCACCTGGCGGGAACTCTCAATGTCAGGGCGGATGCCTTGAGTCGACAGACAGAAGTGACTCACGAGTGGGAGTTGAATCAATCAATTCTAGACAAGGTGTTCTCCGTTTGGGGGACGCCAGCCATCGACCTCTTTGCTTCACCGGAGAACGCCAAATGCCGGTTCTACGCAAGCAAGGTTCACCATCAGGGGTCCCTGGGGAACGCTCTTTCGATGGCTTGGTACAGCGCATTCTTTTACGCTTTTCCTCCAATTCCCCTCATTCCTCGAGTTCTCAAGAAAATGAAGGCAGAACCCTGCGAAATGATTCTAATTGCTCCAGCATGGCCCAGACAATTCTGGTACACGGAGCTTCTGAGGCTCTCCCGAGCTCCTCCAATTCAGTTGAAACCCATTCCGTCCCTTTTGTCCAGGAGTCAGGGGCAGGTTTACCATCTGGACCCGAGATCGCTCCACTTGACGGCGTGGCTCCTGAACACAGAGAATTCAGTCAGCTGACACTATCTCAGGAATGCAGGGAGGTCTTGGCTCAAGCCCGAGCACCAAGTACCAATAAGACTTACATGGCGAAATGGAAGAGGTTCTGCTTGTGGTGTCAACGGGAAGGTCTCCATCCTTACACTTCCCAACCTCATCAATTGTTGCCATATTTACTGTCTCTGGCCAAATCTGGCTTGGCACATTCATCGGTCAAGGTACATCTGGCGGCCATATCAAGGTATCGACGCAGTTCTTCAGGTCCTTCCATATGGTCCTCTAGGGTTGTTAAGCAATTCTTGAAGGGATTATTCCGGATGTATCCGCCAGTCCGTCCTCCTCCCACCAGTGTGGCAACTCAACCTTGTCTTGGCGCAACTCATGAAGGCTCCGTTTGAGCCTGTACACAAAGCAGACTTAAAGTTCCTATCTTGGAAACTTGCCCTCCTTGTGGCTTTAACGTCAGCAAGACGAGTGGGTGAGCTTCAAGCACTCTCCATAGTGCATCCATTCCTGCAATTTAAAACAGAAGGTCTTGTTCTCCGGACAAATCCGAAATTCATACCAAAGGTGCCATCTGAGTTCCACTTGAATGAACCCTTGATTCTGAAATCTTTCTTTCCGCACCCTTCTACACCTGCGGAACGCACACTACATTCTTTGGACGTTCAGCGAAGCTTAAAGTTTTACTTGGAGCGCACACGTCCCTTTCGGAAGTCAACTCAGTTGTTTGTGTCCTACAGCGCACCACTAAAGGGATTGCCTTTGACAAAGAGTGGCATTTCCCGCTGGATCTCAAGTGCGATTCAATTCTGTCATCAGGAAGCAGGCAAGCCGCTGGACGGAAGAGTCCGTGCACATTCCACGAGGTCGGTGGCATCATCTGTGGCTCTCTTTTCGGGAGTTGCCATTAAGGACATATGCAGGGCAGCAACGTGGAGCAGTACTCATACCTTCACGAAACACTACTGCCTGGAGTCTGCAGGACGAGACGACGCGGCTGTTGGTCAAGCAGTCCTGCGGAATCTTTTTCATTGAGAGGTGAGCTTTCCCTACGATTCCTCCATCCGGGTGAGCACATTTTGTTTGTTTTGCTATGCTATATGTATTGCTTATATGGTTATGTGATGCCATGTATTTACAAAATGTGTTCTTGGTACTTTACTGCTAGCTATTCTGATACAAAGCATGGGAATCTATGAAAGTTCCAATACTGGGGCAAGAAAACAAGTTACTTACCTGTAACTTTGGTTCCCCAGTATTGGTAACTTTCATAGATTCCCATGCGCCCGCCCGCCTCCCCTGGGAAAGCTCAGTCTTTTTACAGAGTTAGTGGCGGTTTGCACATCGGCTACGAAAATCTGAGGCTCTGAGCTCTCTCAGGAAGGTTCTAGAGGGTGAGGCTGCTCTGATTGGTCCTGGCAAAAGTTTGGTCTCTTTTTACAAAAAGAGGGTGATAGGATACAAAATGAGATGAGGCCTAGGCCTAGGTTTCTCTTTTGTTTCTATGGTTTTTATACTACCGAGGCTCCCATTCCGACGACGGGGAATGATACAAAGCATGGGAATCTATGAAAGTTACCAATACTGGGGAACCAAAGTTACAGGTAAGTAACTTGTTTTCTTTTTGGCTCTGGGTTCGTCGGGTTCTTGGTGAACCTACAAGTCCTATATATCCCCACAACCAGTAAGGACTAGCGGATGTAATGGTATATTGCGTTCAAAGAGCTGTCATGATTAGAAGAAGTTACAGGTGAAAACGTTGACACAAAAGGCTGTTTTTTCAACTAATTTTCAATTTTTCCTATATTTAACTGTTAGTTTCTATGAAGAAACCTTGAAGGATCTACACAAATGACCCCTTGCTGAATTCAGAATTTTGTCTACTTTTCAGAAATGTATAGCCTTCCAGGATCCATTATTGCTTTCATATCCATGTCTACCATTAACTGGAAGGAGGCTGAACGCACAAAAAGTAGCAAAAATAGGCTATGTCCCAGAAAAATGGCAAAACTGAATAAAGATTTTGGTTTTCTGACAAAAGTCTGTCATTCCCTAAAATCTGGGAAAATGGTGATTTCAGCCCCACAAACCCTTTTTTGATACCATTTGTAGGGAAAACCCCAGATGCTTTCATTTGCAGCACTATTTTCCCATAAAACCCAAATGTAACTGCATTTTGGCTATTTCTGGGTCCCCCCAATTAAATATTCCAGGGGAATCCAGAATCCCCAGGATGTTGGAAGAAAAGGATGCAAATTTGGCGTGGATACCTTATGTGGTCAAAAAGATACAGGGGCCTATGCGCGAACTCTCCCAAATAGCCACAAAAAGGCTTAGGACAGGGGTTGGGAAAGGCCTAGCAGCGAAGGGGTTAAACAATAAAACTTAAGATACCCATTGTTTCATGCTCAACATACAATTTATTTAGCCCCCTCTATTGATCCATAGTGAAAACATTATTTACTAGCAGCACATTATGTTCTTGCTAACTGGTGTGACTAACACAGTGCTAAAAAATTAGATTCCCATTCTTGAAAAACTTTTAATGACAATGTTCTCTTGCTCCCGAGCAGCAAGATCGAAGATAGTTAAATAATATTAAAAAGAGGTCTCTGGTGTGATGAATTTTTGGACTGGTTTTGTATTGGGTATTATTCCATACCATCATGCATCATGTCTGTGAAATCCACTTGTATTGTTTTAATAATGTTCTCACATTTTAACGTGATAAGAAGAGAATGCTTCTTCACAAATGGGTTGGTGACCATAAATGCAGTGAATCAGTTTAAAAATACTTGTCAGCCATATGAATGATCTTAAGCATTTGTGTCTTTTTCAGGTGGCGCTCACAACAGATAACTGCAGGAATGCCCAAATGGTCGATGAAGAAAGCAATGTGGAAGCAAAAACGGGGCACACAAAACTGGAGAGGCCACCAGATCCTCGAAAACTTGATTGTGCAGGAAAGCTGATAGTACCAGACACCAGTGATAAAGAGTTGCCTTTGAAAAGTGAAGACGATTTAATTATGCTTGATTTTACATTGTCAGGACCTCAAGTTCTGGAGAGTGCACAGTCTGAATCCATCAGAACACCAGCCCTACCCACAGGAAACCAGGCAGAAGCTTTTTCCGCTAATCTCCAGTCAGTAGAAGCTGAACACTCTACAAACCTCAAGAGTGCACTGAATTCTGGGGTACAGTTGGCAGGACAACCACTGATGGGCATCCATCCAGTTGTCTCTTCAGGATTCAGCAATCTCACTCCTTTTATGAGCAGAATCTGTTTCTCTACTTCTCAGGTCCCTGCTGTGCAGAAACTACCTTTGCCTTTTCAATCTGGAACAGTTTTAACACCGAACCAGCCACTGGTTTATATACCACCCTCTACTTGTGGCCAGTCTCTCAGTGTCACCTCCCTTCCAAGCACGCTGGGCGTTGCATCCTCTGTTACACTACCAGTGTTGCCACCATACCTTCCAGAGCGATGTCTTACTAGCATTATGGCTCCTACAGAATTGCATCAATATGCCTTTGCCTCTTCAGAGGCAAGACATCTAACTTCTGATCCCAAGGTATCTTCTATGGAAATCAGCAAGATCATCACTTCTGCACCCTCTCCATTGCCCAGCATTACTAACAATGTCACAACTGTTATGGACTGTCCTCCTTCTTATGCAGATTGTACTTCATCAACAGCACTTCCCAACAAACAGTGTCTATCATCCCATTCATCTCTTCCCGCAGGTTGTGGAAGTCCAATTCCTTTGCTGAGCATCAACTCATTGAATAGGGTACCAGGTCACATAGATCAGAATACAGATGGAGCTTCTGGTTCTTTTTCCCCATTGAAATCACCTCCACAGCTTGAACGTGAGATGGTTTCTCCACAAGATTGTAATGAAATGCCTCTTGATCTTTCCTCCAAGTCTAACCGCCAAAAACATACCCCGCCCAACCAACGCAAAACTCCTCCTATGCCAGTATTAACTCCAGTCCACACAAGTGGAAAAGCTGTTCTCTCCACTGTCCTGTCCAAGGCTGATTGCAGCAGTCGTCGTCATTTGCAGAGCAGCTACACTAGCAGCACTGGGACTTCAGGTCTTGGTGCTACTGCACCCTATGTACTTTTTCCAGAGTACATGATGAATGGTGACACTCGTTCTTCTCAGGTCTTGACCTCCTCTACATCTTGGTTAAAACGCTCTGCTTCTCTGCTTGGCACTATACCTGGAACCTATGTGGGGGTGGCTAATCCTGTTCCTGCCTCGCTACTTATCAGAAAAGATTCCAATGTGGAAATTAATAGTGAATCGGGGCATTTGGCCAAACAGGAATCCATCTCTATCATAGATCAGGGGGAGCAAAAAAATCCTGCCCCCTGTGCGAAGAAAGCCATTCGAACCACTGTAGAAGGACAACAAGTTAACCGGCCCTTCCTTTTTGGACCGATTCCTTCTATGACCTCCGTGTGTGCTGCAAAAGAAACCACCTTGTGGACTGCGCCAGTACAAGCAACTGTTCAAACTAGGTGTCCAGGGAATGGAAACTCCTCATCTCCCCATGTTTTACCAGTTAGTTGGCCCACATATCATGTCTCTGTATCAACTGGTATCTCAACTACTGGGCAGCCTATCCAGAATCCATGTACTGCTTCTAAAATGCCGTCTTCAGATGGCAAATGCACCCTGCTGCCCAACCCAAAACCTTCCGACACCACTGTATTACCCGTTAGAAGGTCTAGTGAAAGGAGTTTGGAAGGTCATTCACAAACAGTTGTATCAACTTCTCTGAAAGATGATCCCAAAGCAAAAGGTGTGATGTGCAAACCTGTGCACACAGAACCCGTAAGTGAAGCTCTCTTGGCTTCTAAATTGAGAGCAGATGATCACCCAAAGTTTGTTCATTCAAATTTGCCAAAAGGAGGAGTCACCACGGGATGTAATATAAGGAGCAAGAGCACGAGTACTGTTATGAATAAAGCAACCAATGAACAAGACAGTAAAAGTGGCAGAGCTGAAGAAAGTAAGACTAGCATTGGGCAGATTGATGGCTTCAAAATGAACTGTGGTCGGAAATCGGGGGACACTAAACCCAAAAACAAAGTGTTGGCTACCTATTTATCACATGATCAACCCACAAACAATTCCCATAACTTCAGAAATGTCCAAAACCCACCTTTGCTAAATCAAGACCATGCCCTGAAAGATCCAGAAGATAAGATGTCCCGGCACAGTCGCAGCAAAAGTGTAAATGAAGATAGCACAATCAATCAGCCTGTGCACTGTGTGCATGAAGTGGACTTGACGAAAGTGAAAATTGAAAAGACTGATGGTGATGAGGCTTACGGGTCACCCACTTCACGCAGCAGAGCAGAATGGATGCCAGTGAATAATTTCGGTGGAATTACAAAAGCCAAAGTTAAAAACAGAATTAAAAAAGAGACCATGGAGGTGGGAATAAAACGCAAATCAAAGCGACAGATGGAGGACCTCTCTGGGAAGAGGGCTCAAAAGAAATCAAAATGCAAAATGAAGGAAGATGACGAAGTGTCTAGCAAACCTTATAAGAGGAAGGTGAGTTTTTTTTTATATTAAACTGCCAACAAGGCAATATTGCTGACCAGTGTAACATGCAGATTTGTTAGTTCCATAGGTTTCTTTATTTGTGTGCTCATTTGAAGTTGAAATACTGCATATGTTTGTAAACATTGTTTCCTGGCATCTGTGGATGAAAAGTGCAACTTCACCCTTTAAAATGTCTTTGTTAAATTGGCTTTAGCATATTGGTCCAGGGGTTGCAGAATGATTGGGAGTAAAGGTACACCTGGAAGACTACAAGGAAGGAACCCCTGTTGAACAGGAACAGATGTACTGCTGATGGCCATAGGGGTACCTCTGACCTGGGAGAAGAAAGTGTACTAATAATGCTGCTATATGTGAAAACGTCAGAAAGGTTGGGCTTGTGTTAAATGTCAAAGTAGTGCAATAATAGAAGAGTGCCAGAAGGTAATAAGATGTGAATGAGAGAGTGATGCCGATACAAACCTTTCCTTCTCATACAAGAACATGTTTGTGGGTCAGATAAAATGTTTGTTCTCCTACAATTAGGTGCATAGGTTTGTGTATCTACCAACTCCGAGAGTATGCCATCAGATATTGTGCATTATAAATTTAGCTGAACCTAGCAGTGCCATTATTTTCTAATTCTGTTCAATGAGAATGTGTAAATAAGTGGCAGTCTGGCTTCTGTCTTGAGAACCTGGACTGAAAAAGGGCCTTTGTGGCAGGAAATATGCAAGTAGCTGTCCATTTGTGCCTCACTCAGACTTCAGTATGGCAGCGGAAACTAGAAACTGTTATTACTCTGGGTTTGTGCTATTATAGTAGCGGCATTCATTTAAAGGAATGTTTAAAGATTGGTTTCTCCATTACAAAAAAATGAGCATGGGAAAAATCAGTGTGTCTGGTTTTGCAAGGTGCTATCACAGTTATTTTCTTTATGGCAAACATATGGCGTAAAAAGAAAAACTTGTAGCTGTCTAAACCTGAGTGCTACATATTTACAAGAAATTTATATAAATAAAAATGTAAATGTTCGTTTGTTCAAAATCGCAAATCTCCGAAAGTACTTCACCGATTGCTTTGAAATTTTGACACAACGTTGGATTCGAATACGCGTTTTTGTTCAAAATCGAAAATCTTCCGAAAGTACTTCACCGATTGCTTTGAAATTTTGACACAACGTTGGATTCGAATACGCACGTGTTTTTATATACACAATGTTGGATTCCAATACGCGCGTGTCAAATACGCACGTGTTTTTAATCGAAAGCCCGAACAGACAGATAAAAATGTCAATGTTCGTTTGCTCAAAATCTTAGACTTCTGAAAGTTGTTCAGATTGTTAGGAATTTTGACACATCATTGGATTCGATTAAGCGCGTGTTTATATATACACAACGTTGGATTCGAATACAGGTGTGTCCAATACGCTCGTGTTTTTAATCGAAAGGCAGAACAGACCCTATCGATTTGGCTGCTGAGCAACAACTACAAGGGACGCATAGAGACAATAGCCTACCTATATTAGGATGGACAGTTGGTCTCAGGATGGCAGACCGGGACGTGGGTGGAGGGAGGGGGTAGGAGTTGGTTCACTTTGCAACATTAGCACGTGTTCATATATACACAACGTTGGATTCGAATTTGCGCGTGTCCAATACGTGCGTGTTTTTAATCGAAAGGAGGAACAGACCCTATCGATTTTGGTAGCTGCACTCAGTGGCGTAACGAACCTTGAGGGGGCCCCCCTGCAGGGTACGTGAAGGGGCCCCCTCTGGACTCAATCTCGAGCTCCCCAGCAGAAGTGCGGTGCTGACGGGGCCCCCTGGAGGACGAGGGCACCGCGGGGGCTGCAGGGACCTGTGTTACGCCCCTGGCTGCGCAGCAACTACAGGGGACGCATAGAAACAATAGTCTACATATGTTAGGATGAACAGTTGGTGTCAGGATGGCAGACCGGGAAGTGGGTGGAGGGAGGGGGGAGGAGTTGGTTCACTTTGCAACATTAGCGCGTGCTTATAGATACACAACGTTGGATTCGAATACGCGCGTATTGTTTTTATTCGAAAGGCCGAACAGACCCTATCGATTTCCTTGCTGCGCAACAACTGCAAGGGACGCATCGAGACAGTAGTCACAAAAACATATTGTATACCCACAAGCATTGTGAAAATCAACATATCAGAAACGTGCGCTTACTCTTTTCTTTCTCTTCCATTTAACCAGACTGAGCCACAGCAACCCGTGGCCAGGTACAGATAGTATTTAAAATAAAAAATCTTTGTCTATAATTTTAATAGAACAGTGCACGTGGTTCCTAGCGGTATGTGTACTTTAAACAAGTACAGAAGTCCTATTGTTTTTAGTTTCCATGTGTGTCACAGGAAAACATGATTCTTGTTTTCCACAAAGAAAATGTGCTAATGGCTTTGAATTGAATTTACCTGAACACATAGTTTAAATATGCAAGGATAACTAAAAAACAATAAAAAAATTAAAAATATAGAGATTCCCCAAAAAACCTGTGCCAATGTAAAGTATTGCCGACAAGCGGTGGTAATGAAGTATGCTTAATTTTAGGTGTACGAAAAAAAGATAGATGTGTGTGTGTGTATATATATATATATATATATATATATACCAATGCAGCCCCCATCTAGGAGGCTAAACAATGCAATAATAAATAACTGCTTTTGTAAACAGATAATGAATGTATAAACCACAGGAGGGCAAGTCCCACTTGAATTCTTCTTAATGAGTAAAACTCATGAAAAACTGCAAAATAGCAGATATTGTTAGCCTGGAGGCTGCATTGTAAACCAATAGCATAGAAAATGAAAGCACTTGCACACAAAAAAACTGGCACTGTGCCTTTAAGGCAGCCATGAACCCCAGCTTCCCTGCAAGCCTCGGGGGTGACAAGGTCAGTTGTTCTTTCCGGCTTCTTCAGCCAGGACCCTGGATTCACAACTCTTCCTTTTTTGACTTTTCTGTCAGAAAGTTTCTACTATTTTGTGGTTTCACTTGACGTCTTTTGACTTTAGAGTGAGGGCTAAAACTTTTTGGTGTGCCAGAAAAGGTTATTTTCTGTCAGAAATGCCTTTCCTATTTGACCCTTGCCCTTTGTGTGGCAAAAAGAAGGCTAGATCAGACACACACTCTGTGTGTATACTCTGCCTCTCTGATTCTCACTCTTCTGCCACCTGACATCACTGCAAGAAGTTGTCGAGAAGGTCCATCAAGGACAGGGAGAGAATTTGTTTGTATTGCCTCTCTGCAGGAGGTAGGTCTCCAGTGAGGCAACAGAGAAAGACACAGTTGACGTCGAGAAGCAAGGTTCCAATCTGTTCTCCTTCGGCGTCGGGATCGTCGTCGAAGGCTGCGGTGGTGCAGGCGCATCACACTTCTACGAAGTCGAAGACGGCGCTCTCAAAGTCGAGCAAGGTAAAGGGCCCTCCGTTGTCGTCAACCAGGCGATGCTCAACATCGAGGAGCTAATCTCCGTCAACGTTGACTAGACGTTCGGCGTCTAGGCAGATCACTCCGTCGTCGCCATCTAGATGGCAATCGATATCGAGGCACAAGTCTCCATCGAGATCGGTGCAAAGATCTTCGACGTCGAGACACAAGACTCCGTCACCGACATCAAAGCAGAAGTCTCGGTTGACATTGACACACCGGAGGTCGACGTTGAGACACAGGTCGTCGGAGCAGAGGCAACTGACTTCGAGGGAAGGACCTCCGTTGGTGTCAGCCAGACGTTCAACATCGAGGCACAGGTCTCCATCAGGTACAGCACGATCGACATCGAGGCCGAGTCCTTTGAAGAGTAGACTGTTGACGTGGAAGCAAGCATTAGCGTCGCCGGGTTGATGCTTGACGTCGAGGCGACGGTCTATACCGAGGAAACGTTTGAGATCAATGTCGAAACTGCAGTCTAGAGGGACTAACGTCCAGGACGGCCTCTGCATCACTGGGCTCCTGCTCAAGTTCCAGGGGCTCAACACTACTCAAGCCCCCTACACAGATTTCC
Source organism: Lissotriton helveticus (assembly GCF_964261635.1). NCBI lineage: Eukaryota > Metazoa > Chordata > Amphibia > Caudata > Salamandridae > Lissotriton > Lissotriton helveticus. Next base: position 1,821,692,698 of record NC_136063.1, read on the forward strand.
GTTGGCTCAACTGGTGCAAGCCGTGGACAGGGCTCAACTCCATCAAGAGGCAGAGATCGCAGTCGCACTCCTGCACCCTCTTCCAGAAGGAGGCCCAGATCCAGTAGCGAGAGGAGAAGGCACAGATCTCCAACGCCCTCTTCCTCTCCACACATACGTCAAAGAGAGACTACTCACCGACTCTTAACGACAGCCCACCGTTGAGGTTCTTTCCGGTGGATGATGTTGGCACTTTCCAGGATGTGCTTTCCAGAGGCGCAAGTAAGCGGAACATCCCTATGCCCACTCGGCAGAGCTCGTTGTCCGTAATCTTCGAGACTTTGCACCAGAGAGCTGCATCTAGACTGCTGTTACCATTGGTGTCAGGGCTACTCCACCCTGTTAGGGACATTTTCCTCACGCTTGCGACCCTTAAGACTGCGCCAGCGAGGATTCTAAAGAAAAACGGTCCACCGGAGGAAGACCCGTTGTTTCTCAGGTCTGACCCCTCCTCCAGATCCTGTTATAATCGCTGCGGCTAAAAAGACACATTCAGTAGCCTCCTCTTCTACAATTCCACCAGATAAGGAGAGCAAAGTACAAGATTTGTGGGGTAGGAAGGTCTGCGGCATTTCAGCCTCCATGCTCAAGGTCTCAAGTGCGTTGGCTCTTTTGGGGTGCTACGACAGGTCTTTGATGGACTCTCTTCAAAAGATTTCTGAAAAATTGCCCAAGTAAGATCGCAAGGACTTTGAAGAAATCTTGCAGGACGGCAGCCTTGTGGCGAATTAGGTGATCAGTGCCGCAGCCGATGAAGCGACTCTTTCAGCTCACGCCTGTGCCCATGAGATATGCACTAGGAGATCTTATTGGCTTCGCCTCACGGCGCTTAAACCAGAGGTGCAGTCTCGGATCCTCAATCGCCTCTTCTCCGGCTCATCTTTATTCGTCTCTCACACAGATGAGGAAATGTCTCGGATGAAGATGGAACTAGACACACTAAAGGTGGTGGGTCTAGAAAAGAAAAAAAAGAGTTCCGTCGACGCTTCAAGCCATACGATCGACGACCCTTCCAAAAGAGGGTTCAAACCCCTCATTGGCAGAGGCATCAAAACCAACAAGGTCAGCAAAGGTCTCAGTACTAAGGCCATTGCTCCACCAGAGGTAAAGGAAACCAGCGCCAGTCCACTACCTCAATGAAGACTCCAACCAAACAATGAGTGCCCGCTTCCCCCATTGCCGTTTACCGCTCCATTGGGGAGTGAGGAGGGGTGGGGGTTAGAGTATTGCAAATCATCTGAAGAGTGGCGAGCTATCACAAAGGACCAATGGGTGTTCGCTATGCTGCAGAATAGGCACTCTCTACGTTTTCAACGCCATCCTTCCTCAATCCCTCCAGTTCCATCATCGTGCCAACAGATGAAGGTACTGCAGAACAAAGTGGCTATCCTTCTGCGAAAGTCAGCCATCGAGAAGGTGCCCAAATCACAGCGGGGTCAAGGAGTCTACTCAAGATACTGCTTAGTGAAGAATACAGGTAAAAAAATCAGAATACAGACCCATTCTGGACCTGCGAACACTCAACAAGTCCATCAAAGGGGAGAAGTTTCGCAAGTTGGCTCTCCATCAAATATATCCACATCTTCGACAGGGAGATTGGATGTGTTCGCTGGATCTGCAAGATGCCTACTTTCATGTTCCTGTCAGTCAGCATCACAGGCAAGATCTGAAATTTCTGGTGGGATTGTCCCACTACCAATTCAAAGTGCTGCCCTTCGGGTTGAAGGCAGCTCCCCGAGTGTTCATAAAGTGCATGGCAGTAGTGGCAGCCGCACTACGTCGCAGAGGCATTTTTGTGTACCCTTACTTGGACAACTGACTGTTCAAGGGTCCTTCTCCCCTGAACGTGAGGAATCATTTCCAGCAGTCTTCCAGATCTTTGTCACCGGCTGGGCCTTCACGTGAATTTTGAAAAGTCAACTCAGGAACCCACACAGAGAATTCATTATATGGGTGCGGTGGTAGACTCCGAGGTAGGAAAAGTGTTTCCTTCGGAGGAGAGACAATTATCCATCACACAGAAAGGCAGACCAATTTTGGACAGCAAAATACCATCAGTTTGTCTGATTGCCTCCCTGCTAGGGTCGATGGCATCCTGCATTTTTCTGGTCCCCAATGCCAGGCTGAGAATGCGTCCTTTGCAGCAGGATCTGGAGGACAAATGGGATCAGCAACAGCTCGTTCGGATGACAAGATAAATCTCTCAAACGCAGCCAGAGCATCCATCCCATGGTGGATGAAGAAGGAGAATCTGCAAGTAGGGATTCCATTCCATCAGGTACCTCCCTCTCAGACTCTGATCAGGGACGCCTCCCTCCAAGGCTAGGGAGCTCACATGGGGTCTCTACAGATGCAGTGTCAATGGTCATCAAAAGAGCGGTTGTATCCCATAAACATGTTGGAGCTGAGAGCCGTTCATCTGGCACTCAGGGCTTTCCTCCCTTCGATTCAGGCAAACTCCATTCTAGTACAGACGGACAATACCACCACCATGTTCTACCTAAACAAACCGGGAGGTACTTGCTTATGGACCTTGTCGCTGGAAGCCCAAGCTCTCTGGCATTGGCTCCTAGCAAGGAACCGATCGATCCCAGCGGTACACCTGCCAGGGGAGCAGAACTCACAAGCGGATGCTCAGTCGTCACTTCGAGGACCAGTAAGACTGGATATCCAACGACGAGGTCGTTGAAGACATTTTCCAGGCGTGGGGTCATCTCAGCATCAACCTCTTTGCGGATGACGAAAACACAAAATGCTGAGACTTCGCCTCCAGGTTCTACCGGCCAGGGTTGAAGGGGAATGCCCTTTTGATAGACTGGTCTGGGGCATTTGTGTACGCCTATCCACCCCTTCCACTCATCCCAAAGGTGGTGACCGAACCCTCACACACAAGGATGATCCTGATTGCTCCGGACTGGCCGAGGAAATGGTGGTACCCGGACCTTCTGCACCTGTCAGAATGCCCATACAGGTGACTACTGCGCAGACCAAACCTGCTGTCCAAGATGAACGGGAGAATTCATCACCCCAACCTTCCCTCACTGAACTTGGCAGCATGGCTCCTAAAGTCCTCCAGTATGGTAATTTAGGACTGCCACAAGACCGCATGACCATCTTAGAAGAAGCCCGGAGACCGTCCACTAGACACTCAAATGCTTGCAAGTGGAAGCGCTTTTATTTGTGGTGTGTGCAAAACAATTGTAGCCCCACCAAGGCTGCATGAGGAAGTCCTTTTACCATACCTGCTTCACCTGGCTAGGGCAGGCTTAAAGTTTCCTTCCATTAAGGTGCGTCTAGCAGCATTTACTGCATATAGGCGTTCGCCTTCTCAGCCTTCCTTCTTTCAGTTGCAGGTTGTGAAGGACTTCTTTCAAGGCCTAAAAAAGCTCTACCCTCCAGTGCGGCCTCCTTCACCGCCCTGGGACCTGAACTTGGTGCTATCAAAGTTGATGTGTCCACCTTTCGAACCTATCCACAAAGCAACCTTGCAACACCTTACTTGGAAGGTAGCTTTCCTGGTAGCGATCACCTGAGCTCGGAGAATGAGCGAAATACAAGCGCTCTGTTCAAAGGAACCGTACACTGTTTTCCATCCCGATAGGGTGGTTTTGAGGACTCATCCCTCCTTCCTTCCGAAGGTGGTGTCAGATTTCCATGTGAATCAGAACATTTCACTTCCAACCTTTTTCCCCAATCCCTCCACTCCAGCAGAGAGGGCTTTGCATTCACTTTACCTAAAAAGAGGTTTAAAATTCTATCTGGATAGGTCCAAGTCGATTAGAAAGTCTGATCAACTATTCGTTAACTATGGGTAGATCAGAGCAGGTTTTCCAGCCTCAAAACGGCCCATCTCCAGGTGGAAAGTTTCATGCATCAAGTTAGCTTATCAGTTAGCACAGAAGCCCCTTGGGCCTACTCCCAAGGCGTATTCCACGAGGGGGAAGGCGGCTACGACTGCTTCCCTTAATATCATGCCGGTCTCTGAGATCTGGAAAGTGGCAACTTGGAGGTCTGTCTATACATTTGCAAGGCACTATTGTCTGGATTCAGACAATAGAGCAGACACCTAATTAGGCCAGGCCTCCTTGAAGAAGCTGATTACTGCGGTTGTTGTAAGTTGGGTCGTACATTCTCATTTGCCCGTAGGCGGGAGATGGGCTTGCTATTCTATTCTGTGCTTATGACTAATGATGAGGATCCCCTGGAAGAGAAGGATATGTTACTTACCTGTAATCCTAGGTTCGAGGCATATGGGCTGCAGATGGTACATTTATGAATAGATCGCCATCTGGTGTTGGGCTCGGATGATTGCACTTGTTTTTCTCTTGGAGAAGTCTTTGTCGTCATGAGATCGATGACTCCTCCCTTGGGTGCTAGTGCGCATGGGCATCGGCTCCATCCTTAGATTGGTTTTTTCCGCCATCGGGTTCGGATGAGGATCGAAGCGCTCCGGATCGACTTCGACAAAGAAAGTTATATTCGGCGCGTATTCCCTTTCCAATTCGACGGTATTGTTATCGAACGCGGCTACACTTCCATTTTGACGCGTTTCGACGTCAACAACAAGATTTCCAACTGCTACGTCGACGAGACCAAGAGGCCCATCTCGACGTAGTCCAGCCCGGAGTCCATGGAAAGGACTCCATTCAAAAATTGTCCAACGTGTGGTGCTAAGTTTCCACACAAGGACCTACACGAGGTGAGCAACCTCTGCTTGTCCCCTGAACACGAAACCAGGGACTGTGAAGCCTGCGCGGCATTCTCCTCCAAGTCGACGATTAGAAACCGTCGAGCCCGAAGACACGAGGTATCGAGAATGCAGTCACAGGCAATCCCGGAGCTGTTCGAGGCAGCACCCCGAAGAGGAGGAAGAAGAAGAGGACGAGGCGGGGTCAGGAGCGGACGAGTCCGACGTCGAGGAAATCGACGTTCATCAAACCGTGAGTGACGACGTCCCTTTACCAAAGAACAGACCTCGCACGGTGTCGACCCCGCCTTCGAGCCCGGTCAGACAACCGAAAAAAATTTCAGACGCCCCGCCTTCGGGCCCGGCAACGAAACCGAAACCGAAACACTCGGTCTCCCATCATGGTGGATCCGAAAAACGGCCCACATCGACACCGAAGCTCCATACAAAGGAAAGCTCGAAGTCGAAACAGTCCATTTCGAAACCGAAACATGCTTCGACGTCGAAGACAACCTCGACACCGAAGACATCCTCGACACCGAAAACATCGGATTCGAATAAACTTTCGGTGCTGAAAACACAAATGGACAGCCAGAAGAAAAAGCACCTTTCGGAACCAAAAACTTCGGTACCGACACAGGAGCATCAAACCGATCCTAAACAAAACACTCTGTTTATTGATCCACAAACTGGCAAGGTAGTGACAGAACTACCTAAAAAGAGGAAGAATGAACAGTTGGACGACAAACCTCCTCCTCCTAAGAAGAGAACAATGGGGACGAATACAACTCCTCCCCTTTCTCCACAACCTAGAGACACACCCTCTTCTCCTCTTCCTCACACTAGGCCAACTACTCCTTTCACACCACACCCATCTACACCTATAACAGATGTAGAAAGTGACACAGGAGAGGGAGAACATCCTAGGGATGATGAAGACACGATCCCAGAGGATGAAAACCCATGGGAAGATTATAATGTAGGGTCAGATGATAACGACCCTGAACTGTATCCCTCAAAACCCTCACCACCTGATGATAATACAGGTTTTGCACAACTAATTAATAGGGCAGCAAAATACCACAAGGTAGAGCTACATGCAGAACCTCAAATAGAGGATTTCCTGTTAGAAGCACTACCTGCTGCACAAAGAACATCAGGAACACTACCAATGCTTAAGGGTCTCCTCAATCACACATCAGAAATATTCAAAGACCCGGTGAGGGCTAAGGTATTAAACCCAAGAATTGATAAAAAATATAAGGCAGCTCCAATAGATCCAATATTTATCAAGGGACAAATTCCTCTGGACTCACTAGTGGTCACAAATGCTCGTAAGAGAGCAAACTCTTTAACTACAGGAGAAGCTCCACCTCCTGACAAAGAGTCTAAGCTAAAAGATGCCTCCGGCAAGAGAGTAGCATCCCAAGGGGCAAACAGCTGGCGCATAGCTAATACGCAAGCGCTACTTGCACGGTATGACAGAGCTCATTATGATGAATTAGAAAAACTCATCACGCATCTCCCTAAAGAACATCAAAAGAGGGCAGACCAACTCATACAAGAGGGAAAGATAATAACTAATACTTCCATTAAGTGCGCCCTAGACGCAGCAGACACTGCAGCAAGATCCATAAACACAAGCATCATGCTAAGGAGACATGCATGGCTCAGAGTTTCAGGGTTCAAACAAGAGGTACAAACATCATTATTGAACCAACCTTTTGATGAGAAAACACTTTTCGGCTCAGGGACAGATGAGGCCTTAGAAAACATGAAAAAAGATACGGAAACGGCTAAATCAATGGGAGCATTGCAACAGCCAACCCAAAGAGGTTCCTTTCGTAGGTCCACCTATAGAGGAGGATCCAAAAATACAGGTACAAGCCAGCAACCAACCTCTTTTACACCGACATCACCCAGAGGTAATTCTAGAGGCAGTTACAGAGGTAACAACAACAAGGGTAGAGGTTGCGGAAACTCTCCAACCCCAAAGCAGTGACTTCATACAGCTCCCCCCAGACCATATAACACCGGTCGGGGGACGCCTATCACAGTTCCTACCTGTCTGGGAAAACATCACATCAGACAGGTGGGTTAGACAAATTATCCAACATGGTTATTGCCTGGAACTCACAGCTACCCCACCAAACATCCCCCCCAAACAGCGTCCAATGAGACAAGATCACCTAACACTGTTAAAACAAGAAGTACTATCCCTGCTAGAAAAGCATGCCATAGAGAAGGTTCCACAACACCAACAAGGAACAGGAGTATACTCCCTATACTTCCTGATCCCCCAAAAAAGACGGGTCTCTAAGGCCAATACTAGACCTCAGACCTCTCAATGCATACATAAATTCGGAACATTTCCACATGGTCACGCTCCAACAAGTACTTCCTTTACTGAAGAAAGGGGACTTTCTTTCTACACTGGATCTAAAAGACGCTTACTTTCATATCCCTATTCACAAAGCCCACAGGAAATACCTCAGGTTTGTGGTAGAAGGACAACATTATCAGTTCAAAGTCCTGCCGTTTGGTGTCACAACGGCACCAAGGGTGTTCACAAAATGCCTAGCAGTGGTTGCAGCTCACCTAAGAAGACAGCAAATACATGTCTTCCCTTACTTGGACGACTGGCTAATAAAAGCCAAGTCAGAAGAAGAATGTCTTCAGAACACACAAAAGACAATTCAGCTGCTGCACCAGCTAGGGTTTACGGTTACCTACCCAAAGTCACACCTGCAACCAAGCAAGGTTCAACAATATCTAGGGGCTACTATAGACACAGAAAAAGCCAAAGTATACCCCAATCCAGTCAGGATCCAAACAATGCTTACAGTCATTCAAAAATTCCAACCACAACACTCACTAACAGCGCGAGTGTTCATGCAGCTATTAGGGATGATGTCATCCTGCATACTGCTAATACCATATGCCAAACTACAAAGGCGTCCACTGCAAGAATGCTTAGCGACACAGTGGAATCAGGCTCAAGGACAGATTACAGATCTGGTGTTGGTAGACGACCGCACACACCGCTCTCTGAAGTGGTGGAACACAGCAAACATTGCCAAGGGGCGGTCGTTCCTAGAACCAATTCCACAGGTGATAACAGCGGATGCATTGCTCACTGGATGGGGAGCGCATATACAGTACAGGGAAGATGGAGTGTGCAGGAAAAAAGACTGCACATCAATCATCTAGAACTACTAGCAGTGTTTCTAGCATTGAAAGCCTTTCAAATGCACGTTATCAACAAAGCAGTCCTGATCAGAACAGACAACATGACAGCAATGTATTATATTCCAAAACAGCAGGGGACGCACTCTCTTCAACTATCCAGACTAGCGCAGGAGATCTGGAGATGGGCCATTCCTCAAAACATCTATCTATTAGCCGAACACCTACCAGGAGTTCAAAATCAGATAGCAGACATCTTAAGCAGACAGTCAGAACAAATACACGAATGGGAACTGCACCACCAAATACTGCAGCCATTCTTCCAAAGATTGGGACAACCAGAGATAGATCTCTTTGCCACTCATCAGAACGCAAAATGCCAAAGCTTCGCATCCAGGTACCCACACCACCTGTCGCAGGGCAATGCGTTATGGATAAATGGGTCCAACAAATTTGCATACGCTTTTCCCCCTCTCCCACTAATCCCACTAATCCCATTAGTGGTCCGAAAGCTTCAACAAAACTCAATGACCATGATACTAGTAACACCCACGTGGGCACGACAGCCGTGGTTCACCACGCTCCTGCAACTCTCACAGGTGCCACACCAAAAGCTAAAAGTTTTACCCATGCACCTTACACAGAACCATGGAGAAATAATGCACCCAGATCCCAAACAACTGAACCTAGCGATCTGGCTCCTGAAATCCTAGAATTTGGATACTTAGACCTACCCCCAAATTGTATGGAGATCATTAAGCAGGCGAGACGTCCCACCACCAGAGCATGCTACGCAGCAAAGTGGAAAAGGTTTGCTGTATACTGTACCAGTAATGACATCAACCCTCTGGACGTATCAACAAAAGAGATTATTTGCTATTTACTACACTTACAGCAATGTAATCTCGCGTACACATCTATCAGAATACATCTAGCAGCTATAGCAGCGTACCTACAAAACAGGCAACACCTATCCCTGTTTAGAGTGCCAGCAATCAAAGCCTTCATGGAAGGCCTTAAAAGAGTCATTCCACCAAGATTACCACCTTCCCCGGTCTGGAGCCTCAACATTGTACTCACCAGACTAATGGGACCACCTTTCGAACCTATGCATAGGTGTGAAATACAATTCCTTACATGGAAGGTGGCCTTCCTTATAGCCATTACCTCCCTCAGGAGAGTAAGCGAATTACAGGCATTGACAATACAAGAACCATTCCTACAGTTACACCAGAATAAAGTGGTTCTTAGAACAAACCCAAAGTTCTTGCCTAAAGTAATTTCAGCATTTCACATCAATCAACCAGTGGAACTACCAGTCTTTTTCCCAAAACCACAGACGGTAGCAGAAAGGGCCCTACATACATTAGATGTCAAAAGGGCAATATTGTACTACATAGAAAGGACACAAAATTTCAGGAAAACTAAACCACTATTTGTAGCGTTTTCCCCAACACATAAGGGCAATCCTATCTTTAAAGCGGGCATTGCCAGATGGATTGTAAGATGTATACAAATATGTTACATAAAAGCAAAGAGAACATTAGCTGTTCCTCCTAGAGCTCATTCTACACGTAAGCTAGGCATTCTTAGGAAACATTCCCCTAGATGACATATGCAGAGCAGCAACTTGGTCTACACCCCATACCTTCACAAAACACTACTGTGTTGATGTGCAGGCTACACAACAAGCCAGAGTGGGCCAAGCTGTATTAAAAGCTTTATTTCAAACGGTTGCGACAGACACGGGTGACCCCCGCTAGGGAGGTAACTGCTGTATAATCTATTCATAAATGTACCATCTGCAGCCCATATGCCTCGAACGGAATATGCTACTTACCAGTATGCATCTGTTCTTGGCATAGAGGGCTGCAGAGTGGTACATGCCCTCCCTGCCTCCCCGGAAACCTGTGTCTGTCCCAACATTATCTTATTTAGATACACTTACATGGGCATCTCTTTCTGTATTCTATTACACTACTCCATCTAACCCTACTATGGCAAAACAATCTAAGGATGGAGCCGATGCCCATGCGCACTAGCACCCAAGGGAGGAGTCATCGATCTCGTGACGACAAAGACTTCTCCAAGAGAAAAACAAGTGCACTCATCCGAGCCCAACACCAGATGGCGATCTATTCATAAATGTACCACTCTGCAGCCCTCTATGCCAAGAACAGATGCATACTGGTAAGTAGCATATTCCTTCTCTTCCAGGGGTATCCTCATCAAAGTCATAAGCAACACACACGCCTCCCCAGGCAAATGAGATGGTTGTATTGTTGAACTATATATTTGTGCTCTGACCTTAAGGTCTCCGCAAAGAATAACTGACCTAACTGTCACTCCTGAGGCATGATGGGAAGCTGGGGGTCATGGCTGCCTTAAAGGCATGGTCAGGGCTCGAAAATTCCACTCAACCGCTCGCATAGTCGAGCTAAATTTAACAAGGTCGAGCTGTTTTTAGGTCCTACTCGCCCTTTCTGGCGAGTAGGAAAACAAACCAACTTTTGTCCTCTGTCTGTGAAAACGGAGCAAATGTGACAAGATAACAAGATTTAAAGGTATTTTTATTGCTCACAAAGTTAATGAGCAATAAAGATGCCTTTAAATCTTGTTATCTTTTCACATTTGCTCCGCTTTCAGAGACTGAGGTCAAGTAGGTTGCAGTTAGGTGGAGGACATTTTTTAAGGTAATAGTCCTGCAGGACTAGTACCATTTTGTGGATTTTTCGAGCCCTGTATGGTACCAGTTTTTTGTGTGCAAGTGCTTTCATATTCTATGCTATTGGTTTACAATGCAGCCTGTAGGCTAACAATGTCTGCTCCTTTGCAATTTTTCATGCGTTTTACTCATTAAAAAGAGTTCAAGTGGTACTTGCCCTCCTGTGGCGTATGCATTCATTATGTATTTATTATTGCATTGTTTACCCTCCTAGATGGGGTTGCATTGGTATGAGAAAAAAGATATATAGAGTAGAGCTGTATATATATGTTTTTTTATATATATATATTTTTATTATTTCTGGGGTCCCCGCAAATGGGCTGGAATATTTAGTGCTTATGACTTTGATGAGGTTACCCCTGGAAGAGAACTAGGATTACAGGTAAGTAACTTATCCTTCTGTGGTGGTGGAAGCAAAACATGAATGGCTGGTGAACAGACCATTGAATGACAAAGGCTGACCAACAATCCCTTATGTGTATGTATATATGTGTGCGTTTTTATTTAGAAATGTCTTTATGGCATGAGGCTGGAGCGACAGCTGACCAAAGCTGTCTCTAGGCCAGATCTAAAACAATGAGTGCATGTCATGAATTTCTTGGACAAATCCTTCCTCATCTCTGCCTCAAAGGAAGGAGGGTAAGGTAAAGTTTAGGGTTGCTTGCTGTTGCCACTGGGAATGAGTGTCGATTTATAGATTTTTCATACAGCTCTTTCTGTCCTACTGCTGTTGCTCTTTTCCACCTAGTTGGAAATTGCCTACATTAGGAGGCAGAACCAGCAAGAAATCTTAAGAAACATTCAGCATTCCCACGCATGTCAAGCTATAACCGGTACTCAGCTTGTGTGGATGGGTATATCACCTGTAACAATAAAGTTCCCAAAATGTAACATGGCAACATCAAGAATTTTCAATTGTATTTCAGTCATTCTGGGATTTGAGAATTTGCCTGCTGTATTATTTTATGAAAGTAGACACCCGTGTGAGTCCAGGGTTGTGCGGCATGCATGGATCACACTCATTTTGTTTACCGAGATAGATCTGAATACCTCAAACCTTTGCTCAAGTTACATAATTTTTTCACCTTTCTGACAAGTTCTACCACCCAGCGTCCACACACCTCTCCCATTCAAACGATACTCCACCTTTGTGGGAGGGCTTATAGTCTGTGACAGAAACAGGACAGAACTTGGACCATTCGAAGTCAATGTTGTGTCGATGTGGTCTTCACATGCTTACAGTTTTGGTCTGTTAGTATAGCACCTGGTAGGTCCACCCACAGCATGGTGATTCTTTTTTTTTTTTTTTTTTAGAAGTGTGGGAATGCAAGGAGGTAAGACTTTGACTTTTGGCTTGAAGTACCCAAGATAGCTGTCACGTAAATATGGGAAAAAGTATTTTGTTTTATGATCCATATGTTGACGTTCATGAGGCATTCTAGGAAAAGAAAAACTGGCTGAAATCCACACAGGCCACACCACCTTTGTTTTCTCTGGTTCTCCAAGGTTCAGAAAGGCCATGTGTTTGGTGCCAACTGAGCATGGGCAGACATTTTGTGTGAAAAGACAGAGATCATTTGGTGTTTTCAGGCATATTTTGGACTTTTTGCAGGCCAAGGGTGAGGAAACATGTTTGGGTCCATGCAAGCCTCGCCAAAAGGATTTTCCTGGGTCTCTAGCTTTCAGAAATATTCAGTGTTGGTAGGTTTCAAACCACCCTGGGCTGAAATGTTGCAACCACCATCTCCCTTGAAAAGAGAAGTAATGGGTTTTTTCAAGCATATTTTCTTAACAAAAATCTGGCCTGGGTGTTGCCCCTTTTTACAATGGTACCTCTCCTGTTATGTAAGGTGTTCAGAGGCTGAACAGTGCTCAGAGCACTAAACATAGTGAAAGACGTAGGAACCGCACAGCTCTTTCTACTTTAATTTTCTATGGTGATTACATCAGCTCACCTGGGTTAAACTAATACACTGCGCCCAATAGAGTGGACACTTTCTATAATATGTCCTCTTGTATCTGCTATGCTTTCTCCTATCCTCTTTCCCACTATCAACCTGTTGCTCCTGGAGAGCAGAAAGACTGTGAACTCTAGCGGTGAGTGGACTTCTCTTTCACTTCATTCCTTCTTTTTTTTAAATCTTTATCCCTGGTGCCCAGTGGATTTTCTGCTCCTCCTGTGGTGGGTAGATTGGGGGTGACCTTGAAGAATCACTTGATTCTTCAACCAGCATATGAGTCAGGACAGTAAAGGGGCCATGGAGATGTGCTTCCACCTGAGGCCCTGTGACCCTTCATCTTTTACCTCTTGAATGTTCCCTTCGAAGCGTCTTCCCACAATTCTGTAGCACTCTCAATGTCAGGGGGGACGCCTCAATATCAGGGTAATGCCCTTGACATTATATTAGTTTATCCTTCTTGTGAGGCCCTCAACATCTAGATGAGGCTTTCAACCTCACCAATGCTCTCAAGAGGTCCTTCTAGTCAATGGTCACCATGAAGAGATCAATCCATGAGTGGAATCCATGCTGCATAATAGCCGTCTACAATGTGTTCAACTCTATGGTTCACTCCTTTATGCTTACTGTTGCCTTCAGTGCTTCTTCAGACATGTATTAGGCAGACCAAATGGCAACAGGCAAAAATGCAGCTAAGCTGGCAGTTTTTGTTAGTTTCCTTTTTTTTTTTTTTCAGAACTGTTTTCATCATGAGTGTCTTGTCTTGCTTGCTCTTTTTTCCCCAGTTATGCTTCCATCCGTTGGGTGCCCTAGTCGAGGGGTTATTGAAGCTTCAGAGGTCTCATGACTAATGACTTGAAAGATAATATATCCACATCAAACACACTTTGGGAGTATAGATCAAATGCAATGTATGTCTATTATGACAGAGGACCAGGTCATCTTAAATATATTTTCCATAGGGACCTCTCTCAATAAAGTGAACAAGCAGATTACTTCAAAGGATGCCTTACAGCAATGTTTCTTAAGTGCCAGGGGACCTAAAACACATTTTCTTTTCTATTTTTTGAGGTTGTATTTATACCCTAACCTTCTATGGTTTATCAGCTAAGGATAAGGATGCCCTTAAAGGTCATTCACATTATACATTTTGTATGGATTTGCCGTCAGGTTGTTAAGACAATAATTGGCTTTCATATTGTTTTTAATGCACAGCTTCTTTAAGTTGTTAAAGACTGCAACTTGACTGGTTAGCTATTCTACATAGCATCAAATATCCACATTTGTAGTTGTTCAGGACATGGGATAGACTAAAACCTGGCTGTTAACAAAAATAGCCACACGTTCTTTCTCAAAACATGGAGGTGTCCAACCATATAAAATAAGAAAATGGTATGCTGTATAATTAAATATTATGCAGCCTTTCGACTAAGATAAAAGGCGCATCTCTTTTCTGTTGTTAATGTATAATTGCAAATGTTTTCACTTTGAATTTTTTCATTTCCTCTGAAAGCAGTCCTATCCAGTTGTGACTTCAATTTTTCTTTTCTCTCTTTGGCCAATTCTCACTTCTTGGAAATTGTTTGTAACTAATCACATAGGATTTAATACATAAACAATATACTGGTATTTTTCCAGTAGACTTGTCATTCTTCCTTTTTGTAGTCTACATGGTTATTTAAAAAATATGTATTATATTTGTAGATCCTCATATGTTTGTGAGACTGAAGTCAGGACCTTTTGGAGTGTCTCATTCATTCCTTATCCATAATTCAAACTCCATTGGTCTTAAACACACAATTCATTTTAAAAGATCATGCTATCTTTTTTTCTAACATTTGAATTCTTACGAACAGACACATCCCATTTGTCTACAATGAAGTCTAAGCTGAACTGGTGACTCTTGTAGTATTTGTTAGATCGCCTTTGACTTGTCCAGATTTAGTGAAGATTTCAATGACCAATCATGGGAATAGACTATTTGTGTAAAAAAAAATTCAGTAGATGCATTTGGTCCACTGCCATGTTATAAATGTTTGCATGGGCCATTATTTTTATTTCCATTCATTTCTTCCAACATTTTTCAAGAAGCAAGCTGAAGGGTTATCTGGTAATGGATTATGAAAGACTAGTTTTGTTTGCAATTTCATAGCAGCTTGAACTGCTGTGGGCATATTTTTTACCATTCGTGGACTCGAATATGTGAGTTATCCGTCTTTCATTTGCTAGATTGCTAGTTTATGTTCACATCTAAGGACATTATCATTTTTATTAGCTTCTTGGAGTTAGTTTTCCAGTTAAATATGACAGTTTTTCCAATAGCACCCTCTCTAATTTGTGTACAGCAATACCTTTTTTCCAAAAATGTTATATATTTGGATAGCTGTGCATGACTACATGTATGTGCATGCATGTAAATATGGTCTTGGACTGTATGGATCGATGCTTGTGTATCTATTCTTTGCATATATTTCTAGAGATGCTTGGCTACAAGTCCCGGGGTCACTGTGCCACTGGAATCAAGCTATCCTGCTGATGAGGGGTGAAACCCTAAAACCGGTCCTAGGATGCTTGTTTTTGTCCAGGGAGGACCTGGCTTGGCAGTTCAGGCAGGACTGTTCCCATGATGTACAGGGTCAAGACTGATTAGCATATGGCCGGGTGTAAACTGGGGTGGCATGGTGAACAAAAGAATGATGGATTTAACCCTGATCTTTTGACTGGGGTGAATGTTTTGATTTGTTCTGCATTCTGTTAATCAATTGTGTATCTTTTGCATGTTCTCTTCGGACAGGATCTTCGAGAGCTATTCATGTGAATTAATGACTTATATTAAGTAACCAAGACTTTGATAAATGTATATATTTTCATTCAGGGTAGAGATTTGCACTCTTGCTTCTGATTAATATGGCCGGGTGTAAACTGGGGTGGCATGGTGAACAAAAGAATGATGGATTTAACCCTGATTAAATCTGTGGGCTCATCACGCTCAGTCAACAGGTAAGTACCACAAGCAGTTAAAAATAGGTTGAAACGCTCTGACTCACCACATCAGTCCATATCTTCAGACAAGGCTCTGGAGTCTGCATCACAGTCTGCGCCTCCCTGAATAGCCTTGAGCTGGAGTGACCCCCATCCAACTCCGTGAATTTTATGAGGCCATTCGCCTCATTTTTGGGCAGGCCGATCCCTCTGGAGCGCCTTTTGGCCCCATGGGTTCAGCGGATGCCCGCACTGGATTTGTGCCAGAGGATCAGCACTCTGTGCCATTCGGGCCCCCTGAATCCTGTTCTGGAACTGGCATGGCTTTGATCGCAAGACCGTGACCTTCCTCTGAGCCCGTTCTAGCGACATTATTCCCGATGGCACCAACAGAACCTATCCTATAATCATACTTGACTCCGATGCAATCCTGGTTCCGTACCGGCTGGAACTCAACCTTCCGAGTCAGAACCATGGCCTCCTTTTCTCTATAAGACTGGAGAGGAGTATGATTGATGAGGATCTGAGTATCCTTATAGTTACAACCCCTATGATGAGTCCACAGATGACTGGTATGAGGAACTGGCGAACACCAGTGGTCTGGACACCTTCACAGACACTGTCCTGGTCTCTCCTTATGGTGATGAGAAGGTCGGATGAAATACTGGTCCTTTCACTGCCCTCAGTGGCAATCAAGACAAAAGTCCTGACAGAGGTGCTTCATCCAGGAGTTGCCCACTCAGAACCTCACTCTCCTTTTAATGAAACCCTCACTGATGTCCTGCTCATGAGTGCCTGTGCTTACCCAGCACTTCACCGCGGAGGGCCTGGTTGTCCAGGCTCCCACATCCAAGTCCAAAAGGCCCCCAGATCTAAGGCCAAAAGGCTCCCCAGTCTTTTTGTGCCGCAGACACTGTTCCCATAAGCCTCATGGGACACACCGCCAGAGGTCTACATTCACCTTCCCCTCTGTCAGTCCATAACATCGGACATGTGGGTACTACAAATTGTTCAGCTGGGTTACTGGGTCACTTTCCTAGACACCCTGCCACCCATGCCACCATCCTCAGACCGGTTGATGGAGGGCCTCCTCTCCCTGCTCTGCCAGGAACTTCAGGCTATTTTGACCTAAATAGTCGTTGAGAGGGTGCCAGCATCAAAAGTTGATTGTAGCTGTTATTCCCAATACATTTTGGTGCCCAAGCGGGATGAATGCCTCCACCCTATTTTAGACCTGCTCCCTCTCAATTTCTTCCTGAAGAAAGAGAAATTCAACAGTGTCACATTAGCTCAGCTGCTGTCTGACCCTGATCCTGGACACTGGATGGCAGCGCTAGACTTGCAGGATGCCTACTTCCATATTCTGACCGTCCTGCCCACAGGCGTTACCTGCAGTTCACAGTGGGCCACGAGCATCAGTGCTTCATTGTGCTTCCTTAGGCCTTAGCAGTGCCCCTTGAGTGTTCAACAGGGTGATGGCAGTAGTAGCAGCTCACCTGCAGAGGTCAGGGGTTCCAGTCTTCCCCAACCCCCGACAATTGGCTGTTGAAGGAGTCTTCGCCCCAGGCAGTTGTGTCCCATCTCAAGACTATGGTGCACCTCCTGCATCCACTAGGACTCACTCTAAACGTTCCAAAGTCAGACCTAACTCCCTCTCAGATGCTCCCTTTCATTGGAGCTGTTCTGCACTGCCTATCCTCCAGAAGGGTCGGTCCAGGATAATTAGACTTATGATTTGATGTTTCAACCTCTATCCTGGATTTTAGTAAGGCTGACTCCTACAGGCCTCATGGTCTCCTGCTGGTAACACATGCCCATTGGCATTTGCGGGCTCTGCAGTGGGACCCTGAAGTTCCAGTGGGTGCAGCATCAGGGGAATCTCTGTAACCTGGTCCAGATATCGTAGGGAACTGCAAAAAACCTGCATTGGTGGTTGACAAAACGCTATTGGGTCATCAGCAGACCCCTCTCCCTTCCTCAGCCAGAGCCCACTATACTGACAGATGCGTCACAGGAGTGGGGCAGCCATCTAGGAGTGGTGGATATCAGAGGACTCTGGTGTTCAGTGGCGTCTCAGCTCCACATAAACCTGTTGGTGCTAATAGTGTTCAGACTGGCATTGAAAGCCTTTCTTCCATCCATCAAGAGATGACTAGTTCAGGTGTTCATGGACAACAGCACCACCATATGTTATTGCAACGAGCAGAACGGTGTGGGGTTGTGGACCTTGTGTCACTGTACATGGATGAAATGTCAGGTATTTCCCTGATGGCTCAACATCTGGCGGGCCTCTGAGTGCCAACGCGTAGGAATTCAGCCAACGGTGCTCAGGGGATCACGACTGACAGCTCCATCCAGAGGTGATACAAGGTTTCTTCAGAGATTGGAAAGAACCTTGGTTAGATCTATTTGCCACCACTGAGAGTGCACATTGTCAGCACTTCTGCACATTGGAATTTCAACTGCAACTCTTGCTCAGAAAGACATTTCGGCTTGAGTGGAGCTCAGGTCTCCTGTACGCCTTGATACTGATAACACTCCTGCCCAGAGTTCTCAAGAAGATCAGGAATAACTGGTCCAAAATCTTTCATGGGACCTTGTTTTGGTAACGGAGAGTATGGTATCCCGCCCTCCGAAGCAAGAACATCAGTTGTCCAATCAGCCTGCCCCTTTGGGAGGATTTACTGTCACACAACAAGGCAGGAACTTACACCGTAGCCTGCACACGCTCAGCCTTCATGCATGAAGGTTAAGCGGCAGCAGTTGAGGTTTTGGCCTTCCCCCAGAAGTCTGTGATATTATTCCGGCAGCCAGGCATCCCTCAAAGAAGACAGTATACGCCTGCCATTGGCATAAATGTGTGACTTGGCAGGCTTCCTGAAGTTATGATCACCTTACTCCATTCTTGTATGATGTTCTGTTGTTTCTTTTTTTGTTTGGCTGGCAAGGCTTTTCTCTGAGCACTGTTAAAGTATACCTTCTGGGCATAATGGCATTCTTGAGGTTGCAGATCAACTCTTCGGTTTAACTCCGGTCCTTCGCTGTGGGCCTCTTTGCTCGTTTGATCCTCCAATTTGTTCGTAGATCGACCTCTGGAGAGGTATTGCTTGGGTATCTATTTTAAGGTAAGGAATGTGTGGCTAGACGTTTCTGTCAGATGAACCAGTTACTTATCTTCAGTAGCGCCTTGTCTGGTAGAGACTCTTTCTAGCCACATGTTACTTACTAATCCTCCTCGGTCTGCTTACGGCTTTATCCATATAAGGCAACCCTTATAAGGTTCTTCGTGTCTGCACACTGGTACATCCTCAACCCTTTTGGCCCTGTGTTTCTGGCAAGGATAGGCCTGGAAAAGTAAGTGATGTCAGCACGTTCGCGTGGCGCCTATAGAGGCACTGCGCACATCACTTCCAGTGCGGCTGACACGGAGCCGAAGGACGCCACCTACCAGCGTCCGGATGTTCTCCTCGATAAGTTTCCAGATCCGGTCAGCTGTCTGGAGAATATTCTAAGGTAAGGAATCTGCAGCTCGATAGTTTCTACCGAATTTGGCGTTACTGAAGGTAAGTAACTTTCTCTTCTAATTCTTATATCAGATGTTTGTTGGACTCTGCTGATACTGCTTTACGCTATATGAACACCATTGACCTGCTAAAATGCCATGACTGACTGACAGTCTCTGGCTTTAGCCAAGAGGTGCAGAAGCATCTTCTTTTAAGTGCCTTTTGACCATGAGCATCTATTCAGCCACAGGGTGATTCAGTTCTGGAAAAAATACAGGAGCACACAGAGACTACTAGAGCAAAGGACATCTCAAGGATCTCAACACCAAGGTCTACATTCCAGAAGCAGTAGATAGCACATGCAAACAAATCTCCGCCTCCTCCGGAGCAAGGGTATCTCCAGCAACAGCTCTTTCAGGACCCGCAGTGACCCTATTTCTTCCGGCAGGGATGAATATCTTGATTACCTCAGAGGCTTGAGGGGCGGTTGATCTAGCAAGGGCACCTATTCCTCTAAGCAGGGACTTCTCCCAATTTCCCATATCATTTGTTGGGGGGGGGGATGGTGGTCAATCCTTCCTCAGTGGGAGTAAATAACCTCTGCTAAATGGATGCTTTCGGTGTTACAGCAAGGGGACTGTCTGGAGTTGCATAAACATTTGTCCTGTTGAGTAATGCTATTCATGATTTGTAGAAAACCAGCCTCTTCTCTGTGGTCACCTGACAGTATTTTGCACAGGTGTATAAATGTTATTTCCGTCAACACTACCAGTACTATGAAACACTGATGAAGATATCCAAAACTACCTTTATATATCAAGCTTTGGATGCAAACTGGGAAATCACCCCACAAGTTTCTCAAGGCTTCAATGTCATTGGTAGCAACTTTCCATTTGGTGATAAATTCATCCCACACGCTTTAGACTGTGAGTCTGGTATCCTTGCTTCGAAGTGAGCAAATCTGTACAAATGACATTGAAGCCTTGAGAAAGTTGTGGAACGACTTCCCAGTTTGTGCGATGAAACAAGTGTTGGCTGATCAGAAAGAAAAGAATAAAAGAAAGAGAAGATTTCTGAAACTGTGTTTATAAAGTGTGTATACTTGCATTGGTATTTAATATTACTCTCCAGAGGTGTGCTGAGGATTTGGTGAATTTCTATGTTGGCTTTGGCCACAACTTTAGGGGCGGTTGGTGGTTCTCCTCACCTTACAGCAGTGTAACTCAATACTATCCTTAACTGCTATATTTGCGACTGTTCCTAAGGCGCTGTATGACTTATAACTATAGCACGGTCTATTAAATTTAGTTGATTTGCTTGGTATCTCAAATATTAATAAGTTATGTACTGATGCGACACTAAACTTGGTGCTTGAGTGGATGAACAAGGCTAAGTTACTTTTTCACCATGATCTCAAGCGACAGCGTCACATCAGCTGCTTTCATGGACTTGCCAGTGTCTTTCTACCCATTACTAGTGGTATCCCAGGCTTACTCCAGTATTGGATCTTTCATAGATTCACATGCTTGCATCATTCCTCCTCATCGAGATGGGAGTCTCGCAGTACCTTAGAAAAGCAGTGCTATGATAGGTATAGACTGGAAGGGCCCTAGGCCCTTCAATTTAGCACCATATCCTAGTCTGTTTTGTAAAAGAAAGACTAAAGTTAAGTTCTAACCAAGAGAGGGAGACACTTCAAAGTCTCATATCTTGAAGGAGCCACCTAAAACATCCTCTAAAAAGACCCATCATATGTTCCACAGAGAGCGCAGTCAATCAGCATCAGCACAGTACTAGGATGTTTCTTCTAAACCACTAAAAGCGCAGAAAGAACCAACTTACTCTTCAAAAAGACAACAAAAAATATCAAGGTCTGAGCTACTACTCCTCCACCTCAAATTTTCCACAAATTCAAAAAACTGTCGACAGAAAAATCGAGTGTGCCACCTTTGATGACGAGATCATCCACTGCGGCGGCTATGATGACGACTACATCAATTGTGACCACACTGTCTATGGCCATGTCCTCCTCGATGACTTCCTTCTCAACAACTCAAGCTCCTGTACCGTCCTGTTGACGTCAAAATCAGCCCCAACGGCGTTGCCATTAAAGCCTTCATCATCTACCTCATAGTCAAGATTGTTTTTTTAAGAAATGTGGCCGCCTCTAGGATGAGGATGATTCCGATGACGAAGGTCCTTTTGGCGTTGTGCACAGCCCATCCGATCTGCACGTCAAATACCAACAGGATGATGATAGCGAATATTATAACCCTCCTCAAGAACAATTTTCACCAGCTGTATCAGGAGGAAATGGTATGTCTCCCTAGATTGTTAGTGTCTGACCTACAATTTATGATGGCAGACTAGCGAAATCGTTTCCCACCAACGCTGCCTTTGCCTAGGCAGACTCCTCTATCTTCAAAGTCTCAGTCTTTGCATCCATCAACCCCTCAAACACCACGGCCATTACCTCTACCTTCAGTTACTAGGCATACTCCACAAACCATTCCCCTCCAGGATTCCTCATCTTCAAATGATGAGAGAGAAAGGTGAGCTACCTGAAGCTCATTATGAGTGGGATAATAATAATAATAATAATAATAAGGCCATTTCTTAAGCGCCTGGTTACACCAGTGACGGTGTGTCCCCGCGCTGAAAGACTGCTGCTCCCAACTGAAGCTGAAAACCAAGGTACAGTGAATTCCCGAAGTGTCAGAATACACTTACTTTGGAAAAAGATGAGTTTTTAGATTCTGTCTAAATCTTGTTTCGGAGGGCTCCATCCGAAGGTTCAGGGGGAGGCCATTCCAGTGCTTGCTAGCCAAGAAGCGGAATGAGCTGCCTCCCAATCTGGACTTATAGACACGGGGGAGTTTGAATAACATCGCTCCAGCGGATCTAAGATTACGAGAAGGGCGATGGATGATAAGGAGTCTTTGCAGGTATTTGGGGCCTTTTCCGTGGGCAATGCGGTGAGCCATACATAGTGCCTTAAATTTAATACGCTCTACGATGGGGAGCCAGTGGAGTTTGCGTAATGCCGTTGTGCCAGATGCCCTACGTGGAAGGTTTAATACTAAACGGGCGGCGGCATTTTGGACACATTGAAGTTGTTGAATGCCTTTTTTGCTCAGGCCAAGGAGAAGGGCATTGCCGTAGTCCAGATGCGGCGTGACTAGGGCGTGGATAAGTTTCTTCCTGACACCAAAGGGAAGCAGGTCGAGAACTTTGCGGAGGGTTTTAAGAATTCCAAAGCATTTACCAGTGATTTTATTAATTTGTTGCTTGAAGGAAAACTCCGCATCAATCATGATTCCCAGGTTTCTTACAGCCTCTGCTGGGCGGGGGATAGGCCCTAGTTCCGTCGGCCACCAGACCTGTGACCAGGTAGATGACGATTTACCGATCACTAGTAGCTCAGTTTTTTCGCCATTAAGGCGAAGGCAGTTGTTGTTCATCCACCCAGCAACTGCCCGCATACAGTTGGAAAAATTAATGGCTTCCTCAGGTTGGTTATTAGCAAGTTGAATTATTAGTTGGGTATCGTCAGCGTATGTGAC
The DNA here is from genome assembly GCF_964261635.1 of Lissotriton helveticus. Lineage (NCBI taxonomy): Eukaryota > Metazoa > Chordata > Amphibia > Caudata > Salamandridae > Lissotriton > Lissotriton helveticus. The sequence goes on from NC_136063.1 coordinate 1,821,715,341, forward strand.
GATATCCACACCATAGGATTCCACAATATGTGCCAAAGGCTCCATATAAATATTGAACAGCGTGGGGCTCAAACTTGAGCCCTGTGGAACCCCATGCCTTAACTTGCGGGGGGATGACTTATAGGGAGGGCAATGTACCTGGAAACTCCTGTTTTCCAGGAAGGATCTTACCCATTCCAAGGCTGGACCCTCAATTCCCATATCTGATAGACGTGACAGCAGCGTTGAGTGCAGCACGGTGTCAAATGCTGCACTGAGATCTAATAACACCAACGCTGCTGTCTGCCCTCCGTCAACAAGCTGTCTTAAGCGTTCTGTAGAAAACAGAACCGCAGATTCGGTTGAATACCGTCCGGATACCGGATGACTACCGTCTTCCAACACTATCATCTCCAATGCCACCTCCTGTAGTTTCACCTCCCGAGGATATAGGAGGCTTCCATAATCTTCTAGAGAGAGCAGCAAGGAGATTCGAATTCCACATGCCTACTAAAGAAACAGACGTTTTTTTCTAGGATTTCAAGGAACCCTTCCGAAAGAGCATCAGGTCTATAAGCATTGTCCACTACATCTGGGATGAGGGCATCAAAACAATTAAAAATCCAGTCACACTAGCTGCTGCGCTACCACGCCTGGATACAAAATATAAAGCCCCAAAAGATTCTCCTGCATGTCTCACTAGGCATCACAAACCTGATTCCGTGATCACACAGGGAGGCCAACGTTGCCCGAAACACCCTTCAGCACCTATATCAGCTCCTTCGGATGAAAAGCGTAGGTGCCTTGATCACATTGGAAAACGTTTTTCCTCAATGTCCGCACATACAGTGCTGGCGGAAAACTCTTTGGCTGTTCTTTGGAGATATGTTCGCCAGATGGGGTCGGATGTCACCCCTTACATCGACAAACTTCCTGATGAAGGAAGGGCTGAAGCAAAAAAGATATTGCAGGAAGGAGAGAGCACTTTATCTGAGATCATTTGTTGCGCCGTGGACATTGCCAATACTGGTTTCCGACAACTAGCAGGTGCAACAGTTCTAAGGAGACAGTGCTGGCTCAAGGGCACCTCCTTTAATCTGGAGGTTCAAAGTAAGATCCTGGACCTTACTTACGATAGTGAAGCTCTTTGGCAACCATGTTGATGACGCCCTCCAGGTAATTTGAACAGACACCGTCACGGCCAAATCATTGGTAACCCTGCAGTACAGTAAAATGCTTTGTTGAGGCGCACAGGGATGAGGGCAACCCTCCTAATTAGGAGGTTATCAACAATACCACTACCCAGCTTATCTACCGGCTTCTTGACAATTACGTTCTTAATATCAGCAAAGACAACCACCAGAGCCAGCCTATACTAGGTCACATCCAAAGGGAAAATTGGAGACGGCAAGGAAAGGATACCAGCTGCCTTCAAAAACGAATTACAGGCACCGGCTGCTCCCCCATTTCCTACAACTTGTCTCAGAGCAAGGATATCCAAACATCTTAAACACTGGCAGAAATTCAAAACCGACCAATGGGTCTTGGACCTTATTCAATTCGCCCATATATTCAAATTCATTCAAAAAACACCACCAACTCAGCCCCAAAACTCCACACAAACATCTGCAACTCCTCATGTTGAAAGTCAAGCTCTTGCTCATAAAAGGAGCCATAGAACGAGTTCCTGCAGCTAAGACAGGGTGAGGTCTCTATTCCCATTTCTTGTTGGTCTGGAAGAAGTCAGGGGAGTGGCGACCGATCCTGGACTTGAGAAACCCGAACACCTATCTCAGGAAGCAAACTTTCCGCATGGTAACATTGCAGGATATACTGCAACCTCTAAACCAAGGAGAGTATCTGACAACCCTCAATCTCCAGGATGCATATTTTTATGTCCCTATCATCCACCCAAGGTACAGAAAATATCTTGGATTCATGGTATTCTGCAGCCATTATCAGTTCAAGTTGCTCCCATTTGTCCTAAAATCCGCCCCTCGCATTTTCCACAAAGTGCGTGGCAACAGTTGCAGCTTTTCTGAGAGAAAAGAAACATCAAGTGTTTCCTTATCTCAAAGACTGGTTAGTCAAGGCACCCGCCTGTCAGTCCGTTCAAAGATCATCCACTGCTTGCATGCACCTATTCAAGAAGTTTGGCCTCACTCTAAATTCCCAAGTCAGTTCTTCAACCATCACAAACAATAACATTTTTGGGAGCTACACTACATAAAATACTCAACACAGCATATCCCACACCAAAAAGATAAATAAAATAGCCAACCCTAGCACAATTGGTATGAAGAAAAAAGTCACTTTCTGTTTGCCTCTACAAGTCCCTGTTAGGGATTATGTCATCTTGCATTCCTCTAGTTCCATTCTGCCATCTGTGTATGCGTCGGCTGTAGGAAGAATTGAACAAAGTTGATACAAACGGCAGGACCTTTCGACAACCTCATCCAAGTCACTCCTGGTATGATCGATGCCTTATCCTGATGGATACGGCAAGCACATCTTTCAATTGGTCTGTGGTTTGTACCTCAGGCTTCTCCTTTGATCATCACCACCGATGCATCCTTAGAGGGCTGGGGAGCTCATTTGCAGGATCTACAATTCAGCGTCAAATGGGAACCTTCTCAGCTACTTCTCCACATCAATCTGATCGAGCTCAAGGCAGTACATCTAGCCTTGCAAGCTTTTCTCCCCAGAATAAGAAATTCTGCAGTGCTCATTCGTACAGATCACATCACCACCATGCACTACATCAACAATCAGGGTGGCACAAGATCTGACCTGCTATCTCAAAAAGCACAAAATATCTGGGAATGGTTGATTCATTGAACTGGGTTGGCAAAGTGAGCTAAAGAACGATGATGGATCCAAACAAGATCTGTGACTGGGGGTGAGTGTTTGAAAAGTTTCAGCACTCCGTCCATCATCTCCGTGTGTTTGCTTTGTTCGTCCCAAGTTGGCAGGGTATGTCCAGACGTGGGTCCCTTGCTCACTTTGCCACTGGATTCAACCTAGCCTGGCTGATGAGGGGTGTTAGCCCGAAACCAGTATCACAATGCTTGTGTTTGGTCCAGGGAAGACATGGCTTGGCAGTTCGGGCTGGACTGTTCCCATGGGGCACAGGGTCAAGACTGATTTTCATATAGCTGTGTGTGAAATGGGGTGGTAAAGTGAGCTAAAGAACGATGATGGATTCAGTCCAAATCTGTGACTGGTGGAGAGTGTTTGAAAGGTTTCAGCACTCCGTCCATCATCTCCTTGCGTTTGCAATGGTTGATTCATCACAAAGTGCACCTAAGAGCAGAACATTTCCCAGAGAAGCAGAACACCATAGCAGTCACTCTTGTCAGGATGAGAATCACTTGCCACAAGTGGGAAATCGATCAGAAGAATCTGGAGAGCATTTTTCACCAGTGGGACAAACCGAATCTGAACGTATTTGCGACATTCCAGAACCGGAAAGGCTGGTTTTACGCAAGTTAGCATCCACAAAAGGATCTTGAGGGAATGTGTTTTAGATTGCATGGTCCGGAATCTTTGCCTATGCTTTTCCTTCGATTCCTCTCCTCCCAAAAGTTCTCATAAAGATGAATGCTGAACCATGCAGGATCATTCTCATAACTCCCAACATGGCCTCACCAACATTGGTTCATAGAGCTTCTCCTCCTCTCATAGAGACATCACATCCAGCTGAGGCTGCAATTGTCTCTACTGACAATAAGCCAATGCCAAGAACTGCACCCGGACTCCAAGTCCTTGCACTTGTCAGCCTGCCTCCTAAATTCAATGAATTTGCGCATATAAACATTCCACGAGAATACAGGGACATCTTAGCCAGAGCTCGTGTAGACAGTACAAATAAGACCTACTGCCTCAAATGGAAGCGATTTTGCTTCTGGTGCCAAATTTCTAATGTACATCCATGTTCATCTACAATGGAAGAAATCCTTCCTTATCTTTTGCATCTGGCAAAATCGAGTCTTGCTCATACATCCATTAAGGTTCACTTGGCAGCCATTTCCTGCTTCTGAAGATAAGCAACATCACCATCATTATGGTCTAGCAGACTCCGCAAACAATTCCTCAACAGATTATTTAGGGTCTTTCAGCCAGTGAGGCGTTCTCCACCAGTTTGGCAATTGAACACTGTACTTTCTCAACTAATGAAAGGCTGTTTTGAACCCATCCACAAAATGGATATTTAATTTTTGTCCTGGAAAATATCTTGTCTCTTGGCTTTAACGTCAGCAAGACGAGTCGGTGAGATACAGGCTTTTACCATTCAGAAGCCTTTCTTGCAATTCAGGAACGATAGGGTAATTCTTCGAAACAAACCCAAAATGTATTTGAAAAGTTCCATCAGACTTTCACCTCAATGAACCAGTGATTTTGAAAACTTTTTTCCCAGACCCTAAGATGCCAGTAAAAAGGTGCCTAAAGTTCTACCTACACAAAAAAAAACACTTTCACAAATTTAACCACCTTTTTGTAGTATACAGCGCTCCGAGGAAAGGCTATCCTCTATCAAAGCATAGCTCAATGGCTATCTAACACCATTCAATTCAGTCACCAGAAAGCTAGCGTGCAGTTGCAGGCAATGGTGTGTGCTCATTCTACTAGAACTATGCCTACTTTAACAGCGTTATTTGCCAGTGAGCCTGTTACAGGATGAGAAAGTAGGCCAGGGGGGGTTTCTATGGCAGTGTTGTATTGAACAATATGTGGGGTAAGTGGCCTGGACAATAGTCCTCTCAAGTCTTTCCTGTCTTCCTGTCTTGCTTCCACTTGCAGTTTGGTCACTGGCGTAGCAATAGGGTTGCACTATCTTCTGGAGTGGGATGCCCTCGGGGAAAGAAACCCACATGCTGTTAGTTTCCCTGTCCCTTAGAGGGGAGGCTAGCCCTTCACCACGTCACCGCAGCTATCGTGACACGAAAAGAAAAGGGCAGGAAGTGGTTGATACCTGTGCTAAATTACCCCATTTTGTGTGCAGGCAGAGGGTTCCAGAATAGGATGTTGCTGTTAGTTTCTTTACTGCCAAACAAGACGGCCACCCACCCTCCCCCAGTGCACCAAAAATGTCCTACTCCCAGGACTTTCCTACTATTTTTGCCTTTCACCCTCACAGCCCCATTACATGCCCTGGAGACCAGACTCACTGGCTCACACAACACATAGAGTTCCACAACACTTGCCTGAAGCCGTGGCTCGATAACAGAGCCACAGCTGCCTCGTCCGCCACGCTTTCCCGCTGACAATCCCAGCTCCTGGTGTTCTCTCGTCCTGGCACCCCGCCTGAGTCCAACGTCTTCAGTTGTGGAACCACTCTTTCTCTGCCACTCCCGCAACCGACGTCCTCTTCTGCTTCCTCTGGTTCTCCCCGTCCTTTGTCCGTTGCTCCTCTTCTCGCTTCTGAACTCATCGCCTCACTCCTTTATCTGCTGCTGACGACCCGCTTTCCTCCCCCGGAGCCGAAAGTGCAGCTAGATCACGTGATGACGAAACCAGCAAGCAAGGTTCTGGAGTGCCCTACTCCCCAACCAGGCATGGCTGATCGGGCCATGAAACCTCAGTGGAGCGAGAAAGGAAATCCATGTTACCCTGCATCCTCCCCGGTAAATGATGGACCTGGAAGGAGAAAGGTTGTAGAGCTAGAAACCATCTCAGAATGCACCCATTGGTATCCTTGTGTTGCTCCAGTCGTACCAAGGGAGCATGATTGGTATAAAGCAAGAAGGTACAGCCCAGTAGATCGTACTGGAAGGCTTGGACGGCCCACTAAATGGCAAGGCATTCCTTCTCTATGGTGGAATAGGGGGATTCCTGGGGCAAGGGTTTTCTACTCAGGAAGGCTGCAGGACATAACGACCTTGAGTCCCGTAATTGGGATCGCACTGACCCCGAACTCCTATCTGAAGCATTGTTTGTAGCACAAATTGTTCTGTGATATCCGGGCAGGCTAACACTTGTTCCCCACACAACAGTTCTTCAAAGGCGTCGAAACTTCACTGATGAAGAAACTACTAGTCTTTGAGTACGGATGGTGTGTTTTCGTAAGTAGATCCATCAGGGGAGCACCCACCTCGGAGAAATGAGGAATGAAATGGCAAAAATAGCCCACCAGTCCTAAAAAGACTCTGATTTCCATCTTCATAGTGGGGCGGCTGAGTTTATGGATAGCTTCAACCGTATCTACTGGGGGGCATATCAGACCCTCCTGTATCCGACACCCCAGGTACTGGATGAAGCTCAAGCCAAAGTGCATTTCCCAGGGTTTGCAGTCAAACCCGCACTCCGTAGGGTTTCCAAAATTGCTTTGATATGGACCAAATGGAGTTCCCAGTTCTGACTGAATATCACAATATCGTCCAAATATGCAGCAGCGTATTTGTGATGTTCTTTCAGTTTTAGATCCATCAATCGTTGGAAGGTGGCTGGGGCATCATGGAGACCAAAGGTTAGAACCCTAAACTAGTACAACCCTGAGGATGTGGAAATGGCAGTCTTCTCATGTACCGTTCGAGTCAGGGGAATCTGCCAGTATCCTTTGGTTAGATCAAGGGTAGTCAGATAGCGGCTGTTCCTAGTTTTCGATGAGTTCATCAACCCTTGGCATGGGGTAGGTGTCAAAATGGGATACTCCGTTTAGTTGCTAAAAGTCTATACAAAATCTGAGTGTTCCATTTGAGGGGAACACCAAGCACTGTGTGACGGTTCAATGATTCCATCGCTTAACATTGTTTCGACCTCTGTCTCTACTGCCTTCCGTCTGGCTCAAGGAATCCTATAGGGGCGTATTCTAATAGGTGTCACTCCTTTTGTCCTTATCTCATTTTCAGGAGGCTGGTCTTTCCGGGCTGTTTAAAAAATACATCTCGGTATTCTGAGACCAATCCCATAAGGGTTGTCTGTTGTTCCATTGAAAATCAGGGAACCATTTGTACTAGGTTCTCTGCATCTGTTGAGTCTTTCAGGGGAAAATAAATAGTCAAGGGTTGTGAATCAGTTACTACCAGAGCAGAAGAGGATGTTTTCATCAAGTCGTCCCTCTCTACCCACTTTTTTAGCAGGTTCACATGATATATTTGTCCTACCCTACTGGCGTGGCGTACGGGCACCCTGTATGTAATAGGAGTAACATGTGCCAATATCGAAAAAGGACCCTGCCATCCAGCTAGTAGCTTGTTCTCAGAGGATGGAAGGAGAATCAGGACCTTGTTGCCCACCTGGAAGTCCCTCACTTTGATAGAGTGGTCATAACTACTTTTCTGTTGGCTTTGAGCTGCTGTCGGACATTTTCCCACAAAGTAGTCACCTTCTCCCTTAGTGTTGCAGCATAATTCAGTAGGTCTAGCACCTCATCCTCCTCCTCTTCCCACCTCTCAGCAGCCATGTCTAAGAGAGTCCTGGCCTTTCTTTTGAACACTAGTTCGAAGGGGCTATATCCCGTTGAGGACTGGACGTGAGTACGGATTGTAAGTAAAGTCAGTGGAAGGTGTTTATCCCAATCCTTCCTTCAGTCGGAGATAGTCTTCTTCAGGATGGTTTTAATCGTATGGTTGTATAGTTCTACCAAAGCGTCTATTTGAAGGTGATAGACAGATGTACGGATCCATTGTACTCCAAGTACTTTACAGATCTGAGCCAATAATTTGGACATAAAGGGGGTACCCTGGTCCGTCAGGATTTCTCGTGGAAACCCCACCTACAAAATACCCAATTATGGCCTGTGCAACTGCGGCTGTCGTCATGCTTTTATGAGGAATCGCTTCTGGATATCGGGTGGCGTAGTCCACCAATACCAAGCTATATTGATAACCCTGGGCTGATGTAAGCAAAGGACCCACCGTGTCCATCCCCACCGGGGAGAAGGGGACGTCGATTATGGGTAATGGGTGTAAGGGATGTAAGGGAGCCTTTGGCACATGGGGGGGATTTACTCGTTGACACTGGGGGCATGCAGAACAAAATTGTCTTATATCTGAGAACACCCCAGGCCAGTAAAACCGTCGTAGGAGGTATTCCTTGTTTTTTTCCCCTCCCACAATGCCCTCTTCCCGCCTGCCCATGAGCCCAAATGTAAGACCTGTTCCATGAACGGGAGGGGGACCAACAGCTGGGAGATGGTTTCTGTGTGTTTTCTTATCCTCCTATACAATAAACCCTTCATTACATAAGGTCCTACCTGTCTGTCCTCTTCCAATACAGGCTGAGCCCGGACGATGTCTAAGTTGGGGTCCTCTGTTTGAACAGCCCTGAAGTTGCGTTGGACGTACTGATCGCCACCTGTAGCGGAGGGAATGGATGGAGGGTTAGATAGCCCATTCAGACAGGTTGACTTCTTACTCGATGTTTTTCTCTACGCTTCTTCTTCTCTTTATATCTACTGCCCGTCACATCGTCCCTAGAAAAGGGGGCGTCATGCAGCCAGTCACCCCCATTCTTCGTTTCCACTGCAGCTGACAACAGTCTGGGAAAGTTCTCGTAGTCTGTCCCCACAATCGTTTCCTCCACCAGTTGGGGAATCCCTCCCACTCGAATGTTTTCTTTTCTCCCTCCCCATTCTATGTCAACCATAACAACGGGGTATGTCTTGCAGCCCCCATTGACATGTGTTATATCCATTGTTTCAGCAGGACACCACTGATGTGGCTTAACTCTTTCGCTACTAATAATGGAATGACAACATCGCGAATCCACCGAAACATTTGTAGCCTTTTCTTTGACTCAGAGAGTCATTCCGGGCTCCCTCCAGCCCATAAAACCTGCCCTCGGGTATACCCCACTTCCATCAGTTCACCGTAGTTATATTTTGAGGGACAACTACGGGCGATGTGGCCCACTTAGCACAATGGGAACATTGTGGACCTTGTCTGATCTTTCTACGGGGAAGTCGTATAGAAAGCCAGCAGGGGGCCTAAGGGGGGAATTAACAGGAGTCGAGGCTCAAAATCACCAGCACAAAGCCATAGGTGTTGGCATCCTAAGTCGTGAGGCCCTAACATCCACAGCTTTATGATATGCACAGGCCAGATCTATGGTACTGCTTATGGTTAGGTTTGGATGTTGTTTAACCCAGGCTCTAGTTGGATTCGGGAGTCCACCCAGGAGTTGCTCCAGAAACACTTTGTCCACGACTTCCTCTATTGTGGACGTATTGTGTTGCAACAACCTAGTGCCAAGGTCTGTACCCTATAGAAAAGAGTCCTGGGATTATCCTGAGGCATCCATTTTTCTTTACGAAACTTTAACCAATAGTACTCTTGGTCATACCCTAAACGTTTGAGGATAATCCTTTTGATTTCTCTGTAGGGTGGGGTTCCTGTGGGATTAGCAGCCTGATGCGCTGTCTGTAATTCTCCTATCTGAAAGAGACACGTTAGTGATAGATTCCTTTCCTTAGAATATCCCCAGGCGTCAGGCTGGATCCGGAAAATGTTTCTGCTTAGCAGCACCTCTGCGCGCCAGTAGGTGGCGTCCTGCCTCCCATGCGCGCTGACATCAGTACTTTCTTTTTCCGCGCCGAAAGCAGAGATCCGGATTGAGCATGTACCTCGGTCATTTTTCAACCACTTTTCTTGTCTTGGTGCACGCAGGGATGCCTGGCTTTAAGTCTTGCGGGTTGTGCCACCGTAATATGTCAGTGGCGGACCCCCATGATGTCTGCTTCTACTGCCTGGAGCATGACCATGACACCTGGGATTGTCGGGACTGCCGCGCCATGGCACCGAAGGCCTTGAGGTAGGAGCGGTGTCGGAAGTTGCTGGAGGTCCGGCATTCCTCTCACCTCCGCTCCGGGTCTAGGGGCTGTTCGCGGGACTGCTCGCTGGACCGGAACCGTCGCTCCTCGGACTCTAAGTCTTCTCCTTCAGATTCCGGAAAGCATTGCCATAAAAGAAGTCGAAGAAGCGTGTTCACTCCCCGACATCCCCCCGTCGCTCCCCGGAGGCGTACTTGGGGCGTGCCTTCGGGTCCTGCGGTCCCGTGTCCAGATCCTGTTGGCCAGGCGGCACCGCCTCTGGCGCCAGCCCCAGAGCCACTGGATCCAGCGCCCTCGGCTCCGGCCCCAGTGACACAAGGTGCAGTGCCGCTGGCTCCGGCCCCAGCGACGCCCCTGGCTCCGCCACAGGTACCGCACTGGGTGCCGTTTATCCCGCTCCTGCCCCGGTTCCCGGACCATTTTGTTCCGGCCTGTGATCCATGTTGGGATGCGGCTCCGGTGCGGCCCTGCTGGTGCCACTACCGGCGCCCCTCCCAGAGGAGGACTTAGGGGACAGGGGCTCCGCCCCTGTGGCTCCTCTGGAGCCTGCGAACCCCGCGACCTACCCGCTATACCCGGGTCCGTCGGCGATTCCCGAACAGGTGCAAGAGTTCCTTGGTGCCTTGGACCGCCTTTACAGGCCCGGGCTCCCGGCGGTGCGCCTTCGGGCCCAGCGGTCCCGTGTCCAGATCCTGTTGGCCCGGCGGCACTGCCTCTGGCGCCAGCCCCGGAGCTACTGGATCCAGCACTCTCGGCTCTGGCCCCAGCGCCACAAGGTGCAGCGCCGCTGGCTCCGGCCCCAGCGACGCCACATGCGCCGCACTGGGTGCCATTTATCCCGCCCGGTTCCCGGACCATTTTGTTCCGGCCTGGGATCCACGTTGGGATGCAGCTCCGGCACTGCTGACCCCGTCTCCGGGCCTGGCCCTACCACCGCGGCTGGCTACTTCTACCTTGGAGCCGGACGACGACTGGGATGGCTCTGTGGACCCTCTTGCGCGGCAGTGTGACTCCGAGCAGGATTGGTTGGATGACCTTCAAGAGGTGGGTGAACTTGATATGTCTTCTGACCTGGGGTTTGCCTCGTCTCCGCCTACTATGGAGGAAGGTGCTTTTTATACTATGGTGCTGCGGCACGCTGCGGAGGCTCTCCATCTCGACCTCCCTATGGTGGCCCTTAAGACCAACCTTCTTACGGTGGTGCACCAGACGGCATCTATGTCGTCTGAGCTGCTGCTCCCTTTCAATGAGGCCCTTACCGAAGTCCTCTTGGGTACACCGGTGGATAAGAACATCACTAGGCGTCATCGTCCGGCACCGGATGATCCCGCCTTCTTGACCACTCACCCCACGCCTGAGAGCCTGGTCATCTCTGTTTGGGTCTCACGCCGACAACGAGATGACTAAAATGAAGGCGGAGATGGACACGGTTAAAGCTGTGGGATTGGAGAAACGCAAAGAGTTAAAAAAGCGCTTCCGTCAAGGCGACAAGCGATCGTTCCAACAAGGGGTTCAAACCACTCAGTGGTCATCGCAAACACAGCAACGGTCTCAATTTCAGCAGAGACGCCCTGGTAGAAGCAGAGGAAATAACAACAAACAACAGTCCATCTTAAAACAGCCTCCAAAGCCTTGAGTTGTTGCTTCCTCCTCAACTGTTCGCCACTCCGGTGGGAGGGAGTGTAGCTGGCCACCTGGAAGAGTGGAAATCCATAACAAAGGACAAGTGGGTGCTGAGTATTGTGCAACATGGTGACTTGCTGAGGTTCAAGTCGCCTCCTCCGCAAGTGTTCCCTCAACTCAGGTAATTTTCTCGTCTTCAAATTCAGCTGTTGAAGGACGAAGTCTCTACCCTCCTCATGAAGAAGGCCATAGAGGAGGTCCCTCCCATGCGAAGGAATCAAGGAGTATACTCCCGATACTTTCTAGTCCAAAAACGAGGAGTGGGCAAAGAGTACAGACCTATCCTCGATCTATGTCTACTGAACAGGTTCATCAGAAAAGAAAAATCTTGCATGCTAGCTCTGCACCAGATTATTCCACACCTTCGACAGGGAGACTGGATGTGTGCCATCGACATGCAGGACGCATACTTTCACATACCCGTCTCAGTACAGCACCAGAAATTCCTTAGGTTTCAAATAGACCGTTGCCACTACCAGCATCGAGTGGTTCTGTTCGGCCTCAAGTTTGCCCCACGGACATTCTCCAAGTGCATGGCGGTGGTGGCTGCCTTCCTTCGCAGGCGGAAAATCTTCATCTATCCCTATCTAGACGATTGGCTTCTGAAAAGCTCCACGCCTGTCCTGCTTCAGAAACATCTAACGTACTGTCTCAGTCTGATGCATTCCTTGGGGTTGCAGGTCAACTTCAAGAAGTCAGTACTAAACCCCACCCAGCGAATACACTACCTGGGCGCCTCCTTGGACTCCGTAAAGGCAAGCGTGTGTCCTTCAGAGGAGAGGTTGTCATCAATGCTCCTGAAGTGCCGCATCCTGCTAGACTCTCAAAGTCCCACAGCCAGACAAGTATCTTCTCTTCTGGGATCGATGGCCTCTTGCATCTACATCGTGCCCAATGCACGCCTTCACATGAGGCCTCTGCAGCAGGCCCTAGAGGGCCAATGGTCTCAGAGAGGATCAGGTCTCTCTCAACCAAAGTGCTAGAGACTCCATCAGATGGTGGATGAAATGCTCTCATTGTCTGCGGGGAGTCCCGTTCCATCAAACGCCTCCATCATAGACCGTGGTCACGGATGCCTCGATGCACGGCTGGGGTGGTCATATGCTTAGAGACCGTTGGTGATAAGGCGCTATATAAATTACAATTACAATATGGACCAGCTTCAAGTTCAGGGTCTCTGGTCCGAAGTGGAAAGAGGCTACCAAATCAGTTTTCTGGAGCTCCAGGCTGTCTACCTGGCGCTCAAGTCCCTCTACCCGTCTCTAAGCACCAGCCACATTCAAGTTCAGACAGACAACACAACAACAATGTTCTATCGGAACAAGCAGGGAGGCACAAGGTCACGAGTTCTGTCTCTGGAAGCCCAAGCCATCTGGCACTGGCTTCTGGCGAGGGGCCTCTCCATCATGGCAGTTCACTTGCCAGGAACCCTAAATGTTCGTGCGGACAGCCTAAGCAGAGACTGCGTAGAAGCGCGCACAACTGGGTGCTCAACGAAGAGGTCACGCAAGAGGTGTTTCGGCAATGGGGAGTACCAGACATAGATTTGTTTGCAGACGCTGCAAACACAAAATGCCCCGTGTTCGCGTCCAGATATCCCCAACAAGGATCCCGGGGAAATGCTCTTTTGATCAGCTGGTCTCAGACATTGCTCTACGCCTTTCCTCCCCTGCCTCTGATTCCGGCGGTATGACAAATGTTTACTGCTCTCTTTCTTCCTTAGGGGTTGGGAGAGCATGGGTGCTACTATACAAACCTATGTAATTTCAGCATTCTGGTCATTCTAGAAATATTTTAGGCTGCATGTATATATGTTTTCACATATGCATATATATTTCTATATATGTATTTTCTCATGTGCTCCGGGATCCCGCACATGGGCGGGGATTATTCATAGATTATGACTTTGATGAGTATACCCCTGGATGAGAACTAGGATTACAGGTAAGTAACTAATCCTTCTCCAGTGTTGGAATATTTCATAGATTCACATGTGACCCCCCCCCACATCCCGGGAAGTTCAACTTCTCTCTCATTGAGTGTTTATTTACACTCCTGCTCTGAAAATCTGAGGAATTGGAGCTTGTCACAGGAGTGTTGCAAAGGGTGGTGCAACATGATTGGTTAGAGCTTAAGTTTAGTTTTGTTTTTTTATACAACTAGGAAATGTTACTAAACTGAAGGGGCCTTTCCAGTCTATACCTAGCATTGTACTAGTTTTCTAAGGTATCATGGAACTCCCATCTCGATGGCAGTGAATGATTCAAGCATGTGAATCTATGAAAGATTCCAATACTGATGAACTACACTTACAGGAAAGTAGCTTACTTTCTTTTGCTTAGAGCAGGCTCTGATGGCCTATAATGTATACCTGATGAATACCATAAGCCTGATGTAGAGTGTGGCAGATGTGGGACCTCAACCAAAAAGCATCAGGTGTCCAGTTTACCATATTAAGATTGTGATGAGGCCCTGGCGCCCCTTAGTAGGGTGAAAAGGAGCTTGCATTTCTTTTGGGTTTTCTTATTAAATGATGTTTGCTCCATCAGCGAGTCAGTGCAAACAAAAAACGGCCTAAATCCTAAAGCCTGCAATGCCCAAGCTGGGAGAACTTAACAGCATCCCACTCTGCCATCTTAAAATCACGGTGCTAATGGTTACCAAACCCCAATTTGCATTTTCCCCAACTTTGGATACTCTCAACGTAGGTAGTTTCTCCAGTGTCTCTTCCAACATTATTTTCAGGGCAATGACATTGTATTCAGTGCATCATTACCTTCTGTGCTTATGTTAACACAACAAATCTATTTTGATAATTGTTCAGGTTCCATGCAGCCTCAAGCTACTTGTTTGTGTTATGTGTTGACACGGTATAAAAACCAAATCTATAATTTGTTTAAATATTTGAGTATAAAGTCCAGGAAATAATGAACCCGATGTCGACTTTTGGAACTTCTTCTTGTTGAATGAGTTACGTTTTTTGACTGGAAAGTGTTTGTGCTGACTAGGCTAAGGCGTAAGTAAAAATCTAGTAATCTAAGACCTCACAACGCCCTGAGAAAGTCAGTTAACAAAGGTCTACTGTGTGTCTAATTCACTTCCATGTGTAGACAAGACTGCCTTGGTTGGTGAGCAAATTGAACCAAAATAAGCGCTATTCAATGGTGAGACATCAGCAATACTGCTGTTGCCTGCTGAAACACGCCGGAACTGTCCGAGAGTAGCCTTTGTAAGTGCCCTCTAAATGTGTTCATAGAATTTGTGCTCCAGCCAGCTAGATGAGGTTTGCATGGCTTATCTTTCCCTGTTTGACTTAAGGTAACCAATTAGCGGCATATGGCACTCCACAAAGAAAAAAAAATACAATAAAATATGTTTCAATCAATCATGGGTTTGTTAAGCGTGACTACTCACCCGTAAGGGTCTCAAAGCCTGGGGGGGAAAGGGGGCGTGCAGGTTCCAGTCCATCAAGGAGGGGGTCTGTCGAAGAGCCAGGTTTTGAGGTTTCTCGTGAAGATGGGGAGTGATGTCTTCCTGAGGTGGAGCAATTGGGCACTCCATGCACTGGCCGCGAGGAAGGAGAAGGAGAAGGAGTGGCCTCCTGATCTGGTCTTTTTGGCGCAGGGAACCACGGCGTAGGAGAGCTGGGCTGATCGTAGGGTTCTTTGGGGTGCATGGAAGTTGATTCGGCTGTTGAGGTATGCTGGTCCGGTGTTGTGGAGGGCTTTTTGTGCGTGGGTGAGGATCTTGAAGGTGATTCTTGCCTCAATGGGGATCCAGTGGAGTGTGCGCAGGTGTTGGGAGATGTGACAGTGTCGTGGTAAGTTGAGGACCAGTCTTGCGGCAGCATTCTGGATGTTTTGTAGCTTGCGGGTGAGGTTTTTGCTTATTCCGGCGTACAGTGCGTTTCCGTAGTCGAGTCTGCTGGTGACGAGGGCGTGGGTGATGGTTTTTCTGTGCTTGAGGGGGATCCATTTGAAGGTCTTACATAGGAGGCGGAGGATGTGGAAGCAGGAGGATGTGATCTGGTGGTCCATTTTGAGCTCGGAGTCTAGGATGCTTCCATTGTTGCGTTCGTGGTCCGTGGCGGCGTGGGCTGCCGAGGGCAGGGGGCCACCGGGTGTAGTTCCAGGCGTCGGGGTGTGGGCCATGATGAGTACATCCATTTGGTGACATCTTCCATGCCTTCTTGGAAGTTGTGTTTGGCTGCGTTGGCTTCGTTGGACAGGGAGAGAATGAGTTGGGTATCGTCTGCTGAGGAAGGACCCCTGGTGGGCGCCGTAGGTGGTTGGTGTAGGGTCCCTCTGCGTTCTGCCTAAGAGGAGAGTAGAACCAGTTGAGGGCCTTGTCCCGATACTTGGTTCGTGGAGTCTGCGTATTAGGGTGCGGGGGAATACCGTGTCGAAGGCCACTGAGAGGTTGAGGAGTATGAGGGCTACAGTTTCTCCTTTGTCCAGTAGGGAGCGGATGTTGTCTGTTGCGGCGAGGAGAGCAGTTTCTGTGCTGTATTTTTTTCTGAAGCCGGTTTGCGACGGGTCGAGGATGTAGTGTTCCTCGATGGAGGTGTGGGTGGCTTTCTCCATTACTTTCGCTGGGAACGGGAGCAGGGAGATGGGTCTGTAGTTTTTTAGGTCGGTGGGTTCCGCCGAGGGCTTCTTCAGAAGGGGGTTGATCTTGGCGTGTATCCAGTCGTCGGGGAAGGAGGCGTTCGCCAGGGAGCGGTTGACGGTGTGGCGTGAACTCCTTGATGATGTTGAAGAGTTCTTTGCTGTTGTGTGCTTGTGTGGAGATTCTGTCTTAAATTGCAGCTTTCCTCGTGTTTCTGATGAGCTGGTGGTGGGCGGTGGTGGCTGCTTTGAAGTTGTTGTGGGTTTCTGTGGATTTGGCGTTCCTTCAGGTCTTCTCAAGGCGGCGGCAGGTGTGCCTGGACTCTTGGAGGTAGGGGGTAAACCATCTGGCCTTCTTGGCGTGTGCATTGTTGTTCTTCTTGAGGGGGGCTATGGTGTTGATTCTGTCGGGGATCCATTTGTGTAGAGTTTGGGCGTCAGTGTTGGGGTCTACTTGGTTGCTGAGATGGAAGTTGAGGTCTCCCAGCAGGGTGTAGTTGGTGGATGCGATGGCATGCGGGGAGATGATGTTCGTGATGGAGTCAGTGAAAGGTCCAGGGGGGTCCATATATGAGGGTTCCCCAGAGGGTGATGGTAGGGCTGGCTGTATCTTGAAGTGCATGTGTTCCATCAGGTCTGTGGGCTCGTCAGGGAGTGTGCTCAGGCGGAGGCTGGATTTGTGGACGATGGTGATTCCTCCTCCCTGGCGGGTGTGGCGGTCTGTCATGGAGATCTTGTATCCTTGGGGAATGGTGATGTCCGGTCCCAAGGTGGTGTTGGTCAAGGTTTTGGTGAGGATTGCTACGTCCGGGTTGGTGCTGTCGAGGAGGTCCGTGGCGTCTTTGTGGAGTGATCTGACGTTTAGGAGGATGCATTGCAGGGTCTTCGGTTTGAGCGTGTGCTTGCGGTCGGGTTGTGCTGGGTCCGTGTTCCTGGCAGTGCTGTGGGTGTGTCAGCAGCGGTGACAGCTGAAGGGTCCGTGGGTGTCAGCTGGTGATGCTAGCTTGCAGTTGTTGTTGCGCCTGGATTGAGTGCGTGGAGTTCTGCTGGGTCGTAGCATTGGCGGGGCGGAGGTCCAGCGTTCTTGGCGCTGGTCGGGTCGTGGACTGGCGCAGAAGGGCTTGCCTTTGGCGTGCCCGATGCGCGCGGCCACCATTAAGTATGAGTCGGGCGGCTGGGCAGCTAAGAGGCGGGGAGGGGAGCTGGATTGGGCTGGTCGTGCTGGGGGGAGGGGCCGCGTGGGCAGCAGCAGCAGGGAAAACGGACGGGAAAGGGAAAGGAGGAATAAAGGAGGAATAAAAGGAAATAGAAGTTGAATAAAGCAGAAGAGTGCAGAAAAGAGATTAAAGTGAGGGTAAAAACGAGTGAAAACGGAGAGGAAAGCGGAGCGAGAGAAAGGAGACCGAGGTCCACTGGACCACCAGGGATGAGACGCAGGTAAACCTGCGGGTGGAGGAGGCCTCGAACACCAACATTCGAAAGTACAGGGGCTCGGGGGAGGCTGGTGGAGCTGCAAGGGTGGGAGAGCAATTTCACTGACAATGAGTCAGTGGTCTTGCTGGGTGTAGTTCACCACTTTACATACAACAGTGATAGGGTTGCATTTATCCAATGTTGGCTAATTTTTATTCTCCCCTTGTTCTCTCTACTACTTGTTGTGTGTCTCCTATTGTTGAACAGTAGTAGTCTGTGTGTTGTGGCATCTTTATTGTCTAAAGTTGTCACTTATCAAGTAATGCATCTGTTTTTCACAGCGGAGGAAGAGGCGATTCAGCCTGAAGGAAGCCAGTGGGAGGAACAGCCAGTCCATCACACCTCCTGTGAAGGAGTCAGGTGCCATCAAAAGTCGTCGCCGTCGTCGAAAGGCTGTAAAGATTGAGCCTCTTGACCAGGAAGAAGGTAAAACTTTAAGGAAGTTGCTAAGCCTTTCAAGATCTATTGGAGGTGAAGGTTTTAACATGAATCCTTGTCCCAGCTTTTATTCCACCTCAGGGACTTCAGAGCACAAGGACAGGTAGTAAAGTGAACAAGATCATCAATCTGCAGCAAAAAATGTATCAAAGGCTGTGATCTCTGGGATCTTAATATGCTGCTTTTCAAGTAAGCTTTTCTTTTGGGAAATCTATAGACAGAAGTCTGAGGCAAGCCTAACAAATCCATAACATAAAGTGTCCCCCTTCTCCATGCTGGTACCATTCGAGCCTACTTCTATAGTTTAGTCATTATGTGTAGCTTGACTGTTCTGTAGTTTATTTAAACAATAGGTTATGTACAGATAGCCCTCTGTATTCATGAACATTTGAAGGCATGGAAAACTGGTTGATTGCCGCCAAACCTGGCCAGGGGTAAGAATTAGCCCCTGCAACTAAGGCCCAACCTTTCAGTATTCGCCCCAAACATATTTACTTAATCTACATTTTTTGTTTGAAGTTTTGGGAACTCTGAAATATCTTGACCCATTTTACAGAGGAGTCCTACTTGATATTAAGGTCACTGACCATAGCCTATAACAAGCAATACTGAAGTTAATGTGATGGATGGCATTCAAAGTATGAAGACGTGATAAATCCAAGTTTGTCATGATATATGCATGCATGGTCACTTATCTTTCCTCTAGTTAGATTGTTGTACTGGAGCCATGTCTCACTGTTAATTACTTTAACAGAAACTTGGCAGAGATTGGAGGATATGCAGTACAGCCCATCACTCTTTAAGAGCTAACTAGTCAGGTGGGCTTGTCTACCTTGGGTGGGAGGTGGGAGCAGTGCCAGCAGGAGTCTCCACTGAGAAATGCATAAAAGCAGCCTAAGGACTTCATGTTGAAACTGCCATGTACTGAATACTGGCATATCCTGCAAACAAACCCAGCCCCATCCACCTCTCGGGGCTGGTGCAAATCAGCGGGTATGGGTCTCGCAGATCAGTGAGGCAAGAAAGGTTTCCACACATCGCTCCACTTTTAGCTGAGTTTTATTCAACAACGCGTTCTGCAAGGCTTTTTTTCACAAATATATATATCTATATCAAAGCTCCAAGGTTCCCACCAGTTGGAGACGCACTCTGACATCCACTGCAGCAACCTTCATGAGGTAAAAGCCAGATCGGTGAGCGGATCCAGTTTACAGCATGCCTGTCGATTCACGCCGGACGCGTTTCGTGCTCATTGCACTCTTCAGCAACGCGACAGTCATTTTGGCATAGACGCCACACCTCCCACTTAAAAATATGAGCCCTCCAATGGGCGACTCAAAAGAGTCTGCGTTGGTTTGTGGGTTTGTGGGTCTTGTAGTGTGTTCTTCAGTTATGTGCCGCTGTCTAAGCTGTTTCAAGCCCACCAATGGGCCTCCACTCGCACATCCAGCTTGTCAATCCTCCATGGATGCCTCCACATTGAGACTCTGTGATACGGAGCTCCGTGGCCCCAAGTTTCCGGGTGGTGCATCTCCCGCGGCTGGGAGGCCGAGTATAAATCAAAGCTCCAAGGTTCCCACCAGCTGGAGACGTACTCGGACATCCACTGCAGCAACCTTCATGAGGTAAAAGCCGGATCAGTGAGCGGATCCAGTTTACAGCATGCCTGTCGATTCACGCCGGACGGATGAAGTAAGTCGTCACCAACAAAATGCTCCTGACTTGAACAATGACGAAGAGCAGACCCAGGAATCAGTGCAGAATCAAAGTGCTTTATTTTCAGCCAGCCTGTCAGCCATAATGCGTTTCGCTTCCCCTGAAGCTTGATCACATGACCAATATATATATATATATATATATATATAGATATATTACAAACAATGAGGTTGCCCTTTGAAGAAACGTCTCACAACAGAAGATTGACACCATTTTAATTGAAGCGGCCACAGTTCGGTAAAAGTGCAGTCTCCCCCACAGTTCAATGCACTAAAGCCCTACGCGTTTCGAACACTCCTGTGTTCTTGATCACGGGCAAAGTGAAGACAAAACATGACGGCAATTCAAAGGAACCCTTAATGAATACTAGGTCCCGCCCTTGTGGGCGTCTGCCGACAGGCATGCTGGTACCTGTGGTTTCCTTGTGTTGATATCCCCAGTGGGTGCCGTGTTGTCCCCAAAATTGTTCCAACGTACTACCCATGTGGGTTTGGGCAGAAGCCGCATCTCTCACCAAGCTGTTCTTTAACAGTAGTACGTTGGAACAATTTTGGGGACAACACGGCACCCACTGGGGATATCAACACAAGGAAACCACAGGTACCAGCATGCCTGTCGGCAGACGCCCACAAGGGCGGGACCTAGTATTCATTAAGGGTTCCTTTGAATTGCCGTCATGTTTTGTCTTCACTTTGCCCGTGATCAAGAACACAGGAGTGTTCGAAACGCGTAGGGCTTTAGTGCATTGAACTGTGGGGGAGACTGCACTTTTACCGAACTGTGGCCGCTTCAATTAAAATGGTGTCAATCTTCTGTTGTGAGACGTTTCTTCAAAGGGCAACCTTATTGTTTGTAATTAAAAGCGGCCGTGTCCAGGTCGCGGAAACGTCCTGCTGCGACAAGCGGACTTGGTGTTTGAACTTTCCAACACCGTGGAACAGGAGAGCCAGGTTGAGCGGCATGTTAAAGAACAGCTTGGTGAGAGATGGGGCTTCTGCCCAAACCCACATGGGTAGTACGTTGGAACAATTTTGGGGACAACACGGCACCCACTGGGGATATCAACACAAGGAAACCACAGGTACCAGCATGCCTGTCGGCAGACGCCCACAAGGGCGGGACCTAGTATTCATTAAGGGTTCCTTTGAATTGCCGTCATGTTTTGTCTTCACTTTGCCCGTGATCAAGAACACAGGAGTGTTCGAAACGCGTAGGGCTTTAGTGCATTGAACTGTGGGGGAGACTGCACTTTTACCGAACTGTGGCCGCTTCAATTAAAATGATGTCAATCTTCTGTTGTGAGACGTTTCTTCAAAGGGCAACCTTATTGTTTGTAATTAAAAGCGGCCGTGTCCAGGTCGCGGAAACGTCATGCTGCGACAAGCGGACTTGGTGTTTGAACTTTCCAACACCGTGGAACAGGAGAGCCAGGTTGAGCGGCATGTTAAAGAACAGCTTGGTGAGAGATGGGGCTTCTGCCCAAACCCACATGGGTAGTACGTTGGAACAATTTTGGGGACAACACAGCACCCACTGGGGATATCAACACAAGGAAACCACAGGTACCAGCATGCCTGTCGGCAGACGCCCACAAGGGCGGGACCTAGTATTCATTAAGGGTTCCTTTGAATTGCCGTCATGTTTTGTCTTCACTTTGCCCGTGATCAAGAACACAGGAGTGTTCGAAACGCGTAGGGCTTTAGTGCATTGAACTGTGGGGGAGACTGCACTTTTACCGAACTGTGGCCGCTTCAATTAAAATGGTGTCAATCTTCTGTTGTGAGACGTTTCTTCAAAGGGCAACCTTATTGTTTGTAATATATATATATATATATATATATATATATATATATCTATATATATATATATATATATTCTGACTTACCTAATGTTTAATCTCAGAATACTTGAGTCATTGCTAAACTTGTAGCCAATTCTGTGAAATTTCAAACAACAAATGTGTCTGTAGAAAGTTAGTGCATTTGTATCCATTTTAAGATTGATGTGCACAGTTCGCACCCAAGAAAAATTCTTCCAATGCAAATAGCTTCTGAAAAATTCAGATCAGTTCCGATTGCATATTCTTTTGGATTTTTTTGTGTGTAAAAATTGGAATAGCACATTAAAAATATGAAAATAGCTAGCTTTATAAAGTAGGTAACTGATTGAGCTCTACTACTGACAAACTCTCGCTTGCGTCTTACAGTGTTGGTTTAAGGTCACTGCTTATCAACGATTTACCTTCACAAGATAATCCTGTGTATGCAAAGGACTGTACTGTGTTGGATGCTGTTTATCGCAGACTTGTGTTACTGAATTCTACTGGATGCACTGACATGTCTGACTTGGTTTTCATTCTGTGTGTGATTTGTGTCTACATATGTGATTCAATGTAAAAGGCTTACAAACATTACATGCATGCTTCAGGCCTTCGTGACAAATTGTATGATGAATGAGTAATGCTTGTATGAGCGGCCAGATTCTCACTAAAATGCCTTCAGATACAATGCCTGTTTGAAAACCGCTATGCACTGACATTATAAATTGCAAACTGAGTATTTGCACCTTAGATGAATACATTGTTTATTGTGTGTTGTACTTGGAGCATTGTTTTATTCCACTAGGCTTCCTGACCTTCCCCCACGAGGTGTCAGTAAATAGTTGAGAGAAAACAGTTGCTGAATAAATGGAAAAATGAAAACTTAGAAACCACATTGGAGGAATTCAAATCATGGAAAACTAGAAGGAAAGACAATTTTAAGGAAATACATATACATCGACAATTAAAGGAAACATTTAAAGGAAAGATAATTTTAAGGGAGCATCCAAAATCAAACACTTGGTTGAACATCAGGATCTGAAAGAGACACGTTAGTATTAGATTCCTTACCTTAGAATATCCCCAGGCGTCAGACTGGATCCGGAAATTTTTGCTTAGCAGTACCCTTGCGCGTCGGTAGGCGTCGTCTGCGGCTCCGCGTCCGTCGTTAGCGTCGTGGGCGCCGTGATGACGTCGTCGGAGTACTTAGACGCCGCCTCCGCGTGCTGACGTCAGTTCTTCTTTTTTCCGCGCCAGCTAGCGCAGATCTGGAAAAAGCAGTAACCCTAGTCAATTTTGACTAACTTTTTGGTCCTTTTTGATTGCTATTTCGAAGTCTCTCGACTCCGAAACGGTGCTGATAGGGATGCCCGGCTTCAAGCATTGTGACGATTGCGACCGGCTGATGTCGGTCACGGATCCTCACCGTGTGTGTTTGTTGTGTTTGGGCGTCGACCACGACGACAAGGCCTGCTCCGACTGCCGGGCCCTCTCTTCGAAAGCCAGGCGGGAGCAGTCCCGTAGGCGCCTCGAACTCCGGCAGTCGGCAGTGCGCCGTGAGAGGTCCCGATCCCATGGGAGGTCGAGGGACAGGTCGCGGGCTCGGAGCCACCACAGCTCCGAGAGTAGGCCGCACTCCTCCGGGTCGAAGTCGTCGTCAGGTAAGCGGCACAAGAAGTCCAAGCGTCATCGCTCCTCGGACTCCCCCCGACGCTCGCGCGATGCGGCCGGGGGTTCGGGTGACACCACCCACGCGGCTCCGTCGGAGTCGCGGGCGCCGCGTACAGCTCCACACCCTCCGGTCCCTGGGCTGAACGCGTCGCCGGAGGAGATCGAGCGCTTCCTCATGGCCATGAGGAAACTCTCTCCTCCGACGGGCTCCGCGGCGCCTCCGGGCCCAACGGACCCGTCTGGGAGCCCTAGCGGGTCGGCGGCTCCGGCCCCGACGCCGTCGAGTGCTTCGGCCCCGACGCCGCCGATCCCTTCGGGCCCGGCGCCGCAGGTCCCCGTTATCCCGACGCCGCCAGCGCCTTCGGGCCCGGCGCCGAGGGGTCCAGTTGTTCCGACGCCGCCGGCGCCTTCGGGCCCGGCGCCGCAGGACGCCGCTGGCCCTCCTTCGGGATCTGGTTCGTCGCCGGTGGATCGGACGGCCTCCTCGGCGTCGGACCCTCAGGACGAGGACGCCGCCGACCCCGGTCCTCCTTCCGTTCCTGTTCGGCCGTCGGGACGGCCCAGTTGGGCGCCGCTCCAGACGCCGTTGGGTGAATTTCACTTTTATGAACAGGCCCCATTGGTTGATTACCCTGAATTTCAGGAGATGGGTGAAGGAGAGGACTGGGAGGGGTCTGAGGACCCTCTGACCAGGGAGTGTCAGTCTCATGAGGACTGGACAGGAGACCTTGGGGAGGCCAGTGGCCTGGACACCTCTCCAGACACTGGGTTTGTCTCCCCTCCTTCCGTGGCTTCGGAGGAGGGGGCAACATATAGTGTGGTGCTGATGAGGGCTGCCAAGGCCTTGGGCCTTGAGCTCCCCGTCGCGGCCGTGAGGACTGACCTCCTCACTGAGGTCCTTAAACCGCAGTCAAGCTCGGCCGAGCCTCTGCTGCCCTTTAATGAGGCCTTGACTGACGTTCTTCTGGGCACTTGGTCCAAGCCCGCTACGGGTTCGCCCGTAGATAGGAACGTGGCCAGACACCACCGCCCAGCCCCGGGCGACCCATGTTTTCTGTCCTCCCACCCTACCCCCGAGAGCCTGGTCATCCAGGCCTCCAATTCCCAAACCGCATTCCCGTCGGCCCCGCCGGATCGGGAATCCAAGAGGTATGACCAGTATGGGAAGAAGATCTTCTCATCCATTAGTTTAGGCCTGCGGTCTTCCAACACAGCCTGCCTCTTGGGACGTTACACCCACTCTGTGTGGGATAAGGTCGCGGAAGTGCTGCCAGAGTGTCCGTTGGAGGTACAGGCCAAACTCGGCCAAGCCCTTGTGGAGGGCCGGGATGCAGCCAAGTATTCCATCCGGTGTGGGCTGGATACCACTGACTCGCTGGGTAGAGCGATGGCAACGACGGTGGCGGTCAGACGCCACGCCTGGCTGAGGTCCGCCAACTTCTCGGCAGATGTCCAGAACACGCTCATGGACATGCCGTTCGATGGCCGTCGCCTCTTTGGCGACAAGGCAGACCATGCGCTTGAGCGTTTTAAGTACTCCAGGGCTACGGCCAAGTCCTTGGGCCTCTCGGGCCAACGCCAGCAATCTGCTGCCTATCACTCCTTTCATGGCCACGGAAGGGGTGCGCCCACACATGCCGCCAGCCACGCACCGCAGGGCAATACCCAACGCGGTGGCGGCCGTGGGAACCGCCGTCCAGGCGGTCGGGGGCAGCGGCGAGGTCAGTCCACACCTTCCCCCGCAGCATCCGCCTCAAAACCCTCCTAGTCCGTGCTTTCAGGCCCATGTGACGCCAGTGGGAGGCAGGGTTCGCCATCACCACCTCCACTGGCGCACTGTCACGTCGGACAGGTGGGTGCTGCAGATCGGCCGAAGGGGCTACTCCCTCCCCTTCGAGGCGACTCCTCCAGCCATGCCACCGCAGAACCACCGTGTATCGGGGGATCACTTGCGACTTCTGCAGGAGGAAGTTACGGCCCTCTTGGCCAAGGGGGCCATCGAGCGCGTTCCTGGGCCAGAAGTAGGGTGTGGTTGCTACTCCCACTACTTTCTGGTACCCAAGAAGGGCAAAGGGGGCCTACGCCCTATCTTGGACCTACGGAACGTCAACGGCTTCCTCCGGAAGGAGAAGTTCAAGATGCTGACATTGGCTCAGGTCCTGGCTGCCCTGGACCCAGGAGACTGGATGGTAGCGTTGGACTTGCAGGACGCTTACTTTCATATCCCCGTCCTGCCTGCCCACCGGCGCTACCTGCGGTTCATGGTGGGCCACGAGCACTTTCAATTTACCGTGCTCCCCTTCAGCCTTACCAGCTCCCCACGGGTGTTCACGAAGGTGATGGCGGTGGTCGCAGCTCATCTGCGCAGGTTAGGGGTTTCAGTCTTCCCCTACCTCGACGACTGGTTGTTGAAGGCGGGCTCGCCCCAGACAGTCGTCAGCCACCTCCAGACGACGGCAGACCTCCTGCACCTGCTGGGGTTCTCCATCAATGTGCCGAAGTCACACCTGTGTCCCTCTCAGAAGCTCCTCTTCATCGGAGCGGTTCTGGACTCGGCGCGGTTTCGGGTTTAACCGCCCGAACAGTGGGTCCGGGATATTCAGGCTCTGATTCCCATCTTTCAGCCGTTATCCCGGGTTTCGGTCAGGTTGATGCTGCGGCTTCTGGGGCTGATGGCCTCCTGCATCCTACTGGTGCATCACGCCAGGTGGCGGATACGGGCTCTGCAGTGGGACCTGAAGTTTCAGTGGGCCCAGCATCAGGGCAACCTATCCGACCACGTCCTGATCTCGGAGGGCACTGTGAGACAGCTGCAGTGGTGGCTTACGGTCCGCGATTGGGTCAGCGGCAGATCCCTCTCCCTTCCCCAACCGGAGCACGTAGTTGTGACGGACGCGTCCCTCCAGGGCTGGGGAGGCCACTTGGGAGAGGTGGAGATCAGAGGCCTCTGGTCTCCGGCGGAGACCCGGCTCCACATCAACCTGTTGGAGCTCAGGGCGATTCGTCTGGCACTGAAGGCATTCCTCCCCTCTGTTCGGGGGAGTGTAGTGCAGGTGTTCACGGACAACACCACCGCCATGTGGTACTGCAACAAACAAGGCGGGGTGGGGTCGTGGATCCTTTGTCAAGAGGCTCTTCGCCTTTGGCAATGGCTGGAACGCCAGGGCGTGACCCTAGTGGCTCAACACCTGGCGGGTTCTCTGAACGCCAGGGCGGACGAGCTCAGCCGTCGGTGCATGATGGATCACGAATGGCTTCTGAACTCGGACGTGGCGCAAGTCCTCTTTCAGCGATGGGGAGAGCCTTGGTTAGATCTATTCGCCACCGAAGAGAACGCGCAATGTCATCAGTTCTGCACGTTGGAATTTCCAAGGCGGCACTCGCTCGGAGACGCTTTTCGTCGCGAGTGGTGTTGCGGTCTGTTGTACGCCTTTCCGCCTATACCACTTCTGCCCAGAGTGCTGAAGAAGATCAGGCGCGACCGGGCCCAAGTCATCCTTGTGGCTCCGGACTGGGCTCGAAGGTACTGGTATCCAGAGCTACTCGGTCTGTCAGTCGATCCCCCGGTTCGTCTGCCTCTGTCGCAGCAGCAGGGGACGGTCCTCCACCCGAACCTGTCCAGTCTCCACCTCCATGCTTGGAGATTGAGCGGCGACAGTTGAGGCCATTTGACTTGCCTCCTGAAGTCTGTAACATCATTCTGGCAGCCAGGCGTCCCTCCACAAAGTCGGTATACGCCTGCAGGTGGAACAGACTTGTGGCATGGTGCACAGCAAAGGCTGTGGATCCTCTTTCTGCCCCTCTTTCTGCCCCTCTTTCTGAGGTTCTTCTCTTCCTTCTTTCTCTTGCCCGGCAGGGCTCTGCTCTGGGCACTATCAAGGGCTACCTTTCTGCCCTTTCCGCCTTTCTCAGGCTACCTGATCAGCCTTCTTTGTTCAAGTCCCCTATTGTAAACAGATTTCTTAAGGGCATCACTCGCACGTTTCCTCCTGTTCCGTTTGTGATGCCTCAGTGGGACTTGAACCTGGTTTTAACATTCCTGATGTGCGCTCCCTTTGAGCGACTTCACAACTGTCCTCTTCGCCTTCTGACTTTGAAGACTGCTTTCCTGGTTGCCATCACTTCTGCCAGGAGAGTGAGTGAGCTCCAGGCTCTTTCTTGTACTCCACCTTTCCTTTCTGTCCATCCGGACAAAGTGGTGCTTTCCTGCCCAAGGTTGTCACGGCCTTTCACATCGGGCAGTCTATCACCTTGCCAACCTTCTTTCCGCCACCGCATCCCTCTAAAGAGGAAGAGCGGCTCCACCGTCTGGACCCAAAACGTGCGCTCTCATTCTACTTGGATCGCACACGCCAGTTCCGGGTGGATGACCAACTCTTTGTTGGTTACGTGGGCGCTAAGAAGGGGAAAGCGGTGCACAAGAGGACCATCTCCCGGTGGATCATCCTGTGTATCCAGGCATGCTACTCCTTGGCTAGGAAGGAGCCCCCGGTTGGACTGCGGGCTCATTCTACCCGAGCGACGGCGACTACCACTGCCCTGGGCAGGGGTGTGCCCTTACAAGACATCTGTCAGGCAGCTACGTGGGCATCGCTGCACACGTTTGCAAGACACTACTGCCTGGACAGCCAAGTCCGGAGGGATGGCTTCTTTGGCCGTTCCGTCCTCCAGGACTTTCTGGTGTGATTATTGGTTCGCAGACCCACCACCGGGGTTGGTATTGCTGGGGTATCTACTCTAAGTTAAAGAATCTAATACTAACGTGTCTCTTTCAGATGCACAAGTTACTACTTGTGTAACGATATATCTGTAAGAGACATTAGTTAGTATTAGATTCCTTACCGACCAACCCATCCTCCCCGTTCTGCGAACCAATATCTAGGGTTAGGGTTGTCCCATTTCAGGGCCCTAGTTTCAATGGCACCAGTGTTGGTTTTTAACATGGCTCTGCGTTTCTGGCGCGGAAAAGCTGTGTCTAAGAACTGACGTCAGCACGCGGAGGCGGCGTCTAAGTACTCCGACGACATCACGGCGCCCCCGACGACGGACGCGGAGCCGCAGACGACGCCTACCGACGCGCAAGGGTACTGCTACGCAAAAATTTCCGGATCCAGTCTGACGCCTGGGGATATTCTAAGGTAAGGAATCTAATACTAACTAATGTCTCTTACAGATATATCGTTACACAAGTAGTAACTTGTGCGTTAGTGAGGGTTTATGAATCCAGGATGTGTGATATATAAGGGCGATGACGGATTTCAGGGCTCTCGATTGGGAGGAGTTCAGGGGTGGAGAAGTTTTAGAGATAAGGCAAGGATGGTGTTTAGGGTGGTGAGGGGAATTAAGGGTTCACAGAAGAGTGGAGTTTAGTGGTGATGAGGGTTTTTAGGTTTCACGAATGGCATTTAGGAGTGTTTTCTATTTTTTATGGATTGGTGGTGAGTGTTTTTAAGGTTCGGTCATTGGCAGACTTTTGCTGTGGTCAAGGGTTTTTAGTGTTTGGGAATGGGGAGGGGGTGGGGTTCTGAGGCCTCATGGATAGATGGAGTTTATACATAGAAAGGGTTTGTAGGTTTCAGGGGTTGTTAGGGTTTTTAGGGGTCATGAATGGGTGGTTTTCAGGGGTGGTGAGGGTTTTCTTCAAGTTCAGAGATGAGTGGAATTTAGCAGTAGTGCAAGATTTGAAGAGATCAAGGATAGGAGGGGCTTAAATGTAGAAAGGGGTTTTTAGGATTCAGGAATGGGTGGAGTTTAGGGGGTAGTAAGTGGGTTTTAGGTTAAGAGTTGGGTAGAGTGTAGGAGTATAAAGGGCTTTAAGGGATCTGGGATGGGTGGATTTTAGCGGTCAGAGATGGGTGGAGTTTAGCTGTGGTGAGGTGTTTTTTTTAGGAATTGGTGGTGTTTAGGGTTAGAAAGGGCTTTTAGGGTTCAGGGATGGATGGGGTTTAGGGGTCAGGGATGGGTGTAGTTTAAGCGTGGGGAGGCATTTTTATAAGGAGAAGAGATTGATGGTGGTGACGGTTCAGCGAATTAAAAGTATTCAAAGTAATTGTTGGACAATGTAAAAGATCTAAATCCGAAATAATGTTCCCTGGCGTAAAGGATTGAAATAAAGACCTTCAATAAAAAAAAGTTTCAGAAAGTAAGACATGCAATCCTTTCATTTACAGTTTAAAAATAAGTATGTAGATGATAATAAAAATAAAAAAGACATTCTATGAATAGGTTACTATGACATGGTAAATGGCATTCATCCTGAAAATTTCCATTAAACCGTTTAGATGAAATGGTTTCTCAGTAATGGTGTTCCATTAATTCTTTTTTATGTGAAATCCCATACCACTGTTGAGACTGATCTCACTAGAAAATAATTTTAGACATGCTTCAAGACTGAGATACTGTCTCTGCCATATGAAGGATACTGTGTAGTATTCAAGTTGGTCCAAATAGGACTATAGTTTTTCATGAGTTCCCAGCTACACAGATATACATTTCCATAAGATCACCTTAGAAGTCGACTGTCTTGCACAAGAAGAAGCCATATGTACAAGAGATTAAATGTGCACACCAGTCTAAAGAGAATGTGGTGAGCTTGGAAAGAGTGAATGCAATGGCATCTATAAGAGAGTCGGGAGATCAGGACAGATTAGAGAATCCTATAGCCTGAATACTGTGTCACCAGTGAACGCAGTAGCCTCCAAGTAACTTTTAATAGTTGTCATTTGGAGTTTCCACCTCTGTTTGTAGCATCATTTTTTGGTCTCGCCTGTAGACCATTTTTAGCTGTCAGTTCTCTAAGATCTATTGTGTACAGTACTAATACTTGGTGTGAGCATTGAAACAGCCCATTCTCTTCCCGGGGACCCCGGAGCACATATTAAATATAATTTATATATGTATAACACCATTAAAGTAGGTAGGTAGTATATATATTACCTACTGGTGATAGCCAGTAGGTATATATAGTTAGGACCTAGTTACCATAGGAAATCCGCAACATTCTATTGGGAATAACTTTGGCGCCGGTTGAAGAATTTGCGTGTAATTTTCCAAAATTTAGGCCAGCTCCGCTCCGCTTCTTCCCTGGAAGTTTCGGGGGGATTCGTCATGCGGGGGCCGAGAAAAAAGGGGGTCCCAAAACGTGTTTTCCCCATGTTAATTTCCATAGGACGAATAGACAAGGCTACAGCCCGAACCGCTGAATGGAATTACACCAAACTTTGCAAAATTGTAGGGACTGGTACGCAGAAGTCCCTTTTCTATATTTGGTGAAAATTGCTCCAGTGGTTTTTATGAAAATTAACTTCAAAAACACCTATATATCTATATAAGCTTACTGTACTCTGTACCTTCCCGAGTACGAGCTGCATTCTGATTGGCTGCCAATGTCTGTCAACACTCTTAAACAGAAATTGTTGGCAGCCATCTTGTACCTTGGTAGACTGAGGCACTGGAAAGCTGAAAAACAAACGTGTAGAACTCAAAAAGGGGGCAGGGTAGAAGCACCCTGACCCCCTAGGCCTGCTCAGGGGGTCCCACAAGGACCCCCAAGGCAAAAAAAAAAAATTGTTTTCAAAATTCAAATTCTTCATCCAAGAAGTGTTGGCAGACATCTTGGGACCAATATACATGATAGCACCTCATTAAAAAGCATTGCAGTTAATAGAAGGTTTTAGGACTTTAGTTACATTATAAATCATTTGTTGATGGTACCATACTCATTTTAGGAATTGTGGTCTGTTCTAAGGTGATTTAACCATGTAAAAAAGCCTTCTGCTGGGATATCATGAATCATGTTTGAAAGAAAACTATTATCTCATGCTTTTCCCACAGTGGTTTGGAAGGGGGATCTATAAGCTAAACTGAAAGCAGATTTTCAGTAAATTCACATTATCTTTCTCAGTCATGTGTCATGAATGAAGTCTGACATTCTCAGTAAAACATGTACATCCAACAAGGACAGAGACTGTCAGTTGATTCCTTTGTGTTCTACTTTTTTTGAACAAGGGAACCCAAATAGTTTGCTGAGGACCGTGGGTAACAATGCTATTATAGAGAAACAAAGGTTCTTAGCTTATATAGGATCAGGAAGAAGATAAAATATAGGCCATGATCGGTGACTATATTTGTCCTCTGCCCAGCCGGACAGGGTTTTTTATTTTTCAATCAATGTAAGCAATTTAGGAAAATAGTTGTAAGGCACAATCCTGTACCGTACTAGAGAGAAAAGACAAGACAACATAAACATGAAATTACAGGCAAAACATGAGCATTATTGGCCACTTTTAAATCCGTGTCAAATTAAGTATTGCCAAAACGTGCTAGACATAACAAGATTAGACATATCAGTCCGCTTGTGAAAGCACTACAAAAGTCGACGTTTCGATCCCTTATGCTCTATATTAATGGGACCATCATCAGGACTGACAATTCCAACATTTGCCTGCCTGGCACATTTAAAATACAACCGCCCTATCTCATGGGCAGGAGCCCCAGTAACCAAGGGGAGAGGGATGGATTGGTAAAACACCCGCCTGGGTTAATCGTTTGCGTTTCCGTGGGGCTTGTCAATAATCCGGACAAGTTTGTTGAGCCGGGTTTGTCTCCTTTCAATGGGCCGTATTGCAAAGGATAATTCTTCCCGCTTGACAACAATCTGCTATGAAAGGGAGCTTCGTCAATAACGTGCACTGCCAGGTCGCAGGTCTAACACTGCAAACACGCCCGGGGGCTGCGTTGCAGAGAGGTGTAAAAAAGGGTGTGGCCTCATTACACCTCTCTGTAATGCAGCTCCCTGGCTTATACTGGATGCTCCTGGTGGGCTAGTTGCCCCCCAGGGACCCCCAGTATGCAAGGGGAATTAGTTCCTCCTCTGCAAACGCGCCAGGGGTTGCGCTGCAGAACGTTGTAAAAAGGGGGCGTGCCCTCTGAACACCTGCCTGCAAAAATGTAGTAAATCAGTATAAAAAAATAACAATTTATACATTTAAAAATTGTCATTTAAAAAACCTTCGAAATTAAATGAAAAAACCATAGGTTTCAGGCCTTATATAGTTAGTTATTAGCATTTAAAAAACCTTGCAAATTCACTTAAAAAACCATAGGTTTCAGGCCTTATATAGTTAGGAATTAGCATTTAAAAAACCTTGCAAATTCACTGAAAAAAACATAGGTTTCAGGCCTTGTATAGTTAGGAATTAGCATTTGAAAACCTTGCAAATTCACTGAAAAAACCTTAGGTTTCAGGCCTTATATAGTTAGGAATTAGCATTTAAAAAACCTTTCAAATTCACTCAAAAAACCATAGGTTTCAGGCCCTATATAGTTAGGAATTAGCTTTTAAAAAACCTTTGAAATTCACTCAAAAAACAATAAGTTTTAGGGGTGTTATAGTTAGCTGGACATTTCACTCATACAAAACCATTGAAATTGCTCCTATATAGTTAGTTGTACTAACTATATTTTGCGCACCCGCAATCCACTGGTGATGATGTCACATATTAGATCATTCATGACATGGTCAGTGACATCACTGATGACATCTCAAATGACATCACTGATGACATCACTGATGACATCATCCAGGTGACAATCACATACACCTTTTCATACACTATTAAAAAATGTCAGCACTCTTTGTAAAATACAGAGTATCATATTTGAATCCATTGTCACAGCAATACAAGTATCTAAAAATCCACTCAGTGATTCATAGATGTATACACACATCTAATCACTTACCTGTAGATTCACTCATACATGCTGTCAATGAACAATAGAACACTATCAATAATACTTATACACCTATATCGACATTAAACAACAGCACACATCCTATTCACATATGAAGTCATCCTACTCACTTATGCAAACAATGGATCATACTTGCATATTTACTTAGCAAAACACTTATACAAACACCACTTTATCTATTCATTTAGATAGTAAGTCATACTTAGTGAATTATAAAATCATTATTACAAGTATACAGTTATCCATACAGTCACTCACACAATCATTGAGTCTTATGTATACTTATTTGTATACAACAACTGAGACATACACTGCCTTTTATTTTTCTAGTTTGTTGGACATGTACCATTGAGAAATATATTTGCTCATCACCACACCCATAAAGAGATTCACTCACCCAAACTGTTAGAACATGT
This sequence comes from Lissotriton helveticus, assembly GCF_964261635.1. Taxonomy (NCBI): domain Eukaryota; kingdom Metazoa; phylum Chordata; class Amphibia; order Caudata; family Salamandridae; genus Lissotriton; species Lissotriton helveticus. The sequence goes on from NC_136063.1 coordinate 1,821,748,665, forward strand.
AGTTTTAACTTCATATATCTACTGAATCAACTATTCACACATCTTTGGACAGTCACACACCCCCCACCGAACCACACACACTTTCACACTCCCATACAAATACTCAGTTAACTAATCAATAACTAATATAGACTTTCACATAGCTAGTAACCAACTGTAGAATCAGTTTACACAACAACTGACAAAGTGATACAGATATTCACACAGTTTAGTCACTATCCACTGTATTTAGTGAGACATTATAAATTGGTCAAGTAAACAGTCAATTACACTGCTACTAAATCCTCCATCCAAATATTTATTTATATATATCCACTCATTCTTCAATGCAAATTGCTATATATATATATATATAATGCATATTTAAATAACGAAGCAAACCACATTCACTGGATGATGTCATCAGTGATGTCATCAGTGCTGTCATTTGAGATGTCATCAGTGATGTCACTGACCATGTCCTGAATGATCTAATATGTGACATCATCAGCAGTGGATTGCGGGTGCGTGAAATATAGTTAGTACAACTAACTATATAGGAGCAATTTCAATGGTTTTGTATGAGTGAAATGTCCAGCTAACTATAACACCCCTAAAACTTATTGTTTTTTGAGTGAATTTCAAAGGTTTTTTAAAAGCTAATTCCTAACTATATAAGGCCTGAAACTGATGGTTTTTTCAGTGAATTTCAAAGGTTTTTTAAATGCTAATTCCTAACTATATAAGGCCTGAAACCTATGTTTTTTTCAGTGAATATATATATATATATATATATGTGCTTAGAGTTCCGTTTTTTGTTTTTCTTTGCCAAAAGAGACGGACGCAGACCCAAGATTCGGTGCAATACTTTATTTGATAAAGATAACGACCTGCACCACCGCCATGACGCATTTCGGGCAACACAGTGCCCTTGCTCACATATATATATCTATCTATACTAATATTAGTATGGAGGAGTGTGGCTCACTGATTAGAGCGGCAGACCCTGATGCAGAGGTCTGGCCCGGGACCAGGGTTCAATTCCCGACGCGGCAGGGTCCTGAGCCCAAAATGTCCACGGACTCGATAATTCTCGCCTCGGTGCCTATTCTAATCATGGGGTCCCACGCTGCAACTCTGGGCAATAGTTGCTTAATCTCCACTACGGCGGCCCACCCACTGCGGGATGCCTGGCTTTCACCCTGGGGATACCCAGTAGGGATTATCTCACAGGGAAAAACCAGGACGGGTTCCCAAGGCAAGCGCCTTGATGCCTTCGGGTGATACGTGCGCTATATAAGTCGCAATACATTTACATTATTATAAAGAGAGAGCCCAAACCTTTGAGGCGGGTAATCTCAGGAACCACAGCACAAATCACAACACCCAATACAGCATTGGATGGGCAGTTGCAGCAGAAGGACATAGGCTATACAGATGCCCACCATATACATTTGAAAGGTAAAAGAACCTTACCAGCAAAGTAGTCCCGCGTGGGCGGGGCGCGGCATGACGACAAAAAAAAGCGTTCCTTAAACGTGTGCGTTGTGCTGGGGCCATGTGCTGGGGGCGTGAACAAGGCCAATGGGCGTGGCAATTGCAATTGCGCGGCAGCAAGGGGTGTGGCAAATGGGCGCGACAACCGGCAACAATCGCGCGGCACATCCCAAAAAAAAACGTGCCTTGAGGGCGTGTGGAAAGCAAACGTGTGCGTTGGGCCGGGGGCGTGACCAAGGCCAATGGGTGCAGCAATTGTGCGGGAGCAAGGGGCGTGGCCAATGGGCGCGGCAATTGCCGGGGCTTAGGGGGGGGCAGACGCGACGGTCAACTCTGCATAAAGGACCGTGCCTGCGGGGACATTAACTGCAGCGTCTTCTGCGCGCTGTCACACACTCGACTCTCTGCATAAACGAATTGACACCAGGCGCACAACATCAACCAGGGCTGAAGCCGGGCTCAGGCGGGGGAGGACGCGACTAAGCGCGCCTGCTGGGACACTAACCTTTGAATTGACTGCACTTTCCCACATGCGCAGCGTCTCCAGGGCGCTGGCACCCACTCAACTCTCTGCATCAACGACTTTACACCACAAGCACAACATCAAACAAAACTGGAGCCGGGCCTCAAGCGGGGGATGACGCGATTCAGCGTGCCTGCGGGGACACACAATTTACAACTGAATGCACTTTCACACACGCTTACCTACGGAAGTGGAGTACATACACACTAGAGACATCTGCTAATACTTCTTACTCCGAGGTACACACAGTATCTGCACACACATGCCTAACTATTGTGACACTTCATGCTAAAAACGTTCTCTACTGCGAGATTTTCACATTTATCAACCATTTCTGCAAAACAGAAGAAGAGACTACAAAGTAAAATCACAGCCTTTATTTGAAAGGAAACTGCTAGGGAAGTAGAGGCAATGTTAGTCAATACCCTGCATTTAAATCATACCAGAAAAAAACTGGCACCATGCATTAAAGACCTCACAGGACGACTATAACCCATCATGCCCCATAGGTAACAAATTAGGTCATTTATTTTCTCCAACTCCATCAATTTGATGCAGGATCAAGTTTTGCCATATGAATTCCCAACATAGCATTCTTATCGACCAATAGAGAATGAAGGTCCCATGTGGGCACTGCCAGATGAAAATCTGGAAATGTGCTATTTTGACCATTTTCCCCATACACAGTAAGTGATAGCCCACATATCCCTTCAACCCCCTGCATATAGGCCTATTCCAAAGCCCACTGCCTCAGGTTACCATCTTTGATAATAAAATCTACTAGGCGCTAATGTTCTTGAAGATGCATTTCTTTTGTGCTGAATATGACGAGGCAGCTTGGGCAACGACAGAAAAGTAACTTTCCATAATTGCGAGACCAACACACACGCACACAGGACCAGTTGGTACATCTTTGACCGTTGCTTCATTTTTTATTTTGAAATGTTCCAAGCTTGCTCAGATGCAACCATGACAGCGTCTTGCAATGGTAACATCTGTTTTATCAGTTCCGTTCTCATATGTATTTTTAGAGAAATCTACGTTACAAATGTTCTTTGTTTATATTTTGTGGTCAAGCATGGCCAACCACCCGCCCAAGCACCTGACCATTTCTGTGTCCTAGGACATGCGGTTAGCCACCTGCACCAGAAAGGACGTCAATGCTGTGTAACCGCTCCGCATTCAACAGGTATAATAAGTCGAACACCTCACTTAGAACTCAGAGCTCTCCTTCTGTGTCCAACACACGCGTGGGTTCTCCAGCCGGCCGTTTATCCGATCTGGGACTTCAAAGACTATACTCAGATGGTAACTCCCAATCTAAATAACATTTTTCCCTTTTTTAATCTCTGATTATTCTCAATGTTTTGCATCCACACCCAATTCCTTGCACTTAAGGTCTCTTAAAATGATAAATCTTGCATGGCTAGTCCTCTCTAGAAAGGTTTGCCTCTAGGCACTAAATTTCACAGAATGTGTTCTGTATCTTTGATTCTCTAACTGATTTCAATTATGCCTCTTGACAGATTCTTGTTCCAGCCTGTCTTCTAGGCTCTTGTGCATTATAAAAGTGAACTTGAGTTTTATTCCTGACGGAGTGAAGTCCGGTTTTTAATGGTTTTTGTTTTAGCTAAATGAAATGATAAATGCATTTTCTGGTATTCTTGTGACTTAACAAATAAAGTGCCACTTCAACGCCATTTTTAGTCATCTCATATCTATCTTCCTTATTTCTCAGTGAAGAGGTGCTTCGGTGGCTTGTGACCACACCAGAAGGGCATGTTAATCCCATCTATCAGATTAGGATCCTGGAGCACTTGGCTCTGAAGTTTTTTGACATTCTGTTAAATTTTCTCTAAAGACGCAGGTTATGTCTATCATTGAATGGTTTTAACTACCTATATCACAGTACATAAGACTGAAAAAAACAATTTCTCCGGCAAATCATGCCTTCACTATTTGTGAATTGCCCTTCTTGTGGTGAAATGAAGGCGCAGACTGATCCATATTCAGTCTGTAGTATTTGTCTCCCTGCTTCTCGTCTTTCAGAGACATGCCACTACTGTCAGTAGTTTTCCAAAAGAACTCTGAAGGACAGAGAGAAGATCAGTCTGCACAGGCTACAAGAGAGAGGAAAGATAGGATCTTCAAGAGACCTTGGGAAGCAATCATTCTTCAAAGTACCCTCCTCTCATGAGAAGTCAGCACACAGAGGATGATCTGATAAGGCACATGAAAAACGTCATCCCTCTTTGACGTCGACAGGTAGGGGGTCGAAATCAGGGGAAATTCCTGTGTGATCGCAGTTGAAATCGACGTTGAGTGCACCCATGGAGACTCATCAACACTTGACGTTGAAGACTTAATTGTTGGCTAACCCATCATTGTCAGCTAAGCGGCTGTCGTCATACAAGGTCCTGTCAGGACATTCACTGTCAGCTCTGTGGATGCTGAAGTGACATCAGCTGTCGACTTCGAAGCACCCGCCAACATCAAAAGATACACCATCTGAAGATATACAATGGTAGTCGATGTTGAGATATCCTTCGTCGGAGAGGGATACCACTAACGTGGCATGGTGTTTGTCAACGTTGAGGTCAGACTTGTTGACGGCGTAAAAGCCACATATGTCACGGTCGACATTGAAGACCCCCATCTAAGAGACTATCGATGCCAAGAAGCAATTCCCACTCATGGAGGGGTGCAAATTTTGCCACCCGAATTGGTGGAGCCAGGGTCTCCGGCACCTCCTGCTGACCCACCTGTGAATCTTTCCCCATGTTGGCCTGAAAGTGAACATAAGTGGCGTGAACCTCCTCTGAACACCTCATATGGAAAGCAGCTTTTCTAGTAGCGATTACTTCAGCACGCAGGGTCAGTCTCTATGTGCGAAACAGCCCTACACATGCTAATAGGGTGGTCATGGTCAGTTTCCTCCCCAAGGTGGTTTCTGATTTCCACATAAACCAAACCATTTCTTTACCAACCTTCTTTCCTAATCCCTCCACCCCACCTCAGAAGGCTTATCATTCTTTAGATATCAAACAAGAACCCAAGTTTTACCTAGAAAAAACAAAAAGATATCAGACAATTTGACCATCTATTTGTAAACTATGGTCCCATGAGAACAGGCATAGCTTCCTCTAAGCAGACCATCTCTAGGTTGATAGTATCCTATTCCTTGTATTCCTACCACTTAGTCAGCAACCACTTGCCTGCCAAGCCTAAGGTCCATTCTACTAGGGGCAAGGCGGCAATAGCTGCTCTACTGAGAATTGTCCCCAATTCTGAGATTTGCAAGGCTGCAACATGGAAATCAGTACACACTCTTACCAAACATTACTGTCTAGACTCAAACAGATACTCAAATAGGGCAGGCCTCTTTGAAATCTTTTTTGATAATTGTAACAGCTGCTTTTGAATGTTCTGGATTCTTCCAATGGTGTATGGGATGGGCTAGCTATTCTGTTCAATGTTTATTTCTATTGATGAAAATCCCCTGGAAGAGAAGGATGAATTGCTTACCTGTAATCCTAGTGCTCTTCCTGGGGAATCCTCATCAAAGTAATAAGCAACGCTTTGTCCTCCCGGGACAAATCTTTCATACAGCAGCTTACAAATCCTTTGTCCTGTTTTCCATGTCATCGTAAAAAAAGACCTGACCTAATTGTCACCTGTGGTGCATGATGGGATAGAAGGGTTCCTCAGAGGTCTTGAAGGCATGGTGCCAGGTATCTTGTTATGATTAAAATGCAGCGTATTGGCTAACATTGCCTTTCATTCCCTTGCAGTATCCTTTCAAATAAATGCTGTGATTGCACTTTGTGGTCTCTTTTTCTGTTATGCAGAAAGAGTTGATAATTGTGTGAAATTTGTGAATGAAAACTCATTGTAATTAGGTCATGTTTATCCTTTTCTTTCGGCTCTGTATATATATATATATATATATATTCCAAAATTCCCCAACCGTATCTGATTGAGGAGCCAGCACTCGTTATCGTGGGGGTTCTCATTTACTGCGTAGGTTACAGCAGACACATGGACATAACAGGGATGCGTTTCGGCAGTCACGCTGCCTTTCTGAACCTGAAATGCGCCATATTGGTGCTTCTATTTAAAGCATACACATCACTAAAATTGAAGATGCACTACACTCCGCAACGATTGGGTAAATACAAGCATGTGGGCTAATGGCAATTCATTTGTGACAGCATAATCACTTTTACTCAGAAAAAAAGCGTCAATTATGCAAACCAAATTGCTTCAGGATTATTTACTGTCTGTGCAACTGCGCGTTCTGCCCTCCAGTTCGTCTCATTTAAAAAAAACTCCCATCATGCCTTATAATGTTTCATGCAGAATCCGGACTGGATTAATACAAGTGCTCCAGCTGCAGATAAAGGCATCGTCATAATGTATTTCTTTTCAAATCCAAAAGCACGCATTTTACAATTTTGAATAAATATATTTCAAGCATAATCGACCACCTTCATATTTCATCAACTCTTAAAAGGACATGTGTCTCCAAGGGCAGCCTGCTTTAAACTCCGAAACAGCTCACTATTGAAAACCAAAGGTCCAAATACACTGGTGGAAGACTAACAGTGGCGATTTCATAAAACTTCAAATCCACATGTCTAGTGTAACCAATTCCGATAAGCAACAGTATGGTCCCACGAGACCACCGCTCTACTGAAAATTGTACCCAATTCTCAGATTTGCAAGGCTGCAACACTGAAATCAGTACACACTCATACCAAATATTACTGTCTAGACTCAAACAGATTCTCAGTTAGGGAAGACCTCTTTGGAATCTTTTTTGATAATTGTAACATCTGCTTTTAAATGTTCTGGATTCTTCCAATGGTGTATAGGATTGGCTAGCTATTCTTTTCAATGCTTATGACTTTTGATGAGGATCCCCTGGACGAGAAGGATGAATTCCTTACCTGTAATCCTAGTTCTCTTCCAGGGGAATCCTCATCAAAGAAATAAGCAACGCTCCCTCCTCCCGGGACAAATCTTTCATGCAGCAGCTTACACACCGTTTGTGCTGTTTTCTTTGTCATCGTAAAAAACAGACCTGACCTTATTGGCTCCTGCGTTGCATGATGGGATACAGGGGTTCCTCAGAGGTCTTAAAAGCATGGTGCCAGGTTCTTGTTATGATTAAAATGCAGCCTATTGGCTAACATTGCCTTTCATTACCTTGCAGTTTCCTTTCAAATAAATGCTATGATTGCACTTTGTGGTCTCTTTTTCAGTTTTGCAGAAAGAGTTGATAATTGTGTGAAAGTTTTGAATGAAAACTCAGTATAATTTAGGTCATGTTTATCCTTTTCTATAGGCTGTGTATATATTATATTTTATATATATATATATATATATATATATATATATATATATATATATGCATACATATTCCACCACCACTTCACTAATAACCCCTGCTTCTTGATGCGGCGCGTTCACCCCGGGTTCACGACCCCGTCAATACCCCAAATCACTTCTTACGGCCAATGGGATGCCCCGAAATTGAACCAGGTTGTGGCTCAATTTAAATCCAACGTGTTTTATTCTGCAACACAAGTAGCAAAAATCGCCCGATGAGTATCTGAGCTATGGCTCCTTGATCACGGGTCAGGTTATGTTTGCCATGCCAGCACATGAATACACCATGTGATACATTTAAGATCACAAAATAAAGGTAGGTGTCTCCTGTGATGCCTGTTTTGCATTGAATACTTCGGCATTTTGTAATATTTTAATTACCTCTTGTACAAGGACACTTGTGCATCATTATGTACTGTGCTTCACATACAAATTAAGCCAAATGGACAATTTCACATTTCTGTACCTCTGGAGGAAGAATGTTTTACATATCATTGCAGTTACTAAACAGTGTATCCAATGTGTTCTGATGTAATCTTACACAATCGATTGGCTCCTGCATTTGGATGCCGCTCGTACATAATTTGTAGCCCCCAACGTCACATTCAGTGTTTAGGCGCAAATTGCCTGTGTCTTCTCAAATTCCTGGCTACATTACCATATATCCACATCAGTTAACACAGTACAAAAAAGATTTCAACAACCTCAATGATGCACATAATTATGCCCAAGTGGGCGAATATCTCCGTCCCACCTATTGTTCCAACCAAACAAAATCTCTACCGTACCACTTCCTGACCAAAGGAGAAACCCACTGGGCTAGATACCATTGGCTTTTTAGCTGTTCTTCTTTGACCTTTGGTATCAGGAGCTCCTACAGAATAAAAAGATAAAATTACAGTGCACCCCTCATAGTATACTAGCTCTCTAAAAACAAACAAAAAAAGCCAAACTAACAACCCTTAATTTTAGAGAAAAGTGAAGGGAGGGCAGAGGAAAACGAAAAACAAACTTAAAATATCACAATCCTAAAGATCAATCTGTAGCTATAAAAAGTGCTCTATCATACGGGGAATATTTAGGATCCGCCCAGGTGGACTGATAGTTCTTCATCCATGTGCACCCCCAGCCCCCCCCTCACCCCCCAAGATGTAAGGTCTTGTAACTAATAATCGATTTCGACTCAAATCTTCTCAATTCCTGAGTCCTATTCCCTCCTTTTTTTCAAATTGGGATTCTGTTCAACACTCACATTTTTAAAGACTGATGTTTTTATCATGTTCTTGTTTGAAGTGATATGCAATTGGGTATTGTTTATCTTCATTAGTGATTGCTCTTATGTGCTGCCAATATAATGTTTATCACAGGGGCAGCACAAAGCATAAACATAAAAATCTGAATTGCATGCAAGACCATTGTCTACCAACCACATCCTGTCCTAAGTGCATTTTCTGAGCATATGTAGGGCACACTTCAACTCAGATCCCGACTGGACTTGAAGGAGAACCGAAGGACTGCCTTGTTGCACTGTGGAAAAGAGAGGCTATGGACGGCACCTGCTGAACCTGGTGGCTAGCAAAGGAGAAACACTGCCTACCTTGTCCTGCTTGAGGAGAAGTCACCTCCAGAGCCCAGCCAAAGCCAAGAAACACCAAGGATCATTGAGCTGACCTCACAGCACAGGGACACAACAGCTGAAAAGCCTGCTGGACCAATTTTGTTTGTGCACTGGGCTTATACATATCCAATAAGTAATCTTGTTTGGAGGTATTTCCATACAGTAGGAAAACCCAAGGATAATATAAAGGATATAGGGCCACATGCATCAAAGTCCGGATTTGTGAATCCTAAATAGCAAATTTTAAGAAATCGCTATTAAAGATTTGCAAATCCCTATGCATGTAGGAATCACAAAAAAATGCGATTCTTACAAATTCCTTAATTGCAACTCGCAAATTCTGAGTCGCAATTAAGGAATTGCTTCATATTCATTCCTATGGGCCTAGAGACCCATAGGAATGAATGGGAATTACATGCACAATTTGCGAGTACCAAATAGGTACTCGCAAATTGCGCATGCAATTTCAAGGGTGCCAAAAGGACACCCTGTTGCACCCTTGAAATTGAGATGTTACCACATGTTGTGCACATTCATGCCCCAAGGGCATGTGTGTGTGTAACATGAAACTTTGAAAAATGCACTTTAGTGCATTTTTCAAAGTTTTTGCAAATTACCATCACGTTCAGATTGATGGTATTTTGCGATCCCTAATTGCGAATTTGCAATTTGAAATTGCATCATGTATTGCATTTAAGGAATCGCAAATTTAGCGATTACTTAAGTTGAGAATTTGCATTTGGGTTGATAAGTCCCAAATGCAAAAATACCGGACGCAAAGGGGCAGATTCTTCTAATCTGCCCGTTTGCGATCGGTATTTTCCTTGATGCATGTGCCCCAAAGTAAAACCTCAGGAAGCCTGCTGGTGCAAGTTTGCAGGCCACAGTCTTCAACCCGCTGCCAACCGCCGCCGTGCAGCACCAGGGACCAAGACCCGATCCACAAAGTTGCACCAGAGTTCATTGAGCCTGGCAGTATTGTCGGAGTGCAGCTGGGTCTCCTAGAAGACAAATTATCGTCCCAGGAATGATTGGCCTGTGATTGCGAAACTGAATGACCGGTAGTCCAGTGACGACTACACTTCAGCCAGCACTGAGAGGACTTCGAGCAACATTAACCCTGTGAACAGGACTGCATTATCCCCTTCGTGGACCGATGCATAGTCACAGCGAAAACTCCTATCGATTGCATCACATCCACAGCATCCTTTGAGCATTTTCAGCATCCTTCATCCCTTGCCTCAGGACCACTTACGTAGGAAAGCCCTGCATCGGATAAAAGTGCCTGGAACTGACTGAAGACTGCTTCACCTACTGAGGTAACGGTTTCTAAGGACCTGACTCATCCCCCTGACTGCCTCTCTAATTAAGTTTGTTGCCTAAAGTGACTCGAAATTACCACATTCCAACTAGCCCAAACTTTTGGGTGATAAACTTTTTGAGTGTCGAATTTGTTGAACTTGCCTAAGCTTGTTAACAGTTAAGTTAAGTAACCTGATTTACTTTGTAAATTCTAAATCTCCGAACCCTCCGGTGGATCTTTTTCATTGTGGTGTCTGAAAATCTAGTCTATTTTTATAAATTGCTATTGTATTTTTTTTAGCGTCTTGTATATTTTTCTTTAATTGTTTTGGGTCTGTTTAAATGCTTTACACTTGTTCTTTTGTGTTAGCCTTGCTGCTCAGAGCAACAGCTATCTTGGGTTGAGCTGGAGGTTTGACAAACAAAACCCAAGGGTCTTAAATGTGATTTTGCACAACTACACCATATAATACACCCCATTTTCGCACAATAAACTTATGTATGTCTCTAGCTCAGATGACTGACAATAATATTGCCTGAGAATGTGTACATAAATTGCATTTTTTTCCAGCATAATTGAGATAACTGACACATAATTTGGTCCTCCTTTCTGCATTCTTCTAGTAACCACGGCATTGGTAAAGTTCTGCACAGTGGTTTGAGGTCTGTCATTGTGATGACGAAATCTATATTTCACAAGGAACTGTGAAATATGTTCCATATTTCACTCTTTTCTGTGAAGTGTGTCTGTTTATCCCACTGCATTTTGAGCAATAAAAACACCCAAATGTGTAGTAGTATTTGTGCATATGTTTTTTACACAGTGGCAGTAGCCTTTGAGTAGTTATGGTTCAGCTACACCTTCAATTGGAAAGTCATTTTTGTTTACCAGGAACTTTTGACCTCATGAATGAATTTTCAACATACCTGACAGTCACTTGGCGTAGTCAGCTAAATTCCGGTATTCCAATTTTTCTGTAGATTCGTGGAGGGAAGCTTCGGGGGTGGCTGGGAATAGAAAAGATGTATTCGAGGCATGTGGGCTGCTAAATTCATATCTTTTGCATAGATCGCCGCCTAGTGTTGGGTCCGGATGATCGCACATTGTTGTCCTGGAAGAGTCTTCGAAGTATCCTGAGATAGGTGGCTCCTCCCCTGGACTACAGTGCGCATGGGCATCGGCTCCATCCCCAGATTGTTTTTTTCCGCCATTGGGTTCGGATGCGGTCTCGACGTCTCTCTGTCGGAACCGAGAAAACTAGCTTCTTTAAGGCCAAAAGGCCTTCGTTTCATTACGTCGGTATTGTTTGCATACGGTCTCGAGTTCTTCCGTCTCTTTGAGTCGGAATCTGCGGAGTCGTATCACTCTTCGGACATCGAGGCCTTCTCATCGCAACACGACCACAACTTTTCAACATGGAGCGGAGCCCGTTTAAATACTGTCCCGTCTGTGGGTCCAAATACCCACATATCGACGTGCACCCGGTCTGTAACAAATGCCTCTCGCCAGACCATAACGAGGACAACTGAATGGCCTGCTCCAGATTCAGGTCAAAGAAGACGCTCAAGCTTCGGCGCGCGGTGCGCCTTGAGGCCAGGCAAGCGGCCCCGGCACCAGATAACATCTTCGGCGAGTCGGAAGAAGAGGGCCTAAGCCATCATCTTGAAATCTCACCGCCCGCGACGGAGGTCGAGGCCGATCCCGAAGACAACGACGGGGTCGTGGATCAAGACCTTGAATACGTCGACGAGGTAGGGGACGTCGAAGAAGTTTATGGGGCCGCGGAAGATAGCTCAGGGGATGAGCTATGCCCCGAAAGTTACGTGGATCAGGCTCGGGTCACGGGATCGCCACTCGGCCTTACCCAAGACCCTGCACCGCAAGCCACGGCCCCGCCTTCAGGCCCGGCCACGGACCTACTTGCTACGCAGCCGGTATCGAAACCAAAACTGAAAGCATCGGTATCGACTACGCCTAAAATGGCCGACCCGAAATCGAAACCGAAACTACCGGATTCGAGTGCACCTAAGATGGCGGTCGTTCCACCAAAAACACCAAAGCCTGCTACCTCCATCGGCTCCGTCGGCCTTCGGTCCACAGAAGTCGAAGAAAACTGTCGATTCGACAGTGCCGAAGTCATCGGCGGAGGAGGCATCCTCTAAGAAGGTCGTCCGGCACGGGTCGACCGGGGCGACGCCGGCGAAGTCCACAAAAGTCGGCGACAGGCATGCAGTGCCGACTGGGACGCCGTTAGTTGGACGCGTGGTTGAGACGGAGTCTGCAAAATCACACGGATCGAAGAGCGGAGGCTCAACACATAAGTCCAAAGACTCTGTGTCTACGGCTGCAGCATCGACGTCTAAGATTCCCAAGGGACCACAGGACGTCGGAACCGAGGGCAAGGTGAGGGCCTCCTCGTCGGCGCCAAGTGCCGCTGTGAGTGACGCATCCCTCATCACCACTTCACTCCAAAGGATTCGGGATAAGGCCTCTGCGACGTCGGCTCCGGCGCCGTCGCACCAGAAGCCGATGGACATGCCGGCGAAGCCTGCTAGCAAGCTTCTATTCATTCTGCCGCCAAAGGAGGCACCAAAGGCTTTTGCGCCAAAGACGGCGCCAAAGACATCGGACACTTCCGCGTCCACTGGACTATTGGGGAGACAACTCGACTCAGGAGACGATTCTGAGCGTTTTGTCGACGCAGACACGGGCAAGTTGACCCTTTACAAGCGGAAGATCACTTCCCAACCAGTGGACTCCTGTGTTATCCCACTGAAGAAGAAAAGGCCTGCACAGGACGTTCCAACCCTGGTTGAACCTATCCAGCCTCCTCCTAGAAAGAGTCCAACACCTTCCCCCGACCACTCTGAGGGGGAGGAATATGGACAAGATGACCAGTACACTTTCCCCATCAATGACCCCGATGCACAACAGGATTCCTATGACGACATAGGTGACCAGGGAATCCAACATGTGGGGCAAGACCCACAGCCTTTCAGTGCACGTGCATCCCCAACAGAGGACTCTGCAGGATTTCATGCACTCATTGAACGGGCAGCTGCTAATCATGATGTGGACATGCATGCTGACCCAGTGGAGGAAGATTTTCTATTTGACACTTTTTCAGTCTCTGAGAGGACTGTCAAGACACTTCCTATGCTCAAAGGTGTCCTTAAGCATGCTGCGGAAATCTTTAAAGAGCCTACCAGGGCGAGGGTGGTCAATCCACGCATCGAGAAGAAATACAGACCAGCACCTGCAGACCCTGCATACATTCGGGGACAGTTGCCACTAGACTCTCTTGTGGTCGCAAATGCCCGCAAACGGGCAAACTCCCAGACAACGGGTGAAGCTCCTCCCCCAGACAAGGAGTCTAAAGTGCTTGAGGCAGGGGGCAAGAGAGTAGCTGCGCAGGCTGCTAATTTCTGGCGTATTGCGAACACACAGGCGCTATTGGCACGTTATGATAGGGCGCATTACGACACCCTAGAGCAACTTTTACAACACCTACCTACGCAGTTTCAAGAGGGTACCAAACTGCTTATAGAGGAGGGAAAACTCATCTCCAACGCAGCAATAAAGTGTGCACTTGATGCCGCAGACACAGCAGCTAGGGCTATTAACACTAGCGTCATGTTGAGACGACAAGCGTGGCTGCGCATATCTGGGTTTAAACCAGACATTCAAACAACCATACTCAATCAGCCCGTCAATCCTGATAGACTGTTTGGTCCTGATGTTGACACCACCCTCGAAAAGATTAAGAAAGACAACGAAACAGCTAAGTCTATGGGGGCCCTTCAATCGCAACAATTCCGGGGCAACACTTTTCGTCGCTCAGGTGCACGTGGAGTCACCCGAGGACAGATGGGTCAACAATCACAGTTCACTAGAGGTGGAGCACAGTCCTCGTACCCCAAGCAGAATAAAGGGGGTTATAGAGGAAACAGCACCAGAGGACGTGGCAGAGGAAACAACAACTCCCGTTCCTCTGCCCCCAACAAACAGTGACTCTCTGTCACTGCCCCCCGACCATTTAACACCTGTCGGGGGGAGACTCCAGCAGTTCCTGCCAGTCTGGACAAACATCTCCACAGACAGGTGGGTACGGCAACTTGTCCAGTACGGTTATTGTCTAGAGTTACAGTCCACTCCACCCAACATTCCACCAAGGCAACGGCCTATGTCCGCAGAGCACTTGCACTTATTGCAGCAAGAAGTATTGGTGATGCTGCAAAAAGGCGCAATCGAGCTCGTGCCAGTGGAGGAGGAAGGCACAGGGGTCTATTCCCTGTACTTCCTTATTCCAAAGAAGGACGGATCTCTCAGACCCATTCTAGATCTGCGTCCCCTCAACCTGTATATACTATCAGAACATTTCCATATGCTTACACTGCAACAGATTCTTCCCTTGCTGAACCAAGGGGACTTCTTGGCAACCTTAGACCTCAAGGATGCTTATTTCCACATACCGCTACACCCGTCCCACGGAAAGTATCTCAGGTTCACTATCCAAGGCAGGCATTATCAGTTCAAAGTCCTACCCTTCGGAGTGACCACAGCCCCAAGAGTGTTTACCAAGTGTCTGGCGACGGTAGCGGCGCACCTCAGGAGGCAGAACATCCATGTCTACCCCTACCTAGACGACTGGCTCGTTCAAGCCAAGTCGGAACAACAGTGCGCCGCGGACATGTCGACTACCATTCACCTCCTTCACAATCTGGGCTTCTCGCTGAACTACCCAAAGTCGCACCTTCAACCGGCACATGTCCGGCAGTTTCTGGGCGCGACGATCAATACCCTGACGGCCATGGCTCAGCCAAACAGGGTCAGGATAGACAGCATGCAGTCTCTAATCCAAAAGTTCAGACCACAACACTCGCTTCCAGCGAGAGTGTTCATGCAGTTGATTGGCATGATGGCCTCCTGCATCTTCATAGTCCCTCACGCAAGGTTACATATGCGTCCGCTCCAGGAGTGCTTAGCAAATCAGTGGACACAGGCTCAGGGACAATTGACAGACCTAGTGTTGGTTACCGGTCGGGCGTACAACTCTCTGCATTGGTGGAATCCACACAACCTTTGCAAGGGCCGACCGTTCCAAGAGCCAGTGCCACAGATTATCCTGACAACGGACGCATCTCTCCAGGGATGGGGAGCTCATCTGCTCACTTACACAGTGCAGGGACTATGGACGACGCAGCAACAGAAGATGCACATCAACTATCTGGAACTGATGGCAATCTTCATGGTGCTCAAGTCCTTCAATGTACATCTGTGCAACAAGGTAGTGTTAGTCCGGACGGACAACATGACAGCGATGTACTACATTCAAAAGCAGGGAGGCACCCACTCGCCGCAGCTGTCTCATCTGGCTCAGAGCATGTGGAAGTGGGCCATTCAGAGGAACATTTTCCTCATGGCAGAACACCTCCCGGGCAAGGACAATCAGATGGCGGATCTGCTCAGCAGATACAGCCATCAAATGCACGAGTGGGAGTTACATCCGTCAGTACTCCGCCCGTACTTCCAGCAGTGGGGTCATCCGGAGATAGACCTGTTTGCCACAAACGAAAACGCAAAATGCCAACACTTTGCCGCCAGGTTCCCTCACCCACAGTCTCAGGGGAATGCGATATGGATGAACTGGTCAGGCAAATTTGCGTACGCTTTTCCACCAGCCCCTCTGATACCGCTGGTGGCAAGAAAACTAAGGCAGCACTCGTTGACACTCATCCTAGTTGCTCCAACGTGGGCACGCCAAGCATGGTACACCACGTTTCTGGAACTCTCGGTGGTGCCGCATCAAAGGCTGCGCCTAACGCCCAGGCTTTTGACGCAGAACCATGGAGACATTCAGCATCCAGATCCGCAACTGCTCAACCTGGCGATCTGGCTCCTGAAGTCCTAGAGTTTGGCTACCTTCACCTACCTCCAGAATGCATGGACATCATCAAGGAGGCAAGGAAGCCGACTACCAGAGCATGCTATGCTGCAAAATGGAAGCGTTTCGTCCTTCACTGTACAGCCAATAACATAAACCCGCTAGATGCATCTATCCCTAACATCATTTGCTATCTGTTACATCTTTACAAGTGCAATCTAGCCTACACTTCCATTCGGATACATCTATCTGCCATAGCAGCTTATCTTCAGAACAGGCAACATCTCTCTGTCTTCAGAGTGCCTGCCATTAAGGCCTTCCTTGAAGGTCTGAAACGAGTCATTCCCCCAAGAACACCGCCAGCTCCGGTGTGGAACCTCAATGTGGTCCTCACCAGGCTGATGGGACCACCTTTTGAGCCACTGCACTCGTGTGAACTCCAGTTCCTAACATGGAAAGTGGCTTTCCTTATTGCTATCACTTCACTGAGACGTGTCAGTGAGCGGCAAGCGCTCACGATCCAAGAGCCATTCATACAAATTCATCCAAATAGGGTGGTACTACGTACTAACCCCAAATTCCTTCCGAAGGTGGTGTCACAGTTTCATCTCAACCAAACTATTGACTTGCCTGCATTCTTCCAAAACCCACAGGTTGCGGAAAGAATGCTCCATACTTTGGACGTTAGGAGGGCGTTGATGTACTATATTGACAGGACACAACACTTTCGGAAGACAAAACAACTTTTTGTTGCCTTCTCGCCACAGCACAAGGGCAACCCTATTTCCAAAGCAGGAATAGCCAGATGGATTGTTAAGTGCATCCAGATCTGCTATCAAAAGGCTAAACGCACCTTAACAATACCCCCAAGGGCGCACTCCACACGCAAATTGGGGGCATCCATGGCTTTCCTGGGGAACATTCCTTTAGAAGACATTTGTAGAGCAGCCACATGGGTTACACCACATACCTTTACAAAACACTACTGTGTTGATGTGCATTCCAAACAGCAAGCAGCTGTTGGGCAGGCTGTTCTCAAGACACTTTTTCAGGTTTCTGCAGCTGGCACGGGCAACCGCCGCTAATGGAGGGACTGCTATATATTCTATGCAAAAGATATGAATTTAGCAGCCCACATGCCTCGAACTGAATATGCTACTTACCAGTATGCATCTGTTCTTGGCATGTAGGGCTGCTAACATTCATATCGCCCACCCTCCTCCCCGGTGCCTGTCGCAGCTGCAGACATACTCTTGCATTCAATCATTAGCATGGACATCCTTTACACTTTTCACTCCATCCCTGCCACAATGGCTAAAAACAATCTGGGGATGGAGCCGATGCCCATGCGCACTGTAGTCCAGGGGAGGAGCCACCTATCTCAGGATACTTCGAAGACTCTTCCAGGACAACAATGTGCGATCATCCGGACCCAACACTAGGCGGCGATCTATGCAAAAGATATGAATGTTAGCAGCCCTACATGCCAAGAACAGATGCATACTGGTAAATAGCATATTCATTCCCCATTTTAGCTACATTCATAACTTTTGCTTTGACACACAACCCAAACCACCAGACGGGTTTACGCCAAACATGGCATGAAGTAGAATTTTAGTCAGGAAGCGTATTTTATTGATTTGGTGTAAACCGTTCATTCGTTTTTGAGATGTAAGAGTCTACAGAATTTGCCGAGTGAGCTGTAAAGCTGGATTAACACTTGTGTATATCTAGGCCATTCAAAATCCTTAATCTTGTTTTGCAACTCTAACCAGTCAAATATTTAATTTTTTGTCAAATGTGATTGGCTGGAGAAGGGGGAGCGCCTTGAAAATTGCTAGCAATTCCGATACATTATTTTTGTGCTCTAAAAAAAAATCAACAGCTATGGGGGACGGGCACTTTCAGAATTGTGATACCGAAGATGCATTACTAGCAGTGCAGAAGACTCAAGTTGGTAAGAAATTGTGTTGAAACGGGCGTGTGATTTACAAATCAAAAAACGATCATGTACTTGCAAGTCACTGTTAATGGTGCCAGATTCGATAACTATCTTTTGAATGACTTGCAGTGCAATTATGATTCACAACTTTTGATTGGTGGGGTAAATGTATGTGTGTGTTGTTGGTTGTCTTGTTTTGTTGACACTTTTATGATCCATAGAGAACAAAATAAAGTTCTTTGATGATGACGATTGGTGGGGTAAGAAACAGACATGGGGACACACGTAACGATCCTCTTGGTGGGACCTAGATACATGGAAAACACAAGGCTGCTGGCAGCAGGTTGGTTTTTGCTCAGAGCTTATGTCTGTGCGCAGCGGGAGTTGGCTGACAATGTTGGGTTAAGGTTAGGGGATGGCCAGAGGCAAGGCCCTGCAGCCACCTCCTGCTGAGCATGGCCAAGGCTGTGTGCCATGCATGTTGGCTGCCTGTGTTAGTGTAGGCGCAGGGACTGGCCTCAGGACAGGCCATTTGGCCCCTTTGGTTAATGTGCCGCGATGGTTTGGAAATTAAGTATATCCTAACAAAATGAAATTCTCTGTAAAGACCACAGTTAAAAAACTGAGTTATGACTTTGGCTCAAGCTTGGAAACCATGTAAATTCACCAGTTATCGTTATCAATACACACAACACACAACAAGACAAATCCGGAGTGTTACTGGCTTGGTTAGCCAACCGAGGTAGACAAGGGACAGTTGTATTAGAATTATGTAGTCCAACTGGGGAAGTTTGTTATACACAGCAAGGAATTAATGATCAGTTTCTTGCCTATTATACTGATCTTTACCAGAGCAAGGTAGCACTGCATGATCGGATCCTTAACGAGGTTTATAGCTGCAGCAGATCTTCCTACAATAGACATGGAACAGGCGGAGCTGTTGGGTCAGGATATAGCTATTGGGGAGGTACGATAGGCGATCAAGCACATGGCACGAAAAAAGACTCTTAGGGCGGATGGCCTACTGATTGAGCTTTATCTTACATCGATCTCCTAGCTCCTAAGTTAGTGACACTTTATAATGACACGAAGCGAGCAGGACAGCTGCCCGTCACCACTGACGAAGCGATTATTTTTCCATTGCTGAAGTCAGAGAAACCGCCCTCGGATAGGACTGCATATGGCCCACTGTCTATGCTCACCACTGACTACAAGATTTTAAGTCTGATCTTGGCAACCCAATTACTCCCACACATGGTTCACTTAATACATAGGGACCAAGCGGGATTTATTCCGACCAGGAAGACGGCCATCAATGTGAGACACCTGCTTCGTATCTTAGATGTTGACACTACCCGAAAGAATCCGCTGCTATCTTAGCGGCAGACATAGAGAAGGCAGTCAACAGTTTGAATGGCCCTATTTGTTTCAGGTCATGCGGAGTTTCGGCTTGGGGGATACTTTTGTGGCTTGGACAGCTTTATTGTACAATCATTCCACCGCTAGGGTTAAAACGGGCCGATTGATGTCAGATGCCTGTTTCGGGAGCCATGGGACGAGACAGGCTGTCCAATTTCCCCACTATTACTTGCCCTGGCCATGGAGCCGCTGGAGGCCCAAGCCAGAACTGGACTACGATATCCTGGGCTTCGCATGCATGGTCATACTCCCCAAATTACGCTTTACGCCGATGACCTTCTCTTGTTTCTAGCTAAAACAGCGGATGCCCTTTTTGGCATAAAGAATCTACTGCATGACCTGGGCACTGTTGCTGGAATCAAAGTGAATTGGGCGAAGTCTTGCCTGTTTCCCGCCGCCCCACTGGCTGAAGGCCCGTCAGTTACACACTGGGTGCAATGGGAACGCCAATTCCTGATGTACCAGGGGACTCGAATATATTATACCCAAACTTATTTACTGGAGGGTAATGTGGGGAGAGCCATCCGAAGCCTTAAGAGCTATCTTGAGTTTTGGGGAATGCTCCCTCATTCGGTGGCCGGCCGAGTGGCCCTCCTTAAGATGGTGTCCTTCCCCAGGCAGCTGTATTATTTGAGGACCTTGCCTGTTTGGATTCCAGCATCGATTTTTGAACAACTTCAATCAATGATTATTGGGTTTCTCTGGGCTACGGGAAGGCAGAGGCTGGCGTTGAAAATACTAATGAGACCGAAATCAGAGGGTGGACAGTAGCATCAGAATTTCGAGGGCAGGCTGTATATGATGGAGGGCGGACCTCTAGGCAGACACTCTCCCAAATTATCTTACAATTGCTGTTGCGGCTTAAGTCACTTACTAACGAGTTGCGGACGTTTCAGCTTTGTTGGAACAGGAGTCAGAGAAGAGCGCAGATCGCCCGTCTCTATGCCCCTTAGAGCCTCCTGGCCATGTGTACTGCTATACCGCATGGGCGTAACTCGACTGTGCTGACCGACTGGGCGGAGAACGGTCTGATTACATTGGGGGATTTATATGAGGTTAACACCTTGCTTCCCTTTGGTGCATTGCAGGAACGGTCCGTCCTGTCTCGCAGGGACTTTTTGCTTCATTCGGCGCTCACTGCTGCAGTTCAAAAACATTGGAGAGAGGGACTGAGTGAACCTCAGACTTCAATGGCCTGCCAGTACGTAGTGTTAGCAGCAGGAACCTTTAAAGCAGTCACCTGTCTTTATCGGCGTATGACCCATGAGACAGACTCCATTACTGACACTACGGCAAAAATGGGAGGAGGACTGGGCTGAGCTAGCTGAACGGGTGTGGAAAAGAACTTGAAATGCTTGCTTCCAACTGGTGCAGTTCTACATACTATACAGTGCGTACCTTACCCCAGCCAAAATGAATAAATATTTCAACACAAATTCGTCAATGTGCCCCCGATGCAACACGGATGGTGCAGATTTTCTTCACATGATGTGGGATTGCCCCCAGATTGAGACCTACCGGGAAACGCTTGTTACACTATTGCAGGAAATCACAGACTTGGGCCTTCTCTTGGCGAAAAGAGACAATACAGCCCATTGGAAATCCAAGATGGCCCAAGCGTTCAGAGATGGAAGACTGACCTCCTTAAATGGGCGGAATGTGAGGAAACCGTTAGAGTACAGCTAGCTAAATGGGCAAATAGTGAGAAAGCTCTAGAAGCAGCAAGGGCTTGGGATAATTTAGTAGTCTTGCTAAAAATCCCAGACGCTAATCCGAATGATCGCTCTATATTCTATTATTTCATGTATGTACCCCTTGTATCTCTAATTATATCTTTCTCTGACGCTGAGTGAATTCACTGTTGATTGATGCAGTATACCGTCATTGTACTCACTCGTCATGCACCTTACTGTTGGCATAATTATTGATTATGCATGATACGCCGGGGAAAGGGGAAGGATAAGTGGGAGGGCAGGGAGTTCGTCTAGTAGTAGCAAGGATGCGGCAAGAGAGTTTCTTACATTGTCCTCAACGCCACTTGGTTGCTACTAATATATTCGCTTTCTAAGTTCTTGTTGACATATGCTGCTGTTGTAATGCAGAGTGAAACACAATGTATGTTGGTCAAAGCTATGTCACCTGCCCTTGGGTGCGACCATGTCATATTCTCATTCCGTGAGCACCTGCTTGCCTATATATCCCGATGATGATTGCATTGTTTTGTTTTGGAAACAATAAAAACATATGTTAAACAAAAAATCAATATACACAACACACGTCCTAACTCGTGTCACCTGCCTTGCTCAACACACCAATATTTTAAGTGCACAGAAACAAAGAAAAGAACTACATGGTGGTGGCATGAGTTATGGTGTGTTGCGTGTGTGGTTAGCCATAATAGGCGAAATTAGGTGTTTTTCAAAATCATAGTAAATGGTTTAGTTCATGTTTAACAAACACAAACCTGAAAAGGCTCTGAAATTCGCTGGTTATGTTATGCCGTGCCCAGTGCATAACTCACCCCTCACATCATGTTTTGCTCTTTATAGACAGCTAATTTTCCTGTGAAGTGGTGTATTGAGCTTGATGGGGCAGCTTGAGTTATGGTGTGCTTAGTGTGTTTTATACCATAACTGGTATGTTTCTGTGCGTTTTTGAGTTTGTGTTTGGTGTACTGTAATAGGTTTCTGGCACATACAACAAAAATTTCATTTGTGGTTCCTTATTAGCTAAATATAAGGATTCACTAATAAGGAATCACAAATACCTATGCATGTAGGAATCCCTAACAAAAAAGCGATTCCTAAACATTACTTAATTGTGACTCGCACATTGCGAGTCCCAATTAAGGAATTGCTACCCATTCATTCTTATGGGCCTAGAGGCCCTTAGGAATCAATAGATATTGCATGCGCAATATTCGAGTAACCAATAGGTACTCGCAAATTGCGTATGCAATTGCAAGGGTGCCAAAAGGACTCCCTGTTGCACCCCTGAAATTGATATATGAACACATGTTGCACGCACACATGCCCCAAGGGCATGTGTGTGTGTAACCCGCAACTTTGAAAAATGCACTTTAGTGCATTTTTCAAAGTTTTCACTAATTACCATCAGGTATAATTTTCTGGTAATTAGCGGACCCTGATAGCAGAATCTCTATTTTAAATGGCATCTTATATTGCATTCAAGGCATCCAATTTACAGTTCCTTAAATTAAATCGCAATTAGCGATTTTGGGATTTGAAATGATGTATCCCAATTAAAAAATACCGGTCGCAGAGGGGAAGATTCTGAGAATCTCCCATTTTGCGACCGTTTTTTTCCTTGATCCATGGGCCCTTTAACTTTAAAGTGTTTTTTTCAGTGAATTGTACTCACGGCATTGCCCTGGCATGCACCTATTTAGCTCTGCAAACATCTTAGGCTGTGTGCAGTGGCTATTGGCCACAACGTCTGACCTTAGGCCGAACGTCGTCGGTCTGTGCATCCTGCAAGGAACTTCTCATGAAAATCGTAATCAAAAGGCTGCCATTTTGTATTCAGAAACAGGCACAACATTTCTGAAAATCATGATTTTACTGTATCTAGCATTTTATTTTTCTCTTTTACTCCGCCCGCCCCGCTTGTTTTTAAACTAAAATTACAATTTTCAAGATGATGAGAATTTTTTATATCCTCTTTATCAGCCAATCACATTTGAAAAAAAAAGGATATATGATTGACAGCACTTGTGATTTTAAACAGCCAAGCTTTAAAAAAGTGCTTCCCCTTTCAAGCACACCCCACACTTTTTTCAAACGCGAGTATCTCAAAAACCAATAAACGGATTTAAACCAATCCTCAGAAATTTCAATTTCTGAATGTAGTTGTACTTTTAAGTCAAATTTGGAGTAATTTGGCAGTTTCTGCTGCAGCTGTCATCGTTGCATCCTATAAAAGTCCATACAAAGAGCATTGATGTGGGTAGCAATCAACCTATTAAAACAGTCAAGAAACCCATTTGGTGAACAAGTGCTTTACAAAATAGATGTATGTTATCTCTATTTATAATAGTTTGTTTTTTGCACCTTTATCCTAATCTCTTGTGCATGATAATTTAATAAAAAATGCAAGGTGCACAGTTTAATTATAATTCAGGCTTGAATCGCCTCCCCTCCCGATTTTTGCACCATGCTACTGCCACATCTAGCACTTGGTTGCTCTCTCCTTGGTTTTTGCCTTCTACATTCTTGACTTTCTCTTTGATGGTAACTTTTATTTCTGCCACCACTTATGTCTGTATCCAGTATTGAGTGATCACAACAAAAGAATTAGGGGCTAAATCCATGCCTGTTCATACACACTTAGGGTCTTAGAACTCTGAACAATTCTTCGTGTATAATGAAAGGCATTTAAGGCCAAAGCCTTTCCTTTCACAGTGCTCCATTCAAAAAAGGTATCTGTGAATGAAGGGGATGGGGTGGTGCCACTACTTCAGTTCAAGTAGTGCCTCCTGCCTAAGAATTAGTTTTAACAGCTTCCATAATTATGGGGTCTAAATTACCAAGACCTTTTGATATCTGCAGATTGTGAATTAGAATTGTTAATGCAGACTTATTGAAATCATTATCCTCTTCATCTAAAACTCAAATAGCTTTATCATTCGTTTAAGTGTAAAGGGCTCACTTCTGTGTAATTTTAGTCTTGGTCTTTTACAGTTGTAGCAAACAGCAGACATACTACCAGCTTTATATAATTTATAGCTGGTGAGTTTTATTTGCGATGAAAAATCTAAAGATGATTACTCACCTATCTTCTTGTTGTCCATTCGGATAGAAACTTGTTGCATTTAGGGTATCTTCAGAATATCTAGTTTCACATTTTCATCCCAGTTACTGAATATCAAAAAATCATCTTTCATCTTTTACATGAAGATGATAGCAGTAGCAGCATTTGGGGTTTACATTAGGGAGTACGTCCTTACTCTTCTGACAGCCTGATTAGGGCAGTTGTTGATTCATTGTATGGTTTGAGGGCCTTTGCATCCAGCTAGATAGATAAACATGCCAGATTCCTAATGGAGGAATTTTTTTTATCTTTGGTGAGTTGTATGGGATTAAGCGCCTTTGCATCCAGCTAGATATGCATGCCAGAAACCTAATGAAGGCAAATAAATTAGTTTTTGCTTTCAGATAGTATTAGAAGGAAGACTCAAAGTTTAAAGAGATTCTACAGCTCCAAAGTAGTTCCCTTTTTTGAAGGAGGTAGCCATTTTTGCATGAACACCCCCATGATCATGGCAGGGTTGGGAGACAATTCGTTTCTACTGGCAATAACAATTTCATGTACAGGCTTCTTTCTTCCTGTTTTCAAAAAATAAAAGTGCAGTCTGAAATATTAGATGACTTGCTGTCTGAATGTAGTTTCTTTGTCACCTGACACTGAACATACATTTTCATTGTTTTTGCCTGGGCACTCCAGTTCTGCGTCTTAGCTACTCTGCTTTGGGAAGGGGAGATTTCACAATTTGTTATAAGCTATTAATAATAGTGCTTCTTCCTGCACTTTTGTCATTTATTAGTGTTGTAAGTAAAATATTTTACTATTACTCACTGATATTTGATTTACTGCTCGCTGCAGGGTTGAAAGCCTAGTTGTTTGCCTAACGTTTGAAGTTTGAACTTGTGACCTGGATATCAGTGTTGATGTGAAGAAAGAACATTTCACACACAGCCATCTTAATGTCGAAACCGCATCTATCATAGAAAATGAGGGAAGCCATTCACTGGCTTATGCTATTGAACTTGAGAGTTTGGCTTGTGAAAATATTGGTTTCTTTCATTCACATTACACTGACTCCAAAACTGAGGGTTTGAAGGGAGCAAGAGATAATCTCGGTAATGGCAAATGGGCTAGACTATGTTATTGCATTTTGATTTTAGACACACAGTTTAATGTCCTTTTACTTTTATTAGATAGTTCAAAATGCCATTTGTTTTGCAGCATGAATACTTTTCTGGATTCACATGCTGTGCATTATTTCGCCATCTAGTGGTTGGAGCCAGAAACTTCTTTAGTCCTCTTTTTCTCTTTTTTTTCTCCTTGGGAGTCGTCTGTAGCCATTTGGGTCGATGTCCCTCCTTCTATGACTTGCGCCCCGGAATCCTTATGCATGGCCGGCATCTTTAGATTTTTTTTTGCCATTGGGTCTGAAAGCAGTAGCTGAAGCTCTACAGACGTGGAAGGAATCACTAAAGAGAATACAACGGATCATCAAAAAAGAGGAAAATAAAGAGAAAAGGTTTGAAAACCAAAAGACTCTGGAAATCACTGAAGGGTCCTCGAGCAGCACTGGAAGAAAAAAATGGACTATGTAAGTCTTAGATCTCTGATGGGAGAGTGCACAGAAAAAGTGAGTTGACTACTAAAGAAAATTGAGAACACTCCCTTTAGATTTTGCACCTAGTGCCATTAAAAGTTTTTCCAAAAGAGCAACCAGGAGGTCTGTAACATGTGCCTACTAGAGAACCACGACATAAGGAATTGTGAAGGGTATGCCGAGTTTAGGCCTAAGACCTTCAAAGCAAGAGAGGGAGAGGCAGAGGTGCCAACACCAGCCTACTGTGCAGGCGTAGAAGAAGAGGCGCCTATCGCTTAGAGGCCTTGGTCTTTCGAGTGATAAGAAAAGTGTTGAGGAGGCACAGGTGACCCAGGTTCCGATGTCGAAGTGTAAGAGGTCTGTGAAGTCGATGCAAAATGGCTGTCAATGTAAACCAAGGATGGAGAACATAGAAAGTAGCAGATAACACTGAAAAAAACATCTAGGACCAAGCTAAAGTCTTTGGACTCGAAGCCCCACAAGGATGCCTTTGCCTCAAATTGTTCTGCGACCGAAGGAAAGCCAAAATGCAAAGAGGAACTTCACGGGTCCCGAAAGAGAGACACCGAAGGAGGTCGCCTCTCGGAGGTACCTTCGACGCTGAAGGGCGATCGAGAGGCGAGGGGGGGGGAGGGCGCTCAGTGGTTAGACCAAAGCATAAGAAAATGGCATCGAAAATTCTCAATGCCGTAGAGCGAGCCTTCAAATTCAAGAAAAAGAAAAGGTGTCTAAAGACCGAGATGATGGCAATTCTTCAGAAGAAGGATTTCAAGGCCTCCATGAAGGAATTCAAAATCCCCTCAAGGCCACTGGCTGAAAAGAACAGGGTGAAAGAAGAAGATAAAGTCGAACTCAATTAACCAACTACTCCCGAACCCTTAGAAGATGAGCAGGAAATGTTCCTCTGCGAGGAGGACAGGGAGGAGCAAGTGTATCTTCCAGGATCCTAAAAGTGGTGATGAAAAGTGTCAGTACCTAAAAACAGACTCGCCAGAAGAGGCTATCGACACATGCCCCTCAAGACCTTCACCACCCAACGACATCTTAATGTATAATGCCATAGTGAAAAGGGCAGCCGATAGGAACGAAGTAGAACTAGAAGAAGAGCGCACACAGGCTTGTTTCCTCCTAGCGACAAACCTACCAGCCCAGAACAAAAACCAATACCCCTCCCCATGCTGCCAAGCATTGTAGATCAGGGAAAGTTCCCTTTAGAGAGCCAGTATCTCGGTAACATAGATGATAGACAAAAAATACAGACTATCTCAAAAGACAGTGTCTACATCAAGGGGAATGTAGTGGCGGATTCCATCATTGTGGCCATGGCAATAAAGAGGGAGAACATGTCAACATCCATAGGGCACCCGCCAGAGAAGGAAAGCAAGAGAGTAAAAATGTTAGGCCAAAAGTTTGAGAGGAGTCCGCAACCCAGTGGAGGATCGTAAACTGAAATGTGCTCCTGAACCCTTGCCCAGGCCCTTATCACTAGTCGTCTCAATTATGGGAATGCACTATTAAGAGCAGCCAACAACACTTTGTTGTCTAAACTTCAAGTTGTGCAAAATACTGCAGCACGGTTAATCTGTAACTTGCCCCCTTGCATGTCTTCTGTTCCTATTTTAAGGGACCTTCATAGGTTGCCCATTAGAAAAAGGATTCTTTTTAAGATATGTGCTTGACCCAGAAGGCTCTTAATAAGGACCTGCCTACTTACGCTCTAAATGTTATTTCTACCATCCCCCCAATCTACTGAGATCTTCTTGTAAGGGCTATCTAAAGATCCCACTCATCCAAAGTGTTAGACAAGGTGTCAGATCTTTTTCTTACCTAGTTCTACATTACTGGAATAAACATCCCCTTTTCATCTGCTCTTTAAAAAGATGTTAAAAACCTGGCTTTTCAATGCTGCTCTTTAAGCCAATGACATGTTGATTCCTTCGCCCGTTGCGCTAAGATGCTCCTACGGGAGTGAGTCGCGCACTATAAAAGTACTCTGCAATGTAATGTAGTGAATTACTATACCCACAGCCACTGTTAGGAGGTCGGAGAACTCCTGAAACACCTTCCTGTATATATATAATGAGGGAAGTTGCACTAGTAGAAGAGGGAAAGGCTATAGCCAACACATGCCTGAAATCAGCCTTATATGCGGTGGGCACTGGCAGCAGACAGCTGGTACCTCGCACATCTATGAGGAGACACACTTGGCTGCGGGAGTCCGTTTTTTTAAAATGAGGTTCAGGCAAATATCGTTAACTCACCCTTCTCAGGAGATTGCCTGTTTCGATGTGCTGTGGACACCAGACTGCAGTAGATAAAAAAGAAACAAACTTCACAAAGCTCAAAGTGACACTGCAGTTCTGTGGGCAGCCAAGGAGCGGAATAACACCAGCAAGAAGACCCGCAGGATGGGGAAGCTTCAAGTCTGCAACATCACAGTCCTCCTTCCAGCCGACTTAACACCAGGGTGCTCAGCAGCAGTGGCTGTTCCCAACAACACAGTGATAAACCCTTTCGAGGCAGAACTGGAGGAAGGACCCAACTCTTCAACCAGTTGGCTCAGACTACCAGGAGTCTCACAACATAACACCATTGGGCGGCAGGCTACAGGCCTTGTTTCCATGAGTGAAGGGGGTTCACAACAGACAATTGGATCATAAACATCATCCAACATGCTACGGCATAGAACCGATAAAGAAAGCACCCGACATCAGACCAAAAAAAGACTACATTGAGTGGAGGAATGGAGTTGCCTGCAAAACAAAATGAAGAAACTACTGCAAAAGAAGGCAGTAGAGAGGGTACCCATGCCAGAAATCAATGAAGGAAACTACTTGGCATTCTTTTTCTTCCGAATACGGACAACACACTACGACCAATCCCGAATCTTCAGTTCATAAAGACACAAAAGTTCAAGAGGACTACACTGTAAGAGGTCTTCCCACGGCTGCGGGCCGTGAACTATATATATGACAACCATAGCCCTAAAGGATGCGTAACTGCATATTCCATTGAATTGCAAACAATACCTCCTGTCTGTGGTCAAAAAGACACACCAACAATTCCGGATGCTGCCTTTCGGCATCTGGCTGGCACCCAGATTATTCTGAAAATGGCTAGTGGCATTGGTTGCCTTCCTAAGGTGGAAAGATGTACATGTCTATTCATACCCAGACAACTGACTAACCAACGCAAGCTTGCACGTGCAGCGTGAAAAAAAACGCCAAGTCGATCATGGACACACTCTACAGACTAGGTTTCACAATCAACCTTCCATAATCATCCCAGAGACAGAAACTATCTTTTTGGGGCGAAGAATCAATACGATCATGGGAAGAGCATTTCCTACCTCCAAGAGGATTCAGGCGATAACAGACCAGGCTCGCCTATACTGCAAGCGAGGACTGCGGGAAAGATGTTGGGCATGATGGCTTCATGTATTCTGCTGATCCCACATGCAACAACCACACGTGAGACACTGCAAGGGTGGATCCAAAACCAATGGTCACAGGTGACAGTGAGTTGGGAAGATCTAGTAGTTGTAATGCAAAAAGGAAGGGATGAGATGGTGGAACGCGGACAACATACCGGTAGGCAGGACATTAATACAACCAACTGTGATCTTCACCACAGGCATGTCACACACGTGCTGAGGAGCACACATAGGAAAGCTAAAAGACAACATAATCACGATGTTCCATCTGAACAAACAAAGGAGGAGAAGATTTTATATGCTGTCAAAACTAGCCCAAGGGTTTTGGAGATGGTCCACTCAATCAATCATTTGTAAAGCGCACTACATACCTATTAGGGTCTCAAGGCACTAGGGAGGGGTGGGGGCCGCTATTGATCGAACAGCCAGGTCTTGAGTATCCTCCTGAAGGTCAGCAGGTCTTGGGTCTGTTGTAGGCTCAGTGGGAGGGTGTTCCATGTCATGGTGGCGAGGTGGGAGAAGGATCTCCCGCCGGTGGTTGTTCTTCGGATGCGCGGGACGGTGGGGAGTGAGAGGTCGGCGGAGCGTAGTTGGCGGTTGGGGATGGAGAAGGAGAGCCGTCTGTTGAGATAGGCTGGGCCGGTCTTGTGGAGTGCTTTGTGTGTGTGTGTGGATGAGGAGCATGAAGGATATCCTCTTGTTGACGGGGAGCCAGTGCAAGTGGGGGTGATGTGGCCGTTTCGCTGTACGTCGAGGATCAGTCGTGCAGAGGCGTTTTGAATGCTTTGTAGTCGTTTGATGAGCTTGGTCCGGGCTCCCGCGTAGAGGGCGTTTCCGTAGTCGAGTCTGCTGCTGATGAGGGCCTGGGTGACTGTCTTTCTTGTATCTGTCGGGATCCATCTGTAGATGTTGTGGAGCATGCGGAGGGTTTTGAAGCAGGAGGAGGAGACGGCGTTGACTTGCTTGCTCATTGAGAGCGTTGAGTCGAGGATGATTCCCAGGTTGCGTGCGTGGTCGGTGGGTGTCGGGGCTGCCCCCTGTGCCGTCGGCCACCAGGAGTTGTCCCAGGCTGATGGGTTGGAGCCGAGGATGAGGACCTCCGTCTTGTCTGAGTTCAGCTTCAGACGGCTGATCTTCATCCGGTCGGCGATGGCCTTAATTCTTTTGTGGAGGTTGGCTGTGGCGGTGATTGGTTCCGTTGGGCGACGTGTGCAAGCGGGGCCATGTAAATGTTGAACAGTCTCGGGCTGAGGGAGGATCCCTGGGGTACGCCGGAGATGATCTCAGAGAGAAATTGATTTGATAACAATACACCTGCTTGGTGTGGAAAACTGAGAGGGAGACAAACTAAGCAGACAGCATCCATATCACACAAATGGGAATTAAACGAGAAAGTGCTTCAAGAGGTCTTCTTATAGTGGGGCACACTGAAGGTCAACATATTCGGTACCCTAGAAAACACACAATGCTGAGACTTCGCATCTAGGCACCCACACCACCTCTTCCAGGGAAATTTGCCTATGCTTTCCACCAGTCCCCGCTCATACCCTGAGTGATAAACAAGTGCAAACAGTCCCAGGTGACAATGATCCTTATTGGTCCACAGTGGGCAAGACAATCATGGTTCTCAGACCTGGTGCGGATGACAAGGGGAAATGTAAACAAGTTACCACTAAGACACAACCTCCTCTTCAAGTAAGGAGGTAGAGTCTTCCACCCAGAAGTGGACAGCCTGAGTCTAGCTGCCTGGCTCCTGAGGGCATAGAGTTTGGACCCTCTAATCTCCCAAAACGTTCCCTGGATGTCCATACCGAAGCAAGAAGTCCATACACAAGAAGATGCTACACAGCGCAATAGCATAGATACGTAGTGTGGGGCAAAGACAAGGGTCTGTTCCTTAGTAGAACAAAGGACACCACGGTGATCTGGTATTTCACCTACCTGCTGCACAAAAAAACTGACATGCATTTAATTAAAGATGCACCTGGCGATGAGAAAAGAGTATAGCGCCACCAAGGTTTGTACCAACGCTAATGTGGAACCTCAATTTGTTGCTAATATTCAAGCAAATGCAGAAGCCAGAAGTGCGATTCCTGACCTGCCTTCCTAATTGCAATCCGATCATTACGTAGGATAAACGAGCTGCAGGCGCTAACCACTGAAGAACCATATCTGCAAATACATGAGAATAGGATTGCAAAGATCATATTGCAATTTCACATGACCTAAGTTATCCAGTTACCCTGATTTTTTTCAGCAACAAAAACACAAGCCGAGAGAATGCTGTGTACACTAGACTTATGCAGGGCTGTGAGGTACTACCTTGACAAGTCAAGGGAGATCAGATAGGGAAGTCAATTCTTCGTAACATTTGTAAACCTCAACAAAGGCTCACTGGTAGCAAAAGGGACCATTACAAGGTGGATAGTTAAAACAATCCAGTTGTGTTACCAGAAGCCAGGGAAACGCTTTGAAGAGAAACCTACGGCACAAGGTAGAAGGGCTTCACCCTGGCTTCCTAGGTAACATGCCCATCAACGACATATGTATGGCAGACAGATGGTCATCTATCCACACCTTCACAAAATAAACTATATGGACAAGTGGTACAGAAAGTACTGAATGATCTGGTCGCAAGCTCAACCTAATTTTAATACCACCATCAACAGTGCCCCAGAATACCGTTCCAAAATCAATGCACAGATTGTAAATGCACTAAAGGATTAATGCTGCAAAACAAAATGATTGTTTTGCAGCTTGAAGAATTTTCTAGATTTACCCTCCACCGTCCCAAGAAATGAGGTGAGGCAAGGAGGGAATCATACTACAACTCTGAGAGATAGAACAGAAGCCTGCGTGCACAAATAGTCTCCAAAGGGGAAAAAGAATCTGACGCTGGTGACCAAGCTCAGAGGCTTCCGGGACGTACTTCTGATGTCACAGGAGAAGTGACATAGCACCAAATGGCTACAGACGACACTCAAGGAAAAAGAAAGAGAGAGAAAAAGAGGAGTAACAAGGATTCTGGATTCAGCCATAAGATGGTGGAATAATGCACAGCATGTGAATCCAGAAAATCTATTCCTACTGGTAAGTAACCATTTAGTTGCCTGATAAAGCTTTAAAGTAATAGAGACACATTTCCCCTGCCCATGCATCCAAATGTATAACTTAATGAAAAGAGACACTGGTTAGAAATGGAACATTGTTTTACCCATTCTCAGAAGATCTCTATTTAAGCCAGTAGCTTGCTATTATTTAAGGTTCCTGTCTTGAAGATACACATTTTTGACAGCACTTTCCTTTTTCCTTTAAATCATACTTTTTTGTTGCACAGTCGTTTTCCATTTGTACCCAGCACATTATCATTTTGGAAGCTTAAATCCAGATTGCGCATAATTGTGGCTCTCATTCGCCCAATGTCTTTCCTTAGTCCCATTGCCCTGCTGAAGTTTGGGCAAGAGAGACGAGACATTTTATAATATGGCTCTGAAGCCAAGCCTCAATTTTTGCACTCATGAGAAGGGCTCAAACACTCACACAGGCTGTCTTTCGGCTGCGTGGTGTAAATGATTGCCACGCGCATCATTCTATAGCTCATTTCTCCTGTTTTTGTTCTCCTAATTGTGCATGTATCGCTGGTAAATATATAGGGTGTTATTCGACGAAGGAGAGACGCTCCATCTTACAGCAGAGAGAAAGTGTTATACAAAGTGTTAAATGCGATTTTAGGGGTAGACATTTTTATTAAAACAAAGCTTATTTGGACCTAATTTTCGTTACACGTCTTTGAAGAGGAGTTGTACTGTGTGGAGATTTGTTGTATTCTCTGGGGTGTGTTTAACTAGATATGCTATTTAGAGTGTCTGATTATCCTACCACCTGTGTAACATGTTGCACAGAAACCTGAGCCTTGAGCCTTGTCTTCTAGTATAAATAAAAACATTGGTAGTTAGTTTGTGTTGCGTGTGCTGCCTTGTTGTTGTTTTCCTTGCGTTGACAGCCAACATGTGCAAAGGATGAGTTAACAGGTAAGGATAGTCTTGCTTCATCTCCAAAGTGGATGGAAGTAAAGGAGAACTAAGTAAAGCTGTTTCTTGGTTTTCTGTAGAACTATTATATAAGACGTTGAGCCACAGTTGTAGTTGGAACATGTTGGATTTATACGCTACTTGTGTGTTCTCTCTCTTTCACTCCTTCCCTCACCCCACTCTATCCACTGGTGTGTCTTTCCTGACCTGCCCAGGTTACCCTGAGAAGAAACCCAAGAACAATTTCCGAGATTTTATCCCTGTGGTCCTAACCAGTAGAACTCGCAGCCAGTCAGGTGAGTGATTTATTCCTCCTCCCAGACTGGATCAAGATGTTGTGGTCCTTGCACACTCTTTGAAAACTGGCTTTGTGCCTTATTCAGAAAAGGTTCTTACAATGTAGAGAGAGTGAGTTGAGGCATGATTATCATTTAATTAGACAATAATCTCGTTCTTCTCATGTTTCTGAGTTTCCTCCACAGGAACTTTTTCCTGAGTGTTTGCCAGCTGAAACAGGCCAAATTTAACAACTGTAGTACACCAGAAAAAGGGCACGTGTTTCTGTTGTAGCTACCTAAAAATGGCATGCTCGTCTCAATCATAAACAATCTGGTTATTAAGTCAGGGTATAGCAGACACTTTTTGTTTTAGAATAGCTTTAACTATTTAGGAGAAAGGTGTCAAAGTGCATATTTTGAGCGTGCTTAGTTCATTTGTTGACTTCTCGGTTGGAATCCTGCACACTGCATAACTTTGTAATATAGTTATAGAGATGCAAAACATTACACTGTTTGCTAAGTTGATGTCCTTGTTAATCAATGCAACATAAGGGCCAAGCAGAGAAGTACATTTGTTCTTACGAATCCATATGGATTACCTTTTTTTCCTGTTATCACTTTTTGTTTTTGTTTTGAACAGTTTTTATTAGTCTTGAGCCAGATGTACCTGATATGTTAGAGTGAAACGTAATTTACTTTTAAATTCAATAAATCCGTTCCTTATTCCAATGTAGCATATACACACACACATATTATATCCATCAATCTCCGGCATTGGCTTTTTTCATAGATTGGCATGCGTGAAGTGTTCCCCAGCATCAAGCTGTAAATCCTAACGTAACATTATCACATCAGTGTTAAGTCATTTCCTTTAAAACCAACATAAAAGCCTTGAACTTTGGAAGCCTTGTCACCTCTTTAGAAAAGACCCAAACTTCAGCCATTGAGGTGACCGAGCACTGAACTACTCTCCTCCACACGTATTTGTTCATTGTAGGTTAGATTAGTCTGTGCTAATCAACTGACAGTGAGACATCATTGTCACACAGTTTTCTAAGTATTTTATGTAATTTGTTTGCCGATGCTGCCCTGTGGCCTGGCTGGGGTTCGCTTTATACGCCCTGCCAGTTTAACATATTATCTCCATTTCTGTATTTTTATGTTATTATGGTTAGACCTGTTCCAGAAATACAAGCATATTAAATCGAATTAACTAATAACTTTAGAAAAGAAAGTAATGCAGAGGACTTTTTTGATGTCTAGGGGTTTTCTCTTTTTTGGGTACTGTTTTTCCCCCACAGGTGCCCTAGGCCACAGTACTGTTGCACTCGAATTACATTTTTAAATTGCCATGTTACTCCCATTAGACACTTTATCGCCTGAAAGTAGTTAAGATGAGCAGCCGAGGCTTGAACCTGGAGGTAGAAGGGTTTCAAATGCTGATTCAGTAAGACACTATAAATAACACCCTATATTCGGTCTCCTAGTCAGTGTTTGTACTTAAGACATAGGAAATTACTTTATTACATAGGGAAATAAATAATGCAGTTAAACATAGGTAAACAAAAGCAGAAGGTGCTAGCACATACAAATACATAAATCATAACTGTTTGACCTCTAAAACGTATATATATATATATATATATATATATATATATATATATATATATATATATATATATATATATATATATATATCTATATATATATCCCTAGACTTTCCACTGCAGAAAACATGCACTCCGAGTAGTTTCTGTGAAAAGATTGTAAGTCAATGTGCAGACCATGACACTAAACCTCCAGTGAGTTTTGGCTTCCGCCTTGGTTTTGATAGATACTTCTAATGGCAGATTCCTCAACTTGTGATTTTCCGCAGGTGCCAGACTTATTTTGGAAACTCTTGCAATGGCTTCTACACTCCAAAAGGTGGCCGCAAAGGCCCCCCATTGTGAATCTGTCTCTCCTTCGCACATAATGACACAGTCATTTGTAGGTGGCACCCCTGTTCACTGATATCAGGTCCTTTATTTCTATGCTTTTCAGCATGGTTTTGGAACCAATATCCATGGATTTTCCACACTCTTTCTAAAGTTTTCTTGCCAGTTATTTAATGTACAGGCATATTGACTCCCAAATCTACCGGGTTTGAACTGTGCTGCGTTTAACAAGAGCAGATGTCCATCACAAACCTGTATAATGTCTGTCTATGGTTAACTCAGCACCACCAAAACGTCTCCCAAGCCTGGCGACAAATGCTTCCTGATGCATCTGAGGGCCATCAGGGAGTGAGAAGTTAAGTACTGTGTGGCTAAGCATGAGAAATTAGATTTGTCCTGCTCCAAGTTGCTAGGCCCTTCCTGATCCTATTCACCTTCTTCAATTATGGCCAAGATGAAATCGAGAGACAAGTAACAAAATAAGACAAAAATCCAAGCAGGACTCTTAGTCTTCTCAAAGCTTCTACTTCTAGAAGAGGTCTCATAGTAGGCACTTTAGAGGCCTGACCCTGACTTTGACTCTGAAGCAATTCTATATCTGTAGCCTATGTATCCAGAATTCCCCAGGCCATGATGTTCGATAACAATTCCCAGCTTCAAGGAAGGCATGATGCAGGTCTTCTGGTTGGTTCAAGACCTCATTGGTGCACCTTCCGATCCCATGGATCTATTGGAGCATCCAGTCTGGCTTCCTTGCGAGGGTTCTCACCCAAGGCAGACTAACCCCGTGCTGCCTCTGAGGAGGACCATTTTCCGCTGGGAGAAACTTTGCCGCAGCGGGCACCCCAACCGAAGCCGCTGGCGTCTGATTCGATCACCAGGTCGAATTGAGATCTGAAGATGGCCTGGTTCCATGCCTCCATGTGGCAAACCCACCACTGAAGCCTGATCTTGGCTTCCTCCGAGAGGGGCACAAACTGTGAGTAGGTGAGGTCCCTGCACAAATGAAATGCCTTGAGGCGCTGAAGTGCCCTGTAGTGAAGGGGTCCCGGAAAAATGGCCTATATTGACGATGACAGAAGTCTCACCACCCTGGCTAGGTGTCGTAAGGATATTGTGGGCTTCGCCAAAGTACGTCTCAGTTCGTGCCTGATTTTGGAGAGTTTGCGAGACGGAAGAGATAAATTCACATTGACTGAGTCTATCGTGACGCTGAAGAACTCCATCTTCTGAGAGACAACAAAATCTGATTTTGGCTCGTTGATCACAATCCCCAGGGACTCCGGAAGCGTAACCGCCCGTTGCAGTTGCGTGAGCAAGCGTTAGGGGCATTGACTCAGAACGAGTTTATCGTCCAAATAGATGATCAGTCGCATTCCTTCCGCTCTGAGGCGCTCCACCACTGGCCCCATTACCTTGGTAAAGCACCACAGAGCGGAGGATAGACCGAAAGGAAGGGACGTGAATTCGAAGACCTGTGAATTCCATTGGAACTGAAGCAAGGGTCTGGGAGGGGGAAAAATTGGGACTGTGAGAGTGGAAAATTGGGACTGTGATATACGCGTCCTTCAAATCCAGACACACCATCCAGTCTTGTGGTTGTAGAAGGTCCCGGAGGAGGTGAATCCCCTCCATTTTGAAGTGGCGATAGATGAGCCACTCGCTGAACTCCTTGAGGTTTATAACCGGGCGGTAACCCCCATCCCATTTCTCCACGAGAAAGATGGTGCTGAGAAAACCCAGAGGGTCAAGGTTGAGGTGAGAATCGCTCCCTTGCGTAAGAGCTCTGAAACCTCCCTGTCTATCAGATCCGCCTGATCTTTCGAGAAATACAAGGGCTTCGGGCGAACCGGTTGAGATGGCAACTCGAAAAACTCTATTTGGAACCCTGTGACTGTCTGTAAGACCCAGGGGTCTGAGGTAAGAGAAGACCAATGGTGAAGAAAAAATTGCAGTCTGCCCCCTACTTTTACGTCACCCAAGTACTGAAGTCTCACCTTGCTGGTTGTTGTAGGATCCTTGTCCTCTGCCTCTACCACCTCTACGGCGTGGGTAGGATCTGGTAGGGTAGAAGTTACCAAACTCCTCTCTGTCCTGCCACTGTCCTCTATCAGGCTCTGATGATTTAAAGGAGTCTCGGTTGTAGGGGTGACCGGCCGAGCGCCCCCTGCCACGACCGGCTGTGCCAAAAACACACGGGGTGAAGATAATCTTAATAGATGTTTGGGTCTTATCTAGTGTGTTGAAAGTGTTTATGAATTTGCCCAACTCTTTCACAAAGGGGTCCCAAAGGGATCACCCTCTGCCACTGGGCCAGCCTCTGAGGTGGGCAGTTCCGCTAACTTAGGGTCTATTTTTATAAGCAAAGACCGGAGCTATTCTGTAGGTATTGCCGTGTTGGCATTCCCTAGAAAAATGATCGCCCTCTGGGCCCAGCTAGAGAGAATATCTGGGGAAATAAGGGCACTGGAGGCCTCGAAGTCCTCAGCCATGTCTAGGATCTTCACCAAGGGGCCTGCCGTGTCCAGACGTTTATCTTGGCACGCTCTCCATGAGCATTCAATGCCTTTCTTGGAGTCACAAATGAATTTAGCCAGGAAAGTGGGCATTTTAGGGTCCACTTCCGGTGTGACCGCCACCTTGCCATCTAGGGCCGGTCTTGGACACTCCGCTCTCAGGCAGCTTTTAACCTCCTTGTCTAATGGCTTACCCAACCTGGCCGCCATGTAGGCTTCTACCTTAGGGGCTGGAACCCACTCCGCGGACCTCGGATGGAGGAGATTGTCCGGATTAAGCATGTCGTTTTCGACAGCAGGAAGAGCTAACTGATCTCCTTTTACGGGGCTCCAGTGCCTAATTGAGTCGCCATCCCCATCAAACGTTTGTGAGGACTCATCTGGATCACCCGCAGGCAAAGCAACCGGGAGACCAGAGGGTCCCGCCAGATCCTCCGCAGGCTTCATGGGCGCCAGGGGGAGCTTGGCATCTAAAAATACCTTTTTAGCCGTGCAAATGCGTCAGAATCCACGCCGTCATCAGCAGGGCACTTTTATTTCGGCTCAAGGGAGTTAGTGGAGGGCTCACCTGGAGGTAAGGGCTTTTTGGGCCCCGTCTTATCTTCCCTCGCAGAGAAGGGTTGCTGGCATTGAGCCTGAAGTTGGTCAAGTTTCTTCTCCAGGGGTACAACCACTTGAGACACCGCCCTGAGGATGGAGGAGTCTATCACCTGACAAAAATGATCCTCAATAGGCAAATAGGTGACCGCCTCCTCCTCCTCCACCTCCTCATAATAATCATCAAAACCTTCCATAGTCTGATCAGTGCTCGACTGTACAACAATAGTGATGTAAGTAGGGAATAAACCCTTAGGTTTAATATTGACTGTGGCAATATATGGGGACCAAGCCCTGGTACCACTGCTCCCTACTGGTTAATGAGGGTGTAACGGACTGGGCCGGTCCCTGAATTTAAATGCAAGTTTACCCGTTGTACGGGTGTTGTGCTCCAGGCAGCAGCTCTCTGTGTAAAATAATGGCCAAGCGCTTGCAGCGCAAATAGTAAAACAACAAGGCTTAAACGTCTTCCGCCGCGTGAGGCGATAGGCGCAGCCGAGCAAGTCTCCTTCTTTGAGCACTAGGGAAAGGGAACGACTCGCTGGCTACGCGGGGGTAACGCGCTTCCGTACAGGGCGCGCAGACACCTAGTGGCGCACCGAGAACCTGAGGAAAACAAACGCGGCCGCGAAGGAGCAAGAGACACTCCCGCAGCTGGAAAAAACAAACCTGAAAACAGAAACCTGCGCGTCGGCAACTGCTTGTCTCAAATATAACTGACGCGCACAAGCAGATCCAGCATAATAACACAGCAAAGTGTATGTTTAGAGCGAAAAACGAAGGAAGCGAGAACAAATCCACTTATCTTAATGCTGCTGGAGCAGCGAAGAAAGAGAAGTGTAGAGCGTCCCATGAAGGAAGTTGTTGGTCGTCCTGGCTCAGGATTGGCTCATTTCTGTTGGACTTTTTTCTCTCACATGTACCCTTTGCATCATGGGAAATATAGGTTCGAGGCATGTGGGCTGCTGAATTCATATCTGTGCATAGATCGCCGCCTAGTGTTGGGTCCGGATGATTGCACATTGTTGTCCTGGAAGAGTCTTCGAAAGTATCACGAGATAGGTGGCTCCTCCCTTGGACTACAGTGCGCATGGGCATCCTCTCCATCCTCAGATTGTTTTTTTCCGCTATTGGGTTCAGATGTACTTTCCAGCACTCCAAGTTTGGAATCAACAAAAAGTTTTCTAAAGGCCAAAATGCATTCGGATCCGTCGGTATTGTAAAGCGCTCGTTACCAATACACTTCTTCAACATCTGTTGCACTCCGGTCGTCGAATCGGGCCATTAGGCCTTCTCGACACCACGTGGACCGACCGTCGATGGAACGCAGTCCATTCAAATACTGCCCGCAGTGCAACTCGAAGTTCCCGCACACAGATAAGCATCCAGTGTGCAACAAATGTCTATCTCCAGATCACAATGAAGATAGTTGCCTAGCCTGTGCTCAGCTCCGGTCAAAAAAGACGATCCGGAATCGACGGGCGTCGAGGCAAGAAATGCAGAGGTCAGCACCAGAGCCCGAGAATATCTTCGACGATGAGGAAGACCTAGTTAACGCTGAAGACTCTGATCTCGACTAACAACAACACTCGGAGCACGACTCCGAATATTACCCCGACGAGGAAGATCAAATCGTCAATCTCGAGGAATACGATCAAGACATCGTAGCTGTCGAAGACGACTCCGATGACGACGAGGGGCGAACCGTGAGTACTCCGCCCCATATAGACACTACACCGATATCAGAGACTCAGGTCGAGGCATCGCCAGCAGGCCTTAGCCAAGATCAACATACCAGGTCTGCATCCCCGCCATATAGCCCGGCTAAGAATATATCAAAAGAGCCCTCTGAGACACGATATACGACACCGGTTCCATCGAAACCGAAACTCGTCGACAATACCGTCTTCGGACCGAACTATTTCGACCCGAAGGAGATTAAACCAAAGGGCGCCGATCCGAAGGCCACAGTTCCAAAACAACCTTCGAAGCCCAAAAACGTCGAATCGAGCTCTAAAACTAAAGCCGTCGAGTCGACATCGAAGCCAAAAGCCGTCGAGTCGACATCGAAGCCAAAAGCCGTCGAGTCGACCTCGAAGCCAAAAGACGTCGAGTCAACATCGAGGCCAAAGCACGTCGAATCGACCCCTAAACAAAAGCACGTCGACTCGACCTCCAAAACAAAGCACGTCAAAGCGAGCAAATCTAGCTCAACTATTGACAAGGGGGAAAAAAAGGTCGACGACAGCAAAAGGCCTACGCCCAAGACAAACGTCGAACCGAAAGTGAAACCTAAGGTGGACCAAAGCAAATCGGTTGAGCCGAAGCCCATCGATCCAAAGAGATGCATCGAGCCAAAGCCGGAGGCTCCGAAAACATCGACGCCACCTAAAGCCACTGCCGAACCTACAAAAACTGTCGGTCCGAAAGACGTGGTAAAGCCTTTAAAGGACGTTCAGCCAACAAAAACTGTTGAAAAACCTCTGAAACAGATCCAACCACCAAAATCGGTCGAACCCATTAAAGGCATCGAACCGAAAAAGCTCAAACCAAAACCTACGGCACCAAGGCAAAAAACTGTGGAAGAGCTTCTCCATCCAGACCCTTCCACAGAATACCAGTCAAAAATATATATTGACCCACAAACTGGGAAAGTGACTGTTTACCATAAAAAGAAAAGACCTCTGCCTACTGAAGACTTTTCGAAAATTCCACTTAAAAAAAAAAGACTGTGCTACCTCTCCAATACTTTTTGAACCTATCTCTCCAGCTATGCCGACTACTCCATATGCACCAACCTCACCTGCACGCTCTGACTACAACCCAGAAGATCAGGATGCAGATGTAGGGTTTGGTTATCCACAAAACCCATATGGAGACCCCAATTTACAGCCATGGGGTGGGGGAGGTGAACCAGACACTGATGGGACTCTGCCTATTACAGAGCCTACAGTATACCCAACAAAGCCATCACCCACAGAAGATACAGTGGCTTTTAACTCTCTAATAGATAGAGCATCAAGCTACCATAATGTCGAAATGCAGTCTGACGCTATTGATGAAGACTTTCTCTTTGATACCTTAACAACATCGGATAGAAATGTGAAAACACTCCCCATGTTGAAGGGCGTCTTAAAACACGCAAATGACATTTTTAAGGACACTGCTAGGGCACGTGTCATAAACCCTAGAATTGAAAAGAAATATAGGGCTGCACCTATAGACCCTACATACATCAAGGGACAACTACCTCTAGACTCCTTAGTGGTATCCAACGCACGAAAACGTGCTAATTCAGACTACTGGAGAGGCTGCTCCTCCTGACAAGGAGTCAAAAATGTTAGAGGCATCAGGCAAGAGAGTAGCAGCGCAGGCAGCAAACTCATGGAGAATAGCTAATACACAGGCCTTGCTGGCCAGATATGACGGGCCCACTATGATAGCTTAGAAGAACTTCTCCAACACTTACCTGAGCCTTACAAAAATCAAGCAGATGAACTTATACAGGAGGGAAAACTCATGACAAATGCCTCAATTAAATGTGCTCTGGACGCGGCAGACACAGCTGCCAGATCCATTAACACAAGCGTACTGCTTAGGCGACACGCATGGCTTCGCAGATCAGGCTTTAAGAAAGAAATCCAAACCACTATTCTTAATCAGCCCATAAACCCAGATTTTTTTGTTTGGTTCAGCAGTTGACTCAATTCTGGACAAAATGAAAAAGGACGCGGAAACGGCAAAGTCCATGAGAGCCCTCCAGTCCCAACAACACAGAGGCTCCTTTCGTCGCTTCAATTAAAGTAACACACAATCCACATACAACAAGAACTCAAACAGGGGTGGATACAGAGGAAATAACACCAAGGGAAGAGGTTGTGGAGGCAATGCAAATAGATCCTCCACTAACACCAAACAGTGACTTCTTGGCACTACCCCCAAACCATATAACACCGGTCGGGGGAAGATTGCAACAATTTCTGCCAGTCTGGTTAAATATCACTACAGACAAGTGGGTCAGGCAATATTATCCAACATGGCTTTTGCCTCGAACTCACCACCACCCAACATACCACCCGTGCACCGTCCAATGTCACAGGAACATATAACGCTACTACAGCAAGAGGTCATCAGTATGCAGCAAAAGGGGGTCATAGAACCAGTCCCACTCCAACATCAAGGAACAGGAGTATACTCCCTATACTTCCTTATTCCAAAGAAGGACTCTCTGAGACCAATATTGGACCTCAGGCCCCTCAACCTATACATTTTGTCAGAGCACTTTCATATGCTCACTCTCCAACAAGTCATACCATTGCTTCGCTAGGGAGACTTCCTAGCAACTATAGACCTTAGGACGCATACTTTCATGTACCAATACACCCTGCTCACAGAAAGTATCTGAGGTTTACCATTCAAGGAAAGCACTACCAGTTCAAAGTCCTACCATTTGGTGTCACAACAGCTCCACGGGTGTTCACCAAATGCCTAGCTACAGAGGCGACGCATCTCAGGAGACAACACATTCATGTGTATCCATATCTGGACGATTGGCTAATACAAGCGCCATCGGCCCAGCAATGTTCCAGCCACACGTCAAAGACCATTCATCTCCTGTACAGTTTAGGCTTCTCGCTAAACTACCCAAAGTCGCACCTGCAACCCTCCCAAGTCCAACAGTACCTGGGAGCAACTATAGATACACTGACAGCAAAAACATATCCCAACGCAGCACGAATCAACGGAATGCAAACACTGATCCAAAAGTTCAGACCTCAACACTCATTACCAGCACGAGTGTTTATGCAACTAATAGGCATGATGGCCTCGTACATATTCATAGTCCCTCATGCCAGACTACACATGCGTCCGCTGCAAGAGTGCCTTGCAAAACAGTGGAACCAGGCTCAAGGGTGATTACAGGACCTAGTGTTGGTGACCAGTCGGGCATACAACTTTCTGCGTTGGTGGAATCCACAAAACCTTTGCAAAGGACGACTGTTCCAAGAGCCTGTCCCACAAATAGTGTTAACCGCGGACGCATCCCTGCTAGGATGGGGAGCCCATGTTCTAAATTACACAGTACAGGGACTCTGGACTGTACAACCAAAAAAGATGCACATCAACCTCCTGGAGTTGATGGCGATCTTTCTAGCCCTAAAAGCGTTCAAGACTCACTTATGCAACAAAGCTGTGTTGATCCGGATGGACAACATGACAGCTATGTATTACATTTAGAAACAGGGAGGAACACACTCACCACAGCTGTCGCATCTAGCTCAAACAATGTGGAAATGGGCCATTCAGAGGAACATGTTTCTCATGGCAGAGCACCTCCCCGGC
Source organism: Lissotriton helveticus (assembly GCF_964261635.1). Classification (NCBI taxonomy): domain Eukaryota; kingdom Metazoa; phylum Chordata; class Amphibia; order Caudata; family Salamandridae; genus Lissotriton; species Lissotriton helveticus. The sequence continues at coordinate 1,821,792,717 of NC_136063.1, forward strand.
AAGGACAATCAAGTAGCCGACCTGCTCAGGAGGCACAGCCAACAGATGCACCAATGGGAACTTCACCCCAGAGTGCTCCAACCATTCTTCCAGAAATGGGGACACCCGGAAATAGATCTGTTTGCCACAAGCGAAAACGCAAAATGCCAGTACTTTGCCGCCAGGTTCCCACATCCGCAGTCGCAGGGCAATGCGATATGGATGAACTGGTCAGGCAAATTTGCGTACGCTTTTCCCCCCAGCTCCATTAATACCGCTAGTGGCATGCAAAATGCGCCAACATTCGCTGATCCTGGTTGCTCCCACTGTGGTAAATAAATAAATAATACCCTATTTTTGACTAGGCATATAGCATAACAGATAGCTCAATAAATAAGAGTCAAGATTCGAGGTAGTAGGAGTTTCTGCAGGTTTATTACAGCATAAGGACAGGATCAGGACAACCTGCATAGGATGACCCAGCAGCTGCTGGGGGCCGGGTCTGGGATGAGCGCGCTAACTTTTAATAACAATACATGAACTTATATACATAGCGCAAACACATAGCATTACATTGCAGTAGGCGTAGCAGTGGGTGGAGCAGAAGGCGTGACGCGTAGCAGTCGCGAAAGATAACAGTAAAAGTAGGTGTAACTGGGCGTATACATAGACATGTGGTGCAAACGTAACAGAATATGTCATGAATGGGGCGGAAACATAGGAGGGGGCTACCTAAGGAGCCGGGACCTCTAACCTGGTGGTGCACGCAAACTGGCAATGACGTATTACTAGGAGAAGCTGGGGGCTATGAACTCTGTGCTAGGAGCAGAGACTAAAGTCTGGAGGGTCGGAGCGACTTGTACCTAAACCCTATCTAGTATCTGATGTTTAGGGAACATGTTGATATAAACTAGAAGTCATGAGGGGAAAGGCTAACTTGATTCTAAGACTGGACCATGCATTATTCTACATGTAGTGTGTGATGAAGAATACTAAATGACCATTAAATACAGTATTTCTCTAACGTGGAGCCGCATAGGCTAGACAATGACGGGAACTATTGATGCAGTTCAGTAGCTTAGGAATGCAGAGAAGGAGGACTGAACTGATAACTGGAACTATAACATACTTTTGGCAGACTCAGAGGCAGAGCCAGGCTGCACCGGGCACTGCGAGGCAGGAAGTAAGTGAAGGGTCGAGGATACAGGTGGGGGCTGTATCGCTCCTCAGCGAGACTTCAGGAGACAGGAGCTGAATCTGTGGTCCGGGCCCTTTTGAGGCCTGGAAACGGGGACTTTATAATGGAATAACGTGCACACTGAGAAACGTGGCAACATAACTTTACATAGGCCTGATATTCGTAGTATTCACGAGGACTGGAAACTAGCATACTAAAGGTGGACACAACTGTAATTGCGTCATTAATCGGACATGGGGAATAACATATGCATATTGGTCATGCACACATAACATATGATGGATGAGGCGTAGGGACACAGAACATGGCAAAATTTACTTTTCCACATTCCCTCCTTGTCACTACGTTTCCATCAGGAAACATCAATTTTCATGATACCATCTATCATTTCATACAGTACCATTTGCTCGTCTCGAATTATCTTGGAACGGGACTTAGAACGGGGCTTAGGACTAGGAATACAAGAGGTAGCACACATGCTGCAAATCGCAGGGCCACATTGTATACAGAGGCAGCAGCTAAATATGATCGCTACTGCAATACTTAGAAAGGACAGGAATTTCCATCCCCATGCGGAAATTATATTCCAGAACCAACCGGACCATGTCCAGGTGCCTGGATCTTGATGTAACAGATGGGCAATTTTATGGAGTCTGGTTATAGCTGAATAAACAGACGGCGCGTTATTTGGAATGAAAATGCAACAACTAGATCCGAGGACTCTACAGGCCCCGCCCCTATCGGCCAGTATGACGTCAAGGACGAGACGATTCTGTAAAACGACAATTCTCATAAAGGATTGCTCTTCGGTTAAGTTACCTAGAGCGGAGGCAGTCTCATCTACTACTGCTTCAAGGGTTCTTGTTAACCTACGAATTAGCTTACTATTTACAACTGTGCCTAAATAAGGGAAAACACCTTTATCTATATCAATGAATTGCTCTGCGGCAGTTTCAGTATAATCGACAATCGGGAGATTTCTCTTGTGTCTAGTATGTACTAGGAAGGAATTCCTATGGTAGTCAGGTGGGGCTAGAAAAACAGGCGGCAGTAGGAAGGCAATGTAACAGGTTCCCTCCCAATCGAGGGGCAGATGAACATATGCAGTTTGACCACAAACAAAATAAGAATGACGTGAGGCTTTAAAATTAGATTTCCCACTGTCACTATACTGAATAACAGTAGTACATTCACTATGGCCTACGTGTACAGAACCATAATTACGGACACATAATTCGCCTTTGACTGGTAGTACTGAAATAGCAGATGAGTCTGGAGTAGTATCAGACTGAACATTCAGGACCATGAAATTCGACGAATAATTACCTACATTATACACTTCATTTTCTAGATCTAACCCGGTTCTGTGGGGGAGACCTTGCTTGTCTGGGAAACATGTACTGTTAAGAAAAGACATATCTGTTGCGGATGACGTTAACGTGGACCATGCTCCACACGAACCATTATGTGAAAAAGGATAAGGAAAGAGTGGCAGAACTCCCTTCGGTGTCTGGAAAGGGGGGAGTCGACCACACACCCAACAATTAGTGGCATTGCTGGTCTGGTGTGAATAATGTAACATACGGATAAATGAATTATTACGCATAGCGAGGCGGTAAGAATATTCGTGAGGAGGCAGATCACTAAACGTGTGCTCTACTGTAGCATTAGCAGACTTATTTACATGAGAAACTGGAAAATATAGGAAAAAGGCATAACTGGTGCAGGAAATCATTAGGCTGATGAATAATATGAAACTTAGAAAAACGATACATTGAATTGAGTTTTTACTGACTCTCTCACTATGGGGGTCTATTTTATACATGTCAGAAACATTCTAACCGTTTCACCTAGGGGAGGACTTATACAATCAAACTGACTGACTTACTAGACCGTAGTTTTTGCTTATACTCCTGTTGCGGAGTTTTCTCTAACAGGGAAGGGGTTGTAACAATGTCTTTTGCGGGACAGTCCTTAGGAACAATATTTCGGCAGTCTTTAAAATCCTGGGACTCCTTGGAAATGTTTTTAGAAACGGGTTTCAATCCATTGAAAAGTTTTACATGAGAAAGGTGGACCCACCCCTTCCTGCCTTCCAGCTTGACGGCAGTACGGGTGGTCAAGAGGACCTGACGTGGCTCCTTCCAACGAGGTTCCAGCGGACTTGATCTGTCAAAATTCCGGACCATCACAAGGGAACCTGGAACGATTTCATGCGGTGCCACCTCGGTTTTGTCTGGAAAGGCGGCGGCAACCTGTGAACGACATGAGTTGAGGGCAGACATCAAGGAAGCTAGGTAATCTGTCAACATATTACATGAAACATCGGTAATACTTCGGGGTCTAGGAGTACCCCACATATTAGGGGGGCGGCCGAATACGACCTCATACGGGGACAGACCTGATCTGGAATGTGCGACCATGCGCATATAAAATAGAGCAACTGGCAGAGCTACTAGCCAGTCCACACCTTTTTCTTTACAAACTTTTGCAATACGGATTTTCAGGGTCTGATTATGTCTCTCGACTAGACCGGCTGCTTCAGGATGGCGTACACAATGGAACTTCCACTGGTACCCTAACAACAGGGAAACATGCTTCATTAACTCTGAGGAGAATGGCTGACCGTTATCAGAATATACGACTCTAGGGAGTCCATATCTAGGGAAGAATTCACGAACCAACTGCTTGGCAGTGGTCGCGGCTGTGTAATCTGGGACTGGATATGCTTCTGTCCACCTGGACAAAGCGCATACTACTACAAGGACATACTTGAAACCTCGACATCGCTCCATTTGAATATAATCCATCTGGAGGACCTCAAAAGGGTGGTCAGGGGGCTGGAAACCACCTTGTTCCACCGGGACACTTTTACCTGGATTAAACTGACAACATATCATACAGGTACGGACTTTCTGCTTGGCTGCAGCTCGTAAATGCTTGTTGAACCAAATGTTCTGGATACTGTCTAACATAGCTTTTTCTCCTAAATGTGCTGGACTATGTGCGGTATTGATAATGACTTGAACCATAGAGTCGGGGAGAAACCATGTGGCTCTACCCTTCGTTAACCATCCTTGATCTGTCTGGACCCCTCCTTGTTCAGACCATTTCTTGATTTCATCGGGAGTAGCATGTAACTGGATATCTATGACATCTTGTGTAGGGTCCTTAACTGTCATGCATGTAGTCGGATCTGGAGAATGTGTCTGATTAACTGGAATGTCTAGAGTCTGTGCTGTAAGCTTGGCTGTGCGGTCTGCTAGATCGTTACCTTGGGAAATAATGTCAGTAACTTTCGTATGTGCTTTGCATTTCATGATAGCAATGGATGTCGGTAAATGTATGGCATCTAACAGAGCTTGAATAAGGAGACCATGCTGAATCTTGGTTCCATGAGAAGTCATGAAACCTCTCTCCTGCCAGAGCACTCCGAAGTCGTGTACAACTCCGAATGCGTAACGTGAATCTGTATAAACATTAACTTTCAGGTTCTTGGCGTGTATACAGGCTTGTGTCAGAGCAACTAGCTCTGCTGCTTGAGCGGACAGGGTATCAATACGGTGTGTTTCAATAACTTCGGTGTCAGTAGTCACTGCATACGCGGCGACTAGTTCTCCTGTACTAGTTCTCATACATGAACCATCCACATAAAGTGTCAGGTCAGGATCTGGTAACGGAATGTCTATCAGGTCTTGTCTTGGCTTTGTCGTAATGTTAACTACTTCCACACAGTCATGTGGGTCAGGGTTCAAACTGACTGATGGTAACAGTGTAGCAGGATTCAGGACGTTGCAGCGTCTAATTTCTATGTGTGGCTGGAACAGTGTCAATTCATAACCTGTTAAACGTGCAATTGTCAAGTGCTGAGTTTGTGTTCGGTTTAAAAGAACTTCCACGGAATGTGGAACTTGTACTGTCAGGGAATGTCCTAAAACTATGGAATCACTTTGTCTGATAGCTAGTGCGGTGGCTGCAACTGACTTAAGGCACGCAGGCAACGCCTGGGCGACTGGATCTAATGTGCTAGAAAAGTAAGCACAGGGCTTGGATTGTCCTGCTTGATCTTGTGTGAGAACAGATAATGCTGTACCTTCACGTTCAGTAACGAAAAGTGTAAAAGGCTTACTGTAGTTCGGTGTAGCTAGAACTGGAGCTTGACATAGGGCTTTCTTTAACTCGTTGAAACTAAGTGTATGTTCAGATGTCCAAGGGAGGACAGTCGATACGGCTGCCTCCTGTGTCGTTAACTGTATCAGTGGCTTGGCTAGAAATGCATACTGGGGAATCCATTGTCTACAATAAGAAGTAAGGCCGATAAAAGCACGTACCTCCTTCTGGGTTCTGGGCTGGGGAAGACTCGCTATTAACTGGATACGGTCGGGTGTCAACTGCCTACCCCTCTTGGACAGTAAGTGTCCTAAGTAGACCACTTGCTGGACACAGAATTGAAGCTTCGAAGGGGACACCTTGTGCCCCATCTCGGCTAGAAAATACAAGACTGTAAGTGATGCTCGCTCGCAAGCACGTTCAGAACGGGCTGTGATCAGTAGATCATCGACATACTGGAGCAGGGCAGTGTCCGTTGGCATGTGAATGTTGTCTAGTTGTCTCTTAAGTGCCTGACTGTAAATACTAGGACTTTCTGTGAAACCTTGAGGAGCGCGTGTGAACATATAGCTCCTTCCATTTAAACAAAATCCGAAAAGAAACTGGCTGTCTGGATGAATAGGAACACTAAAAAATGCATTCTTGAGGTCTATGACAGTGAAGAACGTGGCTTCAGAATCAATGGCTGTTAATAGGGAAGAGATATCTGGGACTACTGGGTACTGAGGAATAATACATTTATTAAGCTCTCGTAAATCAATCACTAATCGATATACTGGGGGTGCATTTGGATCAGTACGTTTCATGACTGGAATGATCGGAGAATTACATACATTGGAGTCAGTTTCTACAACTACTCCTTGAGCCATGAGCTCGTCAATAATTTTGGATAAGGCTGCTACAGCCTCAGGTGGCAATCTGTACTGTCTGATTCGTGGTAACACTACACCTGGTTTGAGAGTCACACGATAGGGTGTGATTTGCATATAACCTACATCTGTTGAACCTTGTGCCCATAGATGCTGCGGAACATTAGACAGTCTGGAATCAAAATCTCGTAATACATAGTGACCCTTAAAGTCACGTAGGAACAGACGTATTCCCTCTGGGGAACAGCAAATGACTGCACCTAACTCTTTCAGTGTCCTAATGCCTAATAGATTTTCTGGACATGACTTAGTAAGTAACAGATCAGTAGTGCGGGACAATGGACCTACTTCTAGAGTAACTGGCTTTGAGATCTCATTTATAATGGGTTTTCCTGAAAATCCAAGGGAAACATTTCTTGAGCCTGAGAGCGGAGCCCCTGGAACTTCGGCATGACTAATTGTGGTCCTACTTGCCCCTGTATCGATCAAAAACTTTCTGTCTTTCCCTAATACTTGACTGTGAACATAGGGACCTTCTTGATCTACAGGTATCTCGATGAGAGGCAAGCCTACCTCCCTCTCTAGGCTGTTTCATGAATATGGCTGATACTCTGGATACTCGGACTGTGCATACTGGTACATCTGTGATGTGACATGCTGTGTGGCAGCAATAGGCTGCGGTACGGTAACTGTCTGTTGTGCATTCTGTGACTGAGGAGTCTGTGAAACTTGTTCTTGTCTAGGCGGACGTGGTCTTTCTTTAGTCTTACCAGTAGCTATGTTATGTTTCAGAACTGCACACTCGTTTATAAAATGACCTGGCTGTTTACAATAATTGCAGTTCCCTTTAACGGGAGCTGCAGGATGACTGGCTTGATTCGGACCCCTCTTCTGACTGTCTTGAGGAACAGATTGTGCAACTAGCACTTTCATTTTCGTGTCTTTCATACGTTTTCTTTCGTGTTCTTGCTCTTCTCTGATTCTATTCTGGTGGTATTGGAGCATCTGGAGCATCTGGGACGGAGTATTTGCCAGGTGCTTTCGACTTTCAAAACTCGATTTTTAATTTGAGGACTTGAATTCTCGACTAATTTAGTAACGAAAAGGTGAGGGTATGACTCACTACTTGTCTTGAGACCACTGTTAATACTAAAACATTTTTCAAATCTAGAATAAAAATCACTAATATCTTCGTCTTGTTTCTGTTTACAGGCTGAGATTGCATCCCAGTCTTCTTTTCTAGTTGTCAATAATCTGGGTAAAACTTGAATCAATAATTCTGGTAATTCTTTACATTTATCTCCAAGACCGGTACCTGGTACTCGAGCCTTGTCTTCAGCTTCTAGAGCTGTCCAATCGATCTTTTTCTCTCCCACCTCCCATTCTTTTTCCTTTAGCTTTTCATACACCCCTGCGGGTAACAGGACCTTTAACATTTTAATGATATCTGGGTAAGTGTATTCTCCCATACGGAGCATGTCTTTTAATTCTCTATGGAACCCTGCTGGATCTTTGTCATGACAGGGAATTAATTTCTTCATTTCAAGAAGTTCCATCTTTGTTATTGGAGTGTATACAAACACTCGTTGCATTTCGCCACCCGTCCCTCTGACTGGGTGGACTTCTCGTAACGGATTCTGTCTGTCTATGTAAAATGGTTTACTTTCTGGGGGTGAGATATGAACAAAATGCGGGTTCAAGAACGTTCTATATTTGTGGCGTTGTTCTAGAATGACACTAATTAAATCGGTACCTAGACCTCTCCATCTGTACTGGAGTAACTCGTTCAGGATATCATGTAACGGACCTGGATCAGAGTGTTGACCCTCATACAGAGTAATGAGGTGCTGAATCATATACATACCCACCAGTCGTTGCTCGGCTGGGGGCATTTTCAGAAACATTTGTGCCACTATTTCGTCTGGAAAAGTGGTAGAATCAGTAATCCATCGGACTGCTGATCGGGCTAGTTCTTGTTCATGCATGGTACTTAACTCACTATAACCGATTCGTGATTTCAGAATGTGATTGGTAGCTTGAAATACTTGTTCTAGAGAACCTTGTTCTGGTGCTGAATGATGAAAAATAGACTTGGGTTCTAGGCGTAAATGGCGATCTGGAAATCTAGATTTTCCTACATACGCTATTCTGGCGGGATTCTCGTCCTCTTCTTCTTCGGGATCAGAGATACTTTCTTTCTCGCTTACTTGTGCTGCTTTACGCTGTTCGTGTATCTTTATTATCTCTTTACGGATTTTCTTGTACATACTCTCCATAGCACCGACGGTCTTGTGCTTACCCTCGGCTATATTATCACTCCACCTTGTCAGGATTCTCATTTCGGCGGAATCTTTAGACGGGTAATCTTGTTCTCTTATTAGACAATTGATCAGGAACTTTAATATCATGAGCTGGATCTCGGCTTTCCTTTGAGACATAGTCTCGCTAATACTTTCTGGATCATCCCCTGTACGGATGAAACGATATATTCTGTCTAGATCTTCTTTCATATTCGGTAAGGTGACTAGATACTCGGCCACCTTTCTTACGCGGAATGAATATAAAACCATATTATCCTCGCCTGGGACTGGATCATAGCAACATTCGGCAAGGGATTTTCTTATTTCTGCAACAGACTGATACCTAGGCGTACGCTGTGATGCTTGTGCATGTAATTCGGATAACGTTAAACGCTTGTGTGGCGGCGGGGTTTGGGGAGGACCTCCTCCTGCAGCCCCTAAACTGGAGTCGTCTACTGAGGCTCTACGTCCTGGCAGAGTGGGAAATGGAAATGTAGGCTGGACTTGTATGGCGGGCTGGACCGGGGGTACCGTAACAGGTACTCCGGTGTCTGGAGGAGCGGGAAGTGCCTGATTTACAGGGACTGGCGGAGCGCGAACAGGATTTGCATATTCTGGGACTGTGTCGTCCAAGTAGGACGAAATAAAAATATCAGCTGCGGTCGGTTTGTGACGTAGCTTGGTCGGAAGTAATGGTGGCGGGAAATTACTGGATGCCTCTGGGGTCGCTTTTGGCAAGCCCTCGGCAAGAAGAGGATACATACCCTTAATGAGGGCATGCCTCTGTCTGTCTGACTGTTCGGCTTTGACTCGTTCACCTATCTCGATTAATTCTCTTTCTTGGGCTCGTTCTTGGGATTCTCTACTTAACTCTGACTTTCTGACTTCCTTTTCGGTTCTTCTATGCGCTTCTTTACGCCATAACTCGATGGCATCTTTCTGTGACTGTCTGGCTTTCTTTTTCCATAATGCTTCTTCTACTCGCATGATACATTCGGCATCCCATGTACCCGATACAGGCCATCTATACTTTTCTTCTAACCGTTTGGTATACTCTACCCATAAATCTAGATACAATATGGCGCTTATGCCATGTTTCTGATACATAAAGTGACCTGGACTGTCCCTAGGCGGGACAGGAACTGCTTCTTCTAATAAACCCTTTCTAGTTTTTAGCTGACGTAATCTTGAAAAGAGCGGCATTGTAAACTTGAATCGGAACACAATACAATACACGAAGAACAATAACAATTGGGAAAACAATTCAGGCATACCACGACATTGGAATTACATTAAACAATATCATAACATAACAGTTCGAACAGAATATTACCTGGAATACTTGAGAACAGAAACAGAACAGAATTTCTCGAGAACGGAACAGACTAGAATTACTGGATGCACTGCTGAAACAGTACGGAACATACCGGTCCCATAAAGGAACGCATCAAGACCCGTATCCACCTAGGTGAACACTTCGTTTGTGAGTCTGGGTACCACCAACCCACGGACCAGGAGTCAATTTAGATTGGTCCTGTCTAGATACTACCCCAGCAATGGTACTCACCGGGCAGCAAGAACGGAAGGCCTCGGACGGGACTGGGCTGACGACGACGGACTTCGGACTTCAGTTACGGGTGGGCCTCCGGATACCTCGGACCTTGGACTCTCGGCTTGGGCTCTGGTCGGGACTCGCCGCGTTCCTCCACCGTCTCGTTCGGATGCTGGACCGCCTCCTCCGTCTCCTCCGTGGGCCTGAGGGATACTTGAGCAGAAATATCTGCCACTGCGCAGAAGAGTTCCGTCACGACTGTAGAGGGTCAGGGGGTCGGCGTGGCTTCACCGACGCGTGGGGAAAGGGCAAGTCCCTATTCGGGCGCCATTATGTGGTAAATAAATAAATAATACCCTATTTTTGACTAGGCATATAGCATAACAGATAGCTCAATAAATAAGAGTCAAGATTCGAGGTAGTAGGAGTTTCTGCAGGTTTATTACAGCATAAGGACAGGATCAGGACAACCTGCATAGGATGACCCAGCAGCTTCTGGGGGCCGGGTCTGGGATGAGCGCGCTAACTTTTAATAACAATACATGAACTTATATACATAGCGCAAACACATAGCATTACATTGCAGTAGGCGTAGCAGTGGGTGGAGCAGAAGGCGTGACGCGTAGCAGTCGCGAAAGATAACAGTAAAAGTAGGTGTAACTGGGCGTATACATAGACATGTGGTGCAAACGTAACAGAATATGTCATGAATGGGGCGGAAACATAGGAGGGGGCTACCTAAGGAGCCGGGACCTCTAACCTGGTGGTGCACGCAAACTGGCAATGACGTATTACTAGGAGAAGCTGGGGGCTATGAACTCTGTGCTAGGAGCAGAGACTAAAGTCTGGAGGGTCGGAGCGACTTGTACCTAAACCCTATCTAGTATCTGATGTTTAGGGAACATGTTGATATAAACTAGAAGTCATGAGGGGAAAGGCTAACTTGATTCTAAGACTGGACCATGCATTATTCTACATGTAGTGTGTGATGAAGAATACTAAATGACCATTAAATACAGTATTTCTCTAACGTGGAGCCGCATAGGCTAGACAATGACGGGAACTATTGATGCAGTTCAGTAGCTTAGGAATGCAGAGAAGGAGGACTGAACTGATAACTGGAACTATAACATACTTTTGGCAGACTCAGAGGCAGAGCCAGGCTGCACCGGGCACTGCGAGGCAGGAAGTAAGTGAAGGGTCGAGGATACAGGTGGGGGCTGTATCGCTCCTCAGCGAGACTTCAGGAGACAGGAGCTGAATCTGTGGTCCGGGCCCTTTTGAGGCCTGGAAACGGGGACTTTATAATGGAATAACGTGCACACTGAGAAACGTGGCAACATAACTTTACATAGGCCTGATATTCGTAGTATTCACGAGGACTGGAAACTAGCATACTAAAGGTGGACACAACTGTAATTGCGTCATTAATCGGACATGGGGAATAACATATGCATATTGGTCATGCACACATAACATATGATGGATGAGGCGTAGGGACACAGAACATGGCAAAATTTACTTTTCCACACCACATGGGCGAGGCAACCATGGTACATAACGTTACTAGAACTGTCAGTGGTGCCTCATCAAAGATTGCGACTCACACCCAATCTTCTAACTCAGAGCCAAGGAGAAATCCAACACCCAGACCCGCAACAGCTCAACCTAGCGATCTGGCTCCTGAAATCCTAGAGTTTGGTTACCTAAACTTGCCCCCAGACTGCATGAATATTATCAGATAGGCAAGAAAACCCACTACCAGAGCGTGTTATGCAGCTAAGTGGAAACGTTTCGTCATTTAATGCAGTAACAATGATATAAACCCACTTGATGCTTCTATTTAAAACATCATTTGCTATCTCTTGCACCTACAACGTTGCAATTTAGCCTACTCATCCATCAGGATACATTTAGCTGCGTTAGCAGGATATCTTCAAAACAGGCAACACCTTTCGCTCTTTACGGTGGCGTTTATTGAAGGACTTAAACGCGTAATTCCACCAAGACACCCACCTTCACCAGTCTGGAATCTGAACATTGTTCTAACCAGACTCGTGGGACCACCTTTTGAGCCACTACACTCATGCGAACTGCAATTTCATACTTGGAAGGTGGCTTTCCTAATTGACATTACTTCACTTCGAAGAGTTAGCGAGCTGCAAGCCCTAACTATTCAAGAGCCATTCATACAAGTACATGCAAATAGTCGTTCTCAGAACAAACCCTAAATTCATGCCAAAAGTGGTATCCCATTTCCATATAAATCAAACCATAGAACTGCCAGTGTTCTTTCAGAACCCACAAACAGTAGCCGAAAGGGCCTTGCATACTCTAGATGTCAAAAGAACTCTGCTATATTACATAGACAGAACTAAGGCATTTCGAAAAACAAAACAGTTGTTTGTTGCTTTCTCGCCACAACACAAAGGTAACCCTATTTCAAAATCAGGTATAGCCAGATGGATCGTTAAGTGCATACAAATATGTTATTTAAAGGCAAAACGCATCTTAACAGTTCCCCCTAGGGCGCATTCCACACGCAAGCTAGGGGCCTCCATGGCTTTTCTGGGAAATATTCCTTTACACGAAATTTGTAGAGCAGCCACATGGTCAACCACACCTACATTTACAAAACACTATTGTGTAGATGTACAGTCCAAACAGCAAGCTGCTGTAGGTCAGGCTGTTCTCAAAACTCTTTTCCAGACTGCTACAACTGACACAGGTAGTCACCGCTAGGTGAGATACTGCTATCTATCCACAGATATGAATTCAGCAGCCCACATGCCTCGAACGGAATATGCTACTTACCAGTATGCATCTGTTCTTGGCATGTAGGGCTGCTGACATTCATATCGCCCACCCACCTCCCCGGTGCCTGTCGCAGCTGTAGCATTCACTCTTTGCATGGACATCTCTTACTGTAATATACTCCATCTCTGCCACAAAGGGAAAAACAATCTGAGGATGCCCATGCGCACTGTAGTCCAAGGGAGGAGCCACCTATCTCGTGATACTTCGAAGACTCCTCCAGGACAACAATGTGCAATCATCCGGACCCAACACTAGGCGGCGATCTATGCACAGATATGAATGTCAGCAGCCCTACATGCCAAGAACAGATGCATACTGGTAAGTAGCATATTCCTTTCTTGTTTTAGTACTTGGATAAAAGCTGCTGGAACAAAAAATGAACAGAGAAAGTATAGCCTAATCTGAAGCCTCCGGTCCGGCCATAGAATCAGCCTCACTATGAAGAAGACTCTCCTCCCATCTACTTGCCTCTGACACAGTATTTCACTAGGATGGTGTTTCACTTTAGCTGCCATTCCAATGCTCTTCAAGGTCTTGAACATGTTGCACACAATCAAGACGATGATGAGGCAGATCCTTTGCCCCAGTCCTCACTCTCATTGCACTAATGGTGGCTTATACCCTGACCTACAACACAACAGTTGTTTAGACACTTCTTCTGACATTGATTTGAATTCCCACATAGGAGCCCCATTAAAGAGAGTACTTCTTTTGACTTAGTGGTACACAGTCGTAGAAAAACTACATTTGCAAGTTCATCAGAGAAGACTAAGGAAAGACTTACACCAGAAATCTTGCATCCCATTCCCTCCACTTAAGAGCCCTTATTGCCATCTAATGAACCCTTGACTGATACTCGTATGTTGGCCTGGTTCGCTCCTTCCTTGACCCCGCGAGTCCGTCACTTGATTACTAGATGGCACAGACCTGCCCCAGAGGATCCAACTTTCCTCACAGAGCATCCTTCTCCTGAGAGCCTTATACTTCAAAGCAAGGTCAATCGAAATTCTTCCCTCACTGTCCCACCAGACTGAGAATCAAAAACAGAGACCATGTAAACAGATGTTTCTTTGGCTTAGTCTAGCCTTAATCCTTAAAGGCTGTTTGTCTCTTGTCTTACAACAACAATGCCCTCTGGGACATGGTGAGTGAGATTGTGTCTGCTTTGCCTGTGATCTTCCCAAATCTCTTTGCACAGACATTGCAGAATGCGTTGAAGTGTATTTATTTCCGTCCGATTGTGTTGCCCCTTTTATGGGTACTGTTGTTATTAGACATCATCTATGGATACGTGCCACCGGTTTTTCAAGGGACTTGAGGCTCACTTATGGATATACCCTTTGATGGGACTTGAGTGTTTGTCAAGAAGGTGGATTCTTTCCATACACTTGTTAAGGATAGCTGAGCTTGGGATTTTGTTCACTGTTTCTTTACATATTTGCCAGTGGCACTGATTTGGTTACAGTGTGGGCTCGACCCAAGGAGCAGTGGAGTGGGATGAGACGGGATGATGGTACACTTTAAATTTGTAGCATGGAATGTCTGTGGGCTCAACTCTTATGTGAAAAGATACAGGGTACAGATATATCTTTGCAGGCATGGTGTGCATTTAGCAATGTTGCAGGAGGCGCATTTAATGGAGAATGAGATCCACAAGAAATGGAGGGGACAGCTGTACTCCACCACATATTCCACCTATGCCTGCAGTGTGGTTATCTAGGTGGCTCTGCAGGTTCCCTTCGGGGTTGATGGCTTCAGAGCAGACGTCGAGGGGAGGTATCTCCTTGTGCATGGCCTGCTGGATGGAGTGGAAGTATGCCTCCTGAACATCTATGCTCCAAATGTAGATGATGGTGTTTTTTTTTACCTGGAGTTGGAAAAGGAATCGGTCCCATGTGTTGGTGTACCTCTGTTATGAGCTCTGGACTTAAACTGCGTGCTTGACGTCAATTTAGACAGCCACCAAGGCTGCATACTAGGCCGCCCTTGACAGACTCCCTACGCGCAGTGATGGAACGCCTGCACTACATACATGTTTAACTCGCTACCCACCCTGGGACACAGGAATATACATGCTATGTCCCCACACATGAAGCTCTTAGTCGGCTCAACAGATTCTTGGTCCTTGGTGACCTGTTCGCAGCCACATCCCAGATCAAAATCCTGGGTTGATTCCTTTCGGAGCATGCTCTGTTGCTGCTAGTATAAGGAGTGGGTGGCACCAGTCCAGGGATCCCTGTCTGGCGTCTGTCTGGAGACACTGGGTGACACACTGTTCTGTGAGGAGCTGTGCGAGGTAAATGGCAGATACTATACTTCGATATGAACTGGTTGTCCCTCGCTCTGAGAGGGCAGGAATGGGACACTGAAGCTAGTGACACGCAGAGAATGCTTGTCCAGGGTGGGCGTTAAAACACAGTGCCTTGAAAGGCAGCTGCCTGAGATGGAAGGGGTCCGGACGCACAGTGCCTGAGGTTGAGGAACATTGGGAGTCCTTGTTGACTATGTAGCATCTGGTTGGTGATATCTGGGGCAAGCTGGACTGCCTGATCAGACGTGAGTAGTGGCAGCTGCAGCATCGGGAGTGGGATACTTACGGTAGACTACTGTCCTGGCTACTGAAGAGGGAATGCCTGCCCTGCTCATACTCTAACTGAGACGCCAGGACGGAACAGTGGTCAATACTCAGGCTGGCGTTTACTCACTACTGCGGGACCACCTGACGTCTGGTTATGGTAAGAGGGGGCATGGATTCCCCTAGGTTGATGAATTGCAGGAGGCTATTGGTGACATGGCACGCTGCAGGGCAAAAGGCCCAGACGGGCTCCCTGTAGAATATTATCAGATGCTCACTGGCCTCTTATTGCTGCACTTGCTGGAGACCCTTCAGGAATCTAGACATACAAGTTCCTTGCAACACTTAATGCGGGAGGAGACCCTAGATTGCCATGCTTCTGGAACCTGGCAAATGCCCAGGTGATGCGCCTGGGACATATGGTAACCCAATTGGCCCACAATGACCAATGTGGCTTTATGACTAGTAGGGGAACACAGATGAATCTGTGGAGGCTATCCAATCTGCTCCACTCTGTGGCTGGCATGGACCTGAGATCTGCAGTTGCGGTGTTGGATATTGAAAAATCCTTCAACACCCTCGGATGAGACTACCTCTCGGATGTACTACGGAAGATGGGACTAGGCCACATGTTCATTTTGTGGATCGAGTTGCTCTGTGCCCTACCGGTGGCACGTGTCTGTAATGGAAATGTGGTCTCTGAATGCATACCCATAGAGCGATGTACGAGCAGGGATGTCCTTTGTCCCCACTCCTCTTTGCTTTGGCAATAGAACCTCTGACGATCAGGTTACGATGCGACAATCCGTCCTGTCTCCCTCAATGCAGACGACGCGTTAATATCAGTCGCCCAGACCTATTGGTGACTGCGTTACTGTAGATGACAGCTGCATTTTGAGTGGTCTCTGGCTTACACGTTAGCCTCCAGAAGTCAGTTCTCTTCCTGTAGGCGGGCCTGGTTGGGGTGGACACAGCTGCCATCCATGCGACGGAGCTCAATTAATAGTGCAGTCACCTTCGCTACCTGGGCCTACAGGTGGCTCTCACTGCTGAAGCCAACTATAATGTAAACATGGGTGAGGTCACCCCTCATCTTGAGGCCTCCATCTGCTTCTGGAATCACCTTCCCCTTTACATCATAGGAAGAGTGGTGTTGTACAGGATGGTCTTGCTCCCACGTTGCTTCTATGTTCTGCAGAACTCCCTCTGACGAATGCCCCAAGCTACATTTGTCAGGCTGAACAGCCTTCTGATCTTCGTGGTGTGGGCCGGCAGGTGGAGCAGGATGATGTTGGAGGTGCTAACGCTGGACGTGGAGCTCTGGGGCCTGGGGCTGCCGGACTTGCGACGGTATTACTTCGCTGAACTACTGCAGCATACTGTGCATTGTTGGTCAGTGGACCCTAATGGTGAGAAGGCCCTATTAGTGGAATGGAGTGAGGGGGCGGACCTTCCTGGGTGCCAGCTGACTGCCAGTTTATAATCTGCCCGATGGTGGAGGTTTAAGAACAGGCGGTAACTCTAGTGCTTTGTAAGGACCCATACACCAGATCATTGCCCCTAAAGTTGCTACCCTGTATTCAACAGATAAAATCAATGATGGATTTATTGCAGTGGTACACTGGGGGATGCTCCATGGCTGGAGATCTGTATCTAAATGGCACGTTTCTTACGATTGAGGAAGCCCGGGATTGCTTTCAATTACAACCCAAGCAATTCCTACAATATGCCAAGATACTGCGCACGGCCCACTAGGTCTTGGTTTCCCAGTAGAACCGGATGAGTTGCAGACTTTGCAGCTACTGCCAGACCCGGACTGCTCCAAAGGGATGATCTCCCTCATGTACAAAACTCTGAGAGCCGACCGCAGAGTGGTGGTGGCGGGGATTTGCAAAAGGTGGTCAGTCGACTTGCTGGAACCCGTCACAGAAGGTGAAGCGTGTCCTGCGTTCGCACAGGTCCAAGAGGTTGCCAGCAACTCCTGCTTTAAGCTCACACAATTCCACTGTTTGCACCGCACCTACCTAACACATCAACGATTCCATAGATTTAATACAATGCGATCTCCTGCTTGCCCCAATATGGAGTGGAGCTGGCAACGTTCCTCCATATGAACTGGGACTGCCATAAACTGTGGACATTCTGGGACGAGATACTGCATTAATTGCAGGAGATCACGCGGGTCCAGAAAGAGACCTCGGTCAGGCACTGTTTGTTGGGTGTGCTGAAGACCCTGAAAAGAGGCACATGACTGAAACGCAGGTTTGCGTTGTTGGGATTGGTGTTGGCTAAACAACGCTTCACAGTCACCTGAAAGAGTCCCGGTCCTCCTACCCTGGACAGATGGAGGGCAGACATACGCGAATGGGGTGTTATGGAGGAGCTACGGCTAAAGATTGTTTGCACCTATGAGAATGCAGAGCGGGACCTGGAGCTGTGGGGCGACAGGGTGGATGGTCTATTAGCAGTGGATTCATGGCAGGCCACACTTTCTGAGCGGTCGCTGGTTGCAAACTCTGCTGTATTCTCGGAGACCACATGGACAGGTTCCCTGGACACCTGAGTGATGTGTATGTAAGTGTGGTTGTGTGGGGGCAGGAGTGTGTGAGGGTGTGTATGTGCCTATAGACAGACAAGTGAATGTGAGTGTGTAAATATTTACAAATGCTGCAGCATCTACATGCTTGATGAGGCATGGCAGCTATCATAGAGCTGGGCTCTTAATATCCTTCAGGCCTCTACATTCCACCTCGCCTTCCCCCCTCCCCCTTACATGGGTGAGCGACTCCACCCCCACCAATTCTCCCTGACTCATCGCCCCTGCTCCCCCTCTCATGGACGGAGGTCCCGGAGAGGACGAACACTCACTGGTTAGCGTCTGTCACTACTGTTAGTTGTAGTTTTATTGTTTGAGTTTTCCTTGGTTAATGCATTACTTGCTTTTTACTTTGCTCCAGCAATGTAATCTAGCACCACACTACACGTGCGAATTCGCATGATGAAATTATGACGTATGTTGTTGGAAATTTCTCCAGAGCGGTCTGATGTAGTGGGCCCTTGGCTTCGATTTGTGGACCACTATATTATGTGTTACCGTTTTCACTGACTGCTGTACTGGATTGTATTGTGATATCTTCTGTGACGCCAACATATATGCCATACAGATGCGATTGCTGAATAAAAAACAAGTTTAAAAAAAATAAAAGGATATCAAGGCTTTGTTTCGTTTATTGGGGTTGCTTTTCCCCATCTTCCAGTTCTACCATGGGTATCACAAGTTCTGTGTATAATCGAAAGCGAGCCCTTGTATATTGCCTGGGGAGAGTCCTCAATCCCCATTCAGTCTTTGTGGTGCAACAGAGGCAGAGGTGGCGATAGGGGAAGAGGTCATCAACATTAGCTGCTGTCCTCCTTCTTGCCCACTGCCTCCAAGCTTCCCTATTTTTATCTCCATTAGCTATTTGGGGTCAAGTAGTAGGCTGTACCCAGTACGGCCCAACCTCTTGCACTCTATCAAGTTGGATCAGTGAGCCTTACAAATTGTTCAACCAAGTTATACCCTTTCCTTTTTGTCCACCCTGTCCCACATTCCTCAATTGTTTGCTCAGACTTCTGACTATGCCGCTATTCTGTCCAAAAAGGTGCTGATGTTGTGTGCTTTTTAAGAGTGATTGAAAATCATATCCAAGGCACAGAGGGGCTTGTGTTTCTTTGCCAGCTAATTCTTGGTCCCCAAGAAAGACAATGCCTGAGACTTATCTTGGACCTCAGAGTTTTGGTTCCTCAAGAAAGAAGTTCACAATGTTGACACTTGCTCAGGTTCTGCTGAACTTCTATCTAGAAGTACACTTTCTGTCTTTGATGGTGTCCCTAGACTTCAGGAGATTTATTTTAATTTGCCAATCCAGGTCCACAGAAAGTATTTCTGCTTTGTAGCAGAGTCAGACCACTTAGATTTCACTGTCCTGTTCTTTGGTGACCTACCTTCACAGAGGAGATAGAATGAGTTTGGTTACCTTGAGAATTGGCTGCTAGTCTCTGTATAACAGTGTTACTATATCCTGTAGATTTTTTCATCTATGAACCCAGGTCCCATCTTCTACTGTCTCAAAGGCTTCCCTTTATCAGAGCCATCTTTGATGTTGTTGCCAGGATGGCTTTCTCATATTACTGCAGAAGGTACAGGACATTTGGGCTATGAGCTTGAATTTTCAGGCAAGAGTTGTCCCAGCTTTCACAGTTGAGTCTGCTATGTCTACTAGTATCTTGCACCCACCCGGTGCCCCAAGTTCGCTGGTGCATATGAGCCTTTCAGTGAATTATTCGCCTGTAATTTTGCCCAACATTGAAATGTTTCACAGACAAGATTCGAATTTCCAATGAAGCAGCCAAAGACCTTCAATGTTGGATGCCAACTTGATGTAAAGCAAATCGTTTTTTATTCCTCCTCTGAAGGTGTCCATTGTGACTGATCAGCCCACTTTAGGCCTAGACTGGGCTGATCACCTAAACAAAAGGTAAACCAGGGTTCTCTTCCAGGGGATACTCATAAGCACTGAATAGTCCCGCCCGCGCGCGGGGAACCCGGAGCATATACAGAATACATTGGTGTTTTAGCATAGCCTTTATTTTCAAAGAAAAGGGCACAGTAATTGGCAGGCAGCTAGCCCATAGGCTGCATAGAGAAAACCACAACAGAATAAAACTGGCGCCTTGATTTTAAGACCTCCAAGACTTCCCTGCTCCCATCATGCCCCACAGGTGACAAGTCAGGTCTTTTTTTTACGGCGTATCATCATGTACAGGAATCATGAAGAGTCAAGATGATACTATAACAAAGGTATTTGTCCGGCGAGGCGGGTGGGTTGCTTATGACTTTGATGAATATACCCCTGGAAGAGAACTAGGATTACAGGTAAGTAACTTATCCATCTCTTCCAGGGGCTACTCATCATTAGTCATAAGCACGGAATAGAATAGCAGGCCCATCCCCACAATCCTGCGGACGAACACCTACATAGTCAAAGAAAACAATCTAAGGATAATTTAACCAAATGGGTTCCTTAAAGCGGCTTGCCCAAACTAAGCCTCCGTCTAGTGTCAGAGTCTAAACACTTGTGTCTAGCAAATGTGTGTACTCTTCATCATGTGGCAGCTTTACATATTTTTACAATCTGCAAATTCTTGAGGAGGACCGTAGTCGAGGCCTTTCCCCTGGTGGAATGAGCCCTTGGTTTACCAGGGAGTTGTTTATTAGCCAGCTGGTAAGACAGTGTAATGCATGAGACTATCTATCTAGTGATGGATAGTGGAAAACCTGTACGCATTGGACCATAATTCACAAACAAACGGTGGACCTTCACAATGTTTTTGGTTAAACAAACACATATGTGTATTTTGTATATGCTTCGGGGTGCCTGCGAGTGGACGGGACTATACAGTGCTTATGACTTTGATGATGTATTACCCTGGAAGAGAATTAGGTTTACAGGTAAGTAACTTATACAGTATTGGGGTATCTTTCATGGATTCACATGCCTGAATCATTCCCTGTCGCCGAGGCGGGAGTCCCGACTCCCGCCTCGGCGACGGGCAATGATTCAGGCATGTGAATCTATGAAAGATACCAATACTGGATAACTGTAGTTACAGGTAAGTAACTTGTTTTCTTATCCAATATTGTGGTATCTTAAATAGATTCACATGCCTGAATCATTCCCAGTCACCGAGGAGGGAGTCGGGACTCCCGCCTCAGCGACGGGGAATGATTCAGGCATGTGAATATATGAAATATACCAATACTGGATAATTGTAGTTACAGGTAAGTAACTTGTTTTCTTATCCTTTTCTTTTCTCTTCTTTCATGGAGAATCACCTTCATGTCAGCCTTTTGCAACTGAGTGCCATCGTGCTGGCCCCTCAGGCATTTTTTCTTCCATCCAGATTAATACAATCACTGACAGATAGAGACTGCTTATGTGATACTACAACAAGGAGGGCTGAATGGAATCTTGTGTTCTGTCTGGATGCCAGGATGCTGTGGTGGTGGCTGGACCTTCACAATGTCTCCCTGATACTGAGTGACCAGACAAGATCCCCGAACATCAGGGCGGGTGAGCTCAGCAGATTTCATCTGACAGGTCACAAGTGGTGTCTGCATCCGGAAGTGGCACAGTCTATCTTCGTCCAATGGAGTATGCACTTAGTAGATTATTTTTTTACTACTTTGAATGTTCTGCCTTTTGTGCTCTAGAGTTCACCACTGCAAGTGCCTTTACAAGTTATGGTCTGCCTTCAATGGGCTTCCTGCTGAGGTGACATTTTTATTTAATTCCCTCTTTCCTGCTGTGTGTTTTTTTTTTTAGCATCTGCTTATTTGCACATTAATGCTGCAAACTCTTAACACTGTGTTCCTCATTGCAGTCACTTCCAAACGTGTGTCAGTGAGCTGCAGGCTTTGTGAGTCGAGCCTTCATACGCTACCTTCTTTTCTGACAATATGGTGCTTTTGATTCATGCACCATTTCTTCCAAAAGTGATGTCCTCTTTTCACGGTTGAGTAGCCCATCATGTTCCCTACATTGTTCTCCCTGCTACATCTTTTTAAGGAGTCAGACAGTCTACACTGGGTAGATCCATTTTGGACTCTTAGCTTTTACATTGACAGGACTAAGGAATGTCTGCTGATTTAGCATCTCTTTATTGGTTTCACCCGTGCAAAAAAGGGATAGGTGTTTAAAAAATAGACCTTATCGCATTGTATAGTTGCATCAAACACTGTCATGCCTTTGCCAAAAAGGTCAATCCAGAGGGCCTTGGGGCTCAAGCCACCAGGTCAGAGACCACAGCTGTAGCCCTAGCTTGGGGCGTCTCCTTTACATCCTCTACCAGACAAAACTTGGGCATCCGTCCACAATTTGACCTTCACTACCTCGATTCACAAGTCCTCAGAGAGAGGGTTATTTTGCCTATTTGGTCCTGCTGGACTTGCTGGTGTAGCATATACTCTTCAGCCTCACCTCCTTTGATGGGACATTGCTTTGACATTGTTGAACTAGGTGAGGAGTTTGCGGTTAGAAGTAACCTTCAGAACAGTAAGTTACTTCAATAATAATCTTTCTGGTATATATTCTGACTAGCCAAATAATGCTTAGCACCCAGCCACCTTCCCTTTCTTTGGAGTGTACTGTTAGGAGTTAAGGGACTAAGCTGAACACTATGAATGTTCTTAATCATTCAGTCATGCTCTGGGTTTCACAAGATGAAGAGATCTGTGGTTAGGTAGTAGATCCAAAGAGAAAGACAACAAGCATTGGCATAGCCAATAGGTCTCACCTTTGGTACCTTATACGGATTTAGTTATGCTGTACAATATCCTTGGTGCAACAACATCAACTGTTGCATGGCTAAACACTTATAAGGTCCCAAAGGCGAGACCTATTGGCTATGCCATTGCTTGTTTACTGGTGCTACCATCTCGCCACGTTTCCATTCGTGCAGTCTCTTGAATTACATCCCATAATGTTTGTGTAAGTTATTAATGCTTAAGCTGCAGCGGGACATTTAGCTATAGTATGGTCCCCAGATAAATGTCAAGATAATTTGAGAACTGAATTCCTGGAGATTAATGCCGGGTTAGGCCACAAAGATTAAGAGGTGGTTGTGAATCACACGATCCTCTCATGCGAGTTAAGGTTGCCCAGGCATGCCACGGGAGGAATTTTCAGGTTGCTTGGAACTAACTCTGGTAAGGCTTGTTGGGCTTTATGTGTACAGAACAGATCTAGAAGTTACTTTCTTTGTCTGCCCTTACCACAGGACTATGCTGGATTATGTTTGTTTACTTGTTCGTTTCTTATGCAAGGTTTTGAAGTCTGTAGTAGAAATTGCTTGGGCGGGGCACCTTACTTCCAAAAGTGATTCAGTGGGGATTCACAGAAACCAAGATTAAGAACTGCAGTGCTACACTAGAGCACTGTCAAACTTTTTTCTTTTCAAATATTTAATTTGGTGTTGCGTTACTCTTTTCCTTGCACTTTCGTATGATGGGACAGTGAGCGTAACAATACAATATTACGCTTGCGCTTTCAAATCTCCTGGTCCGCTCCCATCTGCTTTAGATTCTGGTCCATCTGCATGGCAAGAGATTGATGGCTCGTCACGTACACATCCCAAACAAAGTCTGGTGACCTCTGCGTGCATAATGTGGCACCCTACCAGTACTTTAGAGTCTTAGGCTACGTAAATGAATCTAGATACAACACAACAGACATGCACGTAAAACTCGCCTTGACAGTTCTTTGCAAATGGATGTCTGCACTCTAAAAAAGCAGAGAATTGGATGTCCCTGTATTCTGAACACCTTTTTGACCAACTGACGGACACTGCACGAAACTCGCACTGCCTCTAGTCTGAATACCAGCATTATAAACACCTGGAGGCTCATTTTAACAGTAATGCCAGAGGAAAAGAAAATTAAGTAGGGAGCGTGAGGGTGAGACAGGCAGGGGGGAGAGACTAGGGAAATGTAAACAAGCGCGCGTGGCCACGCTAATTGGAAACAGATGGCCCCTGCGCGCCACTGCTCGCTTTCGCAAGGTGAATGCCGTCACAAGGAAGAGTGATTCAAAAGTGCAGACCGATTCCCAAAGGTCATCTCCTAGTGCAGCGCATGCGCGCTGCGCTAGGCTCGACCTAAAAACTAAAGGGGCATATTAATAATTGCAACATCTAAAATAACTAAAACAAATAGAGGCCAGGCCCAATGTGTTACCTGTCCTTCTCTGGTGTTCGAGTCTACACCTTGCCACTGCGAAAGAACAACAGTCCTGACCACAACAAAATGGTTACTTTGCATATTTTGACATGTGCATTCTGTACAATTTTCTTGTATGTATGTGGTATTTTTGTATCGCGAACTGAACTAAAAGGCAGTGAAGCAACTCTTCCCTACCGGTATGGGTGAAAGTGTGGCAGGGGAGCAGGCATTCATACTTGCATGCATGTGAAAGCATGAGGATCACTCTGGGAATGCTCTCAGCAATGTGTGGGATGGATCCAGTTATATGACAGCACTTGTAGTTTGATTATGGCTATTTGTGACTAATAGCTAATGTTTTGAGTGCTTAACAGTTCCTGAAGAGAACAGAGAGCAGAATTGAGTTGTGGGGCTTTGAAAGATTTCGTGGTAAACTTCTTGTAAGGATTTAATGCTCCAATCTGAACAATAGATTAGAAAGTATTAGGGCTCTGTAGTACCTAAACTTTAGGATGACTGTTCCTCTGTGTGTAACCTAGGCGTGGATAGATTTTCTGATTGTAGACAGTGACCCTGTCCTTGCAAATCCCCTCTTTGATGTGAACTAATTAATACAAATAAAAAAAAGTGCCTGACCTGTGAGTGAGTCCAAAGTTCATGGAAAAGGTGTTTTCTTGGACTAGGTAAACCAATTCCAATCACAAATGAAAATGTTCTATTCGTAGCAAGTGTTTGCTGCAGATACACATGCCATGCATACTCCTTCCAACTAAGTAAGGAGCCCGGATTCTGCATGTTGTTTTTTGTCAAGGAAGTTTTATGATCAGCATTGTGTGTTCTCCAGTATTAGGGGTGTCTTTCATAGATTCACATGCCTGAATCATTCCCCGTCGTCGGAGTGGGAGTCCCACGGTACATAAAAAAGCAATAAAATGCTATAAATATATAGTAATACCAATAGAAATGAACCAGGAAGTAAAACAGCCAATGGTACAGTAGGCAAAAACTTCCCATCTATGACTATCACAGTCATTTTGTATAGTCCAAACTACAGCCAATCAGGCGCCAGCACCCACCAGAATGTTCTCCCCAGAGGCTCAGGCTCTCAGATTTTCTACCGCACGTCGTGTGAAGGGAGTCTCCCTGAGCTCTGCTCAGTTTTTCAAACTTCTAACTTCATCTGTGTCTTCTCTTCAGGATGTCTTCAAAGAAATCTCTCTTCAGAGCCTGTGACTGCTGTGGTAAGCCTCGGCTTTTTGAGAAGGATCCACACAAAAAGTGTATCTATTGTCTCTACCCAGACCACCAGGCCTCTGATTGTAAGATCTGCAGAACCATGCCTCAGAAGACTCTCAGAGATAGAGAGGGTCGTTTACTGCTGTGGTTGAAGAGGCTAAAGGATTCTTCTAATCCTGTTTCTGAAGTAGGCAGTGTCACCTCTGCTTCCACTTCAGCCTCCAGGAAGAGATCTGCGCCTGAGGGAATGTCATCTCCCAAGGCTAAACTGCCTAAAAAACAACCACCTGCTAAAGGACTGGATCAACCTTCCACTTCTCAGGCTGTCCCCACCTCCAGGGGCATGGAAGGCGCTTCTGCTTCCTCAAAGGGGAAAAAACTCAAGCTTCCCCTATCTTCTGACAGGATGTTACCACAGAATTCATCTCCGCCTCCTGTGAAGTCTTCTTCAGCTTCCTCGTCGACGAGAACGACGACTTCAGTGACATCTACGGTAACATTTTCATCTCCAAAACCTAGTATGGTTATGTCCTCGTCTACGGCATCTCCAACGATGGTTTTTGTTTCTGTGAGGCCTATTTCGTCGACGTCCGTCGTTGACGCCTCGTCGTCGACGCCTTTAAAGGCTTTACCGCCGACGAAAAAGACTCCGTCGACGAGCTCGTCGTCAGGCTCTACGCCGTCGACGAAAATAACACCGTCGACGAGGAGTGACTCGTCCACGAAGACGGTCCCGTCGACGAGGAGTGTCCCGTCGACGAAGGGTGTCCCGTCGACGAAGAGTGTCCCGTCGACGAAGAGTGTCCCGTCGACGAAGAGTGTCCCGTCGACGAAGAGTGTCCCGTCGACGAAGAGTGTCCCGTCGACGATGGGTGTCCCGTCGACGAAAACTGTCCCGTCGACGACGAGTGTCCCGTCGACGAAAGGTCTTCCGTCGACGACGAGTGTCCCGTCGACGACGACTATTTCGTTGCCGAAAAGTGTCCCGTCGACGAGAGGTGGTCCGTCGACGACAAATCCATCGGAAGTTAACCCTCCGACGACGCCGCAGTTATCCTCATGCACGGCACTACAGGTGTGGTCTCCGTCGACGGTGTTTTTAACACCACGCCAAGCAGCAGAACAACTGCGCAACACTGTAATGAGGCTTTCACCCCTGCGTGTTTCACCTCACAAGGTGTCCTCTGAAGTCCCAGACCAACTACTGGATTCTGACAGTGACAATGAGATGGTCCAGAATACTTTTGGACAAGCCACTAGTCCATCGGAGTTACATATTAAACTTCAGGATGATGAATATGAGGATCCTCACTCTCCTGCTGAAGTATCGATGCCGGTCACTACCCCTGTTGCTCAAGTGCCTTTGGATTTAATATCCAACTTGCAATTTATGCTGGACGATTACTATCGGAGGTTTCCACCTTCGGAATCGGCAGGTTCTGGACAAGCAACTCCAATTTCGGAAACGCCTCCACCCGTGCTCCCATCGGTGTGCCCACCTTCACACCCACAACCTGCTCACGAAGAGGACCCGCAATCCTCGGAAGATGACGACCAACGGGAAGAAGGAGAAGTGGATAATTTATCGGAGTGGGAGGACTATCAGGTCCAATCTCCTTCAACATCTCCTCAGACTGCGTCGGCCTCCCCTCCTGTTGATGTAGCAAATTTTCACTTGCTGATGGAGCGTGCAACCGCACGTTTTCATATGAAAATGGAGCATACTCAACAAGAATGTTTCCTTTACGATTTTAAAGATCAGCCCAGACGACAAATTAGGACAATACCCATTGTGGAATTCATCTGGAAGGAAGGTGTTAAGGTGATGTCAACGCCGGCTTCCATTCCTCCAGTCTTGCCAAGAATTGATAAAAGATATAAAGCTCCAGACAAGACGCCTGCCTGTCTCATTGGACAAGCAAAACTTGACTCGGTAATTGTCCAGGCGGCCCAGAAAAGGGCCAGAAATCCGTCCTCTGCAGTTACGGCGCCGCCGGATAGAGATGGCAGACGCCTAGACTCAATAGGAAAACGAGTTTCCACCATGGCTGCAACGACTGTCCGTGCTGCCAACGCATTAGCCATCTTAGGTCGTTACGACCGTCAAATGTGGTCTGACATCTCACCATTTATCGATCTCCTCCCTGAGCCATCCAAGGCGGAGGCACTCCAGATTCTCAATGAAGGTCAAAGGACCTCTGAAGAGATAATTGATTCAGCTGTTGATGTGGCATCTACAGGTTTTCGCCAATTAGCAGGGGCTGCGGTTCTCCGTAGACAGGGGTGGTTACGTTCCACTGCCTTCAGACAGGAAGTACAAAACCGAGTTCTAGACATGCCATTTGATGGCGAATATTTATTCGGCCCCAAGGTAGAGGAGGCCTTACAGACTATCAAGAAGGATACCTGTAGGAGAGTAGGGTCTGCAATCCTATGATCACCCAGATTTTTGCTTTTTGCTGCACTGGTTTACGACTTTCTCTGGCTGTGGGCCTGCTAATCAGACCCACAGCCTAGCTGTTCTCTCTATCCAAATTGTACTTAGGTACTGAATTGGCACTGTGCCCTCTCCAAGTCCCTGTACCCAGGGCTGAGGTGCACCCAGAAGTCTCCCAGGGGCTGAAGCATGTATTGTGCCACCCCTGGATTGACTAACTAAAACTGACACAACTGGCTGCACGACAGCTGGGGCAAGGTGGTGTACTCACCCTTTGCTTTAGATATAGTATACCTATATCTAACCCTAAAATGGACACATAGATCTCCTATCAGTCACTCCTATGGCAGGCCTTAACAATCCTGAAGGCAGAGTGCTTGGAATCGTGTGAGATGGTGCTCTGGCATGAGCTGAGCCTGTCTGCGGCTTTCGGGATCCATCCCTTAGCCGTTTCCATGATATCGCATACCATATACTCTTAAGTGCATTATAATCCTCGCGGTTATGTGCCAACTCTGGTATCGCTTTATCAAAACATGTCGAGTAAGGTGTCATACGAATTGGAATACTAACCCCTCGCCAATTCTGGCGACGGGGTTAGCATTCCACCCTTCTAGAGGGACACGACATGTATGTAACCCCTAACCCCGGTTAAAGTCAGACAGAGCCTTAGCATCCACAAAATGGATGCTGCCACCGAGACACAAGTCTGCCCTCCTGCTGCTGGGAGTCCTCCCAGAGCAGGAGATAAGGACAAAGGGTTTCCTGCCAGGGGCGGTGCCAGCACCGTCCCAGACAGGGTTTTGTGTATTGTAGGTAGGCAGGGCTTTAGAGGAAGGTGACTGCACGTGGCACCCCGGTGCTCACTGTGCATAGGCTGGCTGGAACCAGTTCCAGGGTCACTCCAGACCCTGTGCTGGGGAAAAGCCCGCCAAGGAAGTGGGTGTAACCACCCCCCTCCTAGTCCCACCCATAGGGCAGGACTTAGTCGCGTGCCAGCCCCTTTTTACAGGATAAAGGTAGAGACTGGCCCCCTTCCAAATCAGATCATCTTTGAATCCTGAAACTACTTTCCACGAAAGGAACTCAAGACTTCTTCCTAAGATTTCTCCCTTGTGACTAAGGAGTAGTCACCCTGCATCCGCAGGCACCATCTTAAGAACACTGCGGTCTGCTGCAAGTCTCTCCTCCGGATCAAGACTGCCCAGCTCGACGAGAACCGGCTTCCCTGGCACCTCTGACCTCTACCTGCATCATCAGTCACGCTGAGATTCGTGGGTGTGACGAGACCTCGAGGGACCGGCCATCTTCAAGACTGCACGACTTCTTTCCAGCAAGCCCGCCGAGTGAATTCCTGGTGAGTGCTTTGGGGTCCGAGAAGCCCCCACCCTGAGCAGCCCCAGCACCGAAGTGCAGCCCTCCAGCATCTCCACGATCTGCGTGGGGCCCTTCTGCTTTTTGCTGCTCACCGCGTTGTTTGGCTACTAGCCCGCTGGCTTGTGGCCTTCCTGACGACGCCCGACGACATTTCTGCTGCTGGTCTGGTTGCTCCAGACTGGCCCTTGCTCCCTTCCAGAAGAGGAGCACCCTGGACCCTCCTGGTCCACTCAAGACGCCATTTTGAGTCCACCGCGTGGGCTTGAATTAGCCAAGGCTTGTTGCCCACTCCTGGGTAACTTCGACGCCGACGACTTCATCCTTCGTGGGACAGCTCGCACCTCCATCCTGGTCGCCGACAACGCCTCCTGGACTGAGAGACTGCAGAGCCCAGCAGCGCCCACTCACCTGACTGCGGTGACTTCGCCCGGTGCCATCCTGGTGCCCACTTAATCACTGGCTAGTGATTCAAGAACTTGGTCCCCTCTGCTTTCAGGTTTTCTTCTTCCTTGATCCAGGCTTGGATCCATCGAACTTTTCTTCACTGGTCGCCTGCCAGCAACTTCTTCCTTCCAGGCTCCTGGTCCGGCAACGAGATCCCCGACGTCTTTTCAGACCTATGCAGCTGCAGCCCCTGGGCTAGGTAACTTCGGCACTCCGGTGTCCCAGCATAGCCTCACTATCCAAGGGTCAGGATCCACTGTCGTTTTCTCCCTACCAGGTCGGGTTCGCCCGTGAACACTAACTTTGCCTTTACTAGCCTCCATAGACTTTGTCCCGCATCCCGCGTGAGAGTGCACACTCTGCACCCGAGTCCCCTGGGTCTCCTAGTAGAAATCTAACGATTCCCTAGTCCAGTCCTAGCGATTCCAAAGCCTATTAGAACTGTTACTTACCTGCTAGTAATTCGCATTCCACTTTTAAAGTATATGGTTTTTCGTGCCCCTCGGGCATTTGTGTATAACGTGCTAACTTAAAGTATTTTCGTAAGAGTTTTGTTGTGTGCTTAGCTCCCTGTCTCATAAAGAGCCAGGGTAGTCTTGTTATAAATAAATACACTGTTTATTTTCATAACAACTTGTGTGGTGTCCTTTCACTGGGTGTTCAAGGGGTAATGTGATGGTAAAACAGCTGGCTTAACACGCCCTCTAGAGTCTTAGCCTTAGACTGCTCGTATCCATGCTACTAGGATAGCTGGTCTATAAGGTTGACTTACAACCAATCATCAATAAGGGTTGTTTGGACTGATATATAGTGATCACTAGAATAGTGAGCACTGCACATCAGGCCAACTTCTCACAATACCGAAACGGCCAAATCCTTGGGCACTCTACAATTTCACAAGCCGCCCTTTCGAGGAGCGAGAGGACGAGGAACGTCCTTCAATAGAGGTGGATACCAGCAACAACATCAACAATCCTCATACCGTCAGGGTAATCAGCGCTACCAAAATCAGCGCTACCAGTCTTATGGGCAGAAAAGATCTCAATACACCCCAAACAGGGGTAAGGCTACCTACCGCGGCAAGGACAAGCGACAATGATATTTTTCACCTGCCACCACCGTCTTTCCACCCTCTCAAAAGACTTGGCGGAAGAATCTCCAAATTTTACTCCAATTGGCAGTCGATAACAACGGACAAATGGGTCCTGGATATTGTCGCCAGGGGCCATGCCCTAGAATTCGAAAAATTTCCCCCAAATGTACCGCCAAAGGGCCCGCCTCCAGCTCACCTGAAGGAGCTGCTTACCCAAATCAAAATGATGATACAAAAAGGAGCTATCGAGACCGTTCCTCAGAGGATGAGAGGACTAGGATTTTACTCCAGGTTCTTCCTGATCAGAAAGAAGAACGGGGAGTGGCGCCCGATCCTCGATCTTCGTGCATTAAACAAATATCTAAGGAAATTGACGTTCCGGATGCTCTCTCTTCAAGAAATTTTGCATCTACTAACAGCAGGAGATTGCATGGTCACCCTAGACCTCCAAGATGCATATTTCCACATCCCCATCCTACCTCGCCACAGGAAATTCCTTCGCTTCAGGGTGGCTGGCAGGGACTACCAATTCAAAGTCCTTCCTTTTGGACTACGGTCAGCTCCAAGAGTTTTTACGAAGGTTTTAGCTCCAGTAGCTGCGCACCTCCGGCTGGAGGGAATACAAATTTTCCCATATCTGGACGATTGCCTTATAAAGGACAATTCTCATGGCACCGTTCAACGTCACCTTCAACAGTGTCTCCACCTGTTTCAGTCTCTAGGCCTGACAATAAATTTCTCCAAATCCCAAATGCAATCGTCTCAAAGAATAGCATTCTTAGGAGCAATGTTGGACACTCACAAATGCAAAGCTTTCGTCTCCAAGGAGAGACAAATGAAAATAAGTCGGCTAGCACAAGATCTCATGCAAAGAAGGTCAGTTTCTGTCCGACTTTACAAATCCTTTCTGGGGATGGCATCGGCTTGTATTCCATTACTTCCAAATTGCCGGCTTCAAATGAGGCCGCTGCAGGAGGAACTAGCCTTGCAGTGGCAACAGGTTTCAGGCACTTTCGAGGACCTCATTCAAATCACACCACTCATGAAGGAGTCTCTTCTGTGGTGGACACAGAGGTGTCATCTCAGTCAGGGTCATGCGTTCCTTCAAGAACCACCAAGTCTCACCATCACTACAGATGCATCCCTCGAGGGCTGGGGGGCTCATCTGCAAGGCCTCACGATCAGTGGCAAATGGACTGTGCAACAGAAACTGTGGCACATCAATCGTTTGGAACTGAGAGCCTTTTTTCTTGCCCTCAAGGCGTTTTGTGCCATCATTCAGAACACCAATGTGTTGATAAGAACAGACAACACAACAAGTATGCACTACGTCAACAAACAGGGAGGAACTCGATCTCTTCTCCTGTCTCAAGAGGCGCAGGAATTATGGACATGGGCTCTTCACCACAATGTACAGTTGCATGCGGTGCATGTTCCGGGAACGGAAAACGTCCTTGCGGATGCACTCAGCAGGACAACAATCACCAACCACGAATGGGAGCTTCACCAGAACACAGTGGACCACATCTTTCATCAGTGGGGTTGGCCAGACCTGGACCTATTTGCGACAAGTACCAACAGCAAATGCCTGAGCTTCGCCAGCTGGCACCCCCACAAGAATTCTCTGGGGAATGCATTCTCCCTCGATTGGTCCCTGAGGTTTGCGTACGCTTTCCCACCGATTCCGTTAGTCCCCAAGGTTCTGCGGAAGATGAGGAAGGAACCTTGCCGACTGATCCTGATCGCGCCCAGATGGCCGCGCCAATATTGGTTTACGGAGCTCCTCCTACTATCAGAGAGCAAACCAATTCAGTTACATCCAATCCCGAACTTGCTCAGTGTTCAGGAAGGTCAAATCTTCCATCCGGACCCAGCATCGCTGAGATTAGCGGCTTGGCTCCTGAACACCATGAGTTTGCACACTTGAACATCCCTGCAGACTGTAAAGAGGTGTTGGCCAAAGCTAGAGCACCCGCAACCATCAAGACTTACAGTCTCAAATGGAAACGCTTCTGTATCTGGTGCCGTTCAGCAGGTGTTCACCCTTTTTTGGCAAAGCCTGAGGAAATTCTTCCTTTTTTCTTGCAGTTGGCACGAACAGGTCTGTCCCATGCTACTTTGAAGGTATTTCTGGCTGCAATATCCAGATATCGACAGGATGGGTCCAATTCTCTGTATTCATCAAGAATTATCCAACAGTTCTTTAAAGGCCTCTTCAGAATGTTCCCTCCAGTACGTCGTCCACCTCCTTTGTGGCATCTGAATGTGGTCCTGGGTCAACTCATGCGTCACCCATTTGAGCCCATCCATCGAGCTGACTTGAAGTATCTTTCGTGGAAGGTATCACTGCTTTTAGCCTTAACATCCGCCAAGAGAGTTAGTGATATCCAAGCTTTCACTGTTCATCATCCTTTCCTCCAATTCACTAGCGATTCTGTCATACTTCGCACAAATCCCAAATACATTCCTAAAGTACCTTCGGATTTTCATCTGAACGAACCTGTTGTTCTTAAATCATTTTTTCCAGACCCGCAAACTCCTGCGGAAAGAGCTTTACACTCGCTTGACATTAGAAGATGTCTTAAATTCTATCTACAAAGAACTTCTGCTGTACGCACCTCTGACCAGTTGTTCATTACCTACGGTGCGATTCGTAAAGGGCAGGCAGTATCAAAACAGACTATTGCAAGATGGATATCTGCTGCCATTGCCTTTTGCC
Source organism: Lissotriton helveticus (assembly GCF_964261635.1). NCBI lineage: Eukaryota > Metazoa > Chordata > Amphibia > Caudata > Salamandridae > Lissotriton > Lissotriton helveticus. Next base: position 1,821,826,181 of record NC_136063.1, read on the forward strand.
ATGCACAGGCTGGGAGACCTTTACCATCTGCGCCCAGAGCGCACTCTACAAGAGCAGTCTCCTCATCTACGGCCTTATTCGCTGGAGTCCCACTTCAGCAGATCTGCAAGGCGGCGACTTGGGCGAGTCGCCATACCTTTACCAGACATTACTGTCTAGAGTCCATCAGCGAGGCTGATACTTCTGTGGGTCGAGCTGTTCTACGGAATCTGTTTCATTAAGGTGAGCCTCTGTTTCCCACCTCCTTGTTTTTCTGCTGTCAGACGCTTCTTATGTTATGTTTTCACATATTTTCTTGATTGCATTATGTTATGCTTTATATGATATGTGTTTATTCTCTTTGCATTGTTATTTGCATTACTAGCTGACAAGCTGGGTGTTATGAGCGTCTGTTCAGCAAAGATATGTACTGCTAGCTACTCTGATTCAGGCATGTGAATCTATGAAAGACACCCCTAATACTGGAGAAGAACAATAGTTACTTACCTGTAATCTGTGGTTCTCCAGTATTGGTGTCTTTCATAGATTCACATGCAACCCGCCCACCTCCCCTCAGAGGCTTTCTAGGCTATTATGGTTTACCTTCACTCCTTGCGAGAAAATCTGAGAGCCTGAGCCTCTGGGGAGAACATTCTGGTGGGTGCTGGCGCCTGATTGGCTGTAGTTTGGACTATACAAAATGACTGTGATAGTCATAGATGGGAAGTTTTTGCCTACTGTACCATTGGCTGTTTTACTTCCTGGTTCATTTCTATTGGTATTACTATATATTTATAGCATTTTATTGCTTTTTTATGTACCGTGGGACTCCCACTCCGACGACGGGGAATGATTCAGGCATGTGAATCTATGAAAGACACCAATACTGGAGAACCACAGATTACAGGTAAGTAACTATTGTTCTTTTCTCCTCCCCCTCTAGGTATTGAGCATGTTCAACAGCTTTTTTGTTAAAAAGTTTTATTCTACCATCAGGCATGGACAGACTGCGTCGCAGCTCTGCAGATTGCGACACCCACGTGGCCAACAGTAAAAAAACAAAACATGGCCAACAGTCAAGAAAAGACATGGCCAGAGATCTAGTAGACTACACCCACAGATCCTAGGAGCCAGAGACCAACTACCTAGCACCCAGTACAGACACGCCAGTCGAGAATGACCATCTCTGGGTGATGGAGACAAACAAGGGCCTCTTCCGACGGTGCCCTCGGTGCAGGGCCAAATATACACACTGACATGCAAGCAGTGTGTAATTTGTGCCTATCTCCAGAGCACAAAGTGGATGAGTGCCAGACTCTTGTATTGTTCAAAAACCAAAAGACACATCAGATCCGTAGGGACTGATACCTAGAACACACCATGAAACTGACGGCCAAAGCGGAGTTCTCGCACAACAGCAATGTGGAAAGCAAAGCAAGTGCTCTGGCAGGAAGTGGGGTGGTTCTTGCTATTTCCCACTACATCACGTCCGATTTGTCCTCTGAGGAGGAACATGCTCCAGTGCATTAGGAGGGTTCCACATCGCCAAGCCGGATCCCTGTATCTGGGCAGAGGACCAAGACGACACCACGTACAATGAGTACTGTCCACCTCGTGTAAAGAAGATCTTACACATAACTCCACCACACCTGCCATACCATGGTGCACCGCAACCCTCTGGCTCAGGCCGACACCCTGAGCACGCCTCGGAGCAGAGAAGGGACAAGACCGTTCTCGATCCCAATCGGGCCAAATGGCTACACCATGGTGGTGGCTCTTGTGCTACGCTGGCACCGGAGTACATGCCTGCACCAACTGAGCTAGTGGCACTCAAACATAAGTCTGCACCGGCAGACACATTGGCACTGAAGGACGGCAAACCGGCTGTGAGCCCAAGAAAATCAGATCCGAAGAAACGTCGGACTAGAGTGCCTTGGAATCGAAACAGTCCTTGTTCCGAGGACTAAAAAACAATATGGATACTCTTCTGACCAGAAGAAAAGTCTCACCTCTGGCGTTTCAAAGCCACACAAAGTTTTTGAGGGCACATCACTGGCTCCAAAGAAAGAAAAGACTCATACACAAAGAGCGAGTGAAGAACAAAGCGTTGTCTTTGAAGGCCTGCAACAATGTATGCAGGAAAAACATAAAGAAAATGCCATAGGACAGGCTCAGGTTCAGTCCTTGCCACAGCTTCCACTAAAAATAGGGCTGCACGAGCACGGGGCCACAAGTCCAATGACTTTTAACCCACCCAGAGTCACCACAAACACACTTGTCCTCTCCACAAGAGGTCGAAGAGGGGGAGATACAGGACACAGATTCCCAAGGAACACATGACACCCAGCATACCCCTGACTCATGGGATGATTATGATGTGGTCCTGCCTGACTCTGACATGGAGCCGCCAGTAGCTACTACTAAAGAGGCATCTCCAGATGACATATCCTCATATCACAGAGTTATCCAGAGAGTCGAAGAGTACCACATGCTCCCCTTGCACACTACAGAGGATCCAACTGACTGCCTAGTGGAAACGCTTTCACTCACAGAGCCCACAATTCAATATCTCTTAATGATAAGATGTGTCTTTAATGTATCCAAGGAACTCTTCAAAGACCAAGTCAAATTCAGGGTCCTTACTCCTCTCATAGAGGAGAAATAGTTACCATCGCCAACTGACCCTATTTACATACAGGAACATCCCCCAGCAGATTTCCTTTTCACCACAGCCAGGAAGAGAGGTGCCTCCTCCAGACAAAAGACAGTAGAAGAATTGATGCAGCAGGCAAAAGAGTAGTGACAAGGCACGCAAAGTACTGAAAGATCTCCAATTGAGTTCTATACTCACCCAATACAATAGGACTGGGTGGGATCTGATACAACATCTCCCAGATGAATACAAAGAACGAGGGGAAGATCTGGTAACTGAGGGGAGGCAGATATCAAATGCAACATCAAATGTGCTGTAACAGGAGAATGGATGGGACGTAACTACAGTGGTGGTTTGGGTAACTGGATCTTTATTATAACACAGATTTACGCTTTCCGGTAAGATTGAACTGTTCGGTGTCTTGTCCTTTTCTTAGACTCCCTGGTGCTGGTTCCTGGCTTCAACTCCTTGGCAATGCGATAGTTGGTCCCTAGTGGAGAAAAGGACATGTGACTTTAAGCAGGCCTGCTACTATACCAGACTTGCTTCCGCCACCACACCACAAAGTGCTTACAGACAATGCCTCAAAAGCAACAGCCCCTTGTGCGTTATCAAGGGCAAGGGGCAATAAACGCCTCTAACTCCAGAAACCACCACATATCAGTGCCAGCAACAGCAGTTAATCCGAACAAGGACACCTCCACACGACCAAGTAAATGACAAGCCCACACCCCGAGCACAAAACACTCGTCGGGGGAAGGTTACAACAATTCCACCACTTGTGACCAAACATAACATGAGACCAATGGGTACTACGAATAATCAGGCAGGGATATTGACTACAGCTAACTCAACAGCCACCAAATATCTTTCTATAACAGCAGATGTTAAATCCTCAACATCTACATCTGCTAAAGGATGAAGTAAAGACAATACTTCTTAAAGTGGCTATAGAACTAGCTCCACTCAAACTTCAAAACAAAGGAGTGTACTCCCCTTGTTTCCTCATACCAAAGTAAGACAGCTCACTGCACCTCATCCTGAACCTGCGACCACTGAATCGCTACATACTTTTCGAACACTTCCACATGGTCACATTGCAAGATATAATACCACTACTACAAGAGGGTGACTTCATGACTGCATTAGACCTGAAGCATGCTTACTTTCACATTCCAATCCACCAAGCACACTGCAAATACCTACGGTTTGTGGTAAGTAGACATCAATGCAAGGTGCTACCATTTGGGTAAGCAACAGCCCCAAGGGTGTTCACAAAATGCTTAGTGGTAGGAGCAGCAAAATTACAAAGTTAAAACATATTTGTCTTTCCCTATCTAGGCTATTGGTTGATCAAGAGTCCAAACAAAGCCAGATGTCTAATAGACACTAAAAAAACACAAATGAACCTACATCACCAATTGGCCTTCACTATCAGTGCAACAAAATCGCACCTCCAACTAGGCGCGATACTCAATTCAGTATTGAGAACAGCTTACCCCAATCCACAAAGGGTTCTCAATCTCCAGAACCGACTGGGTCTTTTTCAGCTACATCCTCACCAACCAGTCAAACAGTGATGTGCCTACTAGGGATGATGGCGTCATGCATAGCAATAGTGCCACATGCACAACTGCACATAAGCCCTCTCCAAGAATGTTTGCAGTGGTCACAAGCAGGGAAAACGTGGAAGATCTAGTGTTGGTTTCACCTAAAGTCCATCAAGCCCTATAAGGGTGGAACACCTCAAACGTACTGAAGGTAAGAGGCTTCAAGAACCCAGTCCTGCAGGTGACAATCGCAACCGATGCATCACTCATGGGTGCTCATATGAAGGACATTTTAGTTCAGGGACACTGGACCTGACAACAACAGACAATGCACATCAACATTCTAGAGCTTCTAGCCAGTTCTGCCACTCAAAGCATTCCTAACGAACATTACAGGGAAAAAGTTCCTCCTACTAAGAGACAATTTGACTGCAATGTATTAATTCCTGAAACAAAGGGGGCCCCATTCTGTCCAACTGTCACAAGCGCAGACCATATGGAAATGGGCAAAAAAATACAAAAGCCTCCTCCTGGCACAATACATACCAGGGCAGGAAAACTCCATTGCGGACCTGCTCAGCAGGACACAAACATGTTCACAAGTGGGAAATGCACACTCCATTACTGCAACAATGCTTCCACATGTGGGGAACCACCACACTAGACGTTTTCGCCACAGCTAAAAACTTAAAGTGCCAAACCTTTGCATCCTGATACCCACACCCACTATCCAAAGAGAACGCTAAGTGGATGAACTGGTCAGGGATGTTTGTTTATGCCATTCTTCCTCCTCCAACTCAATCTATACATTTTCAGAAAACCCAGACAGACTTTGATGACCCTAATACTGATTGCTCCCACATGGGCTTGACAGCCATGGTACATAACACTGTCCCTATTACCTAATGAGAACGCTATCCCTATTACCCCGTGAGAAGCTATCCAACTGTCCAAACCTTCTCACTTATAGTTGGGGCAGGGTGAGACAACCCAATACACAACAGCTCAATCTTGCAATCTGGGTCCTGAGGTCATAGAGGTTGAATACCTAAATTTACCATCAGAATGCATGACTATTCTAAAGGAGACCAGAAGATCAACCACAAGGGCTTGCTATGCAGCTACATGGAATCATTTTGTCCACTACTGTGCATTGTTAACACCATCAATGCTACAGGGATTAATCCCCTGTGCTGAGGATTGATCAATCCCATTGTTCATGACGAGCTCAGCTCGTCATGAGTGTACAAGAGGTGTACTGCATGACGAGCTGAGCTCATCATGAGCATGGAAGGGGTTAAAGATCAACCCTTCTTCGCCAACAGAACAAAAACCAATCTGTTACTTGTTACACTTACAAAAGGCACATTTGGTATATACCTCAAACCGCCTACATTTAGTAGCCGTTACTATGTACTTACAAAACAGGAACCACTAATCGCTTTTCCATATTCCTGTCATCAAAGCCTTCATAGAAGGATTAAAACAAGCCATTCTACCACATACACCTCCAGTATCCACAGGGAACTCGAACAATGTCCTAACACGATTGATGGGCCACCATTTGAATCACAATACAAGTGTCAAATACAATTTTCAACATGGAAGGTTGCCTTCCTTGTAGCAATAACATCTCTACGAAAGGTTACCGAAATACATGCGCTCACACTGTGGAAGAACCATATTTTTGAAGGTTACCAGACAAAGTGCATTTATGCACAAACTCAAAGTTCTTACCTAAAGTTATATCTCCTTTTCATTTAAATCAAACTTTATAGAGTTATTGGTTTTCTTTCCAAGACCAGAGACAGGCTTAGAGCGTGCTTTACATACACTTGAGTTTAAACAGGCATTTCTGTACTACTTGAAACAGACAAAACCCTCTGGAGAACACAACCAAATTCAAATTCAAATTAGTCTTTATTCGATATTTTTTCAATCATAATAAGACATTTTACAATTAAAAGTTGTTTTTGTTGCCACCCACACCCCACAAGAATACAATATCCACAATTAATCATTTCAATCTAATCTAAAAGAGAATATATCAACCTAACTCATCCTATTTACATATTTACATATTTTAAATATATAATATTAAAACAATTGTAAAAACAGTTATAAAAGCAAAATTCATCAATACAAAATATATCAGTTACTTATGCAGTATTCATAATGTGTCACCTACTAAATACAATGTGCAAATTTGAATAGCAGGTTATGATGGTTATCCCTAAGGTTACTCCAAGCTCATTTTACGTGCCCGAATTATCGACATCCAGTGGAGAAATTTCGACATGGCTATAACAGGCTGGGAGGTGTCAGTTCTTAAGATCCTAGCAGCCTCGTTTGCTGATTTTAAGCCCAACTGGGCACAAATCGGTTTTAGCCATGATCGTCTGGGGGCGCTATATTCAGGACAAGCAAACAACACATGTCCAATATTTTCCTTATGATCAGGGCAAAAGGGGCACCTTGAAGTTTGGTTCTTATACCATTTTTCAGTTAGGGCATTTAATGGTAGTGTCCCCACCCTCAATTGGTGGTACCTCCTCCGGTCACTTGGGATGGTAATCCAATCCCAGTAAGTTTCTAGGGCCGGTGCATGCTTGAGTTCTAGGAAGTCATTAGTAAAAGATCGATCAATACGACTTCCAAAGCACTTAGTCTCAATCATGCTCCAATACAAATCTCGAAGTATTTTTTTGGTGGGAAAACATTATTTACAGGGTCATCCCACAATTGAGATAATCCCATAGCCCTATAAATAGTTTTTACCTCTCTCATCCATACTATTTTGTGTCTTGTGTCCTGGGTTCTAACCTCAAGGAAACCTTGAGCGTACTGAGAGAGTTCTGGGGTTACCCATAACCTCCTCCAGTAGGCAACTGATCTATACCTGGCCATATCCTCGAAGCTGTGGAATCCCAGATCATAATTTAGAGGTAGCAAAGGGGTTGACATTGGTAAGCCAGTAACGTTGCGGAGAAATTTATTTTGTGCTACCGTCAACTTTGTAAGATTACTAGGCCCCCATAGTTCTGCCCCATATAGAACCGCCGCTCCAACCTTTGCGTTATAAATTTTTAAAACCGGACTAATAGGTTTAGAATGTGAGGAAAATAATTCCTTGATAAGGGCTCCTGTCAATTGAGCATGCCTTGTGGCTAGCTCATTAGTGTGTTGTTTCCAGTCTAGGTTATAAGACATGGTAATACCGAGGTACTTAAAGACCTGGGTCTGTTCAAGTTGGACCCCGTCCATAATAGCCTTCCCTCTGATGTGTCTTCGTTTGTGCAAGACCATACATTTTGTTTTACTTGTATTAATAACAAGACCATGGTCTGCACAAAACGATTCAAAAACTCCAATGGCCCTCTGGAGTCCCTGTTGAGTCTTAGATATCAGCAGGGTATCATCCGCAAACATCAACAGGGGGATCAGTCTTCCTGCCAACTTTGGGGCATCTGTAGGTTGTTGTTCGAAGTACCTGATCACCCTGTTGATGTATAGCGAGAAGAGCGTTGGAGCTAAAACGCATCCTTGGCGTACTCCCTTTTCAATAGGAAATTTATCAGTAACACTGCCCTGCTGATTCCAGCGAACTTGCGCAAAATTATTCTCATGCATTCTAATTAATAAGGACAAAATTTCATTTGGAATACCCTGTTCTTGTAGGGTGTTCCACAACTTGGGGCGAGGGACTAAATCAAATGCAGATTTTAAATCAACAAAAGCTGCAAAAAGCATTCCCCCCCCCCCCCAAGAAGAACAACGCGCCAATATATTAAAACAAATCTAAAAACTTGATCAATAGTGCTAGTGTGGCTACGAAAACCTGCTTGCAAGGGTGACAATATGTCCTGTTCGTCAATCCATCCATGGATGCGCTGCAGTAAGAGTCTCGCCAATACTTTTTGTATACATGCGATCAGGCTAATAGGCCTATAATTGTATAATTACACAACCATTTGTTTCGTTTTCAAATCCACATAAAGGTAAGGCTATTTCAAAATCAGGAATAGCAAGATGGATTGTCAAATGTATCCAAATTTGTCATGCTAAAGCAAAACAAATATTGATAACGATGTAAAGGGCTCGTTCAACAAGGAAGAAAGGAGCAACCGTGGCCGTTTTGGGAAATATATCTCTTAAAACACTTGCAAAGCAGCAACATGGATGAACCCACAGAACTTTACAAAACATTTTTGTGTGGATGTTCAAGCAAGACAACAAGCTCTAGTTGGGCAAACAGTCTTTCAGACACGGTTTCAAACATACCATCTCAAGTCTAATGCCACTGCGAGAGGGATGCTTCTTTACAATCTATGCATAGCATGAATATCTGCAGCCAACACATGCTACGAATGGAGTATGTTACTTACTGTCAGCATCTATTCGTAGTGTCTTGTGCCGCAGATTGACATGCACCCTCCTACCTCTCCAGCAGGTATTAAATGGTGAGAAAAATACACACAAACACAGCATGTTCAACAGTAAATGCTAACTTAGCAGACTATATCCTCACTCTCTATATGGTAAGGGGAAAAAGCATTATCTTACAAAGGAGCAATGAATATGTACAATATTTCGAAGGGGAGGAGAAATAACGCACAACGCTCATCATAAAACTTCCTCGAGGAGAGTCCAGGCCCAACACTAGATGGCTTGAGTATGCATAGCATGTGTATCTGCAGCACTATACGGTACAAGTAGATGCTTGCAGGGTAAGTACATACTTCTTTTGTTGCTGGGATCGTAGAGAGATAACCCTTTAGGCACAAGTAAATCCTGGTAGTCAGTTTGTGAAACCGTACCCTTTTCTTACACTGATATCCCCAGATGGCACATTCCACTCCATTTGTTTTCAACGCCAGCTGGGCCCTCTGAATTCGCACCCACCACCAACCACCCTTCCCGGCCTGGTTCTCCCAACTCCGGCGCCGATCGAAGAGCCCTTCTTCGACTCCAAGACAATGCGCCCCTGACGCTGCTGAACACAGTCTGTCATGTCCACCCCTGGAATTGCCCTTTTTTACTCAAAGGGGGATAAGGAAGAGGGGTATGGCCCCTTTGAGGATGACTCCTGCTATGGTTAAAAACTGGTATGAAGAGCTGGGTGACGCCAGTGGCCTGGAAACCTCCCCAGCTCTGCTCAGATTACTTCTCCTGGCCCTGTCATGGAGGAGGGCGCATCTTTTGCTTAATTGATGTGCAGGGCAGCAGAGGTGCTGGTACTGCAGTTGCCTTACGTAGAAGTCAAGACGGAGGTGCTTCACCCGGGGCCAAGCTCTGCAGAGCCCTTGCTCTCCTTTAATGAAGCCCTCACCAATGCTCTTCTGGGGATCACAGCAAAACCCCTCATGGGGGTCACGGTAGAATGATTGCCTGCTGACATAGTCCTACTCCAGGAAACCCAGCGTTCCTCTCCTGGCATCCCTGCCTTTGAGCCTGATGGTGCAGGGCTCAACAGCCAAGATCAACCCAAGCTCGTTCCCACCATGAACACCGCTTGTCTTTTGAGCTGATATTCCCATTTCTTATAGAATTTGGTTGTGCTGCTGCTGGTCATGAAGCCAGCAGAGGGCCCAGCCATTTTGAACGTGCCATTGCCATGGTCGGGATGCAGCGAAGTTTGCCATTTGGTATGGGCAGGACACCACAGACTCACTCGGCAGGGCCTCGACCTTTATGGTGGCACTTTGCACCATGCCTTGTTGAGGTCTAGCGGGTTTTCAGAGGCTATCACATCATCTCTGATCTACATGCTGTATGACAGCTCCCGCCTATTTGGCAACAAAGCTGAAATGACGCTCGAATGCTTCAAGGAGATCCATGTCACCACCAGATCCTAGCTCCTTTCCTCGGGCCTTCTTTGACAGTTGTTTTGCCCCTTCCATTGCTGTGTCAGGGCTTCCATACGCAACCGCAATACGCAATATCGGGCTTGCCTCCAGCCCAGCAAGCTTCCAAGTCCTTTTGTGCCCAGGGAGGCAGATCCCATAAAGTACATGGGACCCGTTCCCTGAGTACTGTCCAGTCTCCCACCATTCCAGCTGCCGCAGCCTCCAAACCTCTTTATTGGACCCTCTGCACAGCGCAACTATCCAGTTGTTGACAGGATCAAGCACTGCTTGCCCCAATGGTAAGCGATAAACTTCGACAAGTGGGTGCTGTAAATCATTCAGTGGGGTTATGCCCTTCCATTTCTGGACCCCCACCCCTTGCCATAATCTGCAGAACTGATGACAGAGGACCATCTCTTTTTGCTCCATAAGAAGGTGCTGGCTCTTCTTGCTAAAGGAGCCATTGACAGGGTGCCAGCATCAGAAGTAGCACATGGTTGTTATTCTCTCTACTTTCTGGTGCTGAAGGACGGAGACCTCTGCCCTTTACTAGATCCCTGCCCTCTCAACACCTTTTTATGGAAAGAGCAGTTAAGGATGCTAACCTTGGCTCAGGTTCTGCCTACCCGAGACCCCTGGAGACTGGATGGTAGCCGTTCTCCCTTATAGCCCCACCGGTGCCCCTCAGCTGGTGATTGCAGTGCATCTGCGGAGATGAGGGGTTCAGTCTTCCCCTGCCTCTAAGCTGGATTGCCACATGGAGTTGCCACCCACCTCCAGACTACGGCAGACCTTCTGCATCTAGTGGGGTACCCTTTCAACATGCCAAAGTCACACTTGACTCCTTCTCAGTGCTCACTGTCATCGGAGACATTGAAGACATGGTGTATCTCCACTTCTAACCCCTGGTGCAGTTCGCTCAATGGCATATGCAGCCTCTGCAGTGGGATCTGAAGTCTTAGTGGACACAGCGCATGGGGAACCTCTCTGACCTGGTCTAGATTTCGAAAGATGCAGCATAAGATCTGCAGTGGTGGTTGACGAATCGCAATTTGGTCAGCAGCAGACCCCTCTCCCTTATGCTCCAGGAGCTGTCATTTGAGACCAATACATAACTTCCGAGTTGGAGCAGCCATCTGGGAGGGATGGAGATCAGAAGACTCTAGTCTCCGGTGGAATTTCAGCTCCATAGCGGTCTTCTGGAGCTGAGAGCTATCTTCTTGGCATTGAAAGCCTTTCTTCCATCCTTCAAGGAAAATCTGTTTCAGGTGCTCACGGACAACACCACTGTCATATGCATTGTAACAAACCGGGCCGAGAAGGATCATGGACACTGTGCCAGGAGACTCTAGGCCTGTGGACTTAGGTGGAGCGTCAGGACTTTTTCCTGCTCGTGCAGCACCTGTTGGGATCTTTGAATGCAAGGGTAGACAAATTTAACCTCCAAAAACTTATGGATCACGAATGGCGTCTATACCCAGATGTTGTGCAAGATCTTTTCCAAAAATGGGGAGAACCTTGGCTAGATTTATTCCTCACTGCCGAGAATGTGCAATATCTGCTCTTCTGCACATTGTAGTTTCCAAAGCAACTGCGCTTGAACTGGAACCTGGGACTTCTGTGCGCATTTCTGCCAATACCGCTCCTGCCTTGGGTTTTCAAGAAGATCATTACCAACCAGGCCCAAATCATCCTGGTGGCCCTGCACTGGGCCAAGAGACTTTGGTATCCTGAAGTCCTAAGCATGAACATCTGTCCAACAGTCTGGCTGCTCCTTTGTAAGGATCTCCTGTCTCAACAACAGGGCAGGTTTTGCACCAGAAACTCTGCATGCTTCACCTTCATGCGTGCAGATGGAGCGGTGATAGTTGAATGCCTTTGATCTTCTTCCTTTCAACCATTTTGTTTTTCTTGTGGTTGCCGGAGGAGCTCTCCCTGTTCAAGTCACCTGTTTTGATGTGTTTCCTTAAGGGCATGCAACACTTGTTTCCTCCTACCCCTTTTGTTATTCTCCAATAGGACCTCCTTTTGGTTCTGACATTGCTCATGGTTTTTCCCCTTCAAACCCATGCGTGGTTGTCCTTAGTGACTCTTGACCCTGAAGACAATATTCCTTGTGGCCGTTACAACATCAAGGAGGGTCAGTGAGCTTCAGGCTCTTTCGGTTGCACCTCCATGTACCAGCTTTTATCTAACAAATTCGTCCTTCAGACTTGTGCTTCCTTTCTCTGAAGTGGTGACTCCCTTGCACGTCGGCCAAAACATCATGCTTACAACACTTTTTGCTCCACCTCATCCTTCTAAGGAAAGGGAGAGAATACACCATCTGGAGCCCTCTCTTTTAACATTAATCATGCCAATGATCATGAGGTGGATGATCAGCTTTTTATAGGTTTCGCTGGAGTGAACGAATGGCGAAACTAAAGACAAGCTCCTGGTAACCAGGTTTTAGGATTGGGCGCACTACCGTATGTTCGGGCAAAGCTAACAATCGCTAAGTAATATGCAGTGCTTCAGAAGAGGGAAAGAGGTTGGTTACCTAACAACCCCACAATACCCACCATGTGAGTACCATACAGACTAAATTACAATTCCTCACTGAGCACTTTTAAGGTAGATAAACTTCAAAAACCAACATTTGGTGATTTATTTCCTTTTAAATCCAAATATTTAAAACATAGGTACAGTCGTGTTTGAAGTATTCACAGTTCAACAACAAATCCTTCTTCATTCAATCGGTACTCATATTTCCAAAAGTAGCCACATCCAACAAAAGTTCGCCTTCCAATTGAGGTGTATATGATGTTCCAATAATGTAGTCAAATGATCCAAAAGCGCAGCCAACACGGGTTTCGTCATGCACTAGTTAGTGCACACATGACTTCATCAGGGCTTTCAAATTAATGATCAATTAGTTCCTGTCACTATTTATCCTACACGTACAAGTCCACCAGTACCCTGTGCGCTATTTAGAAACGTCTCTGTGTTAGTTGAAATGCCTCATTGTATCCCTTGGTTTATCGATAATTATTGGTTATTTCACCACTCCTTGTTCTAATATTCTTTCCTTCTCTCATACCATGATCCAGTAACTGCTCACATCACGAGTATGTGATCATCTCCGACGTATTCTTCCCCACAGCACAGTCGGTTTCAACTCACGTACACAGAGACGTGTCTAAATAGCTCATAGGGTACTGGTGGACTTGTACGTGTAGGATAAATAGTGACAGGAACTAATTGATAATTAATTTGAAAGTCCTGATGAAGTCGTGTGCACTAACTAGCAATGCAGTAGGTCTGTCGAGACGGGCATTTTCTGAGCCTCTAGTACTTTCTGGTTTGAGACAGGGAGGTATTGCGTGAGTATCTATTCTAAGGTGAGTAATCTGTGGTTAGAAATATCTACCTGAAATGTTACAAAGGTAGGTAACGTATTCATCTATTATTCACAGATTTTGGCAGGACACTTTGCCTCTTGTCTCAGTTGTTTGCTTTCACAGGCGATCACCTGTGGTCAGTCATTGTATCCTGGATAGAGGCAGATGTTTGTAGAATGTGTTTCTGCAGATGCACATCCTCTGCATATTCCTGTATTGTAGTGTTGGGCTTGGATATTAGCAAGTTATTTTTCTTCGAAGAAGTCTTTAGAATCATGAGGTATATGGTCATTCCTCCCTTAGTTGGCATTGTGCATGGGTACTGACTCCATGTTAGATGGCTTTTTTCCGCCATTGGGTTTGGATGTGTACTGACTGGGCTCCCAAGTTCGGCAAATTATCTTGCTTTTCGTTGGGCCCAACTGGTGATTTTTATTTCGGTAGTAGAAACTCTGCCTACGGTTTCCAAAAGTTGATTCTCGCACACCGACTTAACATTGACGTGTAACCGGCAAGCCTAAAACGTTGTGAAAATAACATTAAATAAGTTCATGAAACGAGGTTGAGAAGTATAGTGGGTTTAATAAACCTCATCCACAAACAGCAAAGATCAACTGACAAAGTATAGAGTCCTCAGAAGGAATCAAGATACAGGGTTCTGAGGTCTTAGAATACAGGTAAAGATTCTAAGGTCTTAAAGGGAAAGAAAGGATAATATCACAAAACCCTCTGGCCTTTTTCAGACTGTATAACCCTTTCCTTGAGGACTTCTCTGTGGAGAATGTACTCACAGTTATGGAAAGGGCACAATTCCTGTATTTTACTTAGTGCCACATGAAATTCCGGTTTACTGAATACTACAAGGTGTGTACCTTCAGCTCTCCCGACCACGACAACACCACATGTGAGGCCCGCCTTACCTTCTATTCAAAGAAGACTCTTTGATACCAATGGCAGAGGAAGTGGACACACCAGAGGATGCAGAGATGAGCTTGATGACACACCCAACAACCCTTGCCTGATGCTGAAGAAGCCTGGAAGTGTCTTTCTCTTGCGACTTTTTCGAGGAGCAACAAGATGCCCCCATTGCTTCATCAAGAACAATTCAGAGATAATGTTGCCATACAAGCTTGACTTCAGTCCCTTTGTGAGGACTCTGGTTTGTAATCTAAAAAAGTATTGTAGTGAGGGCCGGAGTGTGTTGGTTGGAATTGCACGGTGACTCAGGCAGAGAACCAATTAAAAAAAACTCTCAGCTCTGGCATTTGTGTGCTCAGAGATTTGAAAAGCTGTAATGAGCACTTAGTACATTAGACCGGTACTAAAGGTCTCACCAGTCAGGCTCAAGTCCTTGCTGTTATCAGGCTGTAATATAGAATTACTAGCAGTCCGATAGACTGCCAAGTCGGCCCCTTTCAATTCAGAATTCTAGAGAATTATGAACAGAGCCCTTAAACAACTCCTTTTAATGAAAGTGGATTGAAAACATTGAAACTTTTTGACAGCTTTTGTTTTTGAAAGACCTGATTATAGAGAGTGGGTGGCTGCAATATAAACAGGCACGTCCATGTCTGGGAGACAACGGGCATCGGGAGGGGGCGGAAACAAAAGGAATTATCGGCCGCATTCTGGCAAATGGTGGCCTGCAGAGAGCGTGAATGGGAAGAGCGGCCGTGGGAGGGGGAAGTAGGAGAGTGCTGGTGTGCGCACGCAGGGGCGGGGAGCGGAGCCTTTGAAGTGTGATGTGAGGCACAGACAAATGGTGGTTTGTGACGTGGCTGGTTTGTGCACGCGCATAGTTCACATGAACTGTGGCTAATCCGCCGTTGGTAGACTGTTCTTTTGCCCTTACTATAATCTCTGCCAGCAATGCGCAAGCACATTGGCAGGCCGAGACCGAAAAACTTGTCACACTTTTGCAAGACAAAGGATATTTGTTATTGGTCTATGTTGTAAATAAATATGTTTGGGACTCTGGGATGTTCTGGAAGAGTCACCCTAACAGTAATAGGTATTACCAACCATATATGTGTACTGTATCTGCAACAACCTTTCAGGAGTTTTAGTTGGACTAGGTTCTCCTGGTCAGAGCAGCCTCCAGTGTATGGTGAGGAAACAGTCAAGAGATCAATGGAATGAGTGCACAGGGCAAAAGGGAATGCATATGTATGAGCGCACTTGCAACAAGAATGTGCGGAAGGTAGGGAGTGGTACAATATGAAAGTGTAGAGAGCAATGACAGAGGGAAAGTGAGAGCACAGAGAGGGTCAGCAACAAGGCAGATACACAGTGAATGGGGAAGAGGGAGTGACACCCAGAGAGGTAGGGATGACGTAAAGAGAGAAAGTGTAAGCTAAATGAAGTCAAGGAAAGGGTGGAAGCGAAGATATGTAGGACTACTTCTTGAAGCTCATCAGCAAACTCTAAGGAAAGCAGTAGTAGGAATGCTGTAACTTTTCGCGAACTGCAAAGGACTTGATGAACAGCAATCCTAGTAGTGGCACACCCAAACAACAGTTGGGAGCCAGTGGAAAAAGGGGATGGCAAGCTTCCACTCTCTTCCTTTAGTTTTTAAATCGAGCCTAGCAGACAGTACAAGCTGCCTGGTTGCAAAATGCTTATTGTATACACATCAATAACGTATATGGGCTTACAGCCTGACCATTGCCTTCTATTGGTTGGCCCGATAATCACTCTAATTTGCTTGCTTCGTATTTGATGGTTATCCTTGTCCACCTTGTGTTTGTCCCTACCTTAGACAGGACTGGACAGGCTTTTTATCCCATTAGGTATTTCCCCGGTGGACCAGGGCCCTTTAAGGGTGAGTTTTAAAGTCCATTGCCACTTCTGGTGCTTCTGTCACTTTCCCTAGCTGCTGCTGGCACAGGAGGCTTCATTAGAGACAGAAATAGCGAGACATAGGGTGAAGGTAGAGAGAAAGCCATCACAGAGAGGATGGATGGAAAGGGAGCATGTGCGAGAAGATTAAGGGAGTTGGGCTGGTTTGAGCCATTTTTCTTTTCCTTCTAGGGACACTATATAATTTACCGATACTATAAAGTACGTAGTAGATTGGTGGGATGTCCCATCGCAAGGACACGGAAGCTTACCCTTATTCCAGTCTCTCATCCTAGGGAATGCCACCAAATGATGAACTAAACCTAAATTAAATTGTGTAAGTGAATATCTATGCAATTAATTATCGATATTTAAAAGATAAGATAGGGTTGAAGAACATCCTGATAAACCGTAGGGAAAACATGTATATGTGACTCAACACAAGCTCGGTTTTGTTCTCTAGTGCCGATATATAGTGACGTAAATTCCTTTCCTGAGTAACTATTTATCGAAGTTGTTGTTTGCAAGAGCTCCTGATTGCCCAATTTATATATATTTTAAATACAACACCTTCTGCCCCCACAGCAAGTCGTTGTTCCGACTTGCATTCTAATGGTATGCGATGTAACAACGCAGTCGTTGTAATGACCGTGTTGTAATGGCATGCATTGTATTGCATGCATGGTAAATGATGTTTACCTGAGGTCAGTAGTTAAAAATGGGGCCCACATGCCCTTGATGTTTTTATAGATTTCCACAGGGCCGCTATCCGGAACTGCCGCCTTACCTTTACAGCTTTTATCTATGGCAGTCATTACTTCTTTCATAGAGAAAAGAAACTGGATTCTAATTCTGAAATTTCATTATTTGATATAATATTATTGTTCTTCAAAGGATTAATCCAATCTTTGGGAGCAATACAACCCACAATAGAGGGACATTTATTATTTTCCAAACCAAGGCCATATCATTGAATTTTGCTGTTTGATTAATCCAGGCTTTTTCCTGGTGTTGCTTTTTCCTATGAGCCATTGCCTGCTTGTAAGTTGTGCTAAAACTATGAATCTTCACTCTGTCTCTTGGTGTTAAATGTTGAGCAATTTTCAGGTTCCTAAGAGTAGTTGTGCAAGCCTTGTCAAACCAGCCCTTGACTTTCTGTTTCTTTTCTTTGCATGGTTTTGCTTATGCAGAATTGATTGTTTCCGAGATGTTAATATGTGATTCTATGTCAGGACCGGAGGCTTCAGATTATGCTTTTGTACCTTCTTCGCTGTTTTATTACAAAAGTCACAGCAGCCAAAACATACCAAATAACAACAGCCCTACCTTAGAACAAAGGATATGGGCAAAACAGAAAAAACAATGTCCATCCACTACAACTCCCATGAGTAGTTCCAGGCAGTCCATATTATAGTCCTTTCTTAGTCTCCACTGCAGCTAGACAGGACGTCCCCTTCATGACCACTTCCTCTTTCTTCGCTGCTTCGCAGCCAGTTAAGTTGTTTTTCTCCCTTTCTCCTCAATTGGTTTCTGATTGCGGATTATTGGGGGTTTTCTGTATTGCCTATTGTGTGTTTCTTTATTGTGGGGTTGATTCTTGTGCTCCGTTTTCTTTTCAGAGCCCTTTGTTGATCGCGGGAGCTTTTTCTTGCTCCTACGCGATTTCGCCCGTCTTCGGCCGCCTCCGGCCGCTAGGGGGAGCCAGAGCGTCTCGTTCTCCTCGGCGCGGTGTCTCGTCAGAGAGCCGCGCTGAGGAGAACGTTTCTCCTGTTGC
The DNA here is from genome assembly GCF_964261635.1 of Lissotriton helveticus. Lineage (NCBI taxonomy): Eukaryota > Metazoa > Chordata > Amphibia > Caudata > Salamandridae > Lissotriton > Lissotriton helveticus. The sequence continues at coordinate 1,821,844,201 of NC_136063.1, forward strand.
TCGCCCGGTCACCTCACCTTGACGCTCATAGAGCCTGTATTCAGCCCCACATCCACTACTGACTGGGGTCTGTATTGCGGTTTTGACCGCGCTGCCGCCTGCGGGCGTCCAAAGGCACTAGACGCTGTAAGGCTTCCTGTGGACAGTTTCTAGCGCGCAGGGAGGTGTCAGAGGCCCGGTCTTGCAAAGAGGGCCAGCGCGCTAGTGGGGTGAGTGCCTCCCTATATTCCCGGTTCTGCTGGGCGCCTTATGCGAGCAGGCTTGTTCTGCCCCAAATTCTTGTACAGGCTATAGCCTGATACCCTATCCTTCAGGCAGACTTTAGTCCCTTCTTACACGTGGGGATTTTTGGTAGTACTAGGCATCTGGAAGAGATGGGGGACGAGTATTATGAGGAAGAGGAGTCGCAGGGCTACCTCAATGATGAGTTTTACCAGGCCGTAGATAGCTCTATCTTTAGGTGCGTTTCAGAGATTGTGGGACCTATGGAGGAGCGCATCTTGGCACGTATAATACAGGAGTGCGAGAGGGTGACTCAGGCACACCTAGGGGTCCCAGCTAATCCTACGGTCCCGACGGGGAGTTCTCCCCCAGTCCCTAAGAAACCCTGCAAGGAAGGGGTGTCGAGTGCGGCGCACGGGGTGGATAAAGACGCTTTCGAGAGATTGCGCGACGCATTCTTGGCGAAGGCAATAGATCCCACCCCGACGTCCTCCACAACCCCAGGCCCCTCGGGTGGCCCTGCAAGTTCAGCTCCTTTGTCACCGGCGCCAACCACCCCGGCGGACACCGATGACGACGAAGTGTCGGAGCGTTCTTGGCGGCCTTTGGGCTCTGCCGCCGAGCTTCCGCAGGACAGTTCAGGTATGCTAGACCCGGACGAAATAATGCATCCGAGGTCAGCGGCCTGGGCTCCTGGGGAGAAGGTGGCGAAGTTTGTTGCTGGCCGCCTCCGCAAGCCCTTAGAAAAGGAGGCGAGGAGCTGTTTGCGCGGGGAATGCCCCAGGCCTACGCTTGAGGGGAAGGTTGCCCTGACCCCAGAGTTGGATCCAAAAATGGCTACCTTTTTAGCGAAATTTGTTAAGGATCCTAGGAAAGGGATTGATCGCTCCTGGCGGGCTTGCCAGGATAAGCTGTTAGATGCCATAGGCCCCATAATGACAATTTTGGACATGGCTGAGGAGGCCAAAGTCTCTGGGGCGACGATCTCCCCTGAAGTCCTCTCTAATTGGGCGCAGAGAGTGGTGGTTTTCCTGGGAAACGCGAACTGCGCGCTGTCCACAGAACGCAGAAGGTCCCTCCTGATTAAACTTGATCCTAAGTTAGGGGATCTGGCCTCTTCTGAGGCTGGTTCAGTGGCCCAAGGGGGTCCCTTTGGAGAACCGTTTATCAAGGAACTGGGGAAGTTCGTTAATACCTTTACATCCCTAGATAGGGCCCAGTCGAATATCAAAAGGGTCTTCCACCAGCGTTTCTCCAGGGGGGCCGGTCGCTGAGGGGGCCGCGCGACCGGCCGTGGTGGTCAGCAAGCGACCAACAGAAATCAAGGCTCCGGGCGAGGACAGTATAACTTCTCGCAGAACTACAAAAACTTTTATCCAACCAGAGGACAACGCTTCCGTGGCCGTGGTGGATTCAAGAATGCTGCCGGGAACTCCTCCAACGGTGAGTGTAATCTCGGCGGACAAGGTCCACGTGGGGGGTCGTCTGGCCTTGTTTCGAGAAGCCTGGGCCGCGATCACGGCGGACGCCTGGGTTTTGCAGACTGTCCGAGGTTTCCACGTGGAATTCTACGATCAGCCCCGACAGGTCAGACCTCCTCCTCCTATAATTTTCTCTTCTGCGGACGCACGCCTGGTCGACAAAGAGGTTTCGGACCTGCTTCGCAAAGGCGCCATCTGCCTGTCTACTCGACACCCGGCGGGTTTTTTGAGCAACTTGTTCTTGGTGGACAAGGTAGATGGTGGGAAGCGTCCGGTTATCAACCTCAAAGAGTTCAACGGTTGGTTGGTCTACCGGCATTTCAAGATGGAGGGTATCCATCTTTTGAGGGACGTACTGCTTCCGAACGATTGGTTGGTACGCCTGGACCTCAAGGATGCGTACCTTGTGGTTCTCATTCACCCCCGCACCGTCGCTTTTTGCAGTTCCGGTGGGGGGATCAGGTGTTCGAGTTTACCGCCCTTCCTTTCGGACTTTCTTCGGCCCCTTGGTGCTTCACCAAGCTTCTCCGGCCGGTGGTGGAGGTTTTGCGGAGCCAGGGTATCCGGATGATAGTCTATCTGGACGACATCTTGCTGATGGCTCAGTGCCCCGAGCAGTTGGACCTACAGCTGCGCCAAACAATATCCTTACTCCAGGGGCTAGGTTTCGTGATCAACAGCGTAAAGTCTGTTCTAGTTCCGTCCCAGTCGGTGGTATTCCTCGGTTTCACCGTGGATTCAGTGCACTGCACCCTAAGCCTTCCGTCAAGGAAGCTAGGGAAGATCCGCCACATCCTCCGCCAAACGATCTCGCGATCGCACACATCTCTCCGTCAGATTGCCCGGGTGGTGGGGCTGCTGTCTTCCTCCATCCAGGCAATCTTTCCGGGGCCCCTGCACTATCGAGCCCTTCAGCGCCTCAAGGCGCATCACCTCCGACGGGGCCTGACGTACGATCAGGTGGTTCCCCTATCGGACGAGGTTAAGGAGGAAATGAGTTGGTGGCTCGCGCATATGGAAGCCTGGAACGGCCGGGCAATTTTCGGTCCTGTCCCGGACTTGGTGATAGAGTCCGACGCCAGCCGGGCGGGCTGGGGCGCTCGCTGTGGAGAGTTTTCTACAGGCGGCGCCTGGTCCTCCGAAGAACGAGAGCTCCATATCAACTGTCTGGAGCTATTGGCCGGGTCCTTCGCGGTGCAATGCTGGACCAAAGACACAGTTCGGTCTTGCTTCGCATGGACAATATCTCGGCTGTGCGATACGTCAACCATTTGGGTGGCCCTCGCTCCAAAGCCCTTTCGGACTTGGCGAAGGTTTTCTGGAATTGGAACCTGGCGTGCCAGGTGTCGGTAACGGCGGAATACTTGCCGGGCCAAGACAATCAGGTGGCAGATTGGCATTCCCGGTATCTTCGGGACTCCAGTCAGTGGAAACTCGACCCACAAGTGTTCAGGTGGTTGGAAGACACCTGGGGCCCGTTCTCGGTGGACCTCTTTGGGTCCCGTCTGGACTTCCAGCTCCCGCGTTTCGTCAGCTGGAGGCCGGACCCTCTAGCAGAGGCCACGGACGCTTTCCTCCAGGACTGGAGCCGAGAGACGTCGTATGCTTTTCCCCCGTTCTCGATGATACTGAGAACGGCGGCCCATCTGCGCCGCCAACAGGCGGAGGTGGTAATGGTGACTCCTTGGTGGAGGTCTCAAGTGTGGTTTCCGGTTCTTCTGGAACTTTCTTGGGATTCTCCAATCCTACTCCCCCGGTTTCCACGGCTTCTTCTCAGCGCGGACGGGGAGCTCCATCATCTGCTCACTCAGAGCTCTCTTCACCTCATGGCGTGGAGACTTTCGGGCGACGTTTGTCGCTCCCGGCCCTTTCGAGACCGGCTGAGGATTTCCTCTCAAAGGCCTGGGCAGGCAGCACGACAAAGCGGTATCGCTCTGCCTGGAATAAGTGGTCCCGCTGGTGTCTTCGACGGGACCTGGATCCCTTGGTCGCAGGCGTCGTTCCTGCATTGAATTATTTGGCGGAGTCGGCCGCGGCAGGTCTGGTTTACCGTACTATCAATGCGAAGCGGTCAGCGATCTCTGCGGGCCCCCAGCCAGTGGCGGGGGCACCATTAGGGGAGCATCCTTTTGTCTGTCGCCTACTGCGTGGCATTCGCCTGTCTTTGCCTCCGGAACCGCGTTATTCAGTTCTTTGGGATGTTAACCTGGTGCTTAACCTTTTCTTGTCGTGGCCGTCGAATAAGTATCTGTCCTTAAAGGAACTTTCGGCGAAGTTGGCAATGCTCCTATGTCTGCTTTCATGCAGACGAGTATCTGATGTACGCGCCTTGGATGTCACGGCGAGAGTTTTTTCCCCTGACGGGGTGGTCTTCACCTTGGGGCGTCGCACGAAGTGTGCTTCAAGGGCGATTTCTTATCCATACTTCGAGGACTCTCCCAAACTGTGTGTGGTTCAGTGTCTAAAGGTTTATGAGGACCTAACCTTGGAACTTCGCCCTCCGGGCGAACGACAGCTGCTAATCGCGCTGCGAAAGCCGCACAAGGCTGTCTCTTCTCCCACCATCGCCAGATGGGTATGGTGGATCATGCAGGAAGCAGGCATTGACACGAAACAGTTCGGTGCACATTCCGCTAGAGGGGCCATGGCCTAGAAAGCGTTTTCTTTAGGAGCCAGATTGGAGGATCTGATGAGAGCGGCGGATTGGTCTTCCGACTCCACCTTTAAAAGGTTTTACTTCAAACCGGTGATTGATATTGCTCATTTGGTGGTGAGTAAGCTTTAAACTAGCATAATCTGAAGCCTCCGGTCCTGACATAGAATCGAAATTTGCCTAGCAGTGTAACGGTAAGTTTCAATTCTATTAAGGACACGGAGGCGAGGATTATCCCTCCCGGTCCCCTGCGGAGATTACCCACCCGTACTGCAGTAAGTACTCAGGTTTCCAGTCTTATGGTGATGTAACTGCACAGTGTTGCATTTTACGTGCTTTGGATGCCCTTTCACTGCTGACGCTGTGGCATTCTTTTCTTGATAGGAAATGATGGTGCCAAGCAGGATCAGTAATGACTTAAAGTGCCTCGCGCGAAGAAAGAGGAAGTGGTCATGAAGGGGACGTCCTGTCTAGCTGCAGTGGAGACTAAGAAAGGACTATAATATGGACTGCCTGGAACTACTCATGGGAGTTGTAGTGGATGGACATTGTTTTTTCTGTTTTGCCCATATCCTTTGTTCTAAGGTAGTGCTGTTGTTATTTGGTATGTTTTGGCTGCTGTGACTTTTGTAATAAAACAGCGAAGAAGGTACAAAAGCATAATCCTCGCCTCCGTGTCCTTAATAGAATTGAAACTTACCGTTACACTGCTAGGCAAATTTCGATTGCACAATAGAAGTGTGATCTGCAGTATTCCATATTCCATTTTCAGGCTGGACTGCAGGGAGAAAAGGGGCGGGGGGTCTAGCGGTTATTTACTGTGACCTTCTAAAAGCCACTTTCTTTGCGTTCCCTTTAGCATTTGAATGTGAAGCGCTTTCGTCAAAATTGAGTTGAACATAAATTACTCCTTTAGGCCCTAGAGCAGCCTTCCCTCATGCCTTCAGTCAGCTATTGGAAACAAAAGTAAATTATACAGATTTCATGGTCCATGGGGACATTAATTTTAATTTTAAAAAAACACCTTGGACAAAGATTCTGAACTCTTTATGGCTATGATGGCCAGTCTAGGCCTAACTCAACTGGTCAAAAGCCCCACTCATTCAGCAGGTCATCTACTTGATGCCATTTTCTCTGACAACCCCCTTCTTCAACCTACCACATCTATTCCGCTTATATGGTCCGACCATTTAGTGGTCATGTTTGAAATGGAAATGATGGCCAAAGTCCTTTGACTTAACTTGCCTCAGTCAAACAAGACATGTCCTCCCTGGCATGACCTAGATGCTAATTCACTAATGTGAGAAGTTGGCCTGGTATATGCTGTCCACTAATTAAAGTGGGCACCTTGCACTAGTCCAAACAACCCTTATGGTGATTTAAGAGGTCAAAGATAACCTTAGTAAGCTATCCAAGTGGTAGCTGTGCAGAGCAGCGTTTAGTCTTAGTCTTGAAGAAATGTTAAGCAGATTGTTTTACAAGGATGCAACCTTATAGTATTGGTTAAATGAAAGGAAAACCACACAGTAATAATAAAAAGATGTATTTATTGATATAACACACTCTTAAGTACGACACAGTATCTTCTGCACGAAGATACTAACAAAGCACACAATACTGTAGCACAGAAACAATAGTAAATAGCACTAATACACAGTGGCTCCAGCGGGAGACCAAACTATATAGTAAAATAGTGGCTAATAAAACCACGACTCTAGTCAAGACAGTGTCTAGCGGATGTAGAAACGCTTGGAACCCAAGGAACCACCCAAGGTGAGTAAGTAGAGACCCCACGGAGGTTTTAAAGTTTAAGAACCCTTCTAAGTGGACTTCAAAGATACCCCATGGAAGTTAGGAGGTTGGAGAGCCATCCCACCCGTGAATACTGTAGTACCTGAGTTACCTATCCCAGGGGAGCCAGGTACATAGGTCTGAAGTTGCGTTGGAAACCGCCGTCTATCTCCATGGAGGACTTCAAAGAAGAGCCGTTGCTGGAAAGAAGAAAAGTGTCCGTTGGAATCCAAAGGTGGATTCTTGATGAAGAGTACCTGAAAGCTGAGGAGACAGAGTCTGGGTCACTTAGGAGTGACCAGGAGCTCGGTAGACGAATGCCCACCGATGTCTGGTGCGTTGAGGGGGTTATTAACTCTGCAGCAACAGGGACCAGGAGACCTTGAGGACGACCAGGAGCCAGATGCAAGCTGTCCCACGAAAGGTGACGAGAGCTGAGGGGGTCTGTGTCTGGCGGGAGCACCAACAAGTCTTGGCAGCGGCAACCCACGAAGAAGGTCAAGAAAGGTTACTTTTCGGACCAGCGAGGACCAGGAGACTTACCAAACACTGGGGAGTCGGGGCCAGCCTGGAGCAACCAGGGGAGCCCAAGAAAAGCAGTGTTGACCCACAGGCCAGAGGCACAGGAGCTGCGAGGGGAACTCGAGCAGTTTCACAAAGCAGCAACTCACGGAGCACTTGGTGCGAGGAGGCCGGAGTTCTTTGTAGGAAATGGTGCAGAGGTTGGGGCTACTCTGAGCCCAGTGCACTTGTTTTGGAAACGCCAACAAGCATATGCACTTGCAAAAGTACGCGGTGCACAGGGGTATGGGTTTTGCAACCCCCACACGGGATTCTGACCTCAAACTTGGTAAGAGGGCCGCACGGACCTCGAAGGACTTGGAATTCCACCTCCTGTGTTTCTGGAGCCTTTGGAGTCCGTAGGAGCTCAGGAGCAGGAGTCCCGCCAATGGTGATGTGGTGCCTGCGGTTGCAGGGGAGTGACTTTCACTCCAAAGGAGATACCTTCAGTTGCCCTTGATGCTCCACAGGTCCTGCACAGAGCCTGTATGGGGCACAGGCACAAACGATGCTTTGGACGGAGTGGGAGACGAAGTCAGGCCCAGACAAAGTCCAGAGTGTCCAGATGGTCGAAGTTCAGAGGAGAATCTTGTCCATGTCGAATCTAGGGTCATGCAGCCAGGTAAGCCCTTTTGTACCCATGGGAGAGTGTTGGACAGACCCAGGGGACCCTCCCAGGGGAGGGTCTGAACAGTGGGGAAGTTACTTCCATGTCCTTTGTCCAGTTTCACGCCAGGGCAATTGCCAATGGCTCCCAGGACTGGTTTGAACTGGACTATGCATAGGGACACCAAATATGCCCCTCATGCAGACTTTCGGTCACTGGCAAGCGCACCTCCTAGGCCTAATACACCAAATCCTGTCTGGTAGGTGGTCACACCTCCCCGTGATAGGATTCCAATTGTTCTGCCTTCCCCTGCTCAAGCTTGGCTCAACAGCAGAAGGGCAGAAATGTGTCTCTGGTCGGCAGCAACCATTGTGGGACGCCCAGGGCTAGAAGGCTGATACCGGGAACACCAGGGACCTCACAAAGCGTGTTTCTGAGGAGTGGAATCATACCTCCCTCACCGGTTACCAGTATGGGGGTATGATTCCACAATGTTTGGCTCCAAACACGATTAGGTTAGTTTCAGCTGTTTTAGAGTTGGTCTTCACGTGGTCGCGTAATGCCACTCTATATGTCGTAAATGGCTGTAGCACTAACAACCCAGGAGAATGGACTCCTTAGGCTGCAGGGGTGTCCTGCTCATGCAGTGGCACCCTCTCACTTAGAACCAAGCACCCTGCCTTCAGGATTGTCAAGGACTGCTATAGGGTTGACTAATAGGTTTTTAAGTTTAGTGACCCTTAGATATAGTAAACCTATATCTTAAGTAAGTGGTGCATGCACCAGCTTACACAGGCTTCAATGGCAGGCATGTAGGTTTATTTTGCATGGCCTCTCATGGGTGGCATAATACATGCTTCAGCCCATGGGAGGCCTCTGGGGTACCTATGCCCTGGGTACTTGTGTACCATATACAAGGGACTGACAAGGGTGCCCCAGTATCCAATCTGGAGTGTACCGAAGTACATGACATAACGGTTTAGGGAGAAAGCAGATAGACGGGGGTTCTGAATAGCAGGATCCCAGTCAGACTAGTCAAAAACATTATCACATGGAGCAAAAAGTGAGGGTAACCAGAAGAAGCAGATCCTATTTTCCTGTAACTAAGCTCTGCATTAGCCTGAAATCTTCCCATTATCTCTAAGCACCTAGACACTGGCACTGCTCATTACCATCAATGGATTGACTCAACCTTAAATCAGCTTGCACAAGAAAAGGTGCATGAAAGCCGTAGAGCTACCCCTTCGGTTCTCAGATAAATTTAGACTACAAAAACAACGTTTTGGCAGGCAAGAACGAAGGTGGTGAATGAACTACGACAGTGCAGAAAAGGAAACCTACAAAAGTACTATCTTAGCATATAAAAAAACTAATCCATAAGGAAAATGCACGTTGTTTTACTCATAAAATTGAGTCGTCAGAAAACTTCTTTAAAGAACTGTTTATCACAGTGAAAATCTAGCCATGCTCCCTCAAAACAAAAACAGTATGATCATCCAATCCTTCTGTAACTCGCTAGCTTCCTTCTTCCAAGCCAAAGTAAAAGATTTGTGTAACATCTATTTTGCCAACAATAAGCAACCCTCCCATCCGCTAGATGGGTATGCCTCTCCTAGTGGTTCAGATTCAACTGATGTTTCTCTAGGTCCTCTTAATGATTCTAAATCTGTTCATGATCCTTCTATTCTGTCCTCCTTCCTCCTGAGATCTGATCCAACCCCTCAACTGACCTCTTCAAATGAAAAGCAAAGCAACTACTAATGATCTGAGTCCTTCCCCAAAGAAGACGCACCTTTCCCAGACTCTAACATCCATGGCCTGCCCTTCCACAAGACTCTCTGGTCCCATTACATATCCACTGTTCTTATTTTGACTTTGCTGCTCGCTCAAAATTGTATACTCCTACCTGTTTACCTTTGTGCATTCCTGATGTACACCGTTGACATCACAAAAGGGTCATGTTTGCGATATATCCCCCCCTTCCAAATTATGAACCTGGTTCCAGAAATCACATTGGTTATACCTAACTGACATCTTTAACAGGATGTTTAGTTCTGGCTATTTTCCCAAACACTGGAAGAAAGCATTAATCCTGCCTCTCCTCAAGAAGCCTAATCTTAATGCCTTAGATCCTAACCACCTTTATCCAATTTCGCGCCTTCCCTCCAAAAAAATGTGTAGAAGGCCATGAATCAGGAACTTACATCGTTTATCAGCAATAATCATAATTTTGGCTTTAGAAGCGAACATAGTACCAAACGGTCACCTGATTTCCCGCGTTGGGTGCTGTTCTTTGAACTGTGAAGGTTAAGTAAGAAGTAGTTAAACCACCTGAAATTGCCACTTTTGATCTCATGATGCTGGATATGAGAGAAAGCTTCACAACATGCTGTGACATTTGATCGATGGATATGCCAACCCTGATGAAGTCCTAATGGATGAAACACGTTGGCTGGGCTGACTGACTTTTTTGATAAAGAAAACAATAACATTGGTTTTTATACGAATACAAGACTCCTGATGGACTGAATTTGATCGAACTGATGCTAATTGAGATTTGTGAATGTACTTAAAATAGTACTGAACTGACCTTGATTGCTGCCTCTGAAGGCATCAGAAAGGCACTTCACAAAGTAGAAAACGCAACTCTGATGGTGTTGGACCTCACTGCAGCATTTGACATGGCCAATCACGACCTTCTTATCGAATGCCTTTATTGCATCGGAATTTGGGTCATCCTTTAGCACAACTCTTTTTAACCTTTACATTACCTCTCTGGCTAGTCTTATTAAATCCTTTGGTTTCGCAGTGGTTTCCTACACAGATGACACCCAGATTGTGATGCAGTTGCCAGTAATCAGGTTCCACAACAGTATGCTACAGATTGGCAGATGGATGAACGAACGGTTTCTTCTGAAGCTGAACTCAGGTAAAACTGACGTTCTGCTTTTCGGAAAGTACACTTCCTTTTGGTCCCCTAGTTGGTGGCCACAGGAACTCGGCATTTTACCCACTCCTGTTACAAAGTTAAAAACGTAAGTATCTTATTCGATAGTAAACTATAATTTGAAAGTTATATCGATGCATTCACCTCCTTCTCCTTTTTCACCTTATACTGCTTTACAAATCCACTCTTGCATTTACCCATATTTGAAAGTATAATTTAAGGTGGAGCCTGTGTCCATGTGTGTTTTTGGTCTCAAGGGGAGGTGTCATGGGTCAACCAAAAACCACAAGACATTCTTTGAAGAAAAACACGCCCTAACATAATGTTTCAGCTTTAAATGTAGTGTGCAGATTGTAATCAATGTCACTACCAGCAGCAAACCAACTGTAACCCTCTCTGTTACCACTGCAAATCGATATCCTTGAACTTAACTAGTTGTGTTTCCTGAAGGAAAGCACTTACCTCTTCTTCTGAGGGAAGACGGTTGTGAGAAGGTGGCTCTATATATACTGGACAATAAGGCAGTACAGTGTGTATAGAGTCCACAAACCCCAAAGGTTTAACAGAGGTTAAAGTCAGAACTGACCTTACTCTCCAAAGTGGTCGCTTGGTCGAGCAGTAAGTAAGGCAGTACCAGAGGACAGTGTAAAGCATTTGTTGTACACACTCAGTCAGCAAAAGGTTTCACACACTCAAGAACTGAACTCCATGCCAATTGTTATTATATCCTTAGATATAGTTGTTTTATTTTTTAGAACCAACAGTTATAAAAATATACTTTTCGAGATACAAGTACTCTCAGGTAAATACTTTGCAGAGGAGCAATAAGTTTGTACACACAATAATCACAGGTTAGCTAATAGCAATACAGTTTCGAAACGCACTCTAGCATTGAGCTCAATGGGTTTTCATAGGAAAGTACAGTTGATTACTTTATGGATTACTTTGGTAGTTCCAGGACTAGATTTTGAATTCAGTCCTGGGGTCTAAGCTGAAACCAGATTAGCAAAAACGTTTTAGTTACAGTGGTGATTTTTCCTGAATATAAAGCTGTTTTAAAAGTTCACACTTAGAAACTTTTCGAGGTGATTCTCACAATGTTATTCAATGGGAGGAAATTCAGGTTACAGGTAAAGTACGATTGCGTTACTTTTGTAATCCAGCACTAGTCTCCTAGGGCCAGAACTGGGGGCTTAACTCAAAACAGGTAGGTAATTGCGTTTCAGTATGTCGTACGATTTTTAAAGAATATTTGCAGTTTTCAAAAGTAGACACTTTCATAGAAAAGCAGACAATGGGTTCCTATGGAGAAAATACAGGTTACTAGTAAGCCCGCTATGGATTACTTTTGCGGTTCAGTACTGGGCTGAAAGGTACAGTACTGGCTTCTCTCCTGATCACAGGTGAGTATTTTCGAATTCGTACTTTGGCTGATTTAATAGGAATATTTTAAAAACTTCACACTTTGAAAACTTTCGAGTCAAAAATGGGTCAATGTTATCCAATGGCAAGTAAGTGAATTACCGGTTTCCAGGTGAGTACTTGGTTGGTGAAGTTAGGGTTCTGGGCCTAGACTCAGGGGTCCCCCAGGGTCAGGTGAGTACAGTTAGTTCAGTCCCAGCGGCACTGGGGCGGCCGGGTGCAGAGGTAGGTAGGCCTAATGTTATCCAATGAGGGAAAGGGGGCCTTCGGTTGGTGGCTGCTGGCTAGCAGACCACGCGGCTCTGGGAGCTGGGCCCCTGGTCACTTGCTCTGGGCAAGGGGGGAAGTAGGATAGGGCAAAGAGGTCACAGCCAGCGGCACTCGGGTAGCTGGGTGCAGGGTGCTTTTGAGCCATCGGGCGCTCAATGTTATCCAATGAGGATCTTGAAAGAGGAACAAAGGCTGCAGGCTTGGGGACGGTGACTTTCCAGGGGCGTCCAGCACTTCGAGAGGTAAGTTGGGATGTTGGAGCACAGGTAGGTACCCCAAAGGGAGGCACAGGGGGCTGTAGGGCGCCGGGTGCAGGGGTGTCTTTGGGTGTCGGAAAAGCTTACCCTCGGCTGGTCGCGGTTGGGGTGGCCCCTGGTTCTGAGTCTGCAGGCGTCGGCTGGTTCGTCGAGGAGGGTCTTTGGGCACTGGACTTCGGGTCCCAGTCGCCGGGGAGACGTCCTTGTGGTCTTGGTTCGGGTTGGCACGGCCCGGGCTCGGCTGGTGCAGAGTGGGCACCAGGTGGGTTGTTGCAGCAGAGCCTCTGCTGATGGGAGTCCCAATCGTCGAGAGGGTCAAGGCAGGCAGGTCCTCAGGGTGTCCCAAGGTTGCTGTCCGCGGAGGTCGCCGGGTTTAGGCAGGAGCAGGTTCCAGGATCAACTGGCCGGTAGGGCTGGGGCCAAGTCAGTTGTTGTTGTCCTGTTGTTAGCAGCTGCACGGCGGGTCTTCTTCTTCTTGATCTTCTTTCTTCTTTTGGATATCAGGATCTAAGGAAGGAAGGCTCAGGGAGCCCCTAAATACCAAATTTAGGGGCGTTACAGGTAGGGCAAGGGTCGGGACCAATGGGTCCCTGTCCTGGGGTGAGTACACCCCCTAGCCTGCTCCTCTTCTGTGGGAGGGGGGCAGGAGCCTAGCTGGGATTGGGCAGAACTCCCCATCTACAAGATGGCCGGGGTCCGGGATCGTGATTCACCTCGCCTCCTCCACCTGAGTGGTGGAGTTGGCACCCCCCCTTCCTGACGTAGTTTTTCCCACAAGTCTTCCCGCCAAGGTGGGGGTAGGCCTGGTGGGGGGGCTGGTTGCTGGGTACAGCAAATGGTCTGGAGAAGCTCTCAGAGGCGGTGTGCCTTTGAAGCTTCCCCCTGTCCACCCTCGGGGAGGAGACATATCACCTCGCCCAGGATGTGCATTGTTGCAGGCCCAGGAGAGCGGGGGGGCTCTCCACCAAGGGGCCCAGCAACATGTCTGCTGTGTGGCAGCCTCTGCAGCCACTCAGCCCAGACGTGGATTGTAGGTTCGGGTTTTGGAGGGCATCTCTAAGATGCCCTCTCGTGCATTTTACATTAAATCCCACACTGGCATCAGTGCGGGTTTAATGTGCTGAGAAGTTTGGTACCAAACTTGTCAGTCTTCAGTGTAGCCATTATGGTGCAGTGGTGTTCGTAATGACGACCTCCTAGCACCATATACTCTTACATGGCATCACTGTACTTACAGTCCCCAGGAATGGCCCTGGGAACTGTAGGGGCACAGGGCTCATGCCCCGGTGCCCTCACCTCTGGCATAGGGCACCCAGCTAGAGGGGTGACTGAAGTATGCCAGGGCAGTGGGTGCTGTGGGCATGGCACACAGGGATGTGTGCCAGGTCGACTCTTGCTTTAGTTCTGTACTTAGGCACTCAGCCTGCAAAGGCAGTGTGTGGGTGCCAGGCTACAGGGTCCCTGAGGGTGACACAATAAGTGCTGCATCCCTCAGAGGTCTTCTCTGGTCACCATGCCCTGGGTACCTAGGGTACCATTTACTAGGGGGTGACAGGTGGCCAGAGATGCCAATTGGGTGTTTTGTTTCAGCATAGCTTTTCTTTGTAAGGAAGGAACACATGCCCTGGGTCCCTGGTTGGCAGGGACCCAGGGCACACTCAGTCAAAGTACATCAGCAGTTCAGAAAAAAAGTGGGGGCATACCAAGGCAAGACAGATGGCACTTTCTCACAACGGTACTTCGTCGTGTCTCACAGGGTTTGCCATCCAGATCTGTTGTGAAGCAAAGTCATGAACAAAATGGTTACAACTGATTGCTCAAGTATATTGCTCCAGAGCAAAATGTTAGGTAATACTGACTTTATATTTTGAGACTTTACAAATTGCTTCAGTTTTTATTTTCTGTAGTCTGACTTCAGGAGGAAACTCTAAAACCAAATAAAATGTTGCTACCATTTTGTGATTCCATAAATGTTTGTTTGTAATGCACCATTCTGTTGGATTACAAACCCAAAGTCAAGGTGTCTTAATTTAGTTGAAGTAGGTAATGCCCATCTGATCTGAACTATTACATTAAGAGTCTAATATTACCAAAACTGATCTTATTTGTTCTTTGGGTTCACCATAGTTTTCTTACCACTGTTGCTACCCTCTGCCTGGCAACTTGTACAGCACCATCTCCTCTTTGACTAACTCCAGTAACTTCACCATTGTACATAGTTCTTGAATTGGGTTGATACTCCCTTTCTATTACAGTTTATTTTTTCCATGTGGTACAGAGCAGAATTGTCTGTCTATGGCAAATGCCTATCTCTGTTCATGTTCTGCACATCACCCATTGCCTTCTAAATACATTATTAGATTCGAACGAGGGACTGCCTATTGTTATCACAGGAATATTGTATTTTGTATTGGAGAATGAATCTCGAGTTTTTATTTACAATATTTAATGCAAGCAATTAGTTGGATTTAGAAGTAAACATATATCTGAAAGAAACAGGTTAGTATTTGATTCCTTACCTTAGAATATCCCCAGGCGTCAGACTGGATCCGGGAATTTTTGCGTAGCAGTACCCTTGCGCGTCGGTAGGCGTCGTCTGCGGCTCCACGTCCGTCGTCGGCGTCGTGGGTGCCGTGATGATGTCGTCGGAGTACTTAGACGCCGCCTCCGCGAGCTGACGTCAGTTCTTCTTTTTTCCGCGCCAGCAGCGCAGATCCGGAAAAAGTGGTTCCTTGGTAATTTTTTGACTAAACTTTTTACGATCTCTTTTGATCATTTTTCGAGTCTTCAACTCTGAACGGTGCCGGTAGGGATGCCAGGTTTTAAGCCTTGTGAGGACTGCGACCGACTGATGTCGGTCACCGACCCTCACACCCGGTGTCTCCACTGTCTCGGCGTCGACCATGACGACAAGACCTGCCCCGACTGCCAGGCCGTGACTTCGAAAGCTAGGCGGGAGCGGTCCCGCAAGCGACTCGAGCTCCGGCAGTCGGCCCCGCGCCATGAAAGGTCCCGGTCCGGACAGAGGTCGAGGGACCGGTCGCGGGATAGGAGCCATCACAGCTCCGGGAGTCGACATTCCTCTTCATGTTCGAATTCGTCAGGTAAGCACAAGAAGCCGAAGAGACGTCATCGCTGTTCCGACTCCCCCCCGACGCTCGCGCGACGCGGCCGGGAGTTTGGGTGACACCGCCCACGTGGCTCCGTCGGAGTCGCGGGCGTCTCGTCCGGCCCCACACCCTCCGGTCCCTGGGCCTCACGCGACGTCGAAGGAGATCGAGCATTTCCTCATGGCCATGAGGTCTCTCACTCCTCCGGCGGGCTCCACGGCGCCTTCGGGCCCAGCGGACCCGTCTGGGTGCCCTAGCGGGTCGGGGGCTTTGGCCCCGACGCTGGCGGGTGCTTCAGCCCCGACGCCGCCGGCGCCTTCGGGCTCGGCGCCGCAGGGCCCCGCTGGATCCGCTTCTGGATCCGGGTCGTCGCCGGTTGACCTGACGACCTCACCGGCGCCGGTCCCCGATGCCTCCCTCGATCCGGTTCCGGCGCTCTCGACGCCGTTTGGAGAGTTTTACTTCAATGAACCGGCCCCATCGTTTGACAACCCCGAATATCAGGAGATGGGTGATGAGGAGAATTGGGAGGGGTCTGAGGACCCTCTGACACGAGAGTGTCAGTCCCAGGAGGACTGGACAGGTGGACTTGGGGATGCCAGTGGTCTGGACACCTCGCCAGACACTGGTTTTGTCTCGCCTCCTACCGCTTATCGCCTCCTAGGGAGGAGGGTGCAACCTACAGCGTGGTGTTGACGCGGGCGGCCAAGGCCTTGAACCTTGAGCTCCCCGTCGCGGCCGTGAGGACTAACCTCCTCACTGAGGTCCTTAAACCGCAGTCAAGCTCGGCTGAGCCTCTGCTGCCGTTTACTGAGGCCTTGACCGACGTTCTTTTGGGCACTTGGTCCAGGCCCGCTACAGGTTCGCCTGTAGATAGGAACATGGCCAGACGCCACTGCCCGGCCCCAGGCGACCCTTGTTTCCTGTCCACCCACCCCACCCCTGAGAGCCTGGTTAGCCAGGCTTTGAATTCCCAGACTGCATTCCCGTCGGCTCCGCCTGACCGGGAATCCAAGAGGTATGAGCAATACGGCACAAAGGTATTCTCCTCCCTGAGTCTGGGACTGCGGTCTTCCAACACCGCATGCCTCTTGGGCCGCTACACCCACTCTCTGTGGGATACGGTCGCGGACATGCTGCCACAATGACCGTTGGAGGTACGGGCAAAACTCGGCCAGGCCCTTGTGGAAGGCCGAGATGCAGCACGGTATTCTATCCGGTGTGGGCTGGATACCACTGACTCACTGGGCAGAGCGATGGCAACGACGGTGGCGATTCGTCGCCACGCCTGGTTGAGGTCTCGGCTGATGTCCAGAATACACTCTTGGACATGCCGTTTGATGGCCGTCGCCTTTTTGGCGAAAAGGCAGACCATGCGCTTGAGCGCTTTAAGGACTCCAGGGCTATGGCCAGGTCCTTGGGCCTCTCGGCCCCGCGCCAGCAAATGGGTGCCTTTCGCTCCTTTCGTGGCAAAGGAAGGGTCGCCACCACATGTGCTGCCAGCCACGCATCGCAGAGTAATATCTAACGCGGTGGCGGCCGTGGAAACCCCCATGGCGGCGGTCGGGGACAACGGCGAGGACAGTCCACACCTTCCCCCGCAGCATCCGCCTCAAAACCCTCCTAGTCCGTGCTTTCAGGCCCATGTGACGCCAGTGGGGGGCAGGGTTCGCCATCACCTCCTCCACTGGCGCGCTGTCACATCGGACAGGTGGATGCTGCAAATCGTCCGAAGGGGCTACTCCCTCCCCTTCGAGGCGACCCCCTCCAGCCATGCCACCGCAATACCACCGCGTATCGGGGGATCATTTGCGACTTCTGCAGGAGGAAGTTACGGCCCTCTAGGCCAAGGGGGCCATCGAGCGCGTTCCTGGGCCAGAAGTAGGGTGTGGTTGCTACTCCCACTACTTTCTGGTACCCAAGAAGGGCAAAGGGGGCCTACGCCCTATCTTGGATCTACGGAACGTCAACGGCTTCCTCCGGAAGGAGACATTCAAAATGCTGACACTGGATCAGGTATTGGCTGCCCTGGACCCAGGAGACAGGATGGTAGCGTTGGACTTGCAGGACGCTTATTTCCACATCCCCGTCCTGCCGGCCCACCGGCGCTACCTGCGGTTCACGGTTGGCCACTAGCACTTTCAGTTTACCGTGCTCCCCTTCGGCCTTACCAGCGCCCCACGGATGTTCTCAAAGGTGATGGCGGTGGTCGCAGCTCATCTGCGCAGGTTAGGGGTTTCAGTCTTCCCCTACCTCGACGACTGGTTGTTGAAGGCGGGCTCGCCCCAGACAGTCGTCAGCCAACCCCAGACCTCCTGCACCAGCTGGGGTTTTCCATCAATGTGCCGAAGTCACACCTGTGCCCCTCTCAGAAGCTCCTCTTCTTAGGAGCGGTTCTCGACTCAGCGCAGTTTCGGGTTTATCCTCCCGAACAGCGGGTTCGGGGGTATTCGGGCTCTGATTCCACTCTTTCAGCCTTTATCCCGAGTCTCGGTCAGGTTGACGCTGCAGCTTCTGGGGCTCATGGCCTCCTGCATCCTTCTGGTGCATCACGCCCGGTGGCGGATGCGGGCTCTGCAGTGGGATCTGAAGTTTCAGTGGGCTCAGCATCAGAGCAACCTATCCGACCATGTCCTGATCTCGGAGGGCACTGCGAGACAGCTGCAGTGGTGGCTCACGGACCGCGATTGGGTCAGCGGCAGATCCCTCTCCCTTCCCCAACCGGAGCACGTAGTTGTGACGGACGCGTCCCTCCAGGGCTGGGGAGGCCACATGGGAGAGGCGGAGATCAGAGGCCTCTGGTCTCTGGCTGAGTCCCGGCTCCATATCAACCTTTTGGAGCTGCGGGCGATTTGTCTAGCACTGAAGGCATTCCTCCCCTCTGTCCGGGGGAGTGTAGTGCAAGGGTTCACGGACAACACCACCGCCATGTGGTACTGCAACAAACAGGGCGGGGTGGGGTCGTGAACCCTTTGCCAGGAGGCTCTGCGCCTCTGGCAGTGGCTGGAACATCAGGGCGTGACCCTGGTGGTTCAACACCTGGCAGGTTCTCTGAACGCCAGGGCGGACGAGCTCAGCCGTCGGTGCATGATGGATTACGAATGTGGTCTGCACTCGGACGTGGCGCAAGACCTCTTTCAGCAGTGGGGAGGGCCTTGGTTAGATCTATTCGCCACCGAAGAGAACGCCCAATGTCATCAGTTCTGCGCGTTGGAATTTCCAAGGCGGCACTCGCTCGGAGACGCTTTTCGTCGCGAGTGGAGTTGCGGTCTGTTGTACGCCTTTCCGCCTATACCACTTCTGCCCAGAGTGCTGAAGAAGATCAAACGCGACCGGGCCCAAGTCATCCTTGTGGCTCCGGACTGGGCACAAAGGTACTGGTATCCCGAGCTATTCAGTATGTCAGTCGATCCCCCGGTTCATCTGCCTCTTCAGGAGGACCTTCTGTCGCAGCAGCAGGGGACGGTCCTCCACCCGAACCTGTCCAGTCTCTACCTCCATGCTTGGAGATTGAGCGGCGACAGTTGAGGCCATTTGACTTGCCTCCTGAAGTCTGTAATGTCATTCTATCAGCCAGGCGTCCCTCCACAAAATCGGTATACGCCTGCAGGTGGAATACATTTGTGGCATGGTGCACAGCAAAGGCTGTGGATCCACTTTCTGCCCCTCTTTCTGAGGTTCTTCTCTTCCTTCTTTCTCTTGCCCAGCAGGGCTCTGCTCTGGGCACTATCAAGGGCTACCTTTCTGCCCTTTCAGCGTTTCTAAGGCTGCCTGATCAGCCTTCCTTGTTCAAGTCCCCTATTGTAACTCGTTTTCTGAAGGGCATCACACACATGTTCCCTCCTGTTCCTTTTGTGATGCCTCAGTGGGACTTCAACCTTGTTCTTACCTTTCTGATGTGCGCTCCCTTTGTGCCACTTCACAACTGTCCTCTCCGCCTTCTTCCTCTGAAGACTACTTTCCTGGTTGCCATCACCTCTGCCAGGAGAGTGAGTGAGCTCCAGACTTTCATCCAAACCCCCTTTCCTTTCTGTCCATCCGGACAAGGTTTGTTGCGGACTACACCATTTTTCCTGCCCAAGGTTGTCACGGCCTTCCATATCGGGCAGTCTATCACCTTGCCCACCTTCTTTCCGCCACCGCATCCCTCTAAAGAGGAAGAGCGGCTCCACCGTCTGGACCCAAAACGTGCGATTTCGTTCTATCTAGATCGCACACGCCAGTTCCGGGTGGATGACCAACTCTTTGTTGGTTACGCGGGCTCTAAGAAGGGACGGGCGGTGCACAAGCAGACCATTTCTCGGTGGGTCGTCTTGTGTATCAAGGCATGTTACTCCTTGGCGAGGAAGGAGCCTCCTGTTGGGCTGAGAGCCCATTCCACTCGGGCCACGGCGGCTAGCACTGCCCTGGGCCGGGGAGTCCCCTTGCAGGACATCTGTCAGGCAGCTACGTGGGCATCCCTGCACACGTTTGCAAGACACTACTGCCTCTCCTGAGGGATGGCTTCTTTGGCCATCCCGTCCTCCAGGACCTTCTGGTGTGATTATTGGTTCGCAGACCCACCACCGGGGTTGGTATTGCTGGGGTATCTTTTCTAAGGTAAGGAATTCAATACTAACCTGTTTCTTTCAGATGAACAAGTTACTTACCTTCGGTAACGATATATCTGTAAGAAACAGTAGTTAGTATTAGATTCCTTACCGGCCCACCCATTCTCCCCGTTCTGCGAACTGATATCTAGGGTTAAGGTCATCCCCTTTCAGGGCCCTAGTTTCAATGGCACCAGTGTTGGTTTTTAACATGGCTCTGCATTTCTGGCGCGGAAAAGCTGTGTCTAAGAACTGACATCAGCACGCGGAGGCGGTGTCTAAGTACTCCGACGACGTCATCACGGCGCCCACGATGCCGACGACGGACGCGGAGCCGCAGACGACGCCTACCGACGCGCAAGGGTACTGCTACGCAAAAATTTCCGGATCCAGTCTGACGCCTGGGGATATTCCAAGGTAAGGAATCTAATACTAACCACTGTTTCTTACAGATATATCGTTACCGAAGGTAAGTAACTTGTTCTTTAAAGAATTAAGATGGTCAATAGAAGTGACTAGTATTGAAAAAAAGTGGAAATATGCAAAATATTTCTGCTTATACTGTGTGTGCAAAATGAACTGTAAGATTTTAAGTGATTGTATTTTTATTCTCTCTACAGGAAGCGCAAACAGCTCTTTTGCTAGTATAGCAGCTGAGTGTGATAATGCCTTGGATGAGGTGCTTCCACCACTGGAGGATGTTCTGCCTTCAAACAGGAGGAGAGGAAGGAAAGTGTATGGGGTGAACAGATACCAGCAGCGGAAAATAAAAGAGGAACCCCAGCAAGAGGAAATCTCTTGCCCATCCCACAACCTGAGACGGGCACGTGAGGTTTCCCAAAAGGTTGAACCTGTTGGTTCGTTTTGGACGCTCTTTGAAAGTGACGAGGAGGTTGATGGACATATGAAAAAGAGAAAGAGGAGACGGCAGAAGAACCGGAAGTACCAGAATGGAGAATACCTAACTGAACGAGAGGAAGAGTTGGAGATGGCCCACTGCTACAAAAGAAGGAAAGCCAAAGCAGGTAGATATAAATTATATTTCTAGGTTACCTATGTTCAGTTAAGGGTTAATGTCTACAACACTGCTTCTTCTGTACCAACTGCTGAGATGTAAGATCCCGCTCCCAGTACTGGACCATTCACCCTCCACTTCCTCCAGAATTGTGGCATGTGTAGGACTGCTAATGTTAGTTGAGTCTAAGCTGTGATTTACATATTGAAACTTTTTTCTCTGTGTCATATGTTGAATGTATCTTTGTCACCTAAAATTGTGTTGTGCAGTCTCTTGCTTATTAGCTTGATTGGCTTTCTTACAGACTTGATTGAGTCCTATTAGATCTTTAAAACTGTTGCGTCTGCTTAATTCAGTACGTCCTAACTCAGTATTACTTTCTTCCCTGTTCCTCGTGTTTCTTTTCACGCTTAGCCCAAACACAACAGTTCCCTTCCTGTAAAAGACCTGCTCAGGCCACTCCTTTTTTTTTAAACCCAATGAATGTGACTAATGACCTTTTAACCAGGTGCAGTATTGACGAGGAGCTGAAAGGTGACCAACTATGGATAATTAAGTATAACCTTGTCTTTACGTGCTGTGTAATGTTGAGCCTGGAATCAGGAAATAACTCTGTTACTAAAATGTGTGTAGTTGGTCATGTTCTGCCCTCTTGCTTCGGCTGTGCTTTATTTTAAGCTATTTAGTCACAGCAGCAAGCGTATGGTCTGTGGGGCATCCATTTTTCACAATAGGATCCGAATAAGGTGCATAAACTGCCTTCCTGCTGTAGAGCTTTTATGTGCAACATCGACCCACATACTAAATAAAATGCATGGGTTCATGGTGAGGCACTTGCCAGACATTTCTACAGTGTCCCTCTAAGCAATCTCTTTTATTTCCACCTTTGATCAAAATCAGCAAAATCGATTTAGAATCCCAAAAAGAGTGATCATATTTCCTTGGGAAAATAAACTGACTCTGAATCTCTCAGTCTTTAGGGTAATTACTCTGGGTCCTATGGTCATTTCTGTGGTCAAATGGGGGTTTAGAGACTTTTCACTCCGGTCTTCCCTTGCTTCCCTCCTAATGTTCACCTAGTCTCTTCTCTGCTGGAGGAGATCAAGGACCTCCATTGTTTCTGAGATACAAGGTTGACAACTCAGTCAGAGTTGAACTAATACTTGCACTGATGAAGTTTGATGGTTTTTGTAAGATTCTCTACCTCTTCATACTTTGTGTTCAGGAGGAGCTATTGTAGATGATGACTCTTGCACCAATCTCATTTCTCCAGTTGGCGAACTTCATCACCCCTCTGGAGTTCAAGGACCCCTAATATCCTGCTCAAGCACACCATTTGAAATCATTTTTGGATGTAATGTATTATGTACTACTACAAGATCCTCCACTTGGCCCTCAACTCAGCTGGTACTACCTTTAAATAAATAAATAAAAGAGCCTTTTCTTCACCTCTTAAAGGCTTGATTAACTTAGGTTTTGCACTGTTCGTTTGGCCATGAGCTTGTTGTAGCACATGTGCTTCTCGGCCATTACGGCAAACTCCCCTGTGGCTCTCCCTTCCAGTGCATTACATTCTTTAACATCATTTACTCCCTTCTAGTCCCTTACTTTCTTCAACGTCATTTTAAAGGTTAGCATTTAGTATTTTCTCCACAACTTGCTATCTTTTCGGGAAGTATACTTTTGACCATGTGTGCATTTATTTTTATTTGTTCATGAACAGTGAGATTTCACAGAGCCCACTTGTTTTCATGGACTAAAGACAGCAACTGTATTGTGGCTCTAGTTGTATGATGGGCGTGTGGCTGTTCTTCGATGCCCTTCATAGAAGTCAAAATCGAGGTGCTGATCAAGAACCTGTTCAGTTCCTGGTACTGTGCGCATGTTGTACTATGTATGTAGCTGACTTTAACACAGCTAACAAGGAGTAAAGTGTAATTTAAGGGAACTGGAATCAAACATACTAAAATATTTGTGTCTATTACCATGCAGTAGCTTTAATGACTGACGCAATTCAATAGCCCAGGTTACAGCAATCTGTAGTCTTGGGCAACCAAAGTGAGAGAAAGCAGCTGGAGGCAAGAGTTCCAGTTCAGGACTGTGTACCAAGAAGTTACCTTAATGAATGAGAATAGTCGTCGTTTGCCTTCACCAAATCTGTTATTTCTGTGCATCTGCTTGTAGGACAGTGCTTCTTAGTCACCATGTTTGGTGCCAGCATGTTTATTTACTGCGTTTTTTGAAGCATAAATGTGCTAGACATTCTTGCCTTATTTGGCAATGCTATCGAAAGCAATGTTTCGATGCAGTTCCTTACTATTTGTGCAGGGTGCACACGTTACTGCGCTAGAATATACATGTTCATGGGTAATTGTAAGTGCCTTTAACAAGAATGGGCACTTTGCTGTAACAATGTAATATCGATAACGAATGATGTTTTTTCGGAAATTGATGTTGGTGCAGATTGATGATCTGTATGTTGTAATTTATAAAGCTATTTATTTTTTGTTTGTGCACGTTTTAGGGTTGAGAGACGGATGGGGTAGGCCTGAACGGTTCATGGGTTTCATTTCAAGAAGTTGTTTTTTGTAGATAGTTTAGTGGGTGTTATTCAGTAAAAGAGAAATACACCAAGGTTGTAATGACCAGAACCATGCATCGTGCTATATAGCTTTGGTAGGAAAAATAAACCTCAGGTAGAAATGTTATATCCCTCCAGCTGATAATTAGAAACCTAGAAAAGATCATGGTGAAGTGGGAGGGATAACTTGGAGCAAGAAAGAGTAGGGAGGGACTGATTAACCCATTAGTGTGTACATTGCCAGGGAACTAGGTGTGTGGCCCCTTTGGCAATGCAAGATAAGTGAGTCAAGAAACCCAAAAGAATTTTGACTAGATGCCCGAAAGTCTAGAGGAACCTGATAGGGTCTACATAGCAGAAACCGGCAACAACCTGGATGACTCTTGGCTAAGATGAAGTGGAGGAGTGTACTTCCACACCAGTGGTGGAGAACACCCTCCAAATGAAAGGACTGGTTCATGGGGACTTGGCACCTTCGGGCAGGGTCACCACAAATTCGGAGAGAAGTTCATCATATAGGTGAGCAATTGAATGGTGTTGCTTGCTTTGAACCGCTAACCCTGTGGAGTGCCAGAGATTCTGCTCTTGCACAGGTGGTCAGTGAACACCACCAGGCCGCCTTGGAAGGAGGTTTGAGACTTTACCAAATCCTTGTGATGATGCGATTCATGGCGATCAGAGATGAATCATAAAATCGAATGGCAACCTTCCCTTTTTTATAGTCTTTATAGATACCCACAGTTGCTATTCCCCACATATCCAGCCTTGGCAAGTGAGTGATTGACACAAGTTTTCCAGACATTCCACCCCATTAGGAGTGTAAACAGGGACAGTCCAAATCTTATGTTTGAGATCCGCCATCGGTGAGTTACATCTGTCAACGGCCCCATGGAAAATTCTGTTTAAAAGTTTGGGGGAAATATATGCTCTATGTATGATATAGAATTGGACATGTTTGTACCAGTATCAGGGATATTTGAGAGCCCTCGCCCACTCAGTCATGAAGCACCCTATTGAATTCTTCCTCCCAGGACTGGCATCATTTTAAAAGTGTACAATTATAAGAGCTTTTCTTTATGTACCAAAACCCTTTTACAAGTCAGAAAATTCTTTTAATCTTGTAAAAGGCTTTTGCAATCCTGTCTAAAAACCCACATAGGAGAGGTAATGAAAGGGGCCTATTTGCGAGTCAGAGAGCAATGTATAAATGGTTTGATCAGATACTGACACCTCGAAGAGGTGGTATCTGATTCACAAAGGTACGCTTTGGACCCTTCTCCCCTTAGTGAATCTTGAAAAAGTTTCAGGGAGAGTTGACAGGATCACTGCCAATTCTCAGTGAACCTTTTTGGAACCAGAAACTTTTTTTATTTTAAATGTAGTGCCCCGTCCTATAAGGAAAACGGGCTATATTTAAAAAAAAAAGTTTTCTTTATTTAAACACAGTCACACACTTGTTGGTCTGCTGACCGTTGCAAGCAACTATAAGTGTGACTGTGGCCAATCGCAAACGGTCACAAGTTGTGACCTTCCTAATAAATCTTAATTTGCCAGGTCGTTCTTCAACGTCCTGCAATTCATATTTTTTTTAACACACCTATATACAAGTTATCCAGTATTATGGGTATCTTTCATAGATTCACATGCCTGAATCATTCCCCGTCGTCGGGGTGGGAGTCCCCGGTACATAATATCTGAAAGAAACAGGTTAGTATTAGATTCCTTACCTTGGAATATCCCCAGGCGTCAGTCTGGATCCGGAAACTTTTGCGTAGCAGTACCCCTGCGCGTCGGTAGGCGTCGTCTGCAGGCGTCCCCTGCGGCTCCGCGTCGTCGGCGTCGTGCGCCGTGATGACGTCGCTGGAGTATATAGACGCCGCCTCCGCGCGCTGACGTCAGTTCTTTTTTCCGCGCCAGTTAGCGCAGATCCGAAGAGCAGTACTCCGGTCTTTTGACCTAGTTTTTTGATAACTCTAACTCTAACTTTTTTGGTGCCGGTAGGATGCCCGGGTTTAAAAACTGTGACGGGTGCGACCGCCTGATGTCGGTCACCGACCACCATCGACTCTGCCTCCAGTGCCTGGGCGCGGACCACGACGTCGAGTCCTGCGTCGACTGCCGGGCCTTGACGAGCAAGGCTAGGCGGGAGCGGTCCCGCAAGCTGCTCGAGTTCCGGATGTCGGCCCCGCGTCGAGAGCGGTCCCGGTCCGGCCGGAGGTCGAGGGAGCGGTCGAGAGAATGGTCGCGGAGCCGCCACGAGCGCTCCGGAAGTCGTCACCACTCCTCCGGTTCCTCAGGTAAGCGACACAAGAAGTCGGGGCATCGTCATCGCACCCCCGACTCCCCCCGACGCTCGCACGATGCGGCCGGGGGTTCGGGTGGCCCCACCCCCGCGGCTCCGCGTGGGTCGCCGACGCTGCCTGCTCCATACCCGTCGGTCCCTGGGCAAGGCGCGTCGCGCGAGGAGATAGAGGAGTTCCTCATGGCCATGAGGGCGCTGTTTACTCCGACGGGGCCTACGGCGCCTGCGGGCCCGGTGGTCCCGTCCGGGGGCCCGAGCGGTTCGGGTGCTCCTGCACCGACGCCGTCGGGTGCTCCGGCCCCGACGCCGCCGGCGGCTCTGGCCCCGGCGCCGCTGGGCCCTTCAGGGTCGTCGCCGGCTGGTCACCCGGCCTCTCCGGCGTCGATTCCATCGGGGCAACCCGTGGTGCCGCCTCCGCGCGGCGCCGTTACTCCGACGCCGGTTCCGGCCGGCGTCGGGGCTCCGGCTCCGGGCGGCGCCACCCCCATTTCCTCTCCAGTTCCGGACGCGGAGTCGGACCGGCGTCGCCCGACGCCGAGTCCGGCGCCGATGGGGCCCATTGACCCCGAGGAGCCGGTCTACATCGTCGAATCCGAGTACGGAGATGATGGAGATTATGTAGAGGGTTGGGAGGGGTCTGAGGACCCTCTGACACGCGACTGTCAGTACGACGTGGACTGGGCAGGTGACTTGGGTGATGCCAGTGGTCTAGACGAATCGCCTAACCCTGGTTTTGTCTCGCCTCCCACTGTGGCGTCGGAGGCTGGGGCTGCCTACTCTGTGGTGCTGATGAGGGCTGCCAAGGCCTTGCACCTTGAGCTCCCCGTCGCAAAGGTGAAGCCTAACATCCTCACCGAGGTATTCAAACCGCAGTCATGCCCACAGGAGCCTCTGCTGCCGTTTAATGAAGCCTTGACGGACGTTCTGTTGGGCACGTGGTCCAGGCCCGCTTCAGGTTCGCCTGTTGACAGGAACGTTGACAGGCGCCACCGTCCGTGTTCGGACGACCCTAAGTTTCTGTCCACCCATCCCACCCCTGAGAGTCTGGTGATCCAGGCCTCCACATCCCAATCCGCATTCCCGTCGGCCCCGCCCGACCGGGAGTCAAAGAGGTATGACCAGTTTGGCAAGAAGGTCTTCTCGTCCCTGAGTGCGGGACTGCGGTCTTGCAATACCGCATGCCTCTTGGGCTGCTACACCCACTCTCTGTGGGATACGGTCGCGGAGTGTCTGCCGCAATGCCCGCAGGAGGTACGGGACAAGCTCGGCCAGACTATGGTTGAAGGCCGGGATGCGGCGAGGTATTCGATCAGGTGTGGTCTTGATACGACCGACTCGCTGGGCAGAGCGATGTCCACGACGGTGGCGATTCGTCGCCACGCCTGGCTGAGATCCGCCAATTTTTCGCCGGATGTCCAGAATGCCCTGATGGACATGCCGTTCGATGGCAGTCGCCTGTTTGGCGACAAAGCGGACAACGCGCTTGAGCGCTTCAAGGACTCCAGGGTCACGGCCAAGTCCTTGGGTCTCTCGACCCAGCGCCAGCAAACGGGTTCGTTTCGCTCCTTTCGTGGCCACGGAAGGGGCGGTCCCACACGTGCTGCCAGCCACGCACCGCAGAACACTTCTCAACTCGGTGGCGGCCGTGGATTCCGCCGTGGTGGCGGTCGGGGACAGCGGCGAGGTCAGGCCACACCTCCCCCCGCAGCAGCCTCCAAATCCTCCTAGTCCGGGCTTTCGGGCCCATGTGAGGCCAGTGGGTGGCAGGGTTCGCCATCACCACTCCCGCTGGCGCACTATCACCTCGGACAGGTGGGTGCTGCAGCTCGTCCGAAGGGGCTACTCCCTCCCCTTCGAGAACACTCCTCCAGCCATGCCACCGCAGAACCACCGTGTGTCGGGGGACCACTTGACACTTCTGCAGGAGGAAGTTACGGCCCTCTTGGCCAAGGGGGCCATCCAGCGCGTTCCTGGGCCAGAAGTAGGGTGTGGTTGCTACTCCCACTACTTTCTGGTGCCCAAGAAGGACAAGGGGGGCCTGCGTCCTATCTTGGATCTACGGAACGTCAACGGCTTCCTCCGGAAGGAGAAGTTCAAGATGTTGACTTTGGCTCAGGTCTTGGCTGCTCTAGACCCGCAAGACTGGATGGTAGCGTTGGACTTGCAGGATGCGTATTTTCACATCCCCGTCCTGCCGGCCCACCGGCGTTACCTGCGGTTCACGGTAGACCGCGAGCACTTTCAGTTTATCGTGCTCCCATTCGGCCTTACCAGCGCCCCACGGGTGTTCACGAAAGTGATGGCGGTGGTCGCAGCTCATCTGCGCCGGTTAGGGGTTTCAGTCTTCCCCTACCTCGACGACTGGTTGTTGAAGGCGGGCTCGCCCCAGACAGTCGTCCACCACCTCCAGATGACGGCAGACCTCCTGCACGAGCTGGGGTTTTCCATCAACGTGCCGAAATCACACCTGTGCCCCTCTCAACAGCTCCTTTTCATCGGAGCGGTTCTCGACTCGGCGCAGTTTCGGGTTTATCCTCCGGAACGGCGGGTCCGGGATATTCAGGCTTTGATTCCCATCTTTCAGCCGTTATCCCGGGTCTCGGTCAGGTTGACGCTGCGGCTTCTGGGGCTGATGGCCTCCTGCATCCTTCTGGTGCATCACGCCAGGTGGCGGATGCGGGCTCTGCAGTGGGACCTGAAGTTTCAGTGGGCCCAGCATCAGGGCAACCTATCCGACCACGTCCTGATCTCGGAGGGCACTGCGAGACAGTTGCAGTGGTGGCTTACGGACCGCGATTGGGTCAGGGGCAGATCCCTCTCCCTTCCCCAACCGGAGCACGTAGTTGTGACGGACGCGTCCCTCCAGGGCTGGGGAGGCCACTTGGGAGAGGCGGAGATCAGAGGCATCTGGTCTCCGGCGGAGTCCCGGCTCCATATCAACATGTTGGAGCTGCGGGCGATTCGCCTAGCACTGAAGGCATTCCTCCCCATTGTCAACGGGAGTGTAGTGCAGGTGTTCACGGACAACACCACCGCCATGTGGTACTGCAACAAACAGGGCGGAGTGGGGTCGTGGACCCTTTGCCAGGAGGCCCTGCGTCTCTGGCAATGGCTGGAACGTCAGGGCGTGACTCTGACGGTTCAACACCTGGCAGGTTCTCTGAACGCCAGGGCGGACGAACTCAGCCGTCGGTGCTCGGTGGATCACGAATGGCGTCTGAACTCGGACGTGGCGAAAGGCCTCTTTCTGCAATGGGGAGAGCCTTGGTTAGATCTATTCGCCACAGAAGAGAACGCGCAATGTCATCAGTTCTGCGCGTTGGAGTTTCCAAGACGGCACTCGCTCGGCGACGCCTTTCGGCGCGAGTGGAGTTGCGGTCTATTGTACGCCTTTCCGCCTATACCACTTCTGCCCAGAGTGCTGAAGAAGATCAGGCGCGACCGGGCCCAAGTTATCCTTGTGGCTCCGGACTGGGCTCGAAGGTACTGGTATCCCGAGCTACTCAGCATGTCAGTCGGTCCCTCGATCCGCCTGCCCCTTCAGGAGGACCTTCTGTCGCAGCAGCAGGGGACGGTCCTCCACCCGAACCTGTCCAGTCTCCACCTCCATGCTTGGAGATTGAGCGGCGACAGTTGAGGCCATTTGACTTGCCTCCTGAAGTCTGTGATGTGATTCTGGCAGCCAGGCGTCCCTCCACGAAGTCGGTATACGCCTGCCGGTGGAACAGATTTGTGGCATGGTGCACAGCAAAGGCTGTGGATCCTCTCTCTGCTCCCCTTTCTGAAGTTCTCCTCTTCCTTCTTTCTCTTGCCCAGCAGGGCTCTGCTCTGGGCACTATCAAGGGCTACCTTTCTGCCCTTTCCGCCTTCTTAAGGCTACCTGATCAGCCATCTTTGTTCAAGTCCCCTATTGTACTGAGATTCTTGAAAGGCATCACGCACATGTTTCCTCCTGTTCCGTTCGTGATGCCTCAGTGGGACTTGAACCTGGTTCTGACCTTCTTGATGTGCGCTCCCTTTGAGCCGCTTCATTCCTGTCCTCTCCGTCTTCTCACTTTAAAGACGGCCTTCCTGGTTGCCATCACCTCTGCCAGGAGAGTGAGTGAGCTCCAGGCTCTTTCTGTGAAACCTCCTTTCTTGTCCGTTCATCCTGACAAGGTGGTTCTTAGAACTAGACCTTCTTTCCTGCCCAAAGTAGTTTCTGCTTTTCACATCGGGCAGTCCATCACCTTGCCTTCCTTCTTCCCGCCTCCGCATCCTTCAAAAGATGAAGAGCGGCTCCATCGTCTGGACCCAAAACGTGCGCTTTCATTTTATATGGATCGCACACGCCAGTTCCGGGTGGATGACCAACTGTTTGTTGGCTACGTGGGTGAGAAGAAGGGAAGGGCGGTACAGAAACGAACCATTTCTTGATGGGTCGTCCTGTGCATCAAAGCATGCTACTCTTTGGCTCGGAAGGAGCCTCCTGTTGGGCTGAGGGCCCATTCCACTCGTGCCACGGCGGCTACTACTGCCCTGGGCCGGGGAGTCCCTTTGCAGGACATTTGCCAGGCGGCTACGTGGGCCTCGCTGCACACCTTTGCGAGGCACTACTGCCTGGACAGTCAAGTCCGGAGGGATGGCTTCTTTGGCCGTTCGGTCCTCCAGGACTTTCTGGTGTAGGATTGTATTGGTTCGCAGACCCACCACCGGGGTTGGTATTGCTGGGGTATCTATTCTAAGGTAAGGAATCTAATACTAACCTGTTTCTTTCAGATGAACAAGTTACTTACCTTCGGTAACGATATATCTGTAAGAAACAGTAGTTAGTATTAGATTCCTTACCGCCCCACCCATCCTCCCCGTTCTGCGAACTGATACCTAGGGTTAAGGACATCCCTTTCAGGGCCCTAGTTTCACATGGCACCAGTGTTGGTTCTCACATGGCTCTGCGTGTTCTGGCGCGGAAAAGCTGTGTGCAAAGAACTGACGTCAGCGCGCGGAGGCGGCGTCTATATACTCCAGCGACGTCATCACGGCGCACGACGCCGACGACGCGGAGCCGCAGGGGACGCCTGCAGACGACGCCTACCGACGCGCAGGGGTACTGCTACGCAAAAGTTTCCGGATCCAGACTGACGCCTGGGGATATTCTAAGGTAAGGAATCTAATACTAACTACTGTTTCTTACAGATATATCGTTACCGAAGGTAAGTAACTTGTTCAACAGTACTGTCATATAGACATATACATACTAATAGGCCAGAGGCCTCACATTAATAATCTATCCAAGTCTTTTTGTAAAAAAGGACCAAACTTTGGCCAGGAGCCAATCAGCTACTACCACCCTCTAGAACCTTCCTGGAAGGAGCCCTAGTCCCTCAGATTTTCTACCGCACGTCGTGCTAAGGGAGTCTCCACTGAGCTCTGCTCAGCTTTCTGGTATTTCTGGATTTTTTCCATATTTTTTCTCTTCAAAATTTACTCTTGTGGAGGAGTGCTAGAGCAACTATGTCTACCACTCCTAAAAAAGGGCTCTTTAGACCCTGTGCCTCGTGTAGTAAGCTGAGACTACATGTAGATGACAAGCATGAGGACTGCCTCTACTGTCTCTACCCTGAACATTCTGCCAAGGATTGTAAGGTCTGCCGCACTTTCTCTTTCACGACTTTAAAAGATAGAGAAGGACGCCTGCTTCTGTGGCTTCAGAGACTAAAGGACAAGGAGCAAATAGTCTCTTCAGGTGAGAGCGAGTGTTCCTTCAGGAGCTCACACTCCTCTGCCAAAAGGCCAAGACAGACTTCTCCAGGTCCGTCTGATATGCCACCTCAAAAGAAGACGCCAAAGTCTTCAGAGGGTCGTCCAAAAACCATGGCAGTTAAGACTTCTCCTCACAAAGCCACCTTGAAGAAGCCTGTGTTGGTGTCTTCTGCCATGCCTGTGACAGTGTCGACAGTAACCATCTCTACGTCAACAGCATCGGCCTTCACTACCTTGTCGACAACTACCTCAGCATCGTCGTCGACGGGTAGGTCTGTGACATCTATAATTCCTGTCAAAAAAGCATCGACGACGCGTCTGTCGATGATAGTTTCCACGTCGACGAAGTCGAAGCCATCGTCATCGACGAAGCCATCGACGTCGACACCAGCGTCGACGAGGCCATCGACAACGAAGTCGTCGACGAAGCCATCGACGACAGCTCCAGCGTCGACGCTGCCGTCGACGAAGAAACCTCTGCCGACTTCGTCGACGGCGGTAGCGTCGTCGACTAAGTCGGCAGAGGTGTCTGCTGTGGCTGACAGCATCCCACCGCCAATGACCACCAGTACAAAAATACTTCCTATCGGGGCTCCAGAGGAAGAGGCCAGCAGACAAGAGGTGGCTATCAGGGATACAAATCCTCCTACGGCTCGTCCCAGCACTACAAGCCTCAATACCAACAGAGGCAGCAACAAGGCCAGTCCTCGTACAATAAGTCGTCCTTTCGAGGGAGAGGAGGAAAGAAGGACTCTACCAGAAGACAATGGCTTCTTTCTCCAACAGGCCTCCACTTCTTCTCCACATTACGTAGTTGGAGGGAAAATTTCCAACTTCCTCCACAATTGGCAAAGAATAATGACGGATCGTTGGGTCCTCCAGCTGGTTCGTTTTGGCCATACTCTGGAGTTCGTGGAAACTCCTCCTTCGAATCCCCCAGGTCCCATGCAGCACAAGAATCTGCATCTCCTTCAAGCGGAACTCTCACTAATGCTCCAGAAAGGAGCAGTAGAAAGAGTTCCCAGAGGTCAGAGGGGGAAAGGATTCTATTCCCGGTTCTTCCTAATACGGAAAAAGGAGAAGAAATGCAGACCTATATTGGATCTCAGAAACCTCAACAGATACCTCAAGAAACAATCGTTCCGTATGGTATCCATTCAGGAAGTGTTAAAGCTACTCAACTCCAAAGATTTTATGGTGTCCTTAGACCTCCAGGACGCCTATTTTCACATACTCATCCACAAAAGTCACCGCCAATACCTAAGGTTTGTAGTGGCGGGCAGACACTACCAATTCAGAGTGTTGCCATTCGGCCTAAAGTCGGCGCCACGCATTTTTACAAAATGCCTATCTCCAGTGGCAGCATACCTTCGCCAGCACCATCACCAGGTATTCCCCTACTTGGACGATTGTCTCATCAAGTCTCCTACTCTAGAAGGCGTGAGCAGATCTGCCAACGCCTGTCTTCAACTCTTCGAGAGCCTGGGACTTGCACTCAACCAGGAAAAGTCATTTTTGCAGCCCTCTCAACGCCTCACTTTCCTGGGAGCAATTTTAGACACGCATCAGGAGAAGGCCTTCCCATCACAGGAGCGTCCGGTCAAACTGAGGTCTCTGGCAGCCCGCATTCAGGTCAAAAAGGCCATCAAGGTGCGACTCTTCAAGTCATTGCTAGGAATGATGTCCTCCAATATCCTCCTAATACCACACTGCCGCCTCCGTATGCGTCCCTTACAGGAGGCGATATCATCTCAGTGGATCCAGTGTACGGGATCCTTTGACGATCTTATCAAGATCACTCCGTTCATGGTGAAGGCCCTGCACTGGTGGCTTCAAACAAGAAACCTGAACCAGGACCTTCCATTCCTACTTCCAATCTCCCCTCACATGATAACAACAGATGCATCATTGGAAGGATGGGGTGCGTTCCTGCAGGAACTTCAGATACACGGCCAGTGGTCGCTGGCAGAAAAACAACTCCACATCAACCTGCTAGAGCTGAGGGCAGTATACCTGGCACTTCGAGCATTCCTGCCCCGGATCAGGAACTCCCCAGTGCTTGTGAGGACGGACAACACCACCACAATGCACTATCTAAACAAGCAGGGGGGAACTCGATCCATGATGTTGTCTCAAGAATCACAGCAAATTTGGAAGTGGCTACTCCACCACAACATTTAGCTGAGAGCGGAGTGGTCCCAGGAGCTGACAACACCCTGGCGGACTCTCCAAGCAGACAACGCTACATTTGTCACGAGTGGGAGCTCGACCAACATGCTCTCGACGCAGTATTCTCCCGATGGGGCAGACCTCGCTTGGATCTGTTTGCGACGGAGATCAACGCAAAATGCCAACATTATGCAAGCTGGCTTCCCCAGAGAGGATCTCTCGGGGATGCATTTTCGATGGCATGGTGCAACGTATTTGCTTACGCATTTCCTCCATTTCCCCTGATCCCCAGGGTCCTACGGAAACTGAAAGCGGAGCATTGCACCCTGATCCTGGTAGCCCCAGCGTGGCCGCGCCAACACTGGTTTACAGAGCTACACATTCTGTCGCTGGAGCCTCCGATTCCATTCAGGCCTTACCCGCATCTCCTCACTATGAACCAGGGGCAAGTCCAGCATCCAGATCCGACATCTCTCAGATTATCGGCTTGGCTCCTGAGTTCAGAGAGTTCCAGGACCTAGATATTCCTCAGGACTGCAGAGTCGTCTTAGCCCGGGCCCAGGCTGACAGTACTAATAAGACGTATTCCCTTAAGTGGAAGAGATTCTGTTTGTGGTGTAAAGCTAACAAACTGCACCCGTTCTCGTCATCTCCGGCACAACTTCTGCCTTACCTGCTTCACCTGGCCAACTCGGGATTGGCCCATGCCTCAATCAAAGTCCACCTGGCAGCCATATCTTGGTTCAGGCACTCTTCGTCTGGTATTTCCCTATGGTCCAATAGGCTGGTCAAGCAGTTTCTGAAAGGCTTATTCAGGACTTATCCTCCAATAAAACCTTTACCACCTACATGGCGACTCAATGTCGTTTTGGCTCAGTTGATGAAACACCCCTTTGAGCCAATGCATAAAGCAGATCTCAAATACTTGTCATGGAAAACAGCTCTTTTGCTGGCTCTCACGTCCGCAAGGAGGGTGAGTGAACTGCAGGCTTTCTCTATTCAAGACCCGTTCCTTCAGTTCAAACAGGACAGGGTCATTCTACGAACTAACCCCAAATTCATACCAAAGGTTCCGTCTGCTTTTCATCTAAACGAGCCTATTGTCCTGAGATCTTTCTTCCCGAATCCATCTTCAGCAGCTGAGAGATCTCTACATTCCTTAGATCTGAAAAGTTGTCTGAAATTCTACATTCATAGAAGTCCAACCAATTATTCATTGCCTTCAGCAGGCCCAGGAAGGGCCTACCATTGTCAAAGCAGAGCATTTCAAGATGGATCTCTGCGGCCATCGCCTTCTGCCATCAGCAGGCGGGACATCCTCTGCCCTCCAAGGTTCGGGCTCATTCCACTAGAGCGGTCTCCACCTCCATGGCGCTTTTTTCTGGGGTACCCATTGTCGACATTTGCAGAGCGGCGACATGGAAGACACCACATACGTTCACCAAGCACTACTGCTTGGATTCGAAACTTATGAAGGATGCAGCAGTGGGACAGGCGGTGCTCCGTCATCTATTTCATTAGAGGTGAGCCTTCTTCCTTTCATCCCACCTTCCTATTACCTAATTGCACATTTCTTATCCTGCTACTGTTTGCAGTTTATTGTGTTGCACTATTGATAAGTTATTATTAAGTGTCTTACATGCTATGTTATACGAAATGTGCTGCCTACTGCTTGCTACTCTGATTCAGGCATGTGAATCTATGAAAGATACCCATAATACTGGATAAGAAATGCGTTACTCACCTGTAACTGCAGTTATCCAGTATTGGTATCTTTCATAGATTCACATGCAACCCACCCGCCTCCCCTGGAAGGGCTCACCTTAGTTCTCTCAGTAGGTACTACTTAGCACCGTGCTTACGAAAATCTGAGGGACTAGGGCTCCTTCCAGAAAGGTTCTAGAGGGTGGTAGTAGCTGATAGGCTCCTGGCCAAAGTTTGGTCCTTTTTTTACAAAAGGACTTGGATAGGTTACTAATGTGAGGCCTCTGGCCTATTAGTATGTATATGTCTATATGACATTACTGTTATTATGTACCGGGGACTCCCACCCCGACAACTGGGAATGATTCAGGCATTTGAATCTATGAAAGATACCAATACTGGATAACTGCAGTTACAGGTAAGTAACGCATTTCTTTCTGTTCGCAAAAAACAATTTGATTTGTAGAAGTTAATGCACGATTTGCGATCAGTTTTTGCATATGGAATATTAGTACATGAGGCCCTTAATTCTGTTCCTTAGGCGTATGTTGTTTGGGCCATCATACATAGGTTAAATGAATAAACCCACTTAGCCAGGCTTATTCAGTTTTGTGTGGTTTATGGGTTAGTCAAGGCAGTGCCACTAATCTCGCAAATGGTAAGTAGTCTTTATCCTGCTGTCTTTTCTCTGCAGGTAAATACCATACAGTTAAGTATCGTGTAGGCCCCTGTCTGTTACTTTACCCCACGTGTAAGTCTTTATTTTACAAATAAAATAAATATTACATCATTAAAAAGAAGTTAAAGGGTTAAGGAATGGGTAAGGATTAGGAGATGGGTAATGGTAAAGGAGGGTAGAAATAAAAGAAGGTAAGGGTTTTTTAGGGTTCAGGGACAGGTAGAAGAAAAGGGTGGTAAGGGTTTCTTTCAGGTTCAGGGATGGGTAGGGGTTTTTAGTATTCCAGGACAGGTAGGGGTAATGGGGAGAGTTTATTTTAAGGGTTCATGAGCGGTAGATGTAAAGGTATATCAACTGGACCTGATCATGATACAATAGGGTAATATTATATCACCAGTTTAGAGTGGACTTGAAATATTTACTAATGCAAGTGATTTAAGACCAGGTAAATCGGCGTTTCAGTTGTTTTTATTACGAGTTGCTTTTTTTCCCATTGTTTGCCTAAAATGATTTTTGGATCCCTGCAGTCTCTAATCCATTGAACTGTCCAGCATTCAGCCTTAAACCCAAAGCCAGGAATTTCAGGACAGAAACCCAAAATATTTTCAACTGGGGATATTGTCTCTTTCTGTCTAGCACTTCTTGCCATATTAACTGACCCAATCTACAAACAGGGCTGTAAAATCCTCAAGCCAGACACCATAGGTTTAAGGCACAGACTAATATTGGTGCAATTTAAACAATAATGGAGGAGCAACATGTAATTATAGGGCCTGTCTCCCACCCTCTCTACTCAAATTAAAACTTCAAATAGAAAATCAGACCAGACTAAAATGGTGTTAGACATCGGTGTTCCACAGCAAACACATTCCTGCAGTTCTTATTTTATATTTAGACAACGTTGTGTCTAGCACTCTGGGTCTTCACCCACACGATTTGGCGTTCTTCGTGGTAGGGTTTGCTGTTCACCCCACAGTCGATTGCAAACAATGGGATTGGACTCCCACGGTTTGGGGAGAGTGTGTTTCAGCCTGACCTCTGTCTTTCTTATCTTGAAGTATATGACAATAAAAATGTGGTACTGTGCAAGCCCCTTACAGAGTAAAAATACTTAAAGTTGAGTAAATCTACATTTATTCTTTGCACTCTTTGGTATGTAAAATCAAAAGGACGATTTACTACCCATTTTGTCTACTTAGTCAGCATGTTTCTTGCCACTAGTAGCCTAGTCAGGTCTGTGGCATTCATCAGGACTGGGGCTCTTTTTACAACTTCATATCATGGTCGGTGTTAGGTTGTGTGGAAATCATGTGTGTAAGGTAGTATTGAACTTGGTATTGATGTAGTTATCTAGACCTCCCTTACATGAGATCAGATGTATACACTTTGTTCTCTTGCCAGAAACTGTAATTCTTCCCTGTTCAGAACCTAGAGAGAGGACCCATTAGAGGACTGTGGACAGCTTATCTGAAGTCCCATTGATTTGTCATGTTATAAAGGCAGTGATGATCTCACCTACTCACACCGCTCCACTCAACTTCTTGGTTGAGTCTGAGTGGTATCCAACTATGGTCATAGCATTATCTCCATTCAGGTCTTAGGAAATTAAGGCCTGGACTGCTGTTGTGAATTTGGCTTATAGGAGTAAAGCCTTCTTTTGCCTCAGGATGGCGGGTTGGTACCATACTGCTTTGGTTTTTTAGTGATATTTTCATATAAGAAAAACTGTCCGCTCAGAAGTGATAATCTGCAGGTTCATTGTGGAAATTCAGGCTTTAATTTGTAGCTGTTTATTGCTGATAGCGAATACCGGGAATTCCATTGTGGTTGAATTGAGCTTCAGAGGGGTGCTGCACATCCTGTTCTGAACAAGTTTGAAGCAAGGTTTGAGTTGCTGAATGTCATGAGCAGTGGAGATTTGTATGTAAAGTTGTGTGTCATCATTGCATTGGATGACATGAGGCTGCCATAAGTGGGTGTATATCTGAGGGGTTGCATGCCGATTATGGAGAATATGGGGGACAAGATGGAGTCTTGTGTTTTTCCATAGGAAATATGGAGGTTCTGGGATCTAGTTGTTCCCCTGTGGACGAGGTGGTGGTGGTTGGTGAGGTAGGGGGTTAACTTTGTCTGAGAAAACACATTCTTGTTTCCAGTGAGTAGATCAGTGACTGCTGGCTGACTGTAACAAAGGCTGTAGACAGGTCCAGAAAGATCAGGATGGCAGTGTACACAACATGAAGGAAATCATGGGTTGAAGTCAAATTAGTAATGCTGATCTTTCTGTTGAGTGGGGAAATGCTGATTGATCTGATGAAAAGCTTGTGAGCAAAGAGGCAATAATTTACAAGATTGTCCGTATCCTACATTAGCAGTGTGTCATTCTCCTCACACACCGCTCAAAGTCTGAAAGGGTTTATTGGCAGAAAGAAAACTTTAGTCTATGAATCTCAGAGTTCACTGAGCAACGGTCCTGCTCAAATTTACACCTTCGGGTAAAGTTCGCGCTATATAAAATCGCATAAATAAAATCATAGGTGGAGGTGACCTTGCCAGATGTAGACAGGACTCAATTCTCTTCCAGGAGATCCTCATCAATAGTCATAAGCACTGAATATTCCCGCCCACGTGCGGGGACCCCGGAAATATTATAAATATATATATGTAAATTACATATAAATAGCTCCACAAATATGTATACACATATATCATTTTTTCTCACACCAATGCAGCCCCAAAAATGAGGCTAAGCAATGTAAATAATGATACATATACTGAATTAGCAATGAAACAAAAAAAAATTAGGCCAAATAGCCCTTGAACTCTGTGTTTTAATGAGCAAAAGACTCATAAATCTTGTAAATTGCCAATAAATATACATTGTTAGCCACAGGCTGCATTGAACAGCAATAGCATAGAAAATGAAACCATTTTCAACAAAAACTGGCACCGTGCCTTTAAGGCAGCCATGAACCCTGGCTTCCCATCATGCCTCAGGGGTGACAGTTAGGTCAGTTGTTCTTTCCGGCTCCTTCAGTCAGGACCCTGGTTCAACAGCTCCCTTTCTTTTTGACTTTCTGTCAAAAAATACTAGAGAATTTCTACAATATTTACTTTCACTGGACGTCTTTTGGGAATAGTGTTAGTGCTACCTTTTTTTAATCTGAAAAAAGGAATTTTTCTGTCAAAAATGCCTTCTCTTTTTGACAATTGCCCTTCCTGTGGGAAGAAGGCCAAGACTGATACACATCCTGTGTGTATCCTCTGCCTCCCTGATTCTCATTCTGCGAGTTCTTGTGAACACTGCAAGACTTTATCAAGGAGAACTCTCAAAGAAAGGGAGAGTATTCGTATTTATGGTCTCTCTGAGAGAGGTAGGTCTCCTAAGAGGCAGAAGAAGCGCAGGACGCGATCGACGTCAAGAGAAGTCCCGACTTGTTCTCCTTCAGCGTCTGTATCGGCGTCGAAGAGGCCGTCGACCACGGCGAAGACGATGAAGACTTCAGCGTCGAGAAGCAAGGTACCTCCGCTGCAGTCTATGGGGCGTGCAGCATCGAGAGAAAGTTCTCAGTTGGAGCATAGGAGCTCGACGTCAAGACAGCCGGCGTCGAAGCATCATCGCCAGCCTTCGACGTCGCGGCTTCCTCCGTCGACGCCAGGTC
Source organism: Lissotriton helveticus (assembly GCF_964261635.1). Lineage (NCBI taxonomy): Eukaryota > Metazoa > Chordata > Amphibia > Caudata > Salamandridae > Lissotriton > Lissotriton helveticus. The sequence continues at coordinate 1,821,883,965 of NC_136063.1, forward strand.
ATCGGCGTTCGACATCGAGGCACCCTCTGTCGACGGCTAGTCATCGGCGTTCTACGTCGCGGCACCCTCCGTCGACGCCTAGTCATCGGCGTTCGACATCAAGGCATCCTCCGTCCACGCCTAGTCATCGGCGTTCGACGTCGAGGCACCCTCCATCTGCGTCTTGCCAGCGACGCTCGACGTCGAGGCATCCTCCGTCGCCGTCACACCATCAACGGTCGACGTCGAGAAGATCCCCGTTGACGTCTCAGCATCGACGTTCGACGTCTCAGCAGCCTCTGTCGGCGCCTGGTCAACGGCGTTCGACGTCGAGAGGGTCCCCGTCGTTGTCGCAGCAGCGTGGGTCGACGTCAAAAGATATATCTTCGAGGCAAGTCTCTTCTCCAAGAACTCAGGGGAGGTCACCTTCGGGGCAGACTGCTCAGGAGACAGCTAGTCAACCTTCGGATCATGCCTTAACACCACAGCAGAGGTCTCCAAGATCGGCTTCAGCTGCGGAGGTTGAACATTCCTCAGTGCATAGGAGTCCTCCGGCTAAGAGGAATAGAGTATCGGACGAACGTGCTTCAAGAAGTCGCACAAGGTCTACCTCCAGACACCATCCCAGAGGTGGGTCTCCGGTGAGTTTATCATCATCCTCTTCGGGCTCCCGGTCTCACCGTGGACGATTTTCAGATGTGATCCTCTACTCCTCGGGTAGTGAGAGGTCCAGACATTCTCCTGCTCGTTCGCAGCATGGGCAAACGGATTTGCATCCCCCGGCACGTTCGCCAGTGAGAGAGTGCTCCCAGAAGTCTCCTTCCATCAGGCTATCTCCAAGATGGTGTAGGCCTCTGCATCACTGGGCTCCAGACAAAGAGACAGCAGCCAGGTTGCAAGCTCATCGAGACCAACAAGTCTCCCGACCTAGGGAGAGAGCGCGCTCCCGAGTGCGCTCTAGTAGGCGAAGATCGAGGTCTAGGAGCAGGAGACGGGCTCGCAGATCTCCGACTACTTCTTCATCTACCACCCGTTCTCATAGGGATTATTCTCCGACTCTGACGGACAGTCCTCCATCAAGAATATCCCCTATAGATGACATTTTCACTTTTCAGGACATTTGGGCAGGGGTGCTTTGAAACTGGGAGTGCCCATGACTACTCCACAGGTCAAGACTTCTGTGATCTTTGAGACCTTGCACCACAGAACGGCACCCAAGCCTCTGCTGCCTTTGGTACCTGGAATCATAGATCCCGTGAATGAGGTCTTCCTTACTCCAGTGACTATACAGGCTGCCCCAGCAAGGATTCTTAAAAAGTATCGCTCGCCAGAAGAGGATCCACTCTTCCTCAGATCTGACCCACCACCAGACTCGGTGATCATTGCGGCAGCGAAGAAATCCAGTGCTGTAGCTTCCTCATCCACAGTGCCTCTGGATAAGGATAGCAAAGTACAGGATTCGTGGGGGAGAAGAGTCTGCAACACCTCAGCCTCTTTTCTCAAAGTCTCTAATGCAGAAGCCCTTTTGGGGAGGTATGACAGATCTCTGTGGGATTCTATCCAAAGGTTCATTGAGAAGCTCCCTCAAGAGGACCGTAAAGATTTTGAGGAGATTCTTTTGGAGGGCAGCCAGGTCTCAAATCAGATCATAGGCGCCGCGGCGGATGGAGCTACCCTTGCAGCGCATGGCTATGCGCATGGAGTGACGGCGAGGAGATCTTCATGGTTGCGCCTGACAGCCTTAAAATCTGAGGCTCAGGCTAGGATCTTGAACTTGCCTTTTTCGGGTACATCACTGTTTGGGGCAAGCATGGATGAGGAAGTGCAAAGCATGAAGTCAGAATTGGACACTCTTAAGGCCTTAGGGCTTGAAAAGAAGAAGGAATTTCGGAGTAAGTACCGCTCATACACCAAGGGCCCTTCCAAACAGAGGGTTCAAACCCCTCAATGGCAGAAGGGTCAGGACCAACAGGGGCAACAGAAGTCCCAATTCAGAGGCAAGCGAAATTCCAGAGGAGGTGGAAATCAACACCAGGGCAATAATTCCAACAAGTCCCAGCCGAAGCAATGAGTCCTTCCTTCCTCCAGCGCTGTTGACCACTCCAGTGGGGGAAAGCATTGCGCATCATATGTCAGAGTGGGAAAGCATTACTCAGGACAGATGGGTGTTGACTACACTTCAGAATGGGTACTGTCTTTGTTTCACACACCTTCCTCCACCCGTCCCTCCAAGGAAACCCTTAAGTCATCAACTCATCCTTTTGAAAAAGAAAGTAGCGATACTTCTCTCAAAATCAGCCATCGAGAGGGTTCCAATCGCTCAGAGGGGGAAGGGAGTGTACCCCCGATATTTCTTGGTCAGAAAAAACGGACAAAAGGCAGAACTCAGGCCCATTCTGGACTTAAGAACGCTCAACCTGCACATCAAAAAAGAAAAGTTCCGCATGTTGGCACTTCACCAAATATATCCGAATCTCAAGAAGGGAGATTGGATGTGTTCGATGGACCTCCAAGATGCCTACTTCCATGTCCCGGTGCACCACAAACACAGAAGATTCCTGTGGCTCCAGGTGGGGACCTCTCACTACCAATTCAAGGTCCTTCCCTTCGGGTTGAAGTCAGCTCCCCGGGTATTCACAAAGTGTGCGGCAGTAGTAGCGGCCGCTCTACGCCGCGAAGGAGTCTTCGTGTACCCGTATCTGGACGATTGGCTACTGAAAGGTCCTTCCCCAGACGAGGTCAGGAATCAATTCCAAACCTGCATCCAACTTTGTCATCGGTTGGGATTACATGTCAGCTTCAGCAAATCAGTCTCTCAACCCACCCAGAAGATTCACTTCCTAGGAGCTCTTCTAGACTCCGAGGTATGAAAAGTGTTTCCTTCGGAGGAGAGAGAGTTCTATAACCCAAAAGTGTCAGCTGGTACTTCGCCACAAGGTTCAGAAAGTGCGAAAGATTGCCTCCCTGCTAGGTTGGATGGCGTCCTGCATCTTTCTAGTCCCGAATGCCAGGCTTCGGATGCGTCATCTTCAGCAGGATCTGGAGGACAAGTGGGACCAACAGTCAGCTCGCTGGGACGATCAGATTACTCTGTCAGAGGCAGCTCGAGCTTCCATTCCATGGTGGACAAAGAAACAGAACATGCAGGTGGGAATTCTGTTCCATCAACCTCCTCCTGCACAGACCTTGATCACCGATGCTTCTCTTCAAGGCTGGGGGGCGCACATGGGTCATCTCCAAGTGCAAGGTTTGTGGTCTCCCAAGGAATGTCCGTATCACATCAAGATGCTGGAGTTGAGAGCAGTCCACCTGGCTCTCAAAGCGTTCCTCCCCTTGCTTCAGGAAACATCAATATTAGTACAAACTTACAACACCACCACAATGTACTACTTAAACAAGCAGGGGGGAACGCACTCACAGACTCTGTCACTGGAGGCCCAGCGCAACTGGCATTGGCTTCTGGCTCGCAAATTGTCGGTCACGGCGGTCCCCTCCCAGGAGAACAGAATGTGAGGGTGGACGCGCTGAGTCGGCATTTCGAAGACCGAGAGGACTGGGTTCTAAACGACGAGGTGCTCGAAGGAATCTTCCAGTCTTGGGGTCGTCCCTCCTTAGATCTGTTCGCAGATGACGAAAAACCAAATGCCACGACTTCGCCTCGCGGTTTTACCATCCAGGAACAAGAGGGAATGCCCTTTTGATAGACTGGTCAGGGGAATTTGTGTACGCCTTTCCACCACTTCCGCTGATCCCGAAGGTGGTGAGCAAGCTGACACACTCGTGCACAACATTGATCCTCATTGCCCCCGACTGGCCGAGACAATGGTGGTACACGGACCTTCTTCATCTGTCAGTGACTCCTCACAAGAGGCTGCCATGCAGACCGGACCTGTTATGCAAAATGAACGTGGAGGATTCATCATCCCAACCTTCCGTCACTGAACTTGACAGCATGGCTCCTGAGGTCATACAATACGGCCATCTAGGATTGCCGCAGGACTGCATGTCCATCCTGAAGGAAGCGAGACGACCTTCCACAAGACATTCTTATGCCTGTAAATGGAAGCGCTTCTATCTGTGGTGCATGCAAAATTGTCATCATCCTATTAAGGGCCAGGAAGAAGTTGTTCTTCCTTATTTGTTATATCTGGCAAAAGCAGGTTTAAAGTTTAATTCTATTAAGGTGCATCTAGCCGTTATAACAGCGTATAGGCGGTCACCATTACAACCTTCTTTTTTCCAGTTACCGGCTGTAAAGGACTTCCTGCAGGGGTTGAAAAAGGTGTACCCTCCAGTGTGTCCGCCTTCTCCTCCCTGGGAGCTGAACCTGGTACTATCAAAGTTAATGGGTCCGCCCTTTGAACCCATTCATAAAGCTACTTTGCAGCACCTTTCCTGGAAGGTGACTTTTTTCTTAGCAATCTCGTCAGCTCGTAGGGTGAGCGAGATCCGAGCTCTCTGTTCCAAGGAACCCTATACTGTGTTTCATTTGAATAGAGTGGTACTAAGAACACATCCGTCCTTTCTTCCTAAAGTGGTGTCAGATTTCCATGTCAATCAGACCATTTCTCTGCCCACTTTCTTTCCCAATCCCTCTTCTCTAGCTGAGAGGGCTTTGCACTCTTTGGTCCTGAAAAGGGTTTTAAAATTCTATCTGGATAGGTCCAAGGCTATACGTCATTCTGATCAACTGTTTGTTAACTATGGATCGATCAGAACAGGTCATGCAGCCTCGAAACGGTCTATTTCAAGATGGATCTTTTCATGTATCAAGCTTGCTTACCAGTTGGCGCAGAAAACTCTCGGGTTTTCTCCCAAAGCGCATTCTACCAGGGGTAGAGCTGCGACTGCGGCTTTTCGCCATAATGTGCCCATGTCTGAGATCTGTAAGGTGGTGACCTGGAGGTCCGTCCATACATTTACCAGACATTACTGTCTAGATTCTGACACTAGAGCAGATACCCAGGTGGGCCAGGCCTCCTTGTGGAATCTGTTTAGCAGCTGATTCCCCGGCTGTTATAAATGTTTTTTGTGGTTGGGTCATGTATTTCTCATTTACCTGCAGGCGGTGTTTGGGCTTGCTATTCTATTCAGTGCTTATGACTATTGATGAGGATCCCCTGGAAGAGAAGGATAAGTTACTTACCTGTAATACTAGTTCTCTTCCAGGGGTATCCTCATCAAAGTCATAAGCACACCCACCCGCCTCCCCAGGTAAATGAGAGTGGTCTGTTCTATGACTTGTGGTTGTGCCCTGACTTCAGGGTTATGCAAAGAACAACTGACCTAACTGTCACCCCTGAGGCATGATGGGAAGCCAGGGGTCATGACTGCCTTAAAGGCACGGTGCCATTTTTTGTGGAAAATGGTTTCATTTTCTATGCTATTGCTGTTCAATGCAGCCTGTGGCTAACAATGTATATTTATTGACAATTTACAAGATGTATGAGTCTTTTGCTCATTAAAATAGAGTTCAAGGGCTATTTGGCCTAATGTGTTTTTTGTTTCATTGCTAATTCAGTATATGTATGATTACTTACATTGCTTAGCCTCATTTTTGGGGCTGCATTGGTGTGAGAAAAAATGATATATGTGCATACATATTTGTGGAGCTATTTATATGTAATTTACATAGATATTTTTATAATATCTCCGGTGTCCCTGCACGTGGGCGGGAATATTCAGTGCTTATGACTTTGATGAGGATACCCCTGGAAGAGAACTAGGATTACAGGTAAGTAACTTATCCATTTATACCTTCACATGCACAAGTATCTAGTAGTAATCACATCGTAAAATTCTCACAAATAATCACAATAGGGGCCTAGCGGAAAGTATGTATGTATGTACGTATGTAATTTCTAGAGCTCAAACTATGTCCTGTTGCTAATGAAGAAGAAGGGCTTATTGAGGGAGAACCAGGATATGGACTCTGTATTTAGGGAAAAGCCAGGTTTTTAGCTTTTTTCGGGATGGAGGGGAGAAGTTTCAATGTGTCTGAGTTACAGGAGAAGTTTGTTTCACAGAGAGGGGAGTAGGAAGGGAAAAATCTACCCCGAGACCTTGCCTTCTTGTTCTGCGGAATTTGGCAAGGCAGGTTTTCAGAGCGCATATCTCTCGGGGAGGGTAGAACTTAATTCTAGCTAGTAGATAGTCTGGACCTGTCCCGAATAAGACTTTCAGGGTGAGGAGCCGGATCTTAAAACTGATCCTCTTCCTGATGATCAAAAGCCAATGAAGATCATTGAAACGCTGTGACACGAATTACAGGGCAGAAAGGAAATAGTTTGTGCAGCTGCGTTGTGGATCAGCTATTACCTATCAATCAGGTAGTCAGGCTGGCCTAGGTAAAGTGCATTCCCATAATCCATTCTTGCTGTGATCAGGGCTTGGATCACTTGCTATCTTGCATTCACAGACAGGAGATACAGAAACTTTCTCAACATATGTAGTAAGCTAAAACGGGAGCCTACCACGGTATTAACTTGTGAGCGAAACAAAAGTTGTCCATCAAACTTAAAACATATGTTTTTGACAGAGGAGGTATGAGTAAGTGGAGAGGAGGGCATTTGTTATCAGAAGGACTGCCAAGAAACCTGCGCTTCATGTCCAAAGAAATGGGAACTCGGTCTTCCTGGCATTGAATTTGAGTTAATTTGAGGAAAGCCAATGAAAGACTACAGAGAGACAAGTTCTAATTTTCTCACCTGGGAATGCCTCGTTATTCTTCCAGGAAAACAGCAATTGGGTGTCATCAGCGTATGACACATTCTTGGCCCTAGTGATTCGGACAGGGGTGCCAGGGCAGTAAGGTACATATTGAACAGTGTAAGGCTCCAGGCCAAGCCCTGTGGCACTCCCACCCTCAATTCACGAGTATTGACCGAGAAAGGGGGGCACCATACCTCTTGTCCTCTCACATCGAGAAAGGATGCTAGCCAATTCCAGGCTTGCCCTCCAATTCCAACAGACCTGAGAGGGGGCCAGTGAGGTGAAGTAAGCGATTGTATCAAACGCAGCTGATAGATCTGACATGACCAGCAGCGCCCTGCCTCCTGCATCAAGGTTAAGTCTAATGAAATCGACTACCTCAAGCAATGCTGTCTCAGTACTGCTATTGGGACGAAACCCAGATTAGCTAGTATGTAGCAGTTTATTGATTTCAAGATAGGAAGAAAGCTGCTGGTTTGAGTGTTTGTCAAGAGTACTCGAGAGAGCTGGAAGTAGGGAGTTGGGTCTATAGTTGGCCGGATCTTTAGAGTCGGTCTGGGGGTTTTAATATTTTTAGAAGAGGCACAATTTTTGCCTGCTTTCATGTGAAAGGGAGGTTTACAAGTGGGTTGATCGCCTCCACACCCCGGGATAGGAGGATAGCAGGTCCTGGGTCTGAAGTAGAACCAGATTTAAGGCTCTTTAACGCTGATAGGGAGCCATCCATGGATATTGGAGAGAAGGTCTCTAGCTAAATGGTTTTGTCATGGGTAAGGGGGACTAGTTGAATTGTCCCAGTATTGTTCTCTCCCATGATATTAACGAAAGTTGCCATTACCCTGCTAGAACCCATGGGACTTCCTTCCTCCCTGTAGAGGAGGAGGCTGGCCTGGATTGCAGCATTATCATGAAAGAAGAGGGCAAGTTGTTAACACCATTCAAGGGTCAGTAGTTTTTGGCCTGTGCAGGCTTCAGGTGTGGTGAACGATTTGACAATTTAAAAAATTTCCTTAGAATGATTTCCGACATTTGAAATTATGGTCTCAAAATAAAGTTTTTTGCTAGTTTAATTTCTTTATGATATTTCCTTAATGCTGAATTATACTCTGCTTTAGCCCTCTATTGTCTCTCCCTGTGTTTGCACTCTAGTTTGGTCATTTTAAGGGAGTGAGTGTCCCATTGGGCAAGGTGGCTTAGTACGGCGTAGTTGTTTTAATCTTTCTGGGGCTAATGCTCGGGTGGAGGACTCAATCCAACTATCAATAAGACTGACCTCTTGGTCGACCTTGCCTTACTCTTCAAACCTACTGCAAAGATCTGCAGATTGGACTTTATGAAAGGCTCTTACCATTCTGGATAAGTAGGTGAACTTTTTAACCTGGCCCTTCTGAACCTGAGCATGTAGTGGACTGACCCAGACCAAAGTGGCCAGGGCATCAACTTTGAGTGGTAGAGAGGTGAAAAGTTGGTCTAGAGTGTGTCCAGCTAGATGTGTGGGAGTGAATATTGACTGGGTCAACCCCATAGCCGTCAAATTCTCTTGAAGAACAGATATTGCTCTCTCATTCTCACATTCCATGTGTAGGTTAAAATCCCTGATAAGGATGCAGTGGGCATATCTGAGAGTTAGGGGAGCAAGAGCATTGTATAGCGAGGATATAAACCCTCCTGTAGGTCCTGAGGGCCTATATATTAGTGCACCACATATCGATTGATTGGGTGCGAGGGAGAGGCAGAAATCCGTGGTCTTCGCTCCCTCTAGATCTATTAAGGGTAAGGTGGGCAAGGTTGAAACTATTCTTGTAAATAATTGGTAGCCCTCCACCTCTGCCCTTAATCCGGTTCTCCCTGAAAATGTTAAATCCTTTGGGGATTGCTGACCATGTCTGGGCCAGAGGAGTCTGTGAGCCAAGTTTCTGTAATGAATAGAGCATCAAGGTCCTCTTAGTAAAGTAGATCGTACACATTATCTGCATGTTTTGAGAGGGACCATGATTTAATTAGAGCTGCTACGAAGGTAGGGGTCAGCCCCAGCTGGTTTAAGGTACCTTGGTTTCTTAGCTTAGTGTGGAAACCACATAAAGTGCTTTCGATTTTTGTGTGAGCTAAAGTTTTGAGGCTCAGTGGTGTACAAGTAGGAATTGGGGCCAGATCGCGAAGTTGAGTGGAACTATAGGAGAGGCGTGAAATACCATTAGAGATGGAACTGACACAGTGGCTCGTTCTGGACGCTTCCGGGTTGCAGAGGGGAGCAGATGGGCTTGCCTTTAGTTCGCTTTTAGCGTGCCGGCTGCGTGCGTCCGTGCTGCTCGCGTCCGTGCTGCGTTCCTGTTTAAATGCATCAGAGGTTCAGGAAAGCTAGAGTGCCCACTCACCCAAAATGGCTTCTCTAGATGTCCCTCTGAGAGGAAAAATGGCCACAGTGCCTGGCCTCACTATGAATTAGTATAGCCCTGAAAGTTTTAGTTGGTCCCTCCTCCCACCATGCAGAAAACTAAAAGAAGAGCGGATATACTTTTTCAGGTCAGATGAGCGGATATACTTTTTCAGGTCAGATTTAAAATATATACAATATTTCATTTCCCATAAAACGGCATTCAAATAGAAACCCTCTGTTTTTCCTTACTGCCCGAGAAGGCATGAGAACGGGAATATGATGTTCACTGAACACAAAAATATAAACACTTTTTGGCTCGGAAAGCTGTTCTTTTAATTCACGCTTTGAGAGCCAAAGCACAAGGTGCTTCAATGCCCGAGACGGTCACTTGCTGCCTGAAAAGGTAACTTGATCAGGAAAAGATGTCTGAACATATTTGCATGCTAACTGCAACTTGCTTCGAGCCTTTTCAAAAATGTCTCCCTCTTACACTATACATGTGTTCAATCAAGGCATTTTAGTATAATTCTTTAAGCAGAACGCTCCCTGCTCTTCAATACTTTAACATTATTGTAAAGCACCATAATAAACTTTCAGTCATCACAATCTTGGTCATTGTCCCGGATTGTTAATGGGAAACATTAGGGAAGTACCCATGTCTTTAGTACTGCTAGAATTTGAACCAGTACATACTCAGACATGCATGTAAATCTGTAAAAGAGCAACACAAATGATCAAGACGACTTTGACTATTTTCCTTCTAGACTACTGATCGAAGAACAGAAATCAGTCTACCACATAGGAATAGATACAGTAGAAGAACTGATTCCCCTATTCTATCCTCCAAAACGCTTTACAACCATGACCAGAAGTCCCACCTTCCAAAATCCATATAAACATTGATGATATGCAATACTTAACACTTTGACATAGTCTATCTATTTGTTCATGAATACCAACCGAATCGTTATGATTATAGATGCAGCATTCAATTTTATTGTCCATACTATAGTTGATACATATTTCCCTCAATCATCATATACCGTAAAGCACAGGATAGATGGGGGCCTCCGCTCATCAGAAGCTTGGTGCTACTGAAGGATGACTGCGCATTAGAGTGTACCAATTTATACCACATTTGTTTCAGTGAGTTTAAAACACATATGGTTCTGTATCCTAGTAATTGTATTGCAATACAAATGGAAGCTACGACCAAGGCTGGAAATGTGCCAATGTCTTGATAACATGGGTTATGCTCCTGTTTTTCTCCTGTTCAGGAGAATATTCTAGACTTTAGGATTACAGCTGACAGAGTGTCATTGAGTCTTTATTTCCCTTACCAGTGGTAGGATATTTTCAGGGTAGGGGATAAAACAGTTAAGGGTCACATTGGTCCTTAAGATTGCCTGTAGATGTAGGTGTGCACTAGATAAAAGCTATAACATGTAGACCTAACATAGTGAGGGTGGTGTTGTAACAAATACCATACACCCCACTCTTACTTCTTTTTTAACCTTATATTCGCTCCAGCAAGTTCATAACAGGACACCAGTGTTATACAATTTTATTCTTTAAAACTCTCCCCCCCCCCCACTCCCCACCCCTAAAAAAGTCCTGTCACATAGTAGCTCTGCATGAGCCTGCCTAGCATTATTTGGTGCTGGTGAACGAGCTGCCTTTATGATGAAGTGTAACACTTAGTGTGGGTGAGGGATTGAGTCTTTTTTTGTTATATACAAAATATACCTTTCTCACAAAAATACTTCAGAGAGCCACAGTATCTTCTAATAATTCGACTTGCAAGAACATTTGAGATTATATTAGATATTATATCCTCTATGATCAGAGCCTACTAGTCTTTTTTGTTCAGGCCATTTGAGGCAGATGTCTTTGCGTATCTTAGACACTTTAGTTTTCAGAGTTTCATTATATACTTGGACTTTTTTAGAGGCCCCCGGGTGATGTGTACAATGAAAATGTTCTTGAAGCCTTACACAGTTACTGAACTACAGTAGACAGAAAGTGAGCTCCTTTGTCACTACGGATTATGAGTGTGATCGGAAACCTATGGATAACGTCTAGTAGTAGTAGATTCCTGGCTACAGTGATGGCATCCACTCGGGTGTAATGCAAGTTTAGATCCACCCAGGGAGCATGCACAATTGAAAGACAACGTTGGGGAATCTGGTTGAAATCGATCTGTAGATGGACAAATAGCAGCGTGTGCAAGAGGGGCAGTATTGATATCATTACTACCATTGCAGACAAAACAAATTGTTTAATTATGGCGCTATTGCTGAGCAACGTAAGAATGTGAATTGCAGGCCAGTTAGTGACAACAGCATGGATTATCCTTTGTCTACCACCATGCTTAATACCATGATAGATTCAAGCTAGGTTTTTTGGATCAACGTTTTTGGGACAGCTACTCTGTTTATCCTGCTTATTCAGCCAGGATGAATGACATTTGCATTTTGCCAATGCAGTCTCTTTGTTTTCTGGGGACTGATCCTGTTACTCAGCAAGAACTTGCCGGGTGGGCACAAGAGACGCTGCAACCTTAGACAGATTTTATTATATTTCATAGAAAGAAGCCAAAGCAGTTTTATTAGCAGTATTATCAGCAAAAGTGATACATTTGAAACCCTCATCTTGAGTTAATTGGCTAGCAGCACACTTGACAGCAGCAACTTTCTGGGATATTGGAGAGCATCAAGCAAACCTTGACAAAGAACCCATTTTTGAGGAGGCTTTTGGCTGACGTACATCTAATGAATGTGCATTTTGAATTTCCAAAGATGGTTACAGTTTTCCGAGTGGCTAAAATACAAGCATGTGTAAGGACAGTTAATTCAGCTGCTTGAATAAAGTTTAGTTGTAGTAAACTTTGACTCTTGACAGCATCATATAAAGTGTAGTGTAGGTAACCAGCGCAACCAGGGTTCACTTTTCATTTCTGAGATCATGTGCTTAGCCCACTGATGCCATGTGGTGTTAGGCGCAGATGTTACAAGTTGTTTTCCTTTGAAGTAAAGATTTCAGTTTCAAGATAACTTTTACTCTCTCACCAAAACCCACAATACACCGAGACAGACCCACCTTAGATTGCCCCCCCGCCCCCTCCCCCCCACCATTAGGTTCAGACGTATTTCATAATGTTCTGGGACTTTCCCTCTGTAAAGCTTTGGTAGCCAGAGTGTTAACCGCAATTGAAAACTCCCTGGGGCCAGTTCATAGAAATTACTTGAGCGAGTTAAGCTATGGAGAACACACCATTTAAGTCTTGCCTAAATTGCATTGGGAAATTTCCCCAGTTGGCTCAGCATTGACTCTCAGTATATGCCAAAAGACTATAACAAAGCCATGTGCTCTGCATGAGAGGATTACAGTGCAAGAGAACCATCTGGTGCCGAAAAGATAGACAGTTGGCTTAATACAAATCTTAATACAGAATACAGAGACAAAGCTTTCCTGAACCACTGTCCAGCCAGGGCATCTAGGAAGTTGAGGGGACTTGCTCAGACCAAGAAAAGGGTGCAGCCTCTGGTACAGTAGAGACCTCTGAGGATTGAAGTCCGGCATATGTATTCTTGAACAACTGACTTCCCATCTCCAGGGCCTCCAGTAAAAGCCACCCTGAAGACCAAGAAGACACCAAGGTTTAACACAACATGCTGAGGATCTTCCCTCTGGGACTCAAATTAAAACGTGACTTTAGTTCCAGGGTATGTTAGGTTAGCGTTTTACATTTATTTAGGCATTTGTCCTTCAAACTAATACAAATCCGTGCCACATTTTCGATCATCTACAATAGAATAACTTTTGTTAAAATGAGTCCATAATTGCCCATAAGGTGTAAAACATTTTAAAACCCCAAGTCAACAGCACAGCATAAAACATATATTAAAATTACAATTCGTGACAGTCAAAGTTTCTCAAAGACCATATAAAACGCGCTGCACCCACAGTTACAGCAAGAAAACGCATACTCATTACAACATCGGTTGCAAGAGGGCAACACGTTCCACCATATTTTAAAAATAGAAGTCTTTAAAATGTATGTCGCTTTAATGAAAAAAAGAGGACAATCATAATAGTCTATTTCACTTAAAAAAAATCATGTACAATATTCCTTGTTTTCCCTTATTTTTTCAACCAGAAACGGAATATCCATGAGAAGATTAAGACCTATTCTATTTTCTTTAATTTCCATACAAAGTAAGGCATCTGGCAAGTGATAGAGATAAAGGTATATAACTGAGATGCCCAGGGAAGACACTGTAATTTGGATCGAGGATCTCTGAGATGAATTCTCCTTCTCTTTCTGGTAAGACAGAACACAGACAGCTTCCCACAGTAACTTCTTCTTATGTGGGAAGGCCTCCCAACTGGCAAAAAACTCTGCAGATAAGATATGGTCTTTGAGAGTGAGTACTTTCCTCTTGAGAGTCCGAGCCCATTTTTACTTGCTCCGTTGGGCTTAAATCCAACATACCTGGCCTGTTCTTTCAACCCTATCCAAACGAGTGATGATATTTAAAAAAAAATGCAAAAAATGTATCTGTCATATATGCTCAAGTGATCCACTTTATTTCGCATATAATACTCTGTATCATAGACCCCCTCGAGAGATTTAAAACTTTGTATGCATACATTTTCGAAATTATCTAAAATATCCTCTTTCTCTAGACACAATTTTTCAAACCTGTACAAAGCTAAAGGAGGGATCTTAACCAAAAATGCCTTTAAAAGTGTTAAACATTACAGACCCCCATACATATTCTTAAACTTCGCTAGGGTTCCTATCTATACTAAAGCTCTTGATCTTACATCCTGAAAGCGGTATTTCCATTTCAGCTTGACATTAAAGGACAACGCCAGATATGTATTCGATTTAATCGCTTCTATTTGTATGTTGTTAATATACCAATTAAAATGGGACACTCTTTTTCCAAAAATTAAAACCTATGTCTTATCCAAGTTAATTCTCGGGTGGTTTTGCGCCCTGTATTCTGTCAGTGCGTGCAGTTTTTTTCTGGAGACCCAAAGAGGTATATAACAAAGTCACCTGCCTGCATCAAGCAGGGAATATACATTTCTTCTATTTTAAGGAAAAAAGATTTAGTTTCACTCAGTCATATAAAGAGATCAGCTACATTAAGACTGAAAAGGACACGTTTTCCAATTTGCAGTATGCAAAGCCTGAATCCGTGACAACAAGTCCCTTGGGCCTTTCTAAGTATGGAGTTTATATTTTCCCATGTCCACCTTATTGAAGGCAGTGACGAAGTCTACAAAACAACTGCACAATCAGTTCTCTTCCTACAGAATTTTTCATTAAGGCCCAGAATGCAAAACAGTGGTCTGTAGTTGGATGCCCTGAACGTAAACTACCTGGTTCTAAAGGGAGGAGTTTGTTTTCTAAGACCTATTCTAAACTTGTGAGCACAGTTTTCGAAAATATTTTTGCTGTGACATCTAAAAGAATAATTCCCCTATAATTTGCTGTATTACTGCCATCACCTTTCTGTAGTAAGGGCCCCTACAGGACTCGGGGATAATGCCCATTTGTTAGACCTGGCACCATTGGCGTGGGTCTCCCTTCCATTTTTTGCTGTTGCCTCATATGTTTTTGTTGGTGTTAGATGCTTTGGGCACTGTGCCACTGCTATTCAGTGCCACAGTGCAAGTGTTCCCTATTGTAAATTGATGTATGGATTAGTGATTCCATGTTTGGCTATTTTGGTTTACTTGTCAGACCCTAGTCTAGTGCACTGAGTGTGCCACTGCATGTAATCCAAATACTGCTGGTGGGCCTGCAGCACTGGTTGTGCCACCCACAGAAGCAGCCTTGTAAAATGTGTCTAAGGTCTGCCATTGCAGAGCCTGCCTGCAATCGGGTACTGTCATGCTGACTGGGCAAGTGCACCCACTTACCAGTCCCTAAACCTTCCCTTTTCTTCATATCAGTCACCCCTATGGTAGGCCCAAGGGCAGGGTACATTGAAAGTATAAGGTAGGACAAGCCCTGGTGTGTGTGGCATGTCCTAATTGTGAATTACAGCCATATTCGTTTTTCACTATTGCAAAGCTACCTGTTCTCCATAGGCCAGAATGGGCTGTTAGAATTGTTACATTTTATAATCCTAAGAGGCTCAGGGAACATGGTAGAAATTCGAGTTTAGTATGCCTGAACTCAGAATAATAAAATACATCTTTCAGTAACATTTATTTTAATATTCTGTGTTTGCAAATACCACTTTTAGAAAGTAGGTATTTGCTAGTCTAACCATTCAAACCTGCCTCTGTTAGTTTGTGTATTCCTATGTCTGGTTTCTGTGAGTGACAGGGCTGGGGAATTCCAGGAGACAGGCTGAATCACCCAGTGGTGAATAGAGAGATCTGCATCTTGATGGGAGTGAGGAGTGCACCTGAACTCTGAATAGGGCTGTGCCTGCCTTCCACAATGCTGGCTCCACCCCCTGGGAGCGGCTGATATCTCTGCCCTGCACACTGAAAGAAGAGAAGGAGTCCTGTCAACAGAGTGCTCCAGGACTTTACTTGCCTTGCACAATGCTGGATCTACCTCCTGTGGGGCGTCTGATGTGCATGCCCTACACTGTGAAAAGAAAGGACAAGTCTTGTAAACAGAGTGCTTCAGAACTGGTTTGGACTGGGCAAAGGCCCCTCTCCCCTCAGAGAACAAAGGATTTCTGGGTATAAACATTGGGACCCTGATCCCATGAAATTAGATTACTTTTGGACTACAAGAAGAAACCTTTACTGAGGAGAGGAACCTGAAAAAACTGAGGATAGACTATTCCCAAGCTGAAATGCTGCTTGGGGGATTGGCCTGCAGTGGTTGCCTTACTGCCAAAGGAAGGAGAAAGGAACTTTAAACGCTACTAGCACGGATCTTTTAAACCCTCCCACCGCCAAACCGTGGAAAACAACCCCCCTGCTGTGCCGAACGCGGAGACCACTCCGCTCCTCTTGCACCCTCTCCCCTGGGGAGGTCTCTGACCTTCTTAACTCCTATCCTCCCTGCGCATACACCGTGTATACGCCTCCCCCCTTTGCTAACATCCCCATTATACTGGGGACGAGTCGTACTCACCGGTCTCACCCAGACCCCCTCCTCATCTTACCTCCATCCACACCCTCCCCTCTCCCAAACCGACAACTAAACCCCTCGCCTGCATGCTAGTTATCTGTCGCTCCGCGACCCAACATGCCACAGAAATCTCTGAAACAATCCTTAGTGAATCCATCGACATTGGGTTTCTTACGGAAACCTGGCTTAATACCCACTCTGCAAGCATTCTTGATCTCCTCGTACCCCCGGGTTACTCCATCCTCAGGAAAGATAGACCCATCAAGATAGGCGGGGGGGGGTAGCTATCATCTTTAAAGACGACCTACAGCTCTCCCTCATCAATAACGCCGAAGTCTCCTCCTTTGAATACCTTGTAGCTGAACTCAAAATACAGGGCTCCAACCCCATCCGCCTTCACAATATATATAATCCCCCCAGAAATCCCCACCCATTCATTGACGAGCTATCTAACCTGCTTACCCAATCCTCAATCTCCACTTCTAAAAACATCTTCCTGGGAGATCTTAACCTCCACTGGAATGATACCAAAGATCCCTCAATCTCCCTACTCTCTAACCTTCTCGAAATAAATGAACTCAATCAAATCTGTCAAGCACCAACCTATTAAACCCATGAAACGGACCAGAAATCTTAGCCACATTCCTCCCGGCGCTCTTGAATCTAGCCTCCATGCCCAACTTCTCGCCATCCCCCCCTCCCTCAATGCGAACGAGCTAACTGAACACTTTAACAAAGCTGTCAGTGACACACTTGACATACTAGCCCCGCTCAAACTCAAAAACCAAAGAAATATCCCCTCAAAATCTTGGTTTAACACAGAGCTAAATAAGGAAAGACGCACACTCAGACAGACGGAGAGATCTTGGCGACAGCACCCCTCCCCTTCCAACCTTGCCCGCCTCAGACTTGCTAGGTCGTCATACAAAAAACACATCTTGAGACAAAAAGCTTCCTTCTTCAGGACTCAACTAGACCGAGCTAAGAACAGGCCTAGAGAACTTTTCAACATCGTACGCAATCAAACTGCTTCTGTTCCCCATGCTCCACCAGCCTCGACGACTAGATGTGAGGAAATAGCTCTATTTTTCTCTGACAAAATTAAAAAGATTGAGCAATCCTTCCTCCCCACTGTGATCCCTACTTCCACTCCTGACATCTCTCTTATTACCCCCCTCCATCTTAACTCCCCTTACTCCCGCTACGACCCATCGTAACTCTGATCTCCCTCTCCCTTCCCCGCCCCACACTCTCCGTGACCCTAAGCTACCTAACACGCTCCCTAAAAATAAAGCCGAAGGGCTTCATTTCCAGCCTGTCACTGAAAGAGAAGTCTTCAAAATCATTACCGAACTTGAGCCTTCCTCCCACACCAAAGACCCACTCCCCTCTAATCTTCTCCAAAACCTCAAACATATCTTCACCCCTCCCTGGACTGCTATTATCAACACCTCCCTTGCCACCGGTTGTGTCCCCTCTTCCCTGCAACTTGGACAAATTTCTCCCATTATCAAAAATCCACTGGCGGACCCAAATGATCTCAACAATCTCCGTCTCATCTCCAACCTTCCCCTTCTCTCTAAAGCCCTTGAAAAATGCGACCTTCTCCAACTAGACAGACACATTGAACACTTTAACTTACTTGACCCCTTCCAATCTGGCTTTAGGAGAGGATGCAGTACGGAAACCGCCATGCTCAACATTGTAGACGACATCCATCACTCACTCGACAATAACAAATCTAGCCTTCTGATCCTCCTAGATCTCTCCGCAGCGTTTGATACTGTTAATCACTCTGCTCTACTTAATATTCTTAGAGATAGATTTGGCCTAAATGGTATGACACACAAATGGTTTGTCTCTTACCTTCAACACCGCACTCAACAAATCAAAATCCAGAACTGCCTATCTAAGCCTACCCCCATCTCCTTAGGAGTTCCGCAAGGTTCCATCCTCTCTCCCTCTCTCTTTAACCTCTTCATGGAACCCCTAACACTCATTCTCAAACAAGCCAGGATCAACTACTATCTCTATGCCGACGACACCCAACTCTACTATAAGATTAAAACTCATGCTGACATCCTTCACCTCAACAACGCTCTCATCAAGATTGAAGCCTGGTTCTACATGAACCACCTCAAACTCAACCCCCAAAAACTGAAATTATTATTTTTTCCCCAAAAAACAATCAGCTCCCCATTCAGAACTGGATCAAAGACCTTAATGCCCTCAATTGCTCCTTATCCCTGTCCGACTCAGTCAAATCACTAGGGATCTCCCTTGACAACCTCCTCACTCTCAAGGTCCACATCAACAATTCTGCCAAAGGGGCCCTTTTCACTCTCCGCCACCTGAAGAAAATCAAGCCCTTCATCCCTATCGATGATTTCAAACTAGCAGTCCAATCCCTTGTACTCTCACGAATTGACTACGGCACTGCCATTCTTACTGGAATTCCCAAGATCCACCTAGCACCCCTAAAATCTGTTCTCTACCTTGCTGCGAGGCTTATCACAGACTGCAAACGATTCGACCACATTTCCCCTGCCCTCAAAACCCTTAAATGGCTCCCCATTGAAGGTAGGTCCACTTACAAAACGGCCTGCATTACACACAAAACTCTAAATCAGATAAACACCATCCTACCTCACTAACAAACTTAGTAAAGCCGGCTACTCCCGATCCTTGAGAAGCACTAACTCCTTCCTTCTTATCCCCCCACTTATGAAAAAGAAATCCACTCAGTCTCGATCCTTTTCCGGCAATGCGCCCTGCATTTGGAATGCCCTGCCTACTAAACTTCGATGCAATCCTTCCTATTTTATCTTCAAAAAAGAACTCAAACTACATCTTCTCAATTAATACTGGGGACCCTAATCCCTATCTGCTCCCCTTTACTGGCCACCTCTGTCCGACCGTAGATGCGTCCGCCCCCCTGCGACCTGCCTTGCCCGCCCTTCCTCTCATCACCTCCCCCTCCCTGTTTACTCCCTGTTTACCACCCTCGCATTCCCTCACACCCCCCTTCCGTCGTCAACCCTCAGCCCTCATCATCCCTCTCCAACCCCATCCAATGTATTGACCTACCCTCCCTTTCCTTATCAACCTAACTGACCACTATCCTCCCTTTCCTCTCTCCCCTATCTTCCTAGCGCTCTTCTTAATTTTTTGTGCCAATGTAATTATTATTACCACTTACTCCACAGTATGGTGTTTTTTGTCTTCCCATATTTATCCTCCTAAAGTCCCCCATATGTTGACGTATTTGTTGTGTATATATAATACTGCTATGTTTTAGGGTCCCGGTGTTTTTACCTTCTGGCTCATAATATGTAAAGCGCTCTGATGCCCCGGGTCCAGCCAGCGCTATATAAAACCTCTAAAATAAAAAATAAAATAAATAAAATAAAACTTTGTGTACTGTGCTTTCAACTTGTGAAGGATCTCCAAGGGCTTGGAAAAGAGCTTGCCTCTTGCTGAAGTCTCAGGGACAACAGACTTTACCCCCCAGCTCCCCAGACTTTTTTGGAAGTGCCTGCTGCTGTTTTGGGCGTTTTGAGGAACTGCGTGTCGCAAGGAGCTGGAAGCACGACTCAACAAGAAGAAGCATGTCGCTGTGCCTACCGTCGCAATTCCGGAGAAAGGAGGGTGTCTCCGCTGGAACTGTCGCACTGCACCGCATTGATCAATAGCACCTCGCATCCCCGAGAAGCGCGCCACCGTCGGAGCTGCTGCCGTCGCATCTTGGATGTCGCCGCTGTAGTTGTCGCATCGAGCGGAAGCGTCACGCATTGTGGGAAAAGAGCGTCGCCGCTGGAGCTGCTGCCGTCGTATCTTGGATGTCGCCGCTGTAGTCCACGCATCGAACCGAGAGCTTCTCGCATCCCCGAGAAGCGTGCCGCATCTGGAAGATCTTCACGTCTTTATTTCTGTGTATCTGAACTTTGCCGCATTTCCCATCGCAGCGACATTGCTTGTAGTGGAAGCGCAACGCAACTTAAGGTACATTGACGCAGAGTGTCACATCTAAGAACTGAACTAGCTTAATCTACCATCTCAAAGTTATCATAGTGGGTATTTTTGTCGTTTATGGTCTTGTGGTAACTCTATATAAAGTCTACTTATTTTTTATATAAAACCTGTGTGGTGTCCATTTGTAGTGTTGTCACTGGGTTACTGTATGTGGTCACAACTGCTTAACTTACAACGCCTCTGAAATAAGCCTTGACGGCTCACGCCACGCAACCTAGACGGTGAGCAGGGGTTACTTTCCCTGACTAGAGGAGAGGGTCCCTATTTGTCACAAGTACCTAACTGTGCCAACTAGAGACCCCCAAATCTAACACCGTTTCACCTATACATTGATACGGATGAAAACAATTGATCTGACCACCAGTCAATATTTATTTTGAGAACAATTGCTGGGATGTTATCTGGTCTTGCATCCCTGCTTAATGTTAACCCAGCTATCGTATTTGTGATCTGCTCTTTTTCTAAATCAGCTGTATAATCCTATCTCAGATCAGTTGCAGTAAGCGGGACATAAATTTCATTAACACGTATTACCCAGTCTTACTTAGCTATCATACAAGGGAAGGGCACAGAATGTGTGTCTGTTAAATTATTCACCAACCCCCAGAATTTGATCTGATCCTCGCCTCTATGACCTCTGACATTTTATTCAATTTTTTTCATGGAAACATATTTTTTAAGTTTTTTTATTAAGGTCTTTTATTGTCTTTGCATCGATCTGGCTTGGTGTCTGCCTCCTCGTATGGACATATCCTATAGGAAGATTGTGATTGTTCCAGGGTAAGAAATGGCACTGAGACAAGCCACATCTTGAGCCCAAAACCACCAAACATGAAACCTCAACAAGTCTGCGGTTCCCGAGGTGTTAATGACCCTGGCAAAAGAAGGACAAGGCCCCAAACCTGGAGGCCAAGATCAGCAGCCTCAAAACATTAGAGTCTGAACCTCCAGGCTGCAAAACTCAACCTCTGCACTGGGAGGGGGGGGGGGCCCAGTCATTTTCAGATCCAAAATCTGCTCTAAAGACACCCTTGAAGCCAACATCAAGCTCTACAGCAATTGAGCCTCAAACTATTTAGGAGGCCCAAGTACACGTAAGGCAGAGGAGGATCTATATCAACTCAGTCTCCAACCCCATCTTGACATGGTCTCCTGCACTGGATAACTATATTCCCAAACATGTTTCTGCTTTGAAGAGGCTATTTTAGATGAGAGAAGTACTAAAAGAAAAAAGCAAAGGACACTCGCCATCGCCTATACTCTCTCCTCCACAATCCATGCACTCAGATTCTGATCAGGAGCCCCTGGAAGATCACCCAGTGCCATGTGATGCCCCTATGCCTACTGAAGATGAGGATGACCCTTGGCATGATTATAATGTGAATTCTGCAGATGACTCATTTTTCGATCCATGCCCCGTATAGCCTTCTCCATCCTGTGCTGCATTGCCCTGTTATGCCGTCGTACAGATAATAGTGGAACATCACAAGCTAAAGTTGCATGTTGAGGAGGAGGACGCTGATTTCCTCATTGAGACACTTTCAAAGGGTTGGTTTTTTGTGCAGTATTTACAAGTGTTCGAAAATATGTTAGTGTTCCACCGGAAACTTTAAAGACCCAATAAAGGCAGGAGTGGCCACACCTCTGGTGGAAAGAATTATAAGGCAGTCCCATATGACCTAATATGCATATGTTATCATTTCCCACCGGACTTTCTTCTTGTTCATACAACACTTAAGAAGGCCTTCGCTTTAATTACAGATAACACCCCTCTTCCAGACAACAAAAAGGAAGCTGCTTGAGGAAAATAGGTGGTGGTAGGAGCTTTGACACAGTGGCACGTTTCGAGCCCTGTCGGCTTGCTGTCAACTTGCAATTGCCACCGATAGGCGGAAAAGGAGAAGCTCATTAAACACATTGCTGAAGCCTATCAACAAGGAAGTTGTGAAGGAAGGGAAGACCATTTCAAATGAAATGTTAGGTGCTTCCTAAATGCTGCCAACACTGCCTTATGGGAGAAAAACACAAGTGTCCTACTCCTAAGACAGTCATGGCTAAGGTTGTCTGGATTCAGCCTGCAAATTCAACAGCACCTTACTGGACTACCCTTTGATGGGAATTACCTTTTCTACCCACTGGTAGATGGTATGCTTAACAAAATAAAAATAAAAAAGAAATAAACTGCTAACGCTATTGGGGCATTACATCATCCCCAAACGTAGGGGTTTCGCTCAAGCCAAATAGGTTAGGAACTAAAGCAGAAGTCCATGGAAAAAGGCAGCATAACCAACCTCAACAGTCCATTTTGGAAGACCACATCAGCAAACTCTGCACCTGAGGTGGATACCATGGTAGCGTCCATGAAAAAATCAAAGGACTCTCATCCATAAAACAATAACCTACTGCACGTTCCCTTTGATCATACAGCACTAGTTGGAGGAGAAATAGGTTTATTTCTTCCCCAAGGGAAAGAAATAACTTTAGAAAAGTTGGTGTAATCCATCATAACCCTTGATTATTGCCTAGAGTTCCACACCACCGATTATTCCACCATGATGTCAAATCATCAGCCAGGAACACAAAAGGCTTTTGCGAGAGGAAGAGCAGTCATTACTGCAAAACAGAGCAATAGAACCTACACAACAACATCAGTATGGGAAAGAAGCTTACCCTCGCTACTTTCTCATCACCAGAATAGATTGAGCACTAAGGCTGGTACTAATCTATAAGTGCTGAACTGGTACAATCTTTTCAGAAAACTTCAAAATGACAACCCTACAGGGCATCATTCCACTGCTCTGCATTGGAAACTACATGGCGACCCTCGCTTTCAGGGACATCTGCTGCCACATTCCCATTCACCAGGCACATCACTAGTATATGAGGTTTTTGGTAAGTGACAACTATTACCAATTCGATGTTTTGCCATTTGTATTCCCAGCAGCCCCAGACAGATTACAAAACGTCTGGCAGTTGCTCATCTCCTTCAAAACTTGATTCATGTCTTCACATATCTGGATGACTGGATGGTAAAGAGCTACAAACAGCAAAACCAATCTTGCATTCAGCAATCATCACCTGTCTTCTACAAATAGGATTTCGCTGGAAATGTGAAAACAATGCACACCTCTCCCCAATAAACACAGCCTTTCTTGAAAGCCAAATTGAACATGGTGCCAGGCAAAGTCTATCCTAACAATGAGAGTGTGGCAGCATTTCAAAAGCTTCTTTCCCTTTACCAGATATCATGCCCTCTTAGCAGTAACTTATTGTTCGAAGCATATGAGCTGCAGATTGTACACTTGTGCGTAGATCGCCATCTAGTGTTGGGCTCGGATGTTTGCATGTTGTTTTTGTCTTCAATGAAGTCTTTGTTAATCACGAGGTTGGTGACATCTCCTTCGGTCGACAATGCCTATGGGCATCGACTCCATCGTTAGATTGTTTTTTCCGCTATCGGGTTCAGATGTGACTTGCTGCGCTCCGGATCGGTGTCATTATCGAACCTCTTTTCGATGCACAATCGCTGCAAACCGACGGTATTGTCTCGATCGCGTACCCTTTGACATGCATTCTCAACTCCAACTTTAGAAAATTTTTCCAAAACTTGCGCACTTTGACGCGGGCCGCTGGGCCTACCCGCGCCGGCAACGACGGACGTCGATTGAACGGACTCCCTTTCAGAAATGTCCCCAATGTGGTGCTAAATTCCCACACTCGGACCACCACTCCGTATGTAATCTGTGCCTCTCTCCAGACATCGAGAGGGAAACTGTGAGGCTTGTCTTTCCTTCAAGCCCAAGAAAACCATGCAGGACCGTCGAGCGCGGCGCTACGATATGTCCCGAGGCACCGGCTCCATTCCGGACATCTTCCATCCAGGCCCGACAGTCTACCGTAACAAGAATAGGAAGAACTGGTCTCACTCTCCGACGCCGAAGATCACGTCACCCCAGCTCAATGGGACGTGAGTACTGAGACCCCTGCCCCACCCAAGCCCATACCAATGGCTCCGGTGGCACCTTTGCCTCCGGGCCTAGGTCCCCAATCGAACAAAAACTTTGAGCGCCCCGCCTCCAGGCCTGGCTTCCAAACACAAGGAAAACCCTTCCAGCTCACAATCTAGCCAGCCACCCTGTCCTGAAAAAACACCTTCGGCACAGAAAACAAAGTCTACAGAGATGTTGCGCCCCCCCTCCATCGGCACCTGGAAAAACATTCAGCACCGAAACCGCCAAAAGACCCCTTGGCACCGAAATAACAGGATAAGCCTTCGGCACCGAAGACCTCTTAGCCCAAACCATCTTAAGGAAAAGCCTTCCATAACTAAACCTCCCAAGCAGAACCATCCGGAGTCAAAACAAACATCTCTGAGCCAGGGAAAGCTCCTAAAGCGGACACTGTTGCTAAACAACCAAAACCGGTTCCTATAGAAAAACCTTCCACACCAAAGAAAACTATCGACTCTGAAGTACTTTTTCTCCCGGATCTGAAACTGACCACCATCTCTATCCATCCAAAGTCTGGTCAAATAGTTACTACATTACCTGGGAAGAGGAAACTAGAACATGTACCACATTCACCGGTTCCTCCAAAGAAATTACATATGGCCACTAATACTTCCTCACCTCCTTCACCCCCTCCACCAATTAACCCTAATCTACTGATTTCTCCAGAACAGATCTTCCCCCAACCAGAGGATAGTTGCGAGGCACATGGGGATGGGCAAGGAGATGAGGATATAATTCCATTACACAATGATGATACTGAAGAGCACCACAGGATCCCATGGCATGACTATAATACCGATCCTAACTTACATAATGATCCGGATTTCTACCCCTCAAAACCATCTCCGCCAGATGACAATGTGGGCTTTGCCCAGTTAATAAATAGGGCAGCAAAATACCATGGAGTCAAACTACACTCAGACCTTGTAGAAGAGAATGTTCTTCTAGAAACCTTTGACCACCCACAAAAATCATCTCATGTCTTGCCAATGCTAAAAGGTCTTCTAAGACACGCTCCTGAAGTGTTCAAAGACCCGGTTAGGACTAGAGTTCTTAACCCCAGAGTAGATAAAAAATACAAGGCAGCTCCCACTGACCTCATATACATTAAAGGTCAACTTCCTTTAGATTCCCTGGTCTTAGCCAATGCACACAAAAGGGCAAACTCTCAGGGGTCAGGTGACACCCCACCTCCTGACAAAGAATCTAAATTATTAGACGCATCAGGCGTCTCAAGCTGCAAACTACTGGAAAATAGCCAACACACAAGCACTTTTGGCGAGGCATGACAGGGCGCACTATGACGAGCTGGAAAAGCTCATTCAACACCTTCCTCAACAGTATAAAGACAAAGCTAATGACATTATACAGGAAGGCAAACTAATCACTAACACATCCATCAAATGCGCGATCAACGCAGCAGGCACCGCTTCCCGCGCAGTCAATACTAGCGTTTTACTACACAGACATGCCTGGCTCAGTATATCTGGTTTAAGCAGGAAGTGCAAACCAGTATCCTTAATCATCCCTTTGTCCAGGAGCACCTCTTTGGCCCTGCAGTGGACACATCTTTGGAAAAGATAAAAAAGGACACAGAGACTGTCAAGTCTATGGGAGCACTACAGTTACCCTCTAATAGAGGCTCCTTTCGTCACTCCTTCTATAGAGCAGGCTCAAAAACAAATACACAAGAACACCCGTCCTCATCCTACAAAAGTACCAACCAGGGTTCCTTTTCCAGAGGATACTCTAGAGGAGGTTACAGAGGTAACAACAATAAGGGCAGAGGCAGAGGCAGAGGTAATAACACCCGCAGCTCCCCTAACAATAAACAGTGACCTCCCTTCTCTTCCCCCCGATCATCCCACTCCTGTTGGGGGACGTCTCTCACAGTTCCTACCTGTCTGGAATTCCATCACAACAGACAAGTGGGTAAGACAAATCATCTAGTATGGTTATTTCCTTGAACTCACTTCTACCCCTCCCAACATTCCTCCCAAACAGCGTCCAATGTCATCATAACACCTGACATTTCTCAAACATTGAGGTTCTTGCACTATTACAAAAACATGCAATAGAGCCAGTTCCCTTGCCTCATCAAGGCACAGGAGTCTGTTCCCTCAATTTTCTAATTTAAAAAAAGGACGGCTCTTAGGCCTATACTGGACCTCAGACCGCTCAACTTTTACATCCAATCAGACCACTTCCACATGGTCACTTTACAACAAGTGCTTCCACTACTTCAGCAAGGCGACTTTCTCTCCACTCTAGATCCAAAGGACGCCTATTACACATTCCCATCCATCCAGCTCACAGGAAATACCTTGGGTTCGTGGTAGAACGTCAACACCTCCAATTCAAAGTTCTACCATTCGGGGTCACCACGGCACCCTGAGTTTTCACCAAGTGCCTCACAGTGGTTGCGGCACATTTGAGAAGACAGCATATTCATGTCTTCCCTTAGCTAGACGACTGACTCATAAAAGCAAAATCCCATAACAGCTGTGTTCAACACACACTCAGCACAGTACAACTGCTTCACAGTCTGGGATTCACAGTAAATCTGGCCAAATCCCACCTCCAACCGTCCAGAATACTCCAATACCTAGGAGCTACACTAAACACTTCCACAGCCCTAGCATATATTTCATCTCAATCCGAATAACTGCTATACAAGCGCTAGTTCGAAGATTTCAGCCACAACACTCACTACCAGCACAAGTGTTCATGCAATGAATAGAGATGATGGCCTATTGCATTTTGCTCGTTCCTCATGCAAGACTTCAAATGCGTCTATTTAAAGAGTGTGTGGCACGTCAGTGTAACCAGGCTTAAGGATAGCTAAAAGATCTGGTGTTGGTGGACAACCGCACACATCCCTCTCTACAATAGTGGAATACACAGAACCTTTCCAAAGGGCGGTCTTTCCTCGAGCCAGTCCCACAGACAGTGCTAACAACAGACGCATCGCTCACCGATGGGGAGCTCATCTTCAAACCCATACCATTCAGGATATCTGGACACCACAAAAAAGCAATTTGACATCAACTACCTGCAATTTTTAGCAATATTCCTAACGTTGAAATCTTTTCAACTACACCTTCTAAGCAAAGCTGTCCTAATTCGTACAGACAACATGACAGCAGTGTACTACATACAGAAGCAAGGGGGGGGACACTCCCTACAGCTCTCACACCTAGCTGAAAGCATATGGAGATAGGCCATTCTGCAAAACATATACCTCCTTGCAGAACACCTCCCAGGGATACACAATCACTTTGGAGATCTGCTCAGCCGTCAAGCACAGCAGATCCATGAATGGGAACTTCATCCTCAAGTTCTTATTCCATTCTTTCGCATGTGGGGACACCCAGAAATAGATCTGTTTGCATCTCATCAAAACACAAAATGCCCAAACTTCGCATCCAGGTATCCACACCCATTGTCCTAAGGCAATGCGCTATGGATGAGTTGGTCAGGCAAATTTGCTTACGCTTTTCCGCCTCTCCCACTCATTCCGTTAGTCGTTCGGAAACTCAAACAACATTCCCTCACAATGATCCTAGTTGCTCCAACGTGGGCAAGGCAACCATGGTTCATAACTCTATTGGAACTATCAGTAGTACCACGTCAAAAGCTACACATCTCACCCAAACTTCTTACTCAGAACCATGGAGAGATAACACATAGATCCCTAACAACTCAACCTTGCCATCTGGCACCTGAAATGTTATAGTTCGGCTACCACAATCTTCCACCAGACTGTATGAACGTTACTAAAGAGGCTAGACACCCTACAACAAGGGCATGTTATGTGGCAAAATGGAAACGATTAGTCATTTATTGTACACACAACATCAACCCACTAGATGCTTTCATTCAGAACATCATCTGCTATGTCTTGCATCTACAACAATGTAACCTAGCATATACGTCTATTAGGTTACACCTAGCCGTCATAGCAGCCTATCTACAAAACAGAGAACACTTGTCTTTGTTTCGAGTTCCTGCTATGAAAGCGTTTATGGAAGGACTCAAAAGGATAATTCCGCCAAGAGCTCCACCCTCTCCGGTGTGGAACTTTATTGTAGTGGTTACCAGACTAATGGGTCCTGCTTTTGAACCTCTCCCCAAATGTGAGCTACAGTTCCTCACTTGGAAAGTAGGCTTTTTAATTGCTCTCACATCTCTCAAAGGATTTAGTGAACTCCAGGCATTAACCATATAAGAACCATTTTTACAAATCCATCGTAACAAAGTGGTTCTTAGGACTAACCCAAATTTTCTACCCAAAGTATCTGCCTTCCATCTCAACCAGTCTGTTGAACTCCCAGTGTTTTTTCCTCAACCAGACTCAGTGGCAGAACGAGCTCTACACACCTTAGATGTTAAAAGAGCATTACTCTACTACATTGAAAGAACAAAATCCTTTGGGAAAAGCAAACAACTGTTTGTTGCGTTCGCCCCACCTTATAAAGGTAATACTATATCCAAAGCAGGAATTGCAAGGTGATTGTGAAATGCAAACAAATATACTATATCAAAGCCAAACGCACATTAACCATTCCCCCTAAAGCTCACTCTACACGCAAACTAGGGGCTTCTATGGAATTCTTAGGGAACATTCCCCTAGATGACATACACAAAACAGCAACTTGGGCTACACCACGCACCTTCACTAAACACTATTGTGTAGATGTTCAAGCAAAACAACAAGCTAGTGTGGGACAGGCTGTATTAAAAACACTATTTCAAACTACTGCAACAGATACAGGTAGCCACTACTGCTGTATAGTCTATGCAAAAGTGTACAATCTGCTGCTCATCTGCCTCGAACGGAAAATGCTATTTACCAGTATGCATCTGTCCTTGGGATGTAGAGCTGCAGAGTTGTACACGCCCACCCGCCTCCCCGGACACCTCTATCTGTTCCAGTATTATCTTACTTAGATACATTACACATGGGCATCTTTCTACTTCTCGCTACTCCATCTAACCCTCTGTGGCAAAAGCAATCTTAAGGATGGAGTCGATGCACATGCGCATTGTAGGCCAAAGGAGGAGTTACCAACCTCGTGACTAACAAAGACTTCTTCAGAGACAAAAACAACATGCACAAATCCGAGGCCAACACCAGATGGTGAACACATTTGTATCCACTGCTCTCGTTTGTAATGTCTCAATAGAATTTTTATATATTCTTGTTATTTTTGATGGGAGTCTCCGTTTGAGCCCCTTTAAAGTTATCAGTTGAGGCTATTAATGTTGAAGAATGTTTTGCTATGTTATTCAAATTTGTGGAGCACACTATAACCTAGGGAGTATCCTGGAGCTGAGCAGGTGAGAGCCTAGCCAAACTTAGGGCCTAGTAGAACTATTTGGGAAAAAAGGTCTTCATCTTACAGAATTTGAGAAGTGAGGAGTAGGCTCTTATGCGTTGGGGTAGTTTGTTTCACACTTCAGGAGCAATGCAGGAGAAGGCTCAACCGTAGGATCTGTTTTTTTGTATGCATTGGATTTGTGCAAGTAGGAGTCCGGATGAGCGGAGGTGTCTGGGAGATTTGTGAAAACAGCTGCGATTGTGAGGCATGCTGGGCCAGTGTGTTTTAGTTCCTTGAAAGTGTGGGTGAGGATTTCAAATTGTGCTTGTTTGTGTAAGAGGAGTGGAGCTCCTTCAGATGTTGATTGATGCGAGTCTGGTGTGGGAGGTTAATGGAGATTCTGTACATCCAGTAGTTCTTATGGGTCTGCAGCTCTCCGGTGAGTTTTTTTTGTTGATCTCAGCATTAAGAGCGTAAACACGGGTTTTTGCGCACAGCTCAGACTATACCAAGTTACTCACAATTAGGCCCGACTATCTGAAGCTGAACACTGACAAGTCCGAAATTTCGGAGGACAGTTGTTTCCAAGCATCTGGGAGGGTCGCAGTAGGAGTGGAGGCATTCTGATTGGGTGGGAGCATGGCGCTAATGGGTGCAGTCCTCTGGAGTAGGGGTGGTGGGGGCATGGGTCCGAAGGGCCCCCTGTGTGGATGGACTCCATGGTGGTGGCAATTGCTTCTGGGGTGATGACGGGTCATATTGTTAGCATTGGTTCATTGGATAAGATCAGGAGACATTGATTTTGTTGCTGAAGAATTGATGGAGATTGTTGCAGAGTTCCTGCAAGGGGGTGATTGATTTCTTTGGTACTGTTGGTGCTGGCATTCATGCAGTCGTCAGAGCTGCATGTTTGTGGGTCCAGATCATTGGATGGTAACGTCTCAGCACAGATTTGAACAAGTTCCTCTCTGTATTGTGCTGGCTCATTGTCCAAATGTGCTCCAATTGTTTGCAGCAGCATTTTATCAATCTGGAGTTCCTCCGTGTATTAAATGCAGGTTAAACCGGGAGCAAGAAGGGCAAGGTGATCCAAAAGCAGACACTGTCTTGTGGATCATTCTTTGTATAAAGGTGGGTTATGCTCTTGTGAACAAGGAGTCTCCAGAGGGAATCCAGGCCCGTTCAACCAGAGCCAAATCCTCTACAGTTGCTTTGGCAAGCCGTTCTCCTATTGTGTAGATTTGTAGAGAAACGACCTGGACATCCCCCTACACCTTTCGCAATCATTATTGCCTGAATTTCGAGGTTCGGAGAATAGTCATTTCAGATGTACACTATTCCAGGATTTCCTTGTCTAATCATTTCTTCAGAGACCCACCAACTTGAAGGGATACTGCTTGAGAATCTATTCAAGGGATGAGCAGTATTCTAGTAGTAGTATCCATCATAACAAAAAGTTACTTACCTTCGGTAACGATCTTTCTGATGGATACTATATCTACCTGCAGATTCCTTACCGATCACACCTACCGCTCCGTCTGATCAGTGGTCATAGATGCCTCTTTAATAATATTCCAAGTTAGACCATTGCATTGCACCAGCTGTATCAATTTTGTTCTCGTGCTTTAATTGCCTCAAAGTCATGTGATAAGAAGGATGGAAACTGATGTCAGGATTCCGGATTAGGTGTTTTATTGCTTCAGTGACATCACAATGATAAACCTTCCAGTGCCAGTATAGAGCTGGCATCCTCTTATCAACATCGAAGATATTTATTTAAAGTTTTCTGATGTGCAGACATGACAGTTGGGTATCAGAGTTCTGTACAAGCCAACAAGTAACACAGTGTATAACATTGGTCGTGAAAATACAATAGTGAGATAATGCAAAGCTAATAATCACAAAATAAGTGATTTACATTTTAACACTGTCAGAAACATATATTAACATGCCATTATCTGTGTTGAAGCAGGGACACACCATCAAAAAATCTACACATCAACCCATGATCGCCATGCGAGCTAGTGTTGTGCTACTTGCAAGATGGGAGGAGGCCAACAAAAGAATCATACCTTGCTGCTCTTTCCTTTGGAGTAGAGAGATACCAGGGTCAACAATGGGCAGGTGACCTTGTAGGAGAGGGAAGTTTAGGAAGAAACGGTTCATCAAAATTGCTTTGACTTCCCTTTTCAATGTATCAACAGATGGTTTAGTACAATAATTAGGTGTAAGGGAGTTCCAGATTCTTGGGGCTGAGCCTGAGAAGGTCCAAGCTTAGGTCCTTCTTTTCTTAAATATCAGTGGTTGCAGTAGAATGGAGCTGAATAGGGGTCAGCTTCCTCCAAAGATGGTGAGACTGCACGCTACTTATATATGGGGATTACGAAGAGTAAGGCTTTGAGTCAGACATGCTACCTTCAGCATGTTTCTGCCTTCGATGGGAGCCACTGGAGAAATAAGCGAGAGAGAGTAATGTGATTGAAGTGTCTAGCACAGTTATCAGTGTCGATGCGTAATCGAGAGTTGCCTTGTGAGGAGCAAGGAGAGCTATCAGTGTTCCAATTACCATAGCAATCCCATAGTCTATTCTGGATACAATTTGGGCTTGCACTGTATTCTTGAAATCTAGTTGAGCGATGAGCGGTTTGACCTTTTTGAGGAGACGGGGTTGGAAAATTGAATGTTTTGTGATCCGGTCTAGCACCTGAGATATTCAAGAGATAATGAATATGCTGGCAGATAGTTTACACAACAATTATTGTTACTAAAAGTAAATAACGTTTTAATTTTGTTGAAAACAGTGGAAGGGTAGTGGTGTTGAAGGCATGAAATATTGTACCACGCAGTTCAGCAAATTGATCGGAAACTGAATATTTAAAAACGTTGTATCTCTGCTGCAGCCCATGCTGTCTAAAGGTCACACTTCTGGGCTGCAGAGTGTAAAACAACATCTTAAGCAGTCCTTAATGGAAGATGGTTCAATGTCACCCCCACTACACTTTACTTTTCTTTGCGCAGTAAGTAGATAAACACAACCTTAAATCATTCCACAAAAAGATAATGTTAGTTCTGAAAACATAGCTACCATTGTTGGAAGGAAGGAATAAAAGATGCTGGTGCAGCATGTAATTTACAAACAAGGTCGAGCTTCAGAAAGTCACACGAATAAAAAATGTAAACCGGAATTCCCAGCGATATAGCAGATATGTATATGTGATGGGCTTATACTACCCCATAGAAGTTTATTGTGTACACCCATAACATTGAGAAACGTTGATGGGTAGAGACTGGCTGATGGATTCATCAAAGACCCGTTTTGCGAGTCTTTAAAAGAGATTCATAAGGAATCGCTATTAAGGACTTGCAAAACGGGATTCATGTAGGAATTGCAATAAATATTGCGATTCCTACAGGCCCATAGGAATGAATGGTGAGTTATTCCTTATTTGCCATTAGCAATTTGCTAATCGCAAATAAGGATGCGATTTCAAGGGTGCCAGGGGTGTCCAAAGGACACCCTGTAGCACCCCTGAAATGCAACATTACACAGGTGTTGCGCACACACATTCCCAAAGGACATGTATGTGTGTAACATGCAACAGAGAATAATGCACTAAAGTGCTTTTTTCTATTTTTTTCGCTATTTACCACGAAGTCTGACTTCCTGGTAAATAGCGGCCAAATATTGCGAATTCGCAATTTAAAATTGGTTAATGAATTGTATTTAAGGAATCTCAAATAGAGATTCCTTAATGCAATTCCTCGCTAAAATGCGAATTCTGTAATAGCGATTTTTGCATTTGGGATGATGAATCCCAAATGCAAAAATTGCGCTCGCAAAGGGCCAGATTCTGAGAATCTGGCCCTTTGCGAGCCGATTTTCGCTTCATGAATCTGGCGCTTAGTCCTATGTGTTGGTAACGGTTCATAAAGATCATAGGCTGGAGAAAAGGATGTGTTATCAAACTCTTAGACAAAGAAAATAATATATAATACATCCTTTTCTGGCGAACTATACAGTGAACTGAGATTATAACGTGCAGAGTGTTGTTTAATCAAGAAGAAACCAGGACACCCTATGTGATTTAAACGTTCGCAGAGCCCGACTCAATTGAGTAATGGCACATGTCTAAACATGTTCTTAAATGAGTATACTAAAAAACACGTGTGTGTGTGTGTCTGTCTGTCTGTCTGTCTGTCTGTCTGTCTGTCTGTGTCTGTGTGTCCGCACTCTGGAAATCAGGAACTTTTAGTGAAGCTTGTTTTTATTCAAGCATACAGTGAAACGCCACCACCCACCAACGTTTCGAACAAGAGATGTTCTTTCCCATATGTGCATATATGTATGTTTTTTCGAATTAGCTTTGAAGCAGATGAAGTGATACAAATTCTCAAATAGTTTTGCAAAACTATTATCTGTTACAGTAAAAGGTGTCCTGTTGCGCTTCCTTATCTAAATACCTAATACAAATAGCCGCTTTTCTTTTATAGAAGCAGCAGCACTCTGTTGTATCAAACTATAAATTAGAACTGAATGAACACTTGTTTTTCTTTCTCATCAGAACACGTCCTGGAAGAAATATAGTCACATTTTTGTAATCATGCATTGTCTTCACATTTTTCACTAAATTTCAATCGTTTACAACCACTGCTAACACAATTTGACAACACTGGAGATGGCAATAGTAACAGGTGAATATCTAGGATCGGGCATATTAGCAAAAGGATCACAGGTTATGATAAAAAATATATTCCTGCACACTGGTTAGTACGACTTACCCATAATGCTATTCCATTTGAAAGTTATGATGACATGTTAAATGTACCATTTGTAAATAGTGTATTTATGTCACCAATGGATAAAGTGCGTCCCTATTTTAAGTCTAGATTGTGTGTGTGGTTACCCTGTGGAGCTTGTTGAATCTTCAGACCTTTACAGGAAGCAGAAATTCAGGCACGTACTTTGGTGAATTGCTACATGCAGGAAATAATGTGCCAAATCCCTTTGCCAGGAATCCGTTCCAATAATACTTTTTACTGGAATGGGTTCAGGCCAATATATATGTAAAGCCTTGTTCTGAAAATAATTTTGACTATTTAGGAGAATATATGGCTGTAAACAGTGTAACCAAAAGCATTAGCAATAATTTAGGCTGTTGCTAATCAAATAAATCTTCTATCGTTGTCAAAATATATTCATCTCAATGGCATACTAGACTATGGCAAGCTCTGACAATGGAGAGAAAGGCAGAGATTTTGGTGAATGACTTTAAAAACTTTGAATACATTTGGAGTCCCCTAGTCACTTTCCTTTACAAAGGCCTTCCCTTCACCGCCTGCCCCACTCATACCAGAGCACTTCACCTCTTTCAGATTTGATCCCCCAAGAGATTTGATGGGGTTTTCAAGACTGTACTTGATCGAAGGTCCCACAGACACTAGCTCGTTTGTCACCCATCACGCTTTATGCTGCTTTCCCACTCTCACTCATAGTTCATTGTTCAGGGTTTCTAGGGGAGAGGGGGGGAATAAGCTAGGCAAAGGAATTAATTGGATGATAAAGTTAACTTGATGACAGATTTATTTACATTATCAATCAGTCAATCAATCAGGGGTTTATAGACTGCGGCTACTCTTGCAAAAGAATGATGTCTGTGTAGATTCTGGTGAGGCTGCGGATGCAGATGAGGTTGATGTACGTTCAATTGTTGGAGTGACTGCTTGCACCAAATCAGGATATGTTTAGTTTGTCTGTTGTAAAGCTGGAGTTTCTGCAGTTCCTCTCAGAGGTGAGATTGTCTCAGTCTCTTCTTGATATAGCTTTAGAATAGGGAGAGAACATACATGTGTAATCTGGAAGCACTTTGGCATCTGTGGTTGCTACTGAACGGAATCAGACACACAATACATGTGCTCAGTTGAAACCAGCCTGTTTTTATTACCACCAGGCAGGTGTTGGCAGGATTATAGTGCAAGTGCATTCTGTTCCGAGGATTGACACAGGTAGTCTGATGATGGTCCAAAAGGTACTGTAGCAGGAATCCTTTCTCAACTAGTTTGCTCCCTTGTGTGAGCCACCCATAAGCAGCTTTACCTTCCATAGCAGAGTCGGCAGAGCTCCTATTTTTTGCGAGTTCTCCTCTCAAATCTTGGTGATTCTGCATCAGATTGACCGGTAAATCATTTTGCACCTCTGCCTTTCCATGGAACAGTAAGTCAGGAACATACCTTTGTATTCTAAATAGAAGTGTATATGGTGTGCAACCATCTAGTACAGCCCTTAGCAAAATGAGTGCTCGCGGAGTCAGATCTAGGTTGTGGTACCACAACAATCCTGTGTCCATCATCTTTGCATCCAATGTTTAAGTGTAGTGTTCGATTTTGGGCAAGATGGATCTAAGAATAGCAAGTGAACTCCCAGAGCAGATTTTATTTTTGTATCAGCAAACACCTTACTGGGGGATGCCAAGCCATTGTCTGAAGAAAAGTTATGCGCTGTTACCATCGCTACTAGGCACTTCAAGTCATTTTGTGACCGTGCAAACAGTGACAGTCTGTTGGCTGTACCACTTGGAATCTTGAGCACGAATTGAGAGCAACTAAAATGCCGTAATGGTTTGAGAATTGGCCAGTATTGTTGTGGTAGGCTACACCAAAAGGTCCTTCTGATATCAATCAAGGAGTAGGAGTCGGCCTCACAGCAGTATAGAATTTCGTTATTTGGCAAATGGTACATTGCTATACATATTTCTATGTAGCTTGTAGCCTTGGACATGTACAGTCACCACTGTCGTTGCTCTAGTATTGATACTGTAGCATTAATGCCTGCATAGGTATATTCAAAGGCATTGTGTGCTTCTTTTATGAGATCTAATCTAACTACTTCCTTTGAGATGTGACTATCCTCTATTCCTGCTGTTAGCACCAAAGGAATAGTAGCTACAGTTAAACTGTAGGAATTGTTAACAGGAAACCCTTCAGGGGTTCAGCGGCTTTTAATGTTGCCTTTTGATAGCTGCACCAGTCCTATTTTAAGTTTGTGGTAGAGCAGCAGTTTTACAAGTTTGTACAGCTGCCTTTGCAGCCAGAAGGAGGTTTCCAGAACCCTTAAGCATTAATCCCTTTCATTTTTTTGGGCCATTGTATGTTATACATGGACTAAAGAAACTTACCTTGCAGGACAGCCATTTTCTCCAAAGCTGTTTAGCATTAATCAATTTACCTTTTGAATCTGAATCAGTTTACTCACCAACAGGCTAGGTCATCATGGTAACCCTGCATGCAAAAAGCAGAGCATGAGACCCCAAGTTGTTAATCAACAGATCTGCCTTCTGAATGTTTAAGAGGAGGGCCTGAATCTCTGCTATCTGTGCAGTGGATTCACTTAATATTTTAGCGCAAGTTTGAAGTGGCTTAGAGTTCCCAAATAGGAGAACTCCCTACACTGCTGCACAAGCTATGGGATATTTTTGCTTACTGCCAGCCACACACTGTGCAGAGACATTCCTGTCGAAGTTGTTCTTATACTCCTGCATCATTCAATCAATCAGTTTTTGTAGAGTGCCGCATTGTCACCCCAGGAGTATCCAGGCACTGAGGATGCCGTGTCTCGCTCCAAAAAGCTAAGTCTTGAGTTTCTTTCTGAAGTTCCCCAGGGAGGGGGGTAGAGGGGCAGGTTGTTCCAGTTCTTGGCTGCCTCCGCTTTGGCTACAACATATGCGGGATGAGGACAAGTGAGGAGGAGCGAAGTTGTATAGAGGGTTCATGGACATTTAGTCGATGGTTGATGTAGGATGGTCCTTGATCGTAGAGGGCTTTGTAGGCGTGCGTGAGGACCTTGAACTGGCATCTCTTCTATATGTGGAGCCAGTGGAGGTTTCTGAGGTGGGGGGTGTTGGGCAACCGTTTGGGAATGTCCAGGAGAAGTCTGGCTCTGGAGTTCTGTCTGGTCTGGAGTCTTCTGAGGAGCTTTGGGGAGATGCCGGCATGGAGAGCGTTGCTGTATTCGTGGCAGCTGGTGATGAGGACCCAAGTGACTGTCTTTCTTGTACCGACTGGGATTCAATCCTAAGAGTGTGGAAGCAGAAGGTGATTGCGTTGACTTGCCATTTCATGGTCTGTTGGCTGTTGAGGATGATTCCCAGGTTGTATGCATGGTCTGTTGTTGTAAGGGATAGTCTGAGTTCAGCTGGCCACTGGCATGTGCAGAATATGAGGAGTTTGAGTTATTGCCTGTTTATATTGTAATGATTGTTTTGTTCTAATCATTCTCAAACGTTGCCACTTGAATTGTGAGTTGAGACCCATTGCACCTATCATTGCTGTAGTGCAAGTACTTTTGTTGTACTAGCTTTAGTATCTGCCTTTAAGGTAGGTATGGGGGAAACTATAATGGTTTGTTTTCTCTCTGTGTGAAGATGCTCTTTCAGAATGGCTGTCTGCACAACTATGAGAATTTTCTCAGTTGAAGTGAATTGTTCCCCAGCTGCTGAATATAAATGTGATTTATAGGCTATGTGGGACGTTTGTATCTCATTGAATAAAATGTGTTGCCTGGTGTGCTTGGAATAGTCCTAGTGACTAAGCATTTCTTATTGTCATGTGTTCTTCTGATAGATACTTCTAATAGCACATTTCTCACTCTTTGAAAATCCCAAGGCACAAGACTGGATCTAGAATTATTCATAAAATTTGCTCCTGCAAGCGAGCAGGCAGCACTATTTAACTTCGCTGTCATCTTGCACCACCTCTGGAAATAAAAGCACTGAGACTTACAAAGGCCCCACCTCTGCATGTTGATTCCTTTCTTTTCCTGCTTTTTAATGCAGATTCAGAAATCTGCTCCCTACTTTGTTTGGTTTTTACCAAAACCTCTGTTGTTTCCTCCCAACGTGAACTAGAGAAATTTACCCCCAAAGACCACAGGCCTTAAATCATGCCTCGATTGCAGGAAGCAAATGCCGGTCATGTATCCACACAATGTCTGTTGTATCTGGGGTCTAGGCACAGGGAGCAGGAGGTAATGCTGAATGTCACTGAGCACTAAAAGCTAGGGAGGGAGCGCGGCCTAGGAGAGAATGGAGTAGGACATGTTTTGTCTGCTCCCTGGCTCCCAGTGGCCCATCAAAAGCCATCAATCACACCGGGCTGCCGAGTTGTCGCTCTAAAGCAGTGGGGGGTGCTTATTCTATCGCCCCAGCCATGGAGGGGCTGTCTTTCCCCCGATGACCATGCAGACCACTGCATAGCAGAGGCTCTCTGTTGCATCTGGGACTACACGCCGCCATTTTGCCCGGCCTACCTTTACTTCACCCGACCCACTGCAGACAAATAAGCCTGTCCCAGCGATCTGATCCTGAGCTGCACCGGACGGTGGGACCACCGTTCTTCCACCACTGGTGTGGGGTGGTGCTAGAGCTGCTGCCGGAGGCTCGATCGGAACCAGCTGAATTCGCCACGCTGCGGCCTGGTATCCAAGGAGTGTGCGGCTGAGCATCACCTGTGGGACTGCTGCTCTTTGGCCCCTAGAACACCGGGCAGTGCTTCTGGAGGTGGCGACCACCTAGAGGGATCCTGAGTGCTGTCTCCCGGCTGGCAGCTGCAATGCGGGCGCGCCTAGTCAGGGCCGCCTACTCCTGGCCTGCGGTGCGGTTTACTGGTGTGCTTGTTCCGGTGAGAGGAGCTGAGAGGCGGGTGAGCCGAGAGCTGTCTGGTGAGGCTACATGGCAGCCTGGCACTTTGGGGCATAGCGCTACCCTGGTGGGATCCACTGACCTGGGTCAGTCGCGGACAGGCGTTCCTGGCTGCACCGGCTCGCTTTATGCCGACATCGTGCTCCCCCAACTCCATGTGGAGGATAAGTGGTGAGAAGTGGCAAAGGGTGCGGCGCATCTCACTTGTGGCGTAGGAGCCATCTGAGGCCTGTCATTCCTTTACTTGGTGGTGGCAATTAGAGGTTAATTCGGGGGCCTGCTCCTGCGAATCTACATCTGGCCTGGCACTGGGGCAGGGGGACCCTGCTCTACCTGTGCCTTTGCAGGACCATGTCACTGACCATGTCTTGCAACCTTCCATTGGGAAGTACACTTGTCTGCCCCTGTCTCCCTGGGACCAAGCGGGGACTATGCGAGTCGCAACTGCTGCATGGACTAACAGTGGGCCCTGAACCTCTACCTAGGAGACTTTGCGTCTGTAGGCACTCCAGCATCCCTAGGAGGCGGTGGACTTATATCCTCTTGGGGCGCCTTGCAAAGAAGCCCCCTTACCCATCTGGGTAGAAGGAGGGGTGTCGCGGTGGGACGGGAGGCTCCATTATTGTGCAGGGGGTCCATATTTGAGCACTTGGCCCTCTTTTGGTCTCCCACCTTGAACAGTCCTTGCCCACTCTCTGGGTGGGATGAAGCCTCACTGCAGCATCCTCTAACTGCCCACTCCTGCACCTTTCCCTGGCTGCCATCTACTGCCTCTGCCTATACCGCCTCCGGTGGGGACACTACGATAAGCCACGGTGGCCCTGCGTATCTTGACCTGGCTTGTCCTGTCCCGCTCCAAAAACGGTAAGGACAATCCAGTGGTGTCCCTTTGGTCCATCACTGGAACAGCAGAAAAGGAGGTGTCGCCTCCCCCTTTGAACTTGGGGACAGAGCCTGCGGCTACATCCCCTATCACGCAGGGTTACATGGCCAGCTTCTTGCAAGAGATACACTCCAACAGTGGCTCCCTTAAAGACAACTTCAAATCCTCCCTACGAGCCCTCCGGAAAGACGTCCCTGATATAGGCAAATGAGTGGATGAACTTGAGCGTACGGTGGACGCTAGATCGGAAGATCCAGAGATGTTATGGCGGCGGGTAACGGCACTGGAAGAGAAAAACGTTTACAAACCAAGCAAGAGGACTTGGAAAACAGAAGCCACCATAACAGTATCCACATCCGGGGGGTGCCCAAGTGCATGGAGAGCAATGACATTATATCCTTCGCGGCTGACCTCCTCCAGATGATTCTAGGCGATGATGATGCTTCATCACCGACCCTCGACAGTGCACGCCTAGTGGCCTCAGCCTCTGGAGGCATGGATGTGGTCACAGATGTCCTGACCAGAGTGCATTTCTTAATGGAGAAAGAAGCGATCCTGCAAGCGTCTAGGGGTAAAACTGAACTTGAGTTTTGGTGACATTCTATTCAACTATTCCAAGATATCTCTCGCATCAAACTGCGAAAAAGACAAAACTTTAAGCCTGTAACTGACAAGCTCCGTGACTTTGTGACTGGGATTCGCTACCAGTGGGGTCACCCATTTGCCCTTTTGCTCACCTGGGAGGGTAGGCGCCGCTCGCTGAGAAAACTCGCAGCAGCAGAACAGCTACTGTGCCTTGCTGTCGACCCCAGGATCGAGATGCCTCTATCTGTACGGGGCCCTGCTGGTAGAGATCTCTGGCCTCTCTGGACCACAGTGAAACTACAGCATCCCGACAGGCTGA
The DNA here is from genome assembly GCF_964261635.1 of Lissotriton helveticus. Lineage (NCBI taxonomy): Eukaryota > Metazoa > Chordata > Amphibia > Caudata > Salamandridae > Lissotriton > Lissotriton helveticus. The sequence goes on from NC_136063.1 coordinate 1,821,924,988, forward strand.
ATCGTCTGCACAAGAAGCCAAGCGAGACATCATCATCTACCACCTGCGTTGTCTGAGGGGGCAGTGCCTCTCCCTCTTGCTCCACCACCGGCTCCCTCTGACTATAAATGCTCCCCCATGCTCTCCCTCACCTGCCTGCATATATTGATGCTTACCTGTGTACTTTTCTGCTTCTTTCCTGCAGTGTTGAGCCTCGGGGCCAGGGGGAGGCCTTTTCTTGAATTGTGTGTTCTCCTCTGCTATTCCTTTGATTACTATCCCCCGACGACTTGTTCCCCTGGAGGGTGACTCCTCCGGCAGGGCTGGAGCACTTTTGTGCCGCCTTCCACACTCCGTGAAAGTTGCGGTTGGACCCTGTTGGTCCGTTGTTTATATTGATTGTTTTCTGTTTTCCCTAGCAGATCAATTCGTCTTGTCTATGAGACTTCCCACATATAACCAACTGTTACAATTTACAGTAGGTGGGACGTGGAGGTGCGGGTGCATATCATATTGCTTCCATTTTCGGGGATCACCTCAATTGATCCCCAGTATAGCGGATCTCAAATGGGCTTTCCTTTGGCTGCCCCACTCTTGGGACAACTTGGGCGACAGTGGATCCCTCTTTCACACAGACACAATGAGTCTTCCAAAGCTATCTCTTCACCATAGGTAGAGCACTCCATCCACCCTGCCTGGCCTTATGTCTACCCTTGCAAATACTAAATTGATATTTGAACGTGTGAGGCTTAAACTCCCTGAACAAACGCAAACAAATCTGGTGATTCATACTACAGCATGACCCCAATGTTGCTCTCCTACAGGAGACCCACCTACTGGGGGCTGATCGCCATTGTGTGGCACACCCAAGATACCCCAGGCGACATTGGGCATATACGACCACCAAAACACTCGGGTGGGTAGTCTCTGCTAAGCAGGCTTCTACACATCTGTTGCCAAGGTTGTATTGGATGGGGAGGGCCTATACTTGGCCATGTATCTTCTCTGGAGGCACTGGAGGATTACCTTGCTTAACAGATTTGTGCCAGCCACATCACAGGATACGTACCTTAGATGCATATTGCGGGAAGAATTGGAAGGTGTGGAAGATGACATTATTGTATGTGGGGATTTCAATCTGGTGTGGGATCCTGTTCTATATTGTAGCAGTGCCACATTTCAGCACACGGGGCCATGACCTCCCTCTAACCTCAAGCATGACATTGAGAACCTGGGCTTAGCAGATGAGTGGTGTTATAAACACCTTGACATGCAGGATTACTATTTTTACTCACACTTACATACCTCCTTCTCCCACATCGACCATGCCTTGGTGACACACTCCCTCCTCTGACACCTGGATACCGTAGAGCTTTCAGAGATGTCGATCTCAGACCATACACACTTGGAGGTGACATGGGCGGGCAACACCTTGCTTTGCTTTTGAAGAGCCGGACGCCTTGGCACTTGCCCCTCACCTTCTGCGGTACCCGATGGATGTGGCTAAGATACGCAAGGGCATCCCTGACGACTTCTCCCTAAATACTCTTCCCGAACCACCCTACATACATTTTAGGACAGCTTTAAAGCGACCATCTGAGGTACAGGTACAGTTACCTCTATCGCTATAGCCTGGGGATGAGAGGCTATACTTGTTGAGTCTAAATTAACAGTGGAAACGAAACGATTAGGGGCCAGATGTAGGTAGCCAAAAACCGGTCGGTAACGGCCGATTTCGGCCATTACCGACCGGTATTTGGCTTTTGAGATGTAGGGGGATTGCAACAGGCCATTTCGGTAATTTTACCGATTCGGTAAATATACCAGTCGGTAAATTTACCGACCGGTATTTTTACAGAATCGGTAAAATTGAGATGTAGGTGGGACTCTTCTGAGTCCCACAAGCCCTACAAATTCGGTATTTTACCATCAAATTCAATTTGATGGTAAAATACCGATTCAGGTGTGCATGCACATGTGTGCATGCACACCTGTGCCATATGACAGGCAGACCTGCCCTTAGGGCAGGTATGCCTGCCACATTGCCCCCGAACCTTTTGTGGGTTTGCTAGAGGGTGTCAAAGTGACACCCCCTGCACCCTTGTCAAAATCGGTATTTACCGATTCGGTAAATACAGATATTTACCCCCCTTCTTATTTACCGATTCTTAATTACCGAATCGGTAAAGTTCGGTAATTAAGAATCGGTAAATAAGTTCTACCTACATCTGGCCCTAGATCGCTTGGATAAGGCCACACCCCCCGTCGCACTAAACGGCAGCTTGCGGTGTTGCATGGCCAACTTCCCGCACATCAAACAGGGAAGGTAGATAGTGCATTACTGGTGCTGAAACAACGTTATTACGAAGGAGGTAACAAGGTGGGCAGAATCTAAGCTTGCAGACTTTGTCAGGCACGTGCCAGGACACATATTGCCGAGTTGCAATTTGGAGAAGGGGGATGGGCCATAACGGAACGGGACAAACTTCAAGTGTTTCAGAATTATCAAACGCTATATTCCTGGGACAATCCGCCCCCTGAGCAGATCGAAGCCGATCTAGTCGCCTGTGAATGGGAACCCTTACATCCACGCCATGCGGCTCTCCTTGACGGACCGGTTACTCTCTAGGAACTCCAGGCGGCGGTCAAGGCTGTACCTCTAGGTAAGACTCTGGGGCCTGACAGCCTCCCGGCTTCTTTTTATCAACTGTTTTTGCCTGACCCGCAAGATCGCCTATTGCGGCTATTCACTTCCTTCATGCAGGAAACAGGCCTTACGCCCACAATTGCTTTTACAGACATCTCACTTTTACAGAAGGCGGGGAAAGACCTATCCTTGTGCTCTTCCCATCGCCCCATTGTCTTACTTAACACAGATGCAAAATTATTTACTAAAATCTTTGACCTCGCGACTCGAAATCTTTCTCCCTGGCCTTGTCCCCCCCAGATCAGGTCGGTTTTATTCGACATAGGCAGAGCGCTGACAACATAGCCCACCCTGTTGAAAATTCGCAACATTGCAATATTCCAGCATGCCTTCTCTATTTGGATGGGGAGAAGACCTTTGATGGAGTAAATTGGTCCTTCCTCTGTGCTGTGCTATGCTAGTAAAGATTGGGCTGGCTCCGGGTTTGCTATCTAAAATATTGTCCTTACTTAGCACAGGTAGCAACTGTACGAGTAAATGGACAACACACGAGGCCAGTAACCATCCTTCGAGGAACAGGTCAGGGATGCCCACTGTCGCCTTTACTATTTGCCCTAGTGGTCGAGCCCCTCGTCATCCCAATCCGGGGCGCAGACACGGTGAAAAGCATTCCCTTTGGTGGCCAAAACCACAAGATCAGCCTCTTTGCAGATAACCTCCTTCCCACACTCTCTCAGCCCAAAGTCTCCCTTACAAGCACTGTCGCCTGCTTACAGGCCTATGAGGCAGTCTCGGGCTTTCGCATTAACATGGCCAAGTCATAATGTGCTTAACTTGACTATACCGGCTCCGGCTCTTCCAGCTCTGCAGCGCCACGTGCCATTTCAGTGGTGTCAAGATGCCATCAGGTACTTAGGCCTTAACATCACTCCTACGCTTTCTTCCTGGACTCGCGCTAATTGTCCTCAACGTCGCCGCTCTATTCTGGCTGGCTTTCCAAGATGGAAGCCTGTTCACATCTCCTGGATGAGGCGGGTGAAGGTTGTAAAAATAAATGTGCTTCCGCAGACCCTTTATCTCTTCCAGACCCTGCCCGCGCTGATCCTGCAGGATGACATCCAACAACTACAACAAGATATCCGAACCTTCATATTGAATGGACGAGGGACCGAGTAGCTAATTACCTGTTGATTCTTCCCCTGGACAGAGGATGCTTGGCGTGCCCTAACCTTCTTGAGTATTATTGGGCGGCCCACCTGCATTACATTTCGGAGTGGGTGGTCTAAGAGTGAGAAGCACTGGTTCCATATGGACCGAGCAGTAGCGTGCCGGCCCATGTGGGACCTAACTTGGCTGACTACTAAGCATATTCGGCTGCATTGGGCCTACATCTCCACCACCACCCGGACGGTCCTTGACATCTGGGATAAAGGGGCCCTTAAGAAAGGTCTGACCACCTTTCTCTCTCCAAACACACCAATTGTGCGGAACTCTGAGTTCCCTCCAGCGCTCTCACCCCTTTCATTCCACCCATGGAGCGATGGGGAATGTTAAACACTTTGTGATCGCTTCGCGGGAGATGCAATGAAGTACTTTGACCAGTGCCGAGCTGACTATAAACTAACAGAGGCCTCGTGGCTCCAATATTGCTAATTGCACCCCGGGACCCTACACCCCTTGGTTTACCCTACAGCTGTTCATCTCTGCACTCCCTTCGAGAAGCTGGTCTGAGCGTATAGTGGTTTAAGAGGCCTTACATTCAATACTTATCATGCGCTTCAACATTCACTGCCACTGCACTCCCATGACTATCAGTCCACATGGCACAATACTTCACAGGAAGAAATCACGCTCAAACAATGGGAAACACAATGGCGAGAGATACCTAAAACCTACCACATCCTCTCCCTCAGAGAAACAGCATATAAACTAATGCTGCACTGGTATCGCACACCTGCCCGTCTTGCCACTATTTACCCTTGTACTTCCCCTCTTTGCTGGCGTTGTAAGGTGAACATAGGGGACTTCCACCACATCTAGTGGTCATGCAAAGTAATTAGTACATATCGGAAAGAGATACTGGGACATATAAAAGAACTAGTGGGCTACCTGCTCCCTCCTCATATCTTACAATAACTTTAGGCATTAGACCACCAACCCTTGTCGCGATGATGCATGCAGGCTGGAAGCTTATCAGGTACGTGCTTCTAGCAGTGCTACAACTTATCACACTCGTGTGGAAACAGGCATCCAATCCCTCAATGGTGCAATGGTTCAGTCGCGTTTGGAAACACAAGGAGATGATGGATGGAGCGCTGAAACTTTGCAGACACTCACCCTCAGTCACAGATCTGTGTTTAATCCATCATCATTCTTTAGCTCACTTCGCCACCTTAGTTCCAACCCAGATTAATGCAAATCAGTCTTGACACTGTGCCTCATGAGAACAGTCCAGCCCGAACTGCCAAGGCAGGTCTTCCCTGAACCAGAAACAAGCATCCTCGGACCGGTTTCGGCAAGGCTAGCTTGAATTCAGTGGCTAAGTGAGCAAGGGACCCACGTCTGGGCATACCCTGCCAACTTTGGGCGAACAAAGCAAACACAAGGAGATGATGGACGGAGCGTTGAAACTTTCCAGACACTCCCCCAGTCACAGATCTGGGTTGAGTCCATAAATGTTTGGCACATCCTAACAATGAAACGGATATCACATAATCTAGCTAGGACAGAGACAAAGTTCCAACACCCGTGGAAGCCCCTAATTCGCTATCTTATGTGTATTGAATTTACCTGCTTCAGCCCCGTAAAACTCCAGATGCTCCTGCTTTTTTTTACTAAAGCTCGCCTTTGCTCCCCATATCACTGTATTAGTTCAGACCAGCAGGAGGTGAATACCATGTCCCCTTTCCTTACATAAGGTACTGTTACCCCTCCCTGTTGTGTACATCGCCCTGTACCTAACCCACTTGTTTCGATCCCTTTAAGTTTATATGTAAATGACTGTTATTCCTTTGTTTTGTTTGTACCCTTCTGAGCAATCAGTTTTGAGGTGTTACTAAATGACCTATTGTGCATTTCTTTCATGCTATTGTATTGTGACACACTGTATTTTGTGCATATCTGATATTTTATTGATGCATAACTTTTTGTGCAGATTTGACATATGCTATTGTATTGCTCTGATAATTACATAGTTTTTTTTTGTGCACCAACGCTGACGCCATGATGTTTGTTTTGACTTTTTGAAATATAAAAAAAAGATTCTGAGTAAAAAAAAAACATGAGGGGGTACATGCTTCAACAGTGGACCCGCTCCAAGTCACAGTACCACTTCAAGTACTGGTTATGTGGCAGGTCTCCACCTTCCAGGATGTTGAAAACGGAGTCATGACACAAGAAGTGCAAGCACATTTTTATCCCTGTCTCAGCCACCCCTGCCCCAGGGAGAAGGTTTGCATTTGGACCTTCCAGGATGTTAAAAACAAAGTCATGACAGAAGAAGTCCGAGTGAATTGTTTTCCCTGTCTCACCAGCCCTGCCCCAGAGAGAAGGTATTCATTTGGCTCTTGAAGGACCCAACTCTGCTGCCATCTTCCAAAACTCAAACATGTTCCAAAGTTGGTTCAGGCAGCACCCCTGGAGTTCCCTGGGCTATCATCAACCTCGCAGCAGATTAGAGGTAGAGAGTGAAGACCAATCCGCCGCCCTGAGGATATCTTCGAATCGTCCTCCAAAAGAAAAAGCGAAAGTTGAATGTGCACCAAAGGAGGAGTTGTCAGTGCCCGCCTCCTGTAATATCCACTTCACTCATCTTGCGATAGTAGCCGCTGAAATTGGTTTGAACGGCTTCTTACTGGCTATGAGTAGTTGCTTTGTCCCCGGAGGGCGGTACTCTTCAGTCATGGACTCGTAGCCTGGAGACACCTGAACATGCACAATTTGGGTTGAGACAGGAAAGTTAGATCATGCACCACTCTGGAATTAGTTTAGGATCTCCTGGATATAGAACACATAACTCCCTATGCAGTGAAAATGTGTGCCATGATATCCAGTGCTCATACATCTGACACCTATCTACAGGAAATCAGACTCTATAGAATCGCCAGTTTACCAGATAGCTCCCTTTGTGACAGATATGTATTATCTTACCATGAAAATAATCAAAGCAGAACCACATTGACATCCCGTAAGGAAAAATAGCCTGGTTCTGGGGGTGTGAACAACTGAATGCCTCTCAACCTGCACACCTGGGGATGGTCCCCAGCTGGTACCTCGTGGAATGGTAAATGACCTGCTGAAATGGCAGAACTTCAAGCATTGATTGTGCGGGACGCTGACCTGGTGCCCACCAACTCTGACAAGAAATTTATAATGTGGGCTACATCTTGCCCCGTGGTTTCGAGATCCCATCCCAGACACCAGCGTGACCATCTACGCAAAGCTGAACTTTATCGCTTGATTGTAAAGTCAGCCCAAGCTCTTCTGATGAATATCGTAGCGTGTGATGAAATGCCTAGGGCAGCAACGCATCCCCTGTAATTGTCCACTCCATCAGACTGAAATTGCCATCCAGAACCAACTCCTACAAGCTGCAGTGATCGTCCGTCAGAAGAAGAGGAATCTGAGGAAGTGGGATTAGAAAAGCCATAGAAAGTTCCAGAAGAACTGGACGCCTGACTTGTGTCTTCTACAGAGGTGTCACCAGGATCACCTTTGCCCCTTGATGCCTGATTAACACCGTGAGTCTGGTAATCATTGAGAATAGTGGGAGCGCATACCCCCCGCTCCCCCAAAGTGGCTCCAGTCCTGGAGAAAGGCATCTGTTGCTTCTTCCAACGGATGTGGATGCCAGCTGAAGAACCAGGGCAGTTGGTGATTGAGCCGGGAGGCAAAGAGGTCCACTTGACATGGACCCCATTTGAACACAATCGTCTGAAACAGAACTGAGTCCAGCGTCCATGTGCTGGAATCTCTCAGATAACGCAAATTCCAATCAGCTGTCTGATTTAGACGACCCAGGAGATACTGTGAGGTAACCAAGATCTTGTTTGTCAGACAATGGTTCCAAAAATCGCTGGCCAGATCTGCCTGTGCCTTAAAGCGAGTGCCTCCCAGGCGATTTATCTATGTTATGTTATGTTAAATGATTCTTGTTAAGCGCACTAACACCCGAAGGTTTCTTGGCGCTGGCTGAAGGGACATGTAAGTGAACAAGAAGAGTTTATTCAGAAAAGGTAAACAAAAAGGTCTTAAGGAGTTTCCTGAACTGAAAGAGGGAGTTGCTGGATTTGATAATCCGGGGAAGAGAATTCCAGAATTTAGGGGCAAGAAAAGCAAAACGACGACCTCCAAATGTATTAAGTTTAAATTTGGGGATGACAGCCAAGTGAAGGGAGGCTGAGCGAAGAGAGCGAGCAGGTTGGTACAAGGGGATCAAGGATTTTAAGAAAACAGGACAGGAGCAATGAAGAGATTTGAATACCATGCAACCCATCTTGAAGGCTGCTCTCTCCTTCACTGGTAGCCAATGAAGCTTGCGGATCAGAGGCCTCGCAGATTGCCACTTAGGGATCTTAAATATGAGGCGGGCTGCCTGGTTTTGTACAACCTGGAGGCGGTGTAAAAGAAAGCGCGGGAGTGCATAATAAAGAGAATTGGAAAAATCAAGGCGCGATGTGACGAGGGACATGACGACCTGACACAGGGCTGCATGTGGGAGTAGGTGCCTGATCTTCCGGATTTTTCGGAGTTGGAACATACACAAAGAGATCGTGGCACCCACTTGAGCCTTGAGTGATAGTTCGGCGTCGATTGTCACCCCCAAACTCCTGACGGCCTTGAGTGGTGTCGGGGGGGGAACCCAAATCGGGAGGCCAAAACTGCGGACCCCAATAAGCGGCACTGGAGCCAGGGAGGAGTAGCTCAGTCTTTCCAGGATTAAGTTTTAGTTGGTTCAGATTCATCCATTGATGGATATGAGTCATGACGGCATGGAAGTTGGTAATCGCCTGAGGAGAATCGAGTGGAAAGACGAGCTGCAGATCGTCAGCATAGTTGAAGACGATAACGTCCCAATTGTGAAGGGAAAGAATTAGAGGGCGAAGATAAAGATTAAATAATAACGGGGAGAGTGAAGAACCCTGGGGGACACCGCAAGTGATAAGGGATTTGGATGCAGTGAAAGGCCCAAGACGTACAGCTTGTGATCTTCCTGTCAGGAATGACTCCACCCACCTGAAAGCTGTGCCCCGGATGCCAGCTTGTCCGACACGGTGGAGAAGAATGTCATGATCCACCGTGTCGAACGCGGCAGACAGGTCCAGAAGGACCAAAGCCTGAGGTCTCTTGGCATCTGCGTTCTCTCTCAAAGTATCCATGACTGCCAAGATGACCGCTTCCGTGGAGTGGGCCGGCCTGATTAGACTCAAGGAAGCACGAGCTCTCGATGAAATTAGAGAGACACCAGGTGACATGGGCTTCAAGGAGTTTTGACAAGTAAGGCAGTAAAGATATTGGGCGATAGTTGGAAGGTTCAGCCGCATCAGCCCCTGGCTTCTTCAAGAGAGGCAAAAGAATGGCCTCCTTGAAGGAGCCAGGGACCGTGCCGGAGATGAGGGAAGCATTCAGGAGGGGAAGTATGCACTCAGGCAATTTAAGGCAAACCTCACGCAATACCGCAGGAGGACAGTGGTCATCCGGGGAGCCCGATTTTACACGGTTGGCTAGTTTCGCCAGGGAGGGAGGATCAAGAGTGGGAAATGAAGTAAAAGATAATGGATTGTCCGGGTGGGTATCCAAAAATAGTGACGGCTGTGAGGTAGGGGTAATAGAGTCTTTTATTTTAATGATTTTTTCAATAAAAAAGAGATTAAGGGCATCACAGGTCTCTTGAGACAGGGTTTGAGCTGGAAGAGTCCTGTCGTCCGTAGTCAGTTCATTCATGATCCTAAATACCTCGCGAGATTTATTGGTGGCAGAAAAACTATTGAACTGCCGACACATTATCCATCTTCAAGAGAATGAAACAAGAAACCCTGTTGGCTGCCAGGCGTCGAATTGCAAATGACCCTGCAAGCAGCTCTTGACAATTCATGTGAAGAGCCCCTTCCTTGTTTGACCACAGTCCTCCGGTGGTAACCTCCCTTCCCCAGGCACCCCAACTGTGGCGACTCGCATCAGAATCTGTGGTCAAATCCGGGTTCGATCCGAAGATGGCCTTGCTGTTCTATGGTTGCCTGTGATCGAGCCACCAGCGGATCTCCATCCGCGCTTCCGCCGAAAGGCTGACCTACTGGGCATAAGACAAGCCCATCCTGAAATGCATTGCTTTCAACCGCTGGCCCATCTGTAGAGCAGCAGTCCTGGAAAAATTGCCTGACTAGACGAGGAAAGAAGTCCGACAATCCTGTCTACATGCCAGAGGGACACGCATTTCTTTTCTAATGTTCTGTGCAGTTTTCTGCGCACGAGCATCATTTTCTTGTGTGGTAGTTTGAGGACTTAGCTACTGTGTCTATCTCGAAGCCTATGCAGAGCAATTTCTGTGTGTTATTCAGACAGTTGATTATAAAACCCTTGGTTCTGTAGAAGAGCTATTGTCAATTGTAACTGCACTTCCGCCTTGACTCGATCCTGATGCTTTAACAGGATTCCATCCAAATAAACAACAAGTCTGACTCCTCTCATGTGGAGTCATGTGATGGCCGGATGTCATATCTTGGTGAAGCTCCATGGTGCGGTGGAGAGACCGAAAGGGAGGCATGTGAACTCGAAGACCTGTTCCTTCCATATAAACTGCAGGAAGTGACAGTGTGGGGGAAAGATAGGGACTGGGAGGTGCGCGTCCTTCAAGTCCAACCTGAGGAGCCAGTCGTTCGGGAGGAGGATAACGCGAAGGAGGTGAATGCCCTCCATTTTGAAATGGTGGTATACAACCTACTTGTTGAATTCTCACAAGTTGATGACCGGTTGGAAACCTTTCTCTTTCTTTTCCACCAGGAATATGTTGCTGAGAAACTCTGTGGGGTGACGAGTTGTAGGTACGATCGCCCCTTTTTTAACACATCTTTGATCTCTCGTCGTCTATCTGCATGCCCTCTTTTGATAAGACTAAGGGTCGAGGATTTGGGCTTTGCCAGGGTGCCCCATTGAACTCTGTGTGGATGGCCTCCACTGTTTGCAGTACCCATGCATCCCCGTGAGCGATCCCTACATCCGAAGGAGCCAGCATAATCTGCCTCTGACTTCTAGTGAGAAAAATGGTATTGCTTACCGTTGGAGCCCCTAGAGGGGTTGTTGGCTCCTTTGTAAGCAAATCTGCCGCCTCAGCCTTGACTACATGGATCATCTGGTTTGGAGCATTTGGGGATTGGTATTAATCACGCGGACGGAGGAGTGCCCCCTAACTCTTCTGGCCCCACCACAAACTTCTGGTTGAATAACGTCCGGGTTGACTGATGGACCTTGTCCATGGAAGAAAAGGTTGTCACAAATTTTATGAGCTCCTTAATGAAAGGGGCTACGAAGAGACCCCCATCTTCCACTACCCCGGCCTTCATTGTGGCCAGTTCTCCCAGCTTATGGCCAATCTTAATCAATCAAGAGTGGCATTGTAGATAACGCACAATTTGTGTTCCCCAGGAAGCAGAAAGCCTGCTGGGACCAGCCGGAGAGAATGACAGGGTCTATCAGCTCACCTTATTCTCGAGCTGACTCTGCCATGTCAGATATTTTAGTGAGTGGCCACAGGACATCCAGGATTTTCTCCTAGCAGGATCTCTAGGATCAGTCCAGACCCTTTTTCGGGTCCTTGATAAACTTGGTGACAAAGGTTGCCGTTTTCGGTCAATCTCTGGCATACAGGCCACGTTGCCAGGCAGGGAAGGTCTCGGGCACTCTGCCCTCAGCCGACCCCTGACCTCCTTGTCCATCAGTTTACCAAAACGGGAAGCCGCATACCTAGCCACCTTGCTGGTGGGAAATTAGTCTGCAGAGCGGGACGATAGTTCGCATCAGGATCCAGTAGGTGCTGGGAGTCTGCCGCATCTTGCGGAATAGATGTACCCTGATCCTCTACCCTGGGCTGTTTGGCTCCACCTTCTGGTCGCCTAGGTGTACTGGGATCTGGTTTGTCACCAGAGTACTCATCAGTGTTCTCAGTTCCCCCAATATTGTCCTCTACCTCCTGATGGAAGTCAGCATCGTCTTCATCAAGTGTAAACCCGGGCTGGAAATCGGTGCTCTTGCAAGTAAGTGTTAAATGTGTCCGCTTGGGGGTGGGGAGGAGGGCTCTAAAGCCCTGACCTTGGGGCAAGATTTTGCCATCCGTTTACCGTGTCAGGTACCCTGAGTGTCACGTAGGCCCACCCCGTCCCCGTGCGGGTTACCACATTTTGTAGGGCTTTAAGCTGGACTAATTGCTTACTCAGGGGTTGTAAAGCCGATGAGATTGCTCTCCGAAGGGAGACATCAGTGGCGTTAACAAACTATATGTGAATGGGGAAGTGAGACTGCTCTTCGTCCCCAGCCCCCATATATTCTGCAGTGGAACCTGCCATGAATGATCAGGTACAGAAGGTGCCTAAGATAAAGGCTGTATAGATAGTTAACTCCTAGTATAAACCCTACTATGAGCTACTAGCAAAAGGTCCTAAAACATTATTAACTGCTAGAGAAATGGTAATCACCTGCTACCTTGGGCAATACTTAGTACTGGCAGAGTGGCCGTAGTTTACAGTTACCATTGCTTGTTTATTTATACAAACTGAACTGATGCGCGCGCACCCTCTAATTATAATGGGCTTGAGCAACATATACCTTCCACGGTATTGATACCGCTCAGCCGGAGCAACAGGGAACCCTCATGGATAGACACGAGCGAAGGGCACCCCACTCCACAGTTAGGTGTTCTCCGTGCGCTCGCTCTCAAAATGGCCTGGATTCGTTTCCGTGGGATACGAAGCCGACGAGCTGGACTAAAAACAAGCATTTGCAATGCAATAGGTCTCGCATTAGGAAAGTGTGAGCTATTGGTATTGTAAATGACCATTTTTTTAAATATTAGTTGGCTTTGAAAATATATAAATTAAGAGCATTGTCATTCACAAAGCCAATAGCTTACACTTTCCTAATGCGAGCCCTATTGGTTATGGCAATGCTTGTTGGTAGCAAGCAAGGACAGTGCTGTTGTGGTGCTGAATGATGATGTGGTTGGGCTGAGTGATGTGGTGGTGTCCCTGAGTGATGTGGTGGTGTCCCTGAGTGATGTGGTGGTGCCCCTGAGTGGTGCCCCTGAGTGATGAGGTGGTGTCCCTGAGTGATGTGGTGGTGCCCCTGAGTGGTGCCCCTGAGTGATGTGGTGGTGCCCCTGAGTGATGTGGTGGTACCCCTGAGTGATGTGGTGGTGCCCCTGAGTGATGTGATGGTGCCCCTGAGTGATGTGGTGGTGCCCCTGAGTGATGTGGTGGTGCTCCTGATTGATGTGGTGGTGTCCCCGAGTGATGTGGTGGTGTCCCCGAATGATGTGGGGACATGGTGGTGTCCCCGAGTGATGTGCTGGTGTCCCCGAGTGATGTGCTGGTGTCCCCGAGTGATGTGCTGGTGTCCCCGAGTGATGTGGTGGTGTCCCCGAGTGATGTGGTGGTGTCCCCGAGTGATGTGGTGGTGTCCCTGTGTGATGTGGTGGTGTCCCTGAGTGATGTGGTGGTGTCCCTGAGTGATGTGGTGGTGTCCCTGAGTGATGTGGTGGTGTCCCTGAGTGATGTGGTGGTGTCCCTGAGTGAGGTGGTGGTGTCCCTGAGTGATGTGGTGGTGTCCCTGAGTGATGTGGTGGTGTTCCTGAGTAATGTCCCTGAGTGATGTGGTGGTGTCCCTGAGTGATGTGGTGGTGTCCCTGAGTGATGTGGTGGTGTCCCTGAGTGATGTGGTGGTGTCCCTGAGTGATGTGGCGGTGGCTCGAGTGATGTGGTGGTGTCCCTGAGTGTTGTGGTCGTGTCCCTGAGTGATGTGGTGGTGCCCCTGAGTGGTGCCCCTGAGTGATGAGGTGGTGTCCCTGAGTGATGAGGTGGTGTCCCTGAGTGATGTGGTGGTGCCCCTGAGTGATGTGGTGGTGCCCCTGAGTGATGTGGTGGTGCCCCTGAGTGATGTGGTGGTGCCCCTGAGTGATGTGGGGGTGTCCCCGAATGATGTGGGGGTGTCCCCGAATGATGCGGGGGTGTCCCCGAGTGATGTGGTGGTGTTCCTGAGTGATGTGGAGGGTGAGTGGGGGTGAGAGAGGGCGAGAGGGTTGTGAGGTGTGTGAGGGTGAGGGTGAAGGAGGGTGATGGGGGTGAGGGTGATGGGGGTGACGGTGATGGGGGTGACGGTGATGGGGGTGACGGTGAGGGTGTGTGAGGGTGAGGGGGTGTAAGGGTGAGGGTGATGTGGTGGTGTCCCCAAGTGATGTGGTGTTGTCCCCGAGTGATGTGGTGGTGTCCCCGAGTGATGTGGTGGTGTCCCCGAATGATGTGGTGGTGTTCCTGAGTGATGTGGAGGGTGGGTGAGGGTGAGTGAGGGCGAGAGGGTTGTGAGGTGTGTGAGGGTGAGGGGGTGTGAGGATGCGTGAGGGAGGGTGAGGGAGAGGGGGGTGAGGGTGATGGGGTGACGGTGAGGGTGTGTGAGGGTGAGGGGGTGTAAGGGTGAGAGAGGGTGAGGGTCCGAAGTAAATGGTGGCAGGGCAGACATCATAATACAGAGAGAAGAGACTGCGTGGGGACTGCGTTGGTCAGTTTCAGAATCAGGAGGGGTAGAGTCAGCACAGTCTGCGAAGGATCAACGTGTCTAGAGGCAAAGCATAGCGGATGTAGCATTGCAGCTAGCAAGTCAAGTGTTTTCAAGCTGAGTGTCCCTAGAGAGATAGCAACAACATTTGAAATGAGCACGGTAGGCTTTCACTTTCGTCCAGAAACAACCTCTCGGCATTGGTGTGGGGGGGCGGGGGAGCGGCAGCCTTTGAAGTCTGATGCCGAGGCACAGACAAATGGTGGTGCGCGATGTGCACGCGGGGGGGGGTGAGCGCCAGCCTTTGAAGTCTGATGCCGAGGCACAGACAAATGGTGGTGTGTTATGTGGCTGTGCACGCGCATAGATCACATGAACTGTATGCGATCCGCAGCCGTTTTGGTTGACTTTTCTTTTCCGCCTAAATATTATCTTGACGGAGCAATGCGCAAGCGCATTGGCTCAGGCGAGACCTAAAAAAATGACGCCAGGAATACGGCATGAATAAGGAATGCCCTCTAACGGTCACAGCAATGCGTGGAGCTGCTAATACAGCTCTCGCTACACCTACAGTATCGCAACTCGCTCAGGAAGTGCCATAGAACCGAGAACAGCGCGCACACTGTAAACCGCACGTTGGGCAGTTCCACTACATGGACATAACGTCACCAAGGAAAAAGCACTTAACTGGCTCCTGAGCAGCGAAGAAAAAAGGTGGACTCTATCGTTGGACTGTTGGAACTAGAAAAACAAAGGCTCATTGGATTTGTAGTCTTTATTGTTTTGATATAATGTTGGTTTTTGGCTGCTGAGCAAAAGAATTGAGAAAGTTATTGCATAATCTGAGCTCCAGTCCTGACATAGAATCTGACACTTATTGCCCCCTTATCCATATGCTTTGAAAGAGGTCTCTCAACTCACAGGTATTGAGCTTGTTTAACCTCCTTCTTGATGAGCGACCAATGCTTCTGCATTGCAAATGACTCTCCCTTTGTGTTTGCATCCAGTCCTTCATGCTTGCATCCAGTCCTTCATGCTTCCCATAGCCTGAGAAACTGCTGCAAGAACGAGTGCCGGGGAGTGCTTTAAAATTCAATCTCAAAGTGTATATATAGTACATATTGAGCAGAGTTCTTAAGACCACAGTAGCAAGCAGCTGAACAGGGGCTCGGAAATGTACTCCCTCTTCATGTTCATCAAAGACGGAGCAGTTTGCAGAAACAGGTTTTCTAAGCATGACGAATGCACACTGTACTGCTATGCTGCATATAGTAGATTGTTGGTACAGGTGTTCTATCTCACCAGCTTTACCTGGCAGAAAATCTGTAGTAGGGCAAAATTACCTTTTCCAAGACATAGGCTGGAAGTGAATAAATACAGCAAAGAAAACACTCAAAGGAAAGCCCTCTCCAACCACGCATTTTTTTTTAAAAAAAGGACCGCTTCTTCTGCATTGCAAACTTACTCAGTTTCCATTTCAGTTAAGGAAGGAGCTTATGAATCTTCTATTCTCATCTATCAGTTATGGGGGCTTTCATAAGAAATACCCTAGTTCTGTGGATACATTTTTTTTATTATTGACTTGAGGAGGGATGTCTCCCTTGTACTCATTTGTGTTTTCATTTTCTATATTTTGCTACTCCTGATATTGGGCGATATATGTTTGTGAGCGAGCATCCTTGAATAGTTTGTTGTTCAGTTCCTTGCCAAAAACCGTTTTCTGGCCATTGGGGAAATTCAGAGTCTGAGGGGCATGGCAGTTATGTTTGACTGTATGTAAGCAGGGCCTTTGTAAGACATCAGTGTTGTACATGATAGTAAGAGATAACATTAATTGTAAGGCTATAAATTATCTGGAACACACTTTAACGTTGCCATGAGTAAGGAGTACAGTAGGTTTTACCTATTGTGGGCAAGGGTTTATTAAAGTAAATGTTTAGGCCTTTCCTTGAAGTGGAGGAGAAATTGTCTAGCTCGATACACAGACAGCCTGCTTACTGCCTATTTGTATTTAAAATGTTTTATTCAGTACAGCTGCTTGCTACTCATTCATATGTTTGTATTTTCTTTTTACCACTTTGGTAAATCATTTTTTTTATTTTAAATTGTTAGTCTCCGATACCAGATTGAAAAAGAGGAGACGATCCCCGGTTCTGGGTACTTCAAACCTGTGGTTGAGGAGCAGGCTGCCTCCCTTCCCTCAAGAGTTACAGAAACACTTTTTTAAGGAGGAACCTGAGGACTTTGCCATTCTTCCAGGCCTGGATAAACCATCTGGAAAACGCAAATTCAAAACTAAGCACCTTGGAGACAACACAGAAGAGGATGTAAAGGTATGTTTACTGTGAAAATGAGTTTAAGTTAAAAAGAAGCATTGTGGCAGGTGGCTGAGGGTTAGGTTAATTTTATTATTATTGTTAATTACTATTTGTGTAGTGCACATCCTGTATTAGTATGTCATAACTGAGCACACTGTTATCTGGATTATGACTTCCTAAAACTTTGTGTGCTCTGTTTTATTGAGTTGTGAGTTATGGTTGGTGAGATTAGAGAGCTATGCCAAGCTGTTTGTATATTTCCTCAGTTGGGAAGAGAACCCATTGCCCAGGAAATAATTATTTTAAGTATAAGATTACTGTCCTGCTAGTTCTGGATATTGATGATGTACTTGTTATTACAGCCCCTTATTTTTTATTTCAGATATTTTTTCCAACATACAACACAACATATTGAATTCCTTAACCCTTTACAACACATTCCTCTGTGTTAAAGACTCTACTCTTCATTTGTTCTGTTTATTCTATAAGTTTGCAGAAGTAAACTCCTGTTCGAGGCATTTGTGCTGAAGCTAAACATGCTTTGCATGAGTCCGCCATCTAGTGTTGGCTTGGATGATTGCAAGTTATTTTTGTTCTAAGACGTTTTCTTAAAGTCACGAGGCTGTGTGGCTCCTCCTCTTGGTAATACTGTGCATGGTCATTGATGCCATCTTCAGGTAGTTTTTTCCGCCAACAGGTTTGGATGTAATCTCTCGCACTCTGCTTCGAGACTCCTTCGGGCTCCCTTCGGTTTTCTAGTAGATCTCCACTCAACGGTATTGTCTTGATCGCGTAGTTCCATTTCGTCTGAGCAATCATCCTTCTACTTAGCGGGTCTTCGACCTGCTTCCTCGGCCTACCTTTCTGTACTTCCAACATCCTTCGGAGAATGACCTGCTAATGGAATGAACTCCATTCCGCTTCTGTCTGAAGTGTTACTCTAAGTATCCCCATACAGACAAACACTCTGTTAGCAACCTATGCCTCTCACCCGGTCGAAAGGAAAGCTGTGAGAACTGCAAGTCTTTCAGACCAAAAAAGACTCTTCGAGATCGACGTGCTCCACGCCAAAAAAATACAGCGTAAGCAAGCAGATGATGTACCGGACATCTTTGGTCGACAATAGGAGGAAGACGAAGAAGCTTCAGGAGTACAAGAGGAATCATTATCGAGCCATGATTCCGAGTCCCAATTTGACTAGGACCCTGCCACCCTTCAGCGGGCACAAAAGCATCGGACGTGTGTACTTTTACCCCTGATCCAAAGCCCAAAACATTGGTTTCACACGAAAAAACTGCTCACGGTGCGCTACTGCAAAAAGTCCACTGCGCGCACCGAAAATCAAAACCAGTAGCCCCGCTCTCTAGCTCGGCTTCGAAAGTTCAGCCTGCAGCAGGGGCCTCCGCCTCCTCCACATATGGGCCTACTACTCCTTGTTCTTCGGTTTTGCCACAAAACAAAAACATGTTATTTCGTATTTGACCACAGCTCCTCCCCAGTCGAAGTTTCCTACTCTGAAATGTTTCACTTTCGGATCGAAAACTCCACTGGAGACGATCCTCTATGTGATGCAGGAATGACTCAATCCAAAGCAGAAAACACTCTAGAATCAACCTGGAACTGAGAAAATAGTGCTTCAGCCTAAAAAACTTCACTCTTCTTAAAAATAAAAAAAATTACTTTTGAAGAGGCTTTGGATGTTTCCCTACAGCCTCCAAAGAAGAAGAAGAAGGATGCTGCAGCTAGCCCTACACACATCCCCCTTACATCACCTAATCCACCACCACCATCCACTCCACCACCTCACTCACCAGCATTTTCTCAGGCAGGTGACATATTCCTCACTCACCTATAGTAGAAGATTAGGATGATATATCGCAAACTATATACGCAAGGGATGCCTGGTAATGACTATATTGTCGAACCACAAGAGGAAACGTACCCTGATCTATATCCCACACAACCGTCACCAACAACGATGCATCTGCGTATCAGGATTTAATTTCAAGGACAGCAGCTTTCCACCAGGTCCCCTTACATAACGACCTTCAGATGGCAGTGGTAGCATCACTCCTTTGGAGGTAAGGAGTGCCCTTCTCCCTCTACCTCGACCACTGGCTGTTAATCCGGGTTCTCCCCAGGCAGTTGTCCACCTCCTCCAGACTACACCAAACTTCCTTTCATCCTTCAGGTTTACTATCCGCATACTCAAGTCACACCAACTGCTTCTCAGACACTCCCCTTAATCAGAGGTGTTCTGGACGCGATCCGGTTACGTGCCTTTCCCTCGGGAAAGAGAATCCTGGACATTCAGGTTATGATCCTGATCTGTTATTGTTAATTACTATTTGTGTAGTGCACATCCTGTATTAGTATGACAAAGACTGTATGTTCGAGGCATGTGGGCTGCTGAATTTATATCTGTTATTTACAACAAGGGGTGGTGAGGGACAGAGTCTCTGAATTAAGCAGAATACTCTCACCCAGTCAAGAGATCAGGGCTAGATCCAACACCGTTTTTTAGCTCATTGCACCATCCCAGTTTCAGAACCTGGCTGTATGCAAATTAGTCTGTTCCTGTCCCAGTGCATGATGGGAACAGGGCAAACCAAACTACAAAAGCCAATTCTTACACTGGGAAGGAAACAAGCTTCCGGGGACCGGTTTCTGGCATTACAGCCGTCTTCGGCCCGGCTTGCTTGAATCCTGATGGTGCAATGAGCAAGGGACTCATGTCTGAGTATACCCTTCCACACTTAGGGTGGACAAAATTATTTACAACAAGGGGTGGTGAGGGACAGAGTCTCTGAATTAAGCAGAATACTCTCACCCAGTCAAGAGATCAGGGCTAGATCCAACACCGTTTTTTAGCTCATTGCACCATCCCAGTTTCAGAACCTGGCTGTATGCAAATTAGTCTGTTCCTGTCCCAGTGCATGATGGGAACAGGGCAAACCAAACTACAAAAGCCAATTCTTACACTGGGAAGGAAACAAGCTTCCGGGGACCGGTTTCTGGCATTACAGCCGTCTTCGGCCCTGCTTGCTTGAATCCTGATGGTGCAATGAGCAAGGGACTCATGTCTGAGTATACCCTTCCACACTTAGGGTGGACAAAATTATTTACAACAAGGGGTGGTGAGGGACAGAGTCTCTGAATTAAGCAGAATACTCTCACCCAGTCAAGAGATCAGGGCTAGATCCAACACCGTTTTTTAGCTCATTGCACCATCCCAGTTTCAGAACCTGGCTGTATGCAAATTAGTCTGTTCCTGTCCCAGTGCATGATGGGAACAGGGCAAACCAAACTACAAAAGCCAATTCTTACACTGGGAAGGAAACAAGCTTCCGGGGACCGGTTTCTGGCATTACAGCCGTCTTCGGCCCGGCTTGCTTGAATCCTGATGGTGCAATGAGCAAGGGACTCATGTCTGAGTATACCCTTCCACGCTTAGGGTGGACAAAATTATTTACAACAAGGGGTGGTGAGGGACAGAGTCTCTGAATTAAGCAGAATACTCTCACCCAGTCAAGAGATCAGGGCTAGATCCAACACCGTTTTTTAGCTCATTGCACCATCCCAGTTTCAGAACCTGGCTGTATGCAAATTAGTCTGTTCCTGTCCCAGTGCATGATGGGAACAGGGCAAACCAAACTACAAAAAAGCCAATTCTTACACTGGGAAGGAAACAAGCTTCCGGGGACCGGTTTCTGGCATTACAGCCGTCTTCGGCCCGGCTTGCTTGAATCCTGATGGTGCAATGAGCAAGGGACTCATGTCTGAGTATACCCTTCCACGCTTAGGGTGGACAAAATTATTTACAACAAGGGGTGGTGAGGGACAGAGTCTCTGAATTAAGCAGAATACTCTCACCCAGTCAAGAGATCAGGGCTAGATCCAACACCGTTTTTTAGCTCATTGCACCATCCCAGTTTCAGAACCTGGCTGTATGCAAATTAGTCTGTTCCTGTCCCAGTGCATGATGGGAACAGGGCAGACCAGACTACAAAAGCCAATTCTTACACTGGGAAGGAAACAAGCTTCCGGGGACCGGTTTCTGGCATTACAGCCGTCTTCGGCCCGGCTTGCTTGAATCCTGATGGTGCAATGAGCAAGGGACTCATGTCTGAGTATACCCAAGAGATCAGGGCTAGATGCACTGGGCAAGGGACAGACTAATTTGCATACAGCCAGGTTCTGAAACTGGGATGGTGCAATGAGCTAAAAACGGTGTTGGATCTAGCCCTGATCTCTTGACTGGGTGAGAGTACTCTGCTTAATTCAGAGACTCTGTCCATCACCACCCCCTGTTGTAAATAATTTTGTCCACCCTAAGCGTGGAAGGGTATACTCAGATGTGAGTCCCTTGCTCATTGCACCATCAGGATTCAAGCAAGCCGGGCCGAAGACGGCTGTAATGCCAGAAACCGGTCCCCGGAAGCTTGTTTCCTTCCCAGTGAAAGAATTGGCTTTTGTAGTCTGGTCTGCCCTGTTCCCATGATGCACTGGGCCAGGGACAGACTAATTTGCATACAGCCAGGTTCTGAAACTGGGATGGTGCAATGAGCTAAAAAACGGTGTTGGATCTAGCCCTGATCTCTTGACTGGGTGAGAGTACTCTGCTTAATTCAGAGACTCTGTCCATCACCACCCCCTGTTGTAAATAGAATTTATATCTGTAGCATAGATCGCCGCCTAGTGTTGGGTCCGGATGATTGCACATTGTTGTCCTGGAAGAGTCTTCGAAGTATCACGAGATAGGTGGCTCCTCCCCTGGACTACAGTGCGCATGGGCATCGACTCCATCCCCAGATTGTTTTTTTTCCGCCATTGTGTTCGGATGCATATTTGATCACTCTAGATCGGAATCGATAGAAACTTTTCTTTAGGCCCGAAGGCCTTTTCCTATATCGTCGGTATTGTTTTGCGTTCAGTGCCCAGCTCTGTTCCGGCTTGGTTCCCGAGTCGGACATCCGGAGGAGCCGCGTGGCTCTTCGGTGCTCGAGGCCCAGTCAACGCAGCCAGACTTCGACGTACCATCATGGAACAGAGCCCGTTCAAAAGATGCCCCGTGTGCAACTCAAAGTATCCCTACATCGATGTCCACCCGGTGTGCAACAAGTGCCTGTCGCCGGATCACGATGAAGCCAACTGTATGGCTTGTTCCCGTTTTCGATCCAAGAAGACGATTTGACTTCGGTGCGTGGCGCGCCAGGAGGCCCAGCAGATGGCACCTGACCCGGTGAACATTTTCGATACCGAGGGAGAAGAAGCAGACGCGCAGGAAGATCGAGAGCCGATTTTACCTCCAGCGGCGGAGATCGACTCAAACTACGACGCAGACGTCGAAATGCTCGATACCGAAGACGTCGTAGACGAGGTAGGAGACGACAATGAGGCCTATGTGGCCACAGAAGATAGCACAGGGGAAGAGCTATGCCCCATTCGAACAATCACTAAGGCTCAGGTCGAGGGATCGCCACATGGCCTTACCCAAGATCTTGCACCTGGATCCACGGTCTCGCCTACGGGCCCGGCTACGGACCCTCCGCCATTGGTTAAATCGAAACCGAAAGTGAAAGCTTCGGTCTCGACTAAACCGAAAGTGATAGAGAAGCCGTCGACACAGAAGACGCCTGTCGCTTTGGTCGCCTCCACGTCTTCGGACTTGTCGGGCCAGCCGAAGCAGAGGAAGGTTGTCGATCAGGTGAATTCGCTCAAGGGCGTCGAACCGAAGTCGCTCAAGGGCGTTGAGCCGAAGACTGGGGCACCAAAAAAGGTTGTCAAGGCCGCCGACCCGAAACCGTCGGCGCCGAAGGCCGTCGACACAAACAAAGGACTCGAAGCTCCAAAAGCTGTCGAACCAGCACGTCGCCCGGAAAAGGCCACAAGTAATGTCGCCCTCGAGTCTGCACATGGTGGTGGATCGAGAACACCTGTCGGGTCGACGAAACCGTCCGCATCCTTCACGAAGCAGGTGTCGGACTCGTTGCAACGCATCAGGAACAAAGCTTCCGCGGTCGATCCGAAGGACACTTCCACCTTGAAGCCCGCTGCCAAACCGCCTAAATCGACGGCACCAATCCAGTTCACGCTGCCGCCGAAAGTGGCGCCGAAGGCGTTCGCGCCCAAGACGGTCGACGAGGCGCCCAAGAAGGTGTCCACGGGGCAGAAGCAAACTCCTGCAGTTGTAGGCACAAAACATCGACAACCCCTGATGGAGGAGCAGTCGGAACAATTTATCGACGCCGACACCGGTAAACTTTCCATCTACAAGCGAAAGATCACGCCGGCACAGCCTATGGAGTCCTATACAATTCCTTTGAAGAGGAAAAAGCCTTCTACGGATTCCCCAGTTCTAATTTAACCTATTTATCCACGGACTCAGGACACTGCTCCCACCTCACCCACTTACTCTGATGTGGAGGCTGGGGAAGGGGAGGATGAAGAGTACAACTTCCCTACTGACATTGATCCTGAGGGTCATCATGACTCATGGGCAGATGCTGGGGACCCAGGGGATCCGCAAACTGCCCCGGAGGATTCTGCGGCATTTAATGCTCTAATAGAAAGGGCAGCTAAAAATCACGATGTCCAGCTGCATGCTGACCCTGTTGAAGTGGATTTTCTGTTTGATACCTTTTCCACATCTGAAAAGACTGTCAAAACTCTGCCAATGCTGAAGGGTGTTTTGATACTCAACAACAAAGGGAGAGCAAGGGAGAGGAGACACTCTCTCAGTCCCCAACCAATCGTACATAAACAAAAAGAGAGAGAGGTCAGAACAATCTCTGATCAAACTTTCAGGGATTTTTAAGGACCACACGAAACGGAGTCAGAAATAAGGTTAGCACACCCAATTTGGGTGATGAAGAAAGCCCTCACACACCGACCTAGTCAGTGTCATGCTTCATCATCGGGCCCCACCAAAGAGGCCGAGTGCCTCTTTGGTGTGCTACGACGCCAGATAGACTGCGGAGCGGGTTGTGTGGGGAGGGCGTGCTCTAGATTACAGTGAATTAATTTAAAAGTGCCTTAAAACGAGTATCCAAAACAAAATTTAATGAGTGATCCCTAAGGCACAAAGAGTATTAAGTGTCTGGATTTAGTTGCCAAGGATTATGGTTGGTTAAATACAGAATATACTCAAAATAGATTTACTTAGTCAACATGTTTCTGCCATAAGGGTGGTTGTTTACCAAGGCATTCGTCAGGACTAAACCCCGGCGGTATGGGCTCTCTAATCACCCACCCTAACCTGGGGACGTGAAAGTGAAAATTAAAAAGGTGAAAAAAGTGCTTAAAAAAGGGGGAAGAGTAAGTTACTCATTCCAAAAAACTCCTTAAATTTTGGAGTATAACAGCACCTGTCAAGAAGAAGGGACAAACAAACAGAAGACAAACAACAACATAATTATTATATGCCCTTCTGAATTGTCATCGTGCTCCATGATGTGTGGCTTAGAAGTGGTTTACCCAAAGTAACCAATGTATTTACAGCACCTTCCAAATAGCCCCTATAGGAAGATAGCGCATAGCTCTGGGAAGTGCAGTGCTAATGGTGTACTATTTACAAGGAACAGACTAAAATGGGGGGGTTTTAAAAAACACAAATGCGTGAAATCCTTCTGAAGGGATCAATGGACCTCAAAGGTCTGTGCCCCTCAAGTTGGTATCTCTAGATAGAAATCTCACTTTCAAAAATGGGCGCTATTGGCACCATGGGTCACGGGAGGGGATTGGAGCGAACCTGGCACATCCTAGGAGAAAAGGAAGAACCATTGCAGTAACCTGTGCAATTGTGGACACTTAGCTTAGATCGTCGAAGAAGACGAGCGACCTCGAAGGGTCTACTCACGCCCTCGGTGCTCTCGACCCGCCGGAAACCTAGTTGCAGCCTCCAGACCGGACCCCGAAGATGGGAAAACGGGGCCAGCAATGCGGATCTTAAGGGAAACAGTCGCGTCTGCGCGCTGTTTCCGGGTGGGCGTGTTCCGCCGCAGAGCGAGGCTAGGAACGCACCCGCCCACCCTGGAAGGTGCGGTCCAGAGTGAGAGCGAGGCTTGGTTGCCGGCCGGCTCTCTCAGTGGACCAATTGATACAGCGGTGCTTAGTGAGTAGGATTAAAAGTAAACACGCCGCGTTAGTGCCATATGTTTGAAGGCAGGGGCGCTGGGCTAGTATCTAATGTAAGGAAATCGGGGCGCTGGCATTGCAATAAACCCCGTATCAGAGGCGGAGTGCAAATGCTCCATAAATCAATTCGCCTACTATACAGAGCAAGGAGCGCTGATAGAAGGGTGCCTAGTGCTGGTAAAGGGAATGACACAGCCATGCACTAGGTCGAGTAAGGGGTTATATTGATCGATATGCAGCAGTGCAGCAACGCTGCTCATAACATGCAGGCTTGGTACATGCTGTAGTGGCAGACCCGGATACCGGGGGTAATGATACACAAACAAAAAGCTAAGGACAACCCAGATTGTATTCAGGGGGTTAGATTAATCAATAAGCAGCAGTGCAGCAACGCTGCTCATGACATGCAGGCTTGGTACATGCTGTAGTGGCAAACCCAGAAACCAAGAGTAATGGTACACAAACTAAGCTAAGGAGATCAGAGTTACTGTTTTAAGGTCCACCCAGATTGTATTCAGGTTGGAAGACCAATATAAGAGTGATGGTGTGGACTGTACCCTTATGTTAGTACTGAGCTCCATGGGATGTCATCGTTAAGCCCATTTACATTGGTGCCCAAACGATACACCCAACGTTGCTCTTTTTCAAATAGTCTTTTAGCGATGTTTGTTGGGCCACTGACCACTTCAATTACTGTCCACCTCATGTCGTTTGGGGTGTGGTTTTTGTCAAAGAAGTGGCGGCTTAGTTTCGTGGTTAGTTTCTTGCATCTGACATTACTTCGGTGCTCGCCGATCCGTTGTTTTATCTTGCGCGTAGTCATACCGACATAGCGTTGCTGGCAGGGACATGTAATCAGGTACACAACGTTCATGGTGTTACAATTCGTGTGATCCCTTTGAGTCCATACTTTTCCAGCTTCAAGTGACAGAGTTTTTGTGGCTTCGGTTAGGTGACAAACGCTGCAGTTGGAGCACGGGTAGTGCCCTACGACTCTGGGCATCCCCCAGGCACCGGTGACTGTCGGAGTAGATTCAATGGGTGTAGTTCTTGGACGAGTGTGCACCAGGGAGTCTCTGAGGCTACGTCCTTTCTTGAAAGAAAAAAGGGGTTTCTCCCAATTCTCTCTGTGAGAAGTCAGTATTGACCAGTGTTTATTGATTGATTTTTTCATAAAATTTGAAAGACTGCTGTACGTGGTGACGCACGTAAGTGGAGTTGAGTCAGGTTCAGTGACCTTGTCTTCTAGCAAAGCCTCTCTTGGTTGATTTCGAGCTCTCTTGAAACCTTTGGTCAGGATAGGTGTAGGGTAGCCTCTATCTTTCAGTTTCCCAGTCAGACTATTGGACTGTTCTTTGAAGTCTGAAAGGGAGGTGCAGTTGCGTCTCAGCCTGAGATACTGCCCGTAAGGGAGATTCTCCTTAAGCGGGCGGGGGTGGAAGCTGCTAAACTGCAGGAGGTTGTTTTTCGCAGTTGGCTTATGGTGGGTTTTTGTTTCCAAGACTGTTCCGTGCACAGAGATTACTACATCAAGGAAGACTATCTCCGATCTGCTTTTGGTGTTGGTAAACCGCAGATTGCGATCTAGGGTATTAATCCAGACCAAGAAGTGTTCAAGATCGGTGTCACTCCCAGTCCAAAGTAATAAAACGTCATCTATGTAACGCTTCCACAGGAGCATAGATGACGAGAAAGGTGCGGTGGACGGTAGGATATTTTTTGCCTCAAAGTCAGCTACATACAGCCCCGCCACGCTTGGAGCAAAAACACTGCCCATAGAGGTGCCCGAGCACTGGAGGTACAATCTGTCTTTGAAAGAAAAAAAGTTTTCTTTCAGGGCAATCGTGGCACACTCGATGATGAAGGCTTTGGGTGTTTGGTGATCCCATTCGATGGAATCCAAGGATTCTGCCAGGACTCTAATCGTGTCATCCTGGGGGATGCTTGTATACAGACTTTCAACGTCCAGGGTGACAAGAGTGACTGAGTTAGCTGGAAAAGTTATATCCGATAGTAGGCGTAGGAGGCTCTTAGTATCTCTCAGATAGGCTGGGGTTGACTGTACCAAAGGTTTCAGGAAATAGTCACAAAATTGGGATAGGGGCTCGAGTAGAGACCCGATCCCCGAAACTATGGGACGGCCTGGTGGAGGCAGTTTGTTCTTGTGCATTTTTGGGAGTGTATAGAAATACGGAATAACACTGTTGGTGTTCCTTAGGAAGGCAGCCTCTTTTCTGGACACGTGTCCCTCTTCCTCAGCTTGTTGGACCAGGGTCGTGATTCTCCTAGTAAGGGCTGCCGTGGGGTTTACTGTAAGTGGGGTATAGTTCCGCGTGTCCCCAAGTAGTTGATTGCACGTTCTCTCGTAGTCGACAGTGTCTTGAATGACGATACCCCCGCCCTTGTCGGCCGGCTTGATGGTAATCGTGCTGTCATTTTGCAGTTGCTGCAGAGCTTGGTATTCCGCAGTACTAAAGTTGCCAAAGACTGTAGGGATTTCACAGGACTCAAGGTCTTTGAATACAGCCTGCTCGAAGGTAGTGATTGCTGCAGGTGTAGTATGTGGGGGGGGGGTGAAAGTAGAGCTAGGTCTTAGCCCGGTGTCACCGTTCCTTGTGGCCTCGTTCGGGTCATCCTTCCCCTCAAAGAAGGCTTTCAGTTTAAGCTTTCTGAAAAAACCGGCAAGTTCACAGTGGAGCTTGAACTTGTCCGGCCTAGCTTTGGGAACAAATCCCAAGCCTTTCTCGAGCACCTGAATTTCGGTAATTGTGAGTTCTTTAGTAGAGAGGTTAGTCACAAGGCTCACATCCCGCTCGTTCCTGGCTGTTGATTGCTGCGAGTGTGGTTCGCTACAGGGTCTTCCTCCTCCCAGGTTACTCGGTTGTTGCCTCTTCTCTTCCCTCTGCCTCTCCTGCCGCTCTCTAAAAAAGGCTGCCTGTATTGGTTCTGGAAGTTTGGTGGAGGCATGAACCCTGGGTTCCAGCCCATGAAAGGGAATTGAGGCTGTGGAAAGGCATACGGATTATGGCCCATCATCATTTGTGGTGGTTGCCATTGCTGGTGTTGCCCTTGATTTCCTTGTCGGCCTCTAGGATTCCTATTCCCACGATTCCCTCTACCCTTCGCTTGTTTAAACGAGTTATTGCTCGATCCGCTGCTGTTTGATGAATCATCATCAGAGTTGTCGGATTTGTTGGTATTCCTGGTAGGTGGGGTAAAGGTGGGAGCCGAATAGGGATATACCTTTTCGAACTCAAACTTCTTCTGGTCCTTTTGCAGTTTGGTTGCTTTTGCCTGCATCAAGTTATCTCTGTACTCATTGAGTTCTTTATTCAATTCATCCAGACGTTTTTTGAAACCAGTGATAGTAGTTTTGAAGTTTGATTCGGTTTCCCTTATTTCGACCATGAGCGCTTCAGAGAGTCTGAGCGCTGTTTTAATTATTAAGACTAGCCAGTCGCGTGTACAGTGCCACGCGATCATGGCCCAGTCTTTCCGGAAGGTGGCATCATTCAAGAAGATGCGAGGGGCATTTGTGACTAGCAACCCTTTAGGTGCTGAATTTGACATAAGGTATTGTTTTAGAATGGTTCCATGGAGAATGGTGCGGATATGCTCTCTCTTTTTCTCTGTGAGATTTTCCCACTCGGTGGTGTTTGCTATTGCTTGTGAAATCTGTGGGTCTGCAAAGATTGTCGTGTCTGACATTAGTTCCTCTATTTCTGATTCGGAATAAGTCAGGCCCATGTTCGCCATGGTGGTGTCCACAGTGAGGATGAAGGATTAACAATTAAAACCCGGCTCAGGGGGGGATTCACCTTGCCAGTAGTAAAACAAAACTCTCACAGCTGTGCGCTGCTCTGATACTCAACAACAAAGGGAGAGCAAGGGAGAGGAGACACTCTCTCAGTCCCCAACCAATCGTACATAAACAAAAAGAGAGAGAGGTCAGAACAATCTCTGATCAAACTTTCAGGGATTTTTAAGGACCACACGAAACGGAGTCAGAAATAAGGTTAGCACACCCAATTTGGGTGATGAAGAAAGCCCTCACACACCGACCTAGTCAGTGTCATGCTTCATCATCGGGCCCCACCAAAGAGGCCGAGTGCCTCTTTGGTGTGCTACGACGCCAGATAGACTGCGGAGCGGGTTGTGTGGGGAGGGCGTGCTCTAGATTACAGTGAATTAATTTAAAAGTGCCTTAAAACGAGTATCCAAAACAAAATTTAATGAGTGATCCCTAAGGCACAAAGAGTATTAAGTGTCTGGATTTAGTTGCCAAGGATTATGGTTGGTTAAATACAGAATATACTCAAAATAGATTTACTTAGTCAACATGTTTCTGCCATAAGGGTGGTTGTTTACCAAGGCATTCGTCAGGACTAAACCCCGGCGGTATGGGCTCTCTAATCACCCACCCTAACCTGGGGACGTGAAAGTGAAAATTAAAAAGGTGAAAAAAGTGCTTAAAAAAGGGGGAAGAGTAAGTTACTCATTCCAAAAAACTCCTTAAACATGCTGCAGACATTTTTAAAGAACCCACACGTGCCAGGGTTATAAACCCCAGAATTGAAAAAAAAATACAGGCCGGCACCTGGCGACCCTACCTACATCAAGGGCCAGTTGCCGTTGGACTCTCTAGTTGTTTCTAATGCCCGGAAGAGGGTGAATTCACAAACTACTGGTGATGCTCCTCCCCCTGACAAGGAATCAAAAGTGCTAGAAGCATCAGGGAAGAGGGTGGCGGCTCAAGCGGCCAATATCTGGCGTATTTCCAACAATCAGGCACTCTTGGCCAGATATGACAGGGCACACTATGATACACTTGAGACCCTGTTACAACACTTACCAGATGAGTATAAAGAGGCAGCGGAGATGCTCATTCAGGAAGGGAAGCTCATCTCAAATGCTTCTATTAAATGTGCACTTGACGCAGCGGACACCGCGGCCAGGGCCATTAACACAAGTGTAATGTTGAGACGTCAGGCCTGGCTCAGAATCTCCGGGTTCAAACCAGAGATACAAACCACCATCCTCAATCAGCCTGTCAACCCTGATCACTTATTTGGACCTGAGGTGGATATCACCCTGGAAAAAATAAAGAAGGACACCGAGACTGCGAAGTCCATGGGGGCTCTCCAGTCCCAGCAGTTCCGGGGTAGCACTTTTCGTCGCTCAAGCAATAGAGGTGTTTCCAGAGGCCGGATGTCCCAGCAAACACATTACACGAAAGGTGGTGCACAATCCTCTTACAACAAGCAGGGTAGAGGCGACTATCGCGGCAACATCACCAAGGGCAGAGGTCGTGGAAACAACAACTCCCGTTCCTCCGCCACCAACAAACAGTGACGCCTTGTCACTGCCCCCCGACCATACCACGCCTGTCGGTGGGAGACTCCAACAGTTCCTGCCAGTCTGGAAATCCATCACCACAGACAGGTGGGTCAGAAAACTTACACAGTACGGTTATTGTCTGGAGTTGACATCCACTCCACCCAACATACCCCCAAAGCACCGTCCTATGTCCACAGAGCATTTGAACTTATTGCAGCAAGAGGTGCTTGTCATGCTCCAAAAAGAGGCAATCGAGCTCGTGCCAGTGGAACAAAGAGGCTTGGGAGTGTACTCCCTGTACTTCTTGATCCCAAAGAAGGACGGGTCCCTGCGACCCATACTGGACCTCAGGCCCCTAAACCAGTACATTCTCTCAGAACACTTTCATATGCTCACGCTGCAGCAGGTTTTTCCGTTGCTCAATCAAGGGGATTTCCTCGCAACATTAGATCTAAAAGATGCATATTTTCACATTCCACTACATCCGTCACACAGAAAATACCTCCGATTCACCATTCAGAATCAGCATTACCAATTCAAGGTCAACCCTTTCGGAGTGACCACAGTGCCCAGGGTGTTCACAAAATGCCTGGCGACAGTGGCTGCGCACCTCAGGAGACAAAACGTTTACGTCTACCCTTATCTGGACGACTGGCTTGTCCAAGCAAAGTGAGCCCAGCAGTGCGCTGCCCACATGTCCCACACCATTCACCTTCTTCACGATCTGGGTTTCTCGCTGAATTATTCAAAGTCGCACCTTCAGCCAGCCCATGTGCGGCAGTATCTGGGCGCGACAATAGATACTCTGGCAGCCACAGCTCAGCCAAATTCGGTGAGGATCAACAGCGTTCAGTCGCTGATCCACAAATTCAGACCGCAACACTCGCTTCCAGCACGAGTGTTCATGCAGTTGATAGGCATGATGGCCTCCTGCATCTTCATAGTCCCGCACGCGAGACTACATATGCGTCCGCTTCAAGAGTGCTTGGCACGTCAGTGGAAGCAGGCTCACAACCTAGTGTTGGTGACCGGTCGGGCATACAACTCTCTGCATTGGTGGAATCCACACAACCTTTGCAAGGGCCGACCGTTCCAGGAGCTTGTTCCACAGATCATTCTAACAACGGACGCTTCTCTGCAGGGTTGGGGAGCTCATGTGCTCCACTACACAGTGCAGGGACTATGGACAACACAGCAAAGGCAGATGCACATCAACCATTTAGAGCTGATGGCAATCTTCACGGCGATGAAGGCAGTCAAGGTACATCTGTGCAACAAAGTCGTGTTGATCCGGACGGACAACATGACAGCCATGTACTACATTCAGAAGCAGGGAGGTACACACTCTCCACAGTTGTCTCATCTGGCTCAGAGCATGTGGAAGTGGGCCATTCAGAGGAACATCTTCCTCATGGCGGTGTGGTAAATAAATAAATAATACCCTATTTTTGAATGCTTGAATGAATAACAGATAGCTCAATAAATAAGAGTCAAGATTCGAGGTAGTAGGAGTTTCTGCAGGTTTATTACAGCATAAGGACAGGATCAGGACAACCTGCATGGGGTGAGCAGAATGACAGGGCCCAGCAGGACAACTGGGACCCAGTAGGGGAAAAAGATGCCCAGCAGCTGCTGGGGCTTGGTCTGGGATGAGCTTGGAATGAGCGCGCTAACATTCAATAAAAAAAACAGGCATATATACATAGCGCGAACACATAGCATTACATTGCAGTAGGCGTAACAGTGGGTGGAGTAGAAGGCGTGACGTGTAGCAGTCGCGAAAGATAAGAGTAAAAGTGGGTGTAACTGGGAGTTTACATAGACATGTGATGCAAACGTAACAGAACATGTCATGAATGGGCGGACACATAGGAGGGGGCTACCTAAGGAGCCGGGACCTCTAACCTAATGGTGCGCGAAAACTAGCGATGACGTATTACTAGGAGAAGCTGGGGGCTACGAACTCTGTGCTAGGAGTAGAGACTAGAGTCTGGAGGGTCGGAGCGACATGTACCTAAACCCTATCTGGTATCTAATGTTTAGGGAACATGTTGATATAAACTAGAAGTCATGAGGGGAAAAGCTAACTTGACTCTAAGACTGGACCATGCATTATTCTACATGTAGTGCGTGAAGAATATTAAATGACCAGTAAATACAGTATTTCTCTAACGTGGAGACGAGAAGGCTAGACAATGACGGAAACTATTGATGCAGTTCAGTAGCTTAGGAATGCAGAAGAGGAGGACTGAACTGATAGCAGGAACTATAACATACTTTTGGCAGACTCAGAGGCAGAGCCGGGCTGCACCGGGCACTGCTAGGCAGGAAGTAAGTGAAAGGTCGAGGATACAGGTGGGGGCTGTATCGCTCCTTAGCGAGGCTTTCAGGAGACAGGAGCTGAATCTGTGGTCCGGGCCCTTTTGAGGCCTAGAAACGGGGACTTTATAATGGAATAACGTGCACACTGAGAAACGTGGCAACAGTACTTACATAGGCCTGATATTCGTAGTATTCACGAGGACTGGAAAATAGCATACCAGAGGTGGACACAACTGTAATTGCGTCTTTAATCAGAAATGGGGAATAACATATGCATATTGATCATGCATACATAACATATGATGGATGGGGCGTAGGGACACAGAACATGGCAAAATTTACTTTTCCACATTCCCTCCTTGTCACTACGTTTACATCAGGAAACATCAATATTCATGATACCGTCTATCATTTCATACAGTACCATTTGCTCGTCTCGAATTGTCTTGGAACGGGATTTAGAACGAGGCTTGGGACTAGGAATACAAGAGGTAGCACACATGCTGCAAATCGCAGGGCCACATTGTATACAGAGGCAGCAGCTAAATATGATCGCTACTGCAATACCTAGGAAGGACAGGACTTTCCATCCCCATGCGGAAATTACATTCCAGAACCAACTGGACCATGTCCAGGTGCCTGGATCTTGGTGTAACAGATGGGCAATTTTATGGAGTCTGGTTATAGCTGAATAAACAGACGGCGCGTTATTTGGAATGAAAATGCAACAACTAGATCCGAGAATTCTACAGGCCCCGCCCCTATCGGCCAGTATGACGTCAAGGACGAGACGATTCTGTAAAACGACAAATCTCATAGCAGATTGTTCTTCGGTTAGGTTACCTAGAGCAGAGGCAGTCTCATTTACTACAGCTTCAAGGGTTCTTGTTAGCCTACGGATCAGTTTACTATTCTGGACAGGACCTATGAAGAAGAAGAAACCTTTATTGAAATCTGTATACTGTTCTAGAGTAGTTTCAGTTTGATCGACAATCGGGGACTCTCTTCTATGTCTAGTGTGTACTAAGAAAGAATTCCTATGATAATCAGGTGGGGCTAAAAAAACAGGTGGCAGTAGGAAGGCAATGTAACAGGTTCCCTCCCAATCGAGGGGCAGACGGACATATGCAGTTTGACCACAAACAAAATAAGAATGACGTGAAGCTCTGAAAATAGATTTCCTACTGTCCCTATACTGGATAACAGTAGTACATTCACTATGACCTATATGTACAGAACCATAACTACGGACACATAATTCGCCTTTGACTGGTAGTACTGAAATAGCAGGTAAGTCTGGAGTAGTATCAGACTGAACATTCAGGACCATGAAATTCGACGAATAATTTCCTAAGTTATATACTTCATTTTCTAAATCTAAACCTGTTCTGTGGGGGAAACCTTGCTTGTCTGGAAAACATGTACTGTTAAGAAAAGACATATCTGTTGAGGATGACGTTAACGTGGACCATGCTCCACACGAACCATTGTGTGAGAATGGATAAGGAAAGAGTGGCAGAACTCCCTTCGATGTCTGAAAAGGGGGGAGTCGACCACACACCCAACAATTAGTAGCATTGCTGGTCTGGTGTGAATAATGTAACATACGGATGAATGTGTTATTACGCATGGCAAGGCGGTATGCATATTCGTGAGGAGGCAGATCACTAAACGTGTGCTCTACTGTAGCATTAGTAGACATATTTACATGAGGAACTGGTAAATACAGGAAAAATGCGTAGCTGGTGCAGGAAATCATTAGGCTGAGAAATAATATGAAACTCAGAAAAACGATGCAATGAAGTGAACTGCGACTGACTCTCTCACTATGGGGGTCTATTTTATACATGTCAGAAACAGTCTAACCGTTTCACCTAGGGGAGGACTTATACAATCAAACTGGCTGACTTATTAGACCTGAGCTTTAACTTATACTCCTGTTGCGGAGTTTTCTCTAACAAGGGAGGGGTTGTAACAAAGTCTGGTGCGGGACAGTCCTTTAAAACAATATTCTGGCAATCCTTGGAATCCTGGAAAATGTTCTTGGCAATGTCTTTGAAGTCTGGCTTCGGTCCTTGGAAAAGTTTTACATGAGAAAGGTGTACCCACCCCTTCCTGCCTTCTAGCTTGACGGCAGTTCGGGTGGTCAAGAGGACCTGACGTGGCTCTTTCCAACGGGGTTCCAGCGGACTTGATCGGTCAAAGTTGCGGACGAGGACCATCGAACCTGGAACGATTTCATGCGGTGCCACCTCGGTATTGTCTGGAAATGCGGCGGCAACCTGTGAACGACATGAGTTAAGGGCAGACATCAAGGAAGCTAGGTAATCTGTCAGCATATTACATGAAACATCGGTAATACTTCGGGGTCTAGGAGTACCCCACATGTTAGGGGGGCGGCCGAATACGACCTCATACGGGGACAGACCTGATCTGGAATGTGCGACCATACGCATGTAGAACAGAGCGACTGGCAAAGCTACTAACCAGTCTACACCTTTGTCTTTACAGACTTTGGCTATACGGATTTTCAGAGTCTGATTATGTCTTTCGACTAGTCCAGCTGCTTCCGGATGGCGTACACAATGGAACTTCCACTGGTACCCTAACAACAGGGAAACATGCTTCATGAGTTCGGATGAGAATGGCTGACCGTTATCAGAATATACGACTCTAGGGAGTCCATATCTAGGGAAAAATTCACGAACCAACTGCTTGGCAGTGGTCGCGGCTGTGTAATCTGGGACTGGATATGCTTCTGTCCATCTGGACAAAGCGCATACAACTACAAGGACATACTTGAAACCTCGACATCGCTCCATCTGAATATAATCCATCTGGAGGACCTCAAAAGGGTGGTCAGGGGGCTGGAAACCACCTTGTTCCACCGGGACACTTTTACCTGGATTAAACTGACAACATATCATACAGGTACGGACTTTCTGCTTGGCTGCAGCTCGTAAATGCTTGTTGAACCAAATGTTCTGGATACTGTCTAACATAGCTTTTTCTCCTAAATGTGCTGGACTATGTGCGGTATTGATAATGACTTGAACCATAGAATCGGGGAGAAACCATGTGGCTCTACCCTTCGTTAACCATCCTTGATCTGTCCGGACCCCTCCTTGTACAGACCATTTCTTGATTTCATCGGGAGTAGCATGTAACTGGATATCTATGACATCTTGTGTAGGGTCCTTAACTGTCATGCATGTAATCAGATCTGGAATATGTGTCTGATTAACTGGAATGTCTGGTGTCTGTGCTGTAAGCTTGGCTGTGCGGTCTGCTAGATCATTACCTTGGGAAATAATGTCTGTAACTTTCGTATGTGCTTTGCACTTCATGATAGCAATAGATGTCGGTAAATGTATGGCATCTAACAGGGCTTGAATAAGGAGACCATGCTGAATCTTGGTTCCATGAGAAGTCATAAAACCTCTTTCTTGCCAGAGCACTCCGAAGTCGTGTACAACTCCGAATGCGTAACGTGAATCTGTGTAAACATTAACTTTCAGGTTCTTGGCATGCATACAGGCTTGTGTCAGAGCGACTAGCTCTGCTGCCTGAGCGGACAGAGTGTCAATACGGTGTGTTTCAATAACTTCAGTGTCAGTAGTCACTGCATACGCGGCGACTAGTTCTCCTGTACTAGTTCTCATACATGAACCATCCACATAAAGTGTCAGGTCAGGATCTGGTAACGGAATGTCTGTAAGGTCTTGTCTTGGCTTTGTCGTAATGTTAACTACTTCCACACAATCATGTGTGTCTGGATTTAAACTAACTGATGGTAACAGTGTAGCAGGATTCAGGACGTTGCAGCGTCTAATTCCTATGTGTGGCTGGAACAGTGTCAATTCATAACCTGTTAAACGTGCAATTGTCAAGTGCTGAGTCTGTGTTCGGTTTAAAAGAACTTCTACTGAATGGGGTACTTGTACTGTCAGGGAATGTCCTAAAACTATGGAATCACTTTGTCTGATAGCTAGTGCTGTGGCTGCAACTGACTTCAGGCACGCAGGCAACGCCTGGGCGACTGGATCTAATGTGCTCGAAAAATAAGCACAGGGCTTGTATTGACCAGCTTGATCTTGTGTAAGAACAGATAATGCTGTACCTTCGCGTTCTGTAACGAAAAGTGTAAAAGACTTACTGTAGTTCGGTGTAGCTAGAACTGGAGCTTGACATAGGGCTTTCTTTAACTCGTTGAAACTAAGTGTATGGTCAGATGTCCAAGGGAGGACAGTCGATACGGCTGCCTCCTGTGTCGTTAACTGTATCAGTGGCTTGGCTAGAAATGCATACTGGGGAATCCATTGTCTACAATAAGAAGTAAGGCCGATAAAAGCACGTACCTCCTTCTGGGTTCTGGGCTGGGGAAGACTCGCTATTAACTGGATACGGTCGGGTGTCAACTGCCTACCCCTCTTGGACAGCAAGTGTCCTAAGTATACCACTTGCTGGACACAGAATTGAAGCTTCGAAGGTGACACCTTGTGTCCCATCTCGGCAAGAAAATACAGAACTGTAAGTGATGCTCGCTCGCAAGCACGTTCAGAACGGGCTGTGATCAGTAGATCATCGACATACTGGAGCAGGGCAGTGTCAGTTGGCATGTGAATGTTGTCTAGTTGTCTCTTAAGTGCTTGACTGTAAATACTAGGGCTTTCTGTGAAACCTTGAGGAGCGCGTGTAAACATATAGCTCCTTCCATTTAAACAAAATCCGAAAAGAAACTGGCTGTCTGGATGAATTGGAACACTAAAAAATGCATTCTTGAGGTCAATAACAGTAAAAAACATGGCTTCGGAATCAATGGCTGTTAACAGAGAAGAAATGTCTGGAACAACTGGATACTGAGGAATAATACATTTGTTAAGCTCTCGTAAATCAATCACTAATCGATATACTGGGGGTGCATTCGGATCAGTACGTTTCATGACTGGAATGATCGGAGAATTGCATACATTGGAGTCAGTTTCTACAACTACTCCTTGAGCCATGAGCTCGTCAATAATTTTGGATAAGGCTGCTACAGCCTCAGGTGGCAATCTATACTGTCTGATTCGGGGTAACACTACACCTGGTTTGAGAGTCACACGATAGGGTGTGATTTGCATGTAACCTACATCAGTTGGACCTTGCGCCCATAAATGCTGCGGAACATTAGACAATCTTGAATCAAAATCTCGTAATACATAGTGACCCTTAAAGTCACGTAGGAACAGACGTATTCCCTCTGGGGAACAACAAATAACTGCACCTAATTCTTTCAATGTCTTAATACCTAACAGATTTTCTGGACATGACTTAGTAAGTAACAGATCAGTAGTACGGGACAATGGACCTACTTCTAGAGTAACTGGCTGAGATATTTCATTAACTATGGGTTTTCCTGAAAATCCAAGGGAAACATTTCTTGAGCCTGAGAGCGGAGCCCCTGGAACTTCGGCATGACTAATTGTGGTCCTACTTGCCCCTGT
The DNA here is from genome assembly GCF_964261635.1 of Lissotriton helveticus. NCBI lineage: Eukaryota > Metazoa > Chordata > Amphibia > Caudata > Salamandridae > Lissotriton > Lissotriton helveticus. The sequence goes on from NC_136063.1 coordinate 1,821,962,970, forward strand.
ATCGATCAGGAATTTTCTGTCTTTCCCTAATACTTGGCTATGAACATAGGGACCTTCTTGGTCTACAGGTATCTCGATGAGAGGCAAGCCTACCTCCCTCTCTAGGCTGTTTCATGAATATGACTGGTACTCTGGATACTCAGACTGTGCATATTGGTACATCTGCGATGTAACGTGCTGTGTTGCAGCAATAGGCTGCGGTACTGTAACTGTCTGTGGTGCATTCTGTGACTGAGGAGTCTGTGAAACTTGTTCTTGTCTAGGCGGACGTGGTCTTTCTTTAGTCTTACCAGTAGCTATATTGTGTTTCAGAACTGCACACTCGTTTATAAAATGACCTGGCTGTTTACAATAATTGCAGTTCCCTTTAACGGGAGCTGTAGGATGACTGGCTTGATTCGGACCCCTCTTCTGACTGTCTTGAGGAATAGATTGTGCAACTAGCACTTTCATTTTCGTGTCTTTCATACGTTTTCTTTCGTGTTCTTGCTCTTCTCTGATTCTATTCTGGTGATACTGGAGCATCTGGAGCATCTGGGACGGACTATTTGCTTGCCAGGTACTTTCGACTTTCAAAACTCGGTTTTTAATTTGTGGACTTGTATTCTCGACTAATTTGGTAACGAAGAGGTGAGGGTATGACTCACTACTTGTCTTGAGACCACTGTTAATACTGAAACATTTCTCGAATCTAGAATAAAAATCACTAATATCTTCTTCTTGTTTCTGTTTACAGGCTGAGATTGCATCCCAGTCTTCTTTCCTAGTTGTCAATAATCTGGGTAAAACTTGAATCAATAATTCTGGTAATTCTTTACATTTATCTCCAAGACCGGTACCTGGTACTCGTGCCTTGTCTTCAGCTTCCAGAGCTGTCCAATCGATCTTTTTCTCTCCCACCTCCCATTCTTTTTCCTTTAACTTTTCATATACCCCTGCGGGTAACAGGACCTTTAACATTTTAATGATATCTGGGTAAGTGTATTCTCCCATACGGAGCATGTCTTTTAATTCTCTATGGAACCCTGCTGGATCTTTGTCATGACAGGGAATTAATTTCTTCATTTCAAGGAGTTCCATCTTTGATATCGGAGTGTATACAAACACTCGTTGCATTTCGCCACCCGCCCCCTGGACTGGGTGGACTTCTCGTAACGGATTCTGTCTGTCTATATAGAATGGTTTACTTTCTGGGGGTGAGACATGAACAAAATGCGGGTTCAGGAACGTTCTATACTTGTGGCGCTGTTCTAGAATGACACTAATTAAATCGGTACCTAGACCTCTCCATTTATACTGGAGTAACTCGTTCAGGATATCATGTAACGGGCCTGGATCAGAATGTTGACCCTCATACAGAGTAATGAGGTGCTGGATCATATACATACCCACCAGTCGTTGCTCGGCTGGGGGCAGTTTCAGAAACATTTGTGCCACTATTTCGTCTGGAAAAGTGGTAGAATCAGTAATCCATCGGACTGCTGATCGGGCTAGTTCTTGTTCGTGCATAGTACTTAGTTCGCTATAACCGACTCGTGATTTCAGAATATGATCGGTAGCTTGAAATACTTGTTCTAGAGAAGCGCGTTCTCGTTCTGGATGATGAAAAATAGACTTAGGTTCTAGACGTAAATGGCGATCTGGAAATCTGGATTTTCCTACATACGCTATTCTGACGGGAGTCTCGTCTTCCTCTTCAGGATCAGAGGCACTTTCTTTCTCGCTTACTTGTGCTGCCTTACGCTGTTCGTGTAACTTTATTATTTCTTTACGAATTTTCTTGTACATACTTTCCATGGCGCTAATTGTCTTGTGCTTACCCTCGGCTATATTATCACTCCACCTTGTCAGGGTTCTCATTTCGGCGGGATCTTTAGTCGAGTAATCTTGTTCTCTTATTAGACAATTGATCAGGAACTTTAATATCATGAGCTGAATCTCGGCTTTTCTTTGAGACATAATCTCGCTAATACTTTCTGGATCATCCCCTGTACGGATGAAACGATATATTCTGTCTAGGTCTTCTTTCATATTCGGCAAGGTGACTAGATACTCGGTCACCCTTCTTACACGTAAGGAATATAAAACCATAGTATTTTCGCCTGGAACTGGATCATAAACACATTCGTTAAGGGCTTGCCTGATTTCTGCGACAGACTTATTACTCTTGGGAGTACGCTGTGATGCTTGAGCATGTAATTCAAGTGCTGATAAACGCTTGTGTGGCGGCGGGGTTTGAGGAGGACCTCCTCCTGCGGCCCCTAAACTAGAATCGTCAACTGACATTCTTCGTGCTTGCAGGGTCGGTAATTGTAACGTGGGCTGAACTTGTATGGCGGGCTGACCCGGGGGTACCGTAACAGGTACTCCGGTGCCTGGAAGAGCGGGAAGTGCCTGATTTACAGGGACTGGTGGAGCGCGAACTGGATTTGCATATTCTGGAACTGTGTCATCCAAATAGGACGAAATGAAAATATCAGCTGCGGTCGGTTTGTGACGTAGCTTGGTCGGAACTAATGGTGGTGGCAAATTACTGGATGCCTCTGGGGTCGCTTTTGGCAAACCCTCGGCAAGGAGAGGATACATACCCTTAATGAGGGCATGCCTCTGTCTGTCGGACTGTTCAGTTTTGACTTGTTCACCTATCTCGATTAATTCTCTTTCTTGGGCTCGTTCTTGGGATTCTCTACTTAACTCTGACTTTCTGACTTCCTTTTCCGTTCTTCTATGCGCTTCCTTACGCCATAACTCGATGGCATCTTTCTGTGACTGTCTGGCTTTCTTTTTCCATAATACTTCTTCTACTCGCATGATACATTCGGCATCCCATGTACCCGATACGGGCCATCTATACTTTTCTTCTAACTGTTTGGTATACTCTACCCATAAATCTAAATACAATATGGCGCTTATGCCATGTTTCTGATACATAAAATGACCTGGACTGTCCCTAGGCGGAACAGGAACTGCTGCTTCCAGCAGACCCTTTCTAGTTTTTAACTGACGTAACTTTGAAAAGAGCGGCATTCTAAACTTAAATCGGAACACAATATAATACACGAAAAACAATAACAATTGGGAAAACAATTCAGGCATACCACGACATTGAGAATACATTAAACAACATTATAAATAACAGTTCGAACAGAATACTACCTGAAAAATACTGAAAACAGAAACAGAACAGAATTCTCGAGAACGGAACAGACTAGAGTTACTGGATGCACTGCTGTAACAGTACGGAACATACCGGTCCCATAAAGGAACACATCAAGACCCGTATCCACCTAGGTGAACACTTCGTTTGCGGGCTTGGGTACCACCAACCCACGGACCAGAGTCAATTTAGACTGACCCTGTCGAGACACTACCCCAGCAATGGTACTCACCGGGCAGTACGGAACGGAAAGCCTCGGACGGGACTGGACTACGACGACGAACTTCGGACTTCGGACTTCAGTTACGGGTGGACCTCCGGATACCTCGGACCTTGGACTCTCGGCTTGGGCTCTGGTCGGGACTCGCCGCGTTCCTCCACCGTCTCGTTCGGATGCTGGACCGCCTCCTCCGTCTCCTCCGTGGGCCTGAGGGATACTTGGAGCAGAAATATCTGCCAGGTGCACGGTATGGTTCCGTCACGACTGCAGAGGGTCAGGGGGTCGGCGTGGCTTCACCGACGCGTGGGGAAAGGGCAAGTCCCTGTTCGGGCGCCATTATGTGGTAAATAAATAAATAATACCCTATTTTTGAATGCTTGAATGAATAACAGATAGCTCAATAAATAAGAGTCAAGATTCGAGGTAGTAGGAGTTTCTGCAGGTTTATTACAGCATAAGGACAGGATCAGGACAACCTGCATGGGGTGAGCAGAATGACAGGGCCCAGCAGGACAACTGGGACCCAGTAGGGGAAAAAGATGCCCAGCAGCTGCTGGGGCTTGGTCTGGGATGAGCTTGGAATGAGCGCGCTAACATTCAATAAAAAAAACAGGCATATATACATAGCGCGAACACATAGCATTACATTGCAGTAGGCGTAACAGTGGGTGGAGTAGAAGGCGTGACGTGTAGCAGTCGCGAAAGATAAGAGTAAAAGTGGGTGTAACTGGGAGTTTACATAGACATGTGATGCAAACGTAACAGAACATGTCATGAATGGGCGGACACATAGGAGGGGGCTACCTAAGGAGCCGGGACCTCTAACCTAATGGTGCGCGAAAACTAGCGATGACGTATTACTAGGAGAAGCTGGGGGCTACGAACTCTGTGCTAGGAGTAGAGACTAGAGTCTGGAGGGTCGGAGCGACATGTACCTAAACCCTATCTGGTATCTAATGTTTAGGGAACATGTTGATATAAACTAGAAGTCATGAGGGGAAAAGCTAACTTGACTCTAAGACTGGACCATGCATTATTCTACATGTAGTGCGTGAAGAATATTAAATGACCAGTAAATACAGTATTTCTCTAACGTGGAGACGAGAAGGCTAGACAATGACGGAAACTATTGATGCAGTTCAGTAGCTTAGGAATGCAGAAGAGGAGGACTGAACTGATAGCAGGAACTATAACATACTTTTGGCAGACTCAGAGGCAGAGCCGGGCTGCACCGGGCACTGCTAGGCAGGAAGTAAGTGAAAGGTCGAGGATACAGGTGGGGGCTGTATCGCTCCTTAGCGAGGCTTTCAGGAGACAGGAGCTGAATCTGTGGTCCGGGCCCTTTTGAGGCCTAGAAACGGGGACTTTATAATGGAATAACGTGCACACTGAGAAACGTGGCAACAGTACTTACATAGGCCTGATATTCGTAGTATTCACGAGGACTGGAAAATAGCATACCAGAGGTGGACACAACTGTAATTGCGTCTTTAATCAGAAATGGGGAATAACATATGCATATTGATCATGCATACATAACATATGATGGATGGGGCGTAGGGACACAGAACATGGCAAAATTTACTTTTCCACAGCGGAACACCTCCCAGGCAAGGACAATCAGATGGCGGATCTGCTCAGCAGGTACAGCCACCAAATGCACGAGTGGGAGATACATCCATCAGTACTCCACCCGTACTTCCAGCAGTGGGGTCATCCAGAGATAGACCTGTTCGCCACAAGGGAAAACGCCAAATGCCAAAGCTTTGCCGCCAGGTTCCCGCACCCACAGTCGCAGGGCAATGCGATATGGATGAACTGGTCAGGCAAATTTGCGTACGCTTTTCCCCCAGCACCTCTAATACCGCTGGTGGCACGAAAGCTAAAGCAACACTCGATGACGCTCATCCTGGTTGCTCCAACGTGGGCCCGCCAACCATGGTACACCACGTTTCTAGAACTTTCCGTGGTACCGCATCAAAGGCTGCACCTCACACCCAGACTTTTGACGCAGAGCCATGGCGACATTCAGCACCCAGATCCGCAACAGCTCAACCTGGCGATCTGGGTCCTGAGGTCTTAGAGTTTGGCTACCTCAACTTGCCTCCTGACTGCATGGATATCATACGGGAGGCAAGAAAGCCCACCACCAGAGCATGCTACGCAGCAAAATGGAAGCGGTTTGTCATTTATTGTGTGGAACACAACATTGACCCGCTTGACGCGTCCACGCACAACATCATTTGTTTTCTGCTACATCTTTACAAATGCAATCTGGCATATGCTTCCATTCGGATACATTTATCCGCCATTGCAGCTTATCTCCAAAACCGGCAGCATCTCTCCCTTTTCCGGGTGCCTGCCATTAAAGCTTTTCTAGAAGGGCTCAAGCGAGCCATTCCTCCCAGGACCCCACCTGCTCCTGGGTGGAATCTTAATGTGGTACTCACCCGACTGATGGGTCCACCTTTTGAGCCTCTACACTCATGCGAAATTCAATTTCTGACATGGAAAGTGGCTTTCCTAATAGCGATTACGTCACTGCGACGTGTTAGTGAGCTCCAGGCACTCACTGTACAAGAACCTTTCATACAGATTCACTCCAACCTGGTGGTGCTGCGCACTAACCCTACATTTCTTCCTAAGGTGGTTTCACAGTTCCATGTCAATCAAACTATTGAACTGCCCGTGTTCTTTCAAAATCCAGAGACAGTGGCTGAAAGAATGCTCCACACTCTGGACGTCAAACGAGCTTTGATGTACTACATTGATAGGACTGAAGATTTTAGGAAGACAAAACAACTCTTTGTTGCCTTTTCTGCCCACCACAAAGGCAACCCCATTTCCAAAGAAGGTATAGCCAGGTGGATCGTTAAGTGTATTCAAATTTGCTATCAAAAGGCTAAGCGCACTTTAACGGTCCCCCCTAGAGCCCACTCCACCCGTAAGTTGGGGGCCTCCATGGCTTTCCCCGGGAATATCCCTTTGGAAGACATTTGTAGAGCAGCCACATGGTCTACCCCACACACATTTACTAAACACTACTTTGTAGATGTGCACTCCAAGCAGCTGTAGGGCAGGCTGTTCTAAAAACACTTTTTCAGACGTCTGCAGCTGGCACAGGCGGCCACCGCTGATGGAGGGACTGCTATATATTCTATGCTACAGATATGAATTCAGCAGCCCACATGCCTCAAACTGAATATGCTACTTACCAGTATGCATCTGTTCTTGGCATGTAGGGCTGCTGACATTCATATCGCCCACCCTCCTCCCTGGTGCCTGTAGCGGCTGCAGACTTTACACTTACTCTTAGCATGGCCATCGCTAACACTGTTACACTCCATCTTTGCCACAATGGCTAAAAACAATCTGGGGATGGAGTCGATGCCCATGCGCACTGTAGTCCAGGGGAGGAGCCACCTATCTCGTGATACTTCGAAGACTCTTCCAGGACAACAATGTGCAATCATCCGGACCCAACACTAGGCGGCGATCTATGCTACAGATATGAATGTCAGCAGCCCTACATGCCAAGAACAGATGCATACTGGTAAGTAGCATATTCAATGTCTCTCGCTGGGACAAGTTAGTAGTTTTGTGCATCACGCTCCAAATTGACCCTCTCCAGGCCCAATTGTCTGATGTCCTGTTATTTGTTCTATCCCTTGCCTAAGAAGGCCTTGCTTTGGGCACAGGTAAAATGTAACTCTCTGCCTTTTTGGCCTTTCAGTGATTGCCTGCTCACCCTTCCTTTTTTAAAATCACAGGTTGTCTGAGGTTTTTGAAAGGGTTGCTCCAGCTGTTTTCCCCCCTTCTCCTTTCGTGATTCCCCAATGGGACCTCAATCTCATTCTAACTGATGTGATGTGTATTTCATCTGAGCCTCTCCACAACTGTTCCCTATGGTTCCTCACCATCTAAACCATGTTCCTAGGTTTTATTAAAAAAAAATCTTTTTATTGAAGTTTCTCAAAAACAACATATACAAACGGTACATTACACAACCAAACCCTCCAAGTTACTGCGGCACGCTTATAAATATGATTTGTTAATAAGCAATGGCAGTCTGGTTAGGTATGGTGTAGGGGGCTACACCATACCTATCCATTTCCCAAGCAAGTCCAGGACTCTCTTCTCTGTCTGAATCCTCCCACTTCACACCCCGTCTTCGTCAGTTCTCTGATCCCATATCTTTTCAAATTTCAGCGGACAATCCTGCACCCAGTAGATTGGTTCCTCCACCCACTGGCACCTCTCCATAATGACCTCCCAGTCCCTCAGTATCGGAAGCACTGCACTGCCCTAATATCATACCACTTCCCTCCTGGCCTCCGCCAGTGCCACATTGCAGAGCGAAAGTATGCATCTATCCAGAATCACCTCACACCAAAGGCCCAGATCAACCAGGGCCTGAGCACCAGGATCTCCCCTGCCACCCCGTGAGTCTACCTTGAACCCCCTACCATAAAGGCCTCAAGCCCGGACAACCCCAAAGTGCGTGCATCAGTGCACCCTGCTGCCCGCATGCCCTCAAGCACTGATCCAAGTCACACCTGCCAATCATTTGGAGCTGTGTACGCACAAATTACCCCCGATGCAGCAGCCTCAGCTGAATGAGCCGGAACCCTGCTCAGATAGCAACCTCCCCGGGATCCCTACAGGTTGCCCCCCCAGTCCTGATCATCCGTACGACTCAAGCTCCCTACCAACACTCTTGCAGTAGCTGTAACGGGGCCAGACTATTACTAAGTACTATAGAATATAGCTGCAAGACAGCCTGCTGGCAAAGTCGGTGGCCAATGCCCGATACGCCATTGGGCTTTTGCCTTCCAACTCCTGGGGATAGGGATCCTCTGTGCCAAGATAGACCTAAGCTGCATGTTACGCAGAACCTGCCCCCTCCCCACGTTCTCATATTGATCCTACATGTCTGCGAACGTCAGCCAATCCTTGACTCCCTAGTCCCCACATTTGAGATGCCAATCAAATCCCATTGCCTGCTGTGACCCGACACCCTGTGGAGCTCCGACAACACCCCCAAGTTCCACAGTGGTGTCTTCAGGGTTTACCGACCCACCCAGTCCAGTCTGTGCATCGCATACTGCCAGATCGTAACACCGAGTCAGTTGGCTCTGAGAGGGTCGACACTCTCCCTCCTCCATAAATCCATCATGTGAAGCCATGCTGCTCCAGCGCCTGCCCGTCTGCCATCAGGTCCGGCTCCCCCAGGGTCGCTAATATCCAGTTGTTGATCAGCAGGCGAGCGGCCCAGTAATACAACCACAGATCCAGAGGGCAATAGCCCCATTCACCATACGCTTAGTCAACGTACCCAGATCTATCTTGGGACACCCCCATCCCAGAGAAGGACCTGCACCTCTGCCTTCAGTGGTGTAAAAGCTGGTCCGGAACCTCAAACCGTGAGTTTTGCACCACGAAAAGAAACTTTGGGAGATAAATCATTTTATTTAGGGCCACCCTACCCAGGGGCAGGCACCGCCAGTGCTCCACATCCCTACAAAAGTTCCACAATAACGGCATTACGTTCTTCTCATAGAACAAATTGCAGTCACCAGTCTCATAGACCCCGAGGTAGGTATTCCTGAGGTCAGACCACACCAGCTGCTGAGGCCAGCTACCCATGGTATCCAGTGGGACAGCGGATACGCCACAGATTTACCCCAGTTAATAGGGGTGCCGGAGAAGAACCCAAAAATATGCTGTTTCGATAACCCTCTGCAATGAGCAGTCCGGTTTTACCTAGTAAAGCAGGACATTGTCTGCATACAGGGACATCACATCCTCCCAGTTCCTGTCCCAACGGAGACCCCACTGCAGTGCATCCCGCCCATTCCAGGCTACCAACATCTCCATTGCTACTGCAAAGAGCAGTGGGTAAAGAAGGTACCTCTGCCTAGTTCTACACCCAGCTCAAATTCCTCCGACTGCACTCTGTTCAGCCTCACTCATGCCGTCAGCCTGTAGTACGAAAGCTGCACCCACGCCCGGAACCTAGGGCCGAAGCCCATGCGCTCAAGGAGGGCCAACCGGCACAGCAAAACACACAAGATGATGGACGGAATGTTGCACAATGGCAAAACATTCACCCCCAGTCACAGATCTGGGTTTAATCCATCGTTATTTTGCTCACCAAGCCACCCCAGTTCAGACATGGCCATATGCAAATCAGTCTTGACCCTGTGCCTCATGGGAACAGTCCAGACCGAACTGCCAAGCCATGTCTTTCCTGGACCGGAATCAAGCATCCTAGGACCGGTTTCTGGCTATCAGCCGTCTTCAGCCAGGATAGCTTGACTCCAGTGGCTTAGTGAGCACAGGACCCACGTCGGGACATACCCTTCCCACAGGCACAGCCACTCAAGGAAGTCAAACGCCTTCTGGGTGTTCACTGCCACGAGAAGGGCCGGTTCCTCTGTACTATGCCTCTGAGCCAGGCAACCAAAGAGCCGTCACAGATTGTAGTGCATAGACGTATGCAGCAAAAATACCAATTGATCCGGAACCATCATCTATCACTTGCGATAGGCGAGTCACCAAAACTTGCAAGCAGCTTGGTTTCCACATTTAGTTGGAAAATCGGCCTATACGAGGTGCAGTGCTCCAGGGGCTTCCCGGGTTTATGGATCAGTAATACCACCTGAGTCTGCCGATGATCCCAGGAGATTTCGCCCTTCGACCGAGCCTCACAAAACAGCATGCAATGGCTTGAGCACCTTACTCTTCACACACTTGAAAAACTCTTCAGGAAAACTATTAGGACCCGAGGCCTTCCCACTTTTCAGCTGGATCATGGCTTTGACAATGTCTCTCTCTCTCTCGATGATCTTAACCTCAATTGAGTCCCGAGCCTCCCTGCCCAATTAAGGCACCTGGAGATCATGCACAAACCCCTGCATACCCTCCATCGCCTCTGTCGAAAGGCGAGAAGTATAGAGACTGCGAAGATAGCAAACAAAAGTTTGGGCTATCGCCACAGGCGTTTCTACCCTCCCCATCTTCCACGGTACAAACGTCGGAATCCAGCACTGGCCCTCCTTTTTCCTGGCCAGCCAGGTCAGCAGTTTTCCCACCTTACTCCCCGTCTCATAGAGCCTGCACTGCCTAGCCCGGTATAGGGTCTTCGCCTTCTTGGTAACAAGCCACCTATATTCCCCCTCAACTTAGCTAAACACCGGGCTCACTCCAAGCCTGGCTGCTCCATAGTCATCCTTTCCATCTGACAGCTTTCTCTCCAGCTCCAACACCTTTTGATGTCCCTTCCTATACTTTCCCGCCACGTGCACATTTGTCTGACCCTCAGCCACCGTCCTGTATGCCTATGAGATTACTGTCCCCTGAAGACAGGACTCCTCATTCTCCTGCAAGTACAGGCTCGACACCTTCACAATGCAGTGGCGTGTATCCCAGTCTGTCAGCTCCCACGGGTCCAAGCGCCAGCCAGCGCTGGGATGGGGCCCAGAAGCCCACAGCTCCGTAACAATCGGAGAATGATACAAAATACCCCATGTCAAGTAGGCTGTGTTTCTGTACCTGAAACGCCGTGACGAAGAAACCAAAAAGTAATTGAGGCCTGCCATTGAGCGAGAGGTGTTAGCTGCGTATGAGAAATGCCGGTCCCCCGAGTTCGTCACACGCCACAAGTCCTCTAACCTCATGACCCTCAGAAAGGAGCGAAGTCTTGGGCCATTCCTGGGTGCCCAACCCCTCCACCACCTGGATCATGCGATCCACATCTCCATGCAGGGTCAGGTTAAGCGCACCCCATCCTCCCCCCCCCCCCCACACACACAGCAATAACATAGCCTCCAGGCAATCAGCAATCCACTTTCCCATGCTCTCCAGGCCAGGCCAATGAAGACCCGAAGGAAAACCCCAGGAGGTCACTATCAGGCCCTCCCCATTCCATAATCCCTCCCACCACCCAACATCCCAAATCGTAAGCCCACAGTTGCGTTGTGTGGAATGACTTGGACCATCAGACCAAAATTCCAACCCCCAGGGTTCCAATTGAATAGCCTACATGGACCAAAGGCTTACACCTGCCCCTCCCCAAGAAGTCCTATTAGGAACACTTCAGGTGCATTTCCTTTAGCAGGATCAAGTCCGTAGCCTGTTGCGCCAAATACCACTGCACCACCCCCGGCTTCAGCTTGTTGCCAAGCCATTCACGTTCCAAGATAGCACTCTAAGAGAAATGCCCCCAGCTACATGTTGAGAACCCATTCGTACCAATGTCTGTGTGTGCTCTGTGCTACTCTCTATCCCCCCTCTGCCACCTTACCTCCATTGCATTTAAAGCCTCCCCAGCCATCTTGAACTGTACTCCTCCCTGCCCCTCCCAGCACCCCGATTTTCGCAGGTAACAGCAATGTCTATCCAAGGTCATATCTACTCTGGGGACTCCTTCATCCATCTCCTCGGTTTCCCTTGCCCATCAGAAGTACTACATTCTGGGACGCCATTCCAGAGGGCTCCTTGACCGCCTCCAGGCTTACATCCGTCTCCCCAGGCACTGCACCACCGCTTTGGACCCCACTCCCTACCCCTCGCCATACAGGTGTTCACTATAGCACCCCCCGAGGCTGTACCAAGTTCAAGGGGTCCCCCACCAGTCCTTGGCTCCCAACAAGGTCACCTGGGTCCCCTAGAGGAGAAGGGACACTGCACCGGGTGTCTGATGTGGTCTGCAGTTCACCTGACCAGCGCTGCCGGCAATATCCTCATCCTATGCCGGCCTCGGCACCACAGCTCTGTCTCCATGGGCCTCTGTTGCCCCTGCCAGCCCCCCGTTGCTGCTAGGCCTCATCACACACTCACAAAGGCAGCAGTCGTTAGGAGGCCCTGGCGAGGCCCTCTCCTTACTCCGCTCTGCTTCGCAGCCGACCCAGCAATCACAACCCTGACGTGCACCATGTGCCACACAGCCCCCCAACAACACCCTAAGTGCCCCCTATCCGCCAGGCAGTGACTGGGGAACAGGTACACGAAAGCCTTTAGAACGAAAGCAGTATCAAGACATCATCATTAGTACACCCTTCTTTATGCTGAATCGTTCACTATAACGAAGCTGGCGCTTTTAGGCTAAGTGAAGGGGCGAGTTTAGGTCAAGAAAAGAGGTGGGTTCAGGCCAAGGGATTGGGCGGTTTTAGGTTAAGAGGAAGGGTGGTTTTAGGGCTAAGGGATGGGGCGTATTTAGGGCTAAGGGTGTGGATAGCGATTTTTAGGGCTAAGGATATGGAGGAGTTTAGGGCTATGGATATGAGAGGATTTAAGGGCAAGGGTGTAGCACAATTGCCCAAAACACTTGGCCCCATCCCTGAGGCACAGTGGCGACCATGAAGAGAGAGCGCGAATGGTCCAAAGATCCTGATTCTGGATATGAATCCTTAATGTTGTTGGAGGAACATTCGCTCAAGGCTCTGGACCTTTACAGCCTTAAGTAGACAAATGAGGGTAGGGTTGTGAGCAAGTGTTCCTCCTTTCCACAGAAATTAATGTTGTTTACAGGATAATTCCTTTTTCAAATAACATTCATAGATCCTGGGTAATTTGAGTGACAGTAGTTGTTTTTATTCACCACTTTATTTGATCCATTTCACTCGTTTTTTATTTCTCAGTAGACAAATAGTGGAAAAAACTAACAGCCGACACGTGTTTCGCCTATATGGCTGATAGAGCCAGGGCTTTCTCAAGACTAGTTATTGCATTCTCACATCATAGTGTCAACGATGAGTCCGTACATATTCTAATTAAGGATCAGGCATTATATTTAATATTTCATGATCAAAAGATCAGTCGTTACTTGTCGGTCCTGGATTATTTCCTCTATGAATTAATCCGGGACCCGAAGAGTGACGACTGATCTTGGGATCATGAAATATTGAATATAATGTGGTAAAATGGGGTAGGGGTGGGATGGCGCACCCACTGGAAAATCATGTTGAACCCGATGCATCAGTTAGTAATTTTTCTTTGCAATATGCTGATTCTGAAGCTGATGATAACTCACCATTCCCAATCCTCTCTTTCTCGGCTGGTGGGGTAGTCAATGAGGCAGGCGCAGGCGTGCCGAGCGGGCCGTGACGGAACCGCTCCGTCATCAGCACAGCGCGACCGCGGCTGATGACGGAGCGGTTCCGTCATCAGCAGGGGAGGGGTTAAAGGGAGAATGATGATGGATGGGCTACCCCTGGAGCAGTTTGATGCTTTTATTTATCTTGGCATCAAACTGCAGAAGCATATGAGGTGGAAGCCACGCATTGAAGCCATGACATTAAAGCATAGGCAGCTAGCTGGAAACCGTAAAAATTAATTAAAAACTGCTCTTACTAAACCCCTAAGCCCGGTACTCCACATTTACAATACCAAAGTGGTGAGCTCAGTTCTCTACGGGGCAGAGCTCTGGGGCTTTGGAGACCTGGCCCAGCTTACAATAGCGGAGAACGCGTTCTTCTGCGCAATTACTAGTATGCCACAAAGTATACCCATGCTCCCTCTAAGGAAGGTCCTAGTAAGAAAAGCCCTGAAGTACCAGGCCAGACTACGCCCAATACTATTCTGGCATAGAATCTGGTGCACAAAGGAATTGGCTGTGTTTACACAGGGCCTAAGGGATATCGTAAATACGGACCGCTTCCACAAAATTAGTTGGCTGCGCGAACTGAGAGGTTTGCTAAATAAAATGGGCCTGCAACACCTCTGGGATTCACCCGCCACTGAAACATTCCCAGCAAAAAATTGTCTTAAAGAAGTCTATTAGGAAACAGTGGTGCATTATGAGTTTAGGCTCCATGATACGACTTCTTTCTTGGGGTTTTTCCTTCAGACTAAGCCATGCTCTGGCCTAGAAGCGAATTGGGACATCATCAAGAAGCCTCTGGATCGCAAACTTGATTTCCAGTTTAGATCTGGATCTCTTCCATTGAAGTGTTTTACATCTAAATGCTCCGTTATTAGGGACAACAAATGTCACTTATGCCCTACACTGGTAGAATCATTTGCACACGTGCTCTTTGTTTGTCCTGCGTACTCTAGCCCACGGATGGTTTGGCTGATTCAGCTATGTAAGAACCTGGGTGCAAGATCACATATCACAGCCCTGCGTATCCTTTGCACAGGTTCATCGCCCAGGTATGCAATTCTGGTGGCAACATTTCTGAGGTGGATGTGGATTATGCGTTCTAAACAAATCAAGGATGGATAAAGCGCAGATGACATGTCCCACTAGTGCACAGGATTGAGTTATGTGGTCCTGCGGGCTCTTCCACCCTTGCTGATGGGCTAACAACTGTTTTATATGTGATATTTTAACAATGTCTCTTTTTAATCTTGTTTTTACTAATTTAGGTGTAATATAATGATGGTCTTGATTGCTTATTTGCACAATTATTTAATTCAGATCTTAAACTTCTGTAATTATTGTTCTATTTCTTTTTTAATCGCAATGCTTTTATGACTTGTATAATCGAATAAAGCTACCTTGACTCATCCACCATACACCACTTTCTTCCTTGATAAACTGGTTCTGCGAACTAGAGCATCCTGATTACCGAAGGTTGTGGCGCTGCTCCACTCCAGTCAAACCATCACCCGCAGGTGTTCTATGTTCCTCCTCCTCCCTGTAAGGAGGAGGAGAGACCCCGTAGCTTGAACCGTAAAAGAACACTCGTTTTTGTATATATCAGTCATATCTGAGACCACTGGGTGGATGATCCACTCTTTGTCGGGTTTGCCAGAACACAAAAAGACAAGGCTGTACAGAAGCATACCATCTTGCACTGGATCGTGCTCTTCTTTAAGATCTGCTACACTTTGGCTAGAAAGCAGCCTTAAGGACTGCATGCTCATTTTACCAGGGCCAAAGCTGCTACCACTGCATTAGCTCTAGGTGTCCCTATCATAGACACATAGACATATTCCAAGCAGCTATGTCGGCGCCCCTCTATACGTTCAAAAATCACTTATGTATGGACAGCAAGGTCCGCCGAGTCTGGCTATTTGCCTGCTTGGTCAACCAGGACCTTTTGGTTTGAGTCCATTCACAACCCGCATCCAATTAGGTACTGCTTTGGTGTGTATTCAAAAGGTGAGGAATCTATGGCTAGAAGCCCCTATCTGAAAAGCAAGTTATTTCTGGTAAAGACTCTATCAAGGTGCAGATTCCTTACCAACCCTCTCATCCTCCCCGATCTATGATTGGACTCTACACTTTAAACAAGATCAGAAGTCTAGGAAGCTGCACTCTGGTCTGTCAATTTGCTTTTGGGGCTTCACATCTGGGGCGCAGACTCGAAAGCAACTGACATCAGCACCCAGGTTGGCGCCTGCACTTCACTTCTGTAGCAGAATGGTGTGAGTGGGTAACCACATGATGCCACCATCCTGCTTGCAAAGGTACTATAAAAATCTTCCAGATCCAGTCTAACACGTGGGGAATAGTCAACAGGGTAGAAATCTGCTGCTACAGAGTCTCTACCAGAAAGAGCATTACCAAAGGTAAGTCACTTGTTCTTCTGGCTGTTTCTCAGGCACAGCCTCGGTGGAAAGTGATGTATGTCACAGCAGGTAGCAATAGCGCTGACTCCAAACAGGAGTATCCAAAACAAGGGCACAGTGAAGTTTGAGATCTTGCCACCTGGTTGTCCTCAGCCTTCCTGAAGCAGTAATTGTGGACATGCAAAAGGGCAGGCACTTCCTAGAAACTTCCTCACTGTAAATAACAGAAACTTTAGTCCCACCCCTAACATCCACAAAATGGCAGTGCTCAGGATGGACTAAATCAGCAATCCTTTGCTAAGAAGGACTTCATTGAGTTTCTGAGGTTAGTCGTGTCTCCTTCCTCCCTCACCTCTGTGTCTGGTTCTCGAGCTTCTAGAATGTAATCAGTAGACTTCCACTGTCTTGGAGGTCCACCCTCCATCTTATGCCAGGGTATACATTGGGCCATCCAAATGGGGTTCCACGGGTACCAGTACTCTGACTCCCAGAGGACTTTGAGTCTTAACTACCACACATGTGGCACATACACACACTTGACATGCACACAGAATGTCAGTGCAAGAATCTTGGGGTCACGTACAAGCTGAACTCTACACAAAAGGGGTATGTAGATTAGACTCCCCTATGACACTGAAAAAAGGTCTGGTCATAATATTCATTCACAAACCTATATATGCAGCCACCACCACTTTGTGATACTAGTCCTATGACATCTATGAGGGCACACTTGTTGCGCTCCTCCACATCACAGAACACGTCTGGACCACCTGCTACCAGGCAGGGCTAGTCATTTGTACCCACACTAAATTAGTGTGCCTACATGGCCAAATACAATCAGGATTACAGATTCACATGCAGTCGGGCACTCAAGGCAGGGATGATTGCCAGTTTAACCTGCAATTAACATTCCCGTCTCAACACCTTAACAAGGTTTTCCGGTGCCTATTACTTTTCCGCCGTCATTTAGCACTGAAGCTCTAGGGCTCATTACACAGTCCCAGTTCCTCTCTCCTGTTAGAGCCTATTTCAAGGTGGGGATAATTGACTTCCCTGCCGAATCCACTGACTGAGCCTCATCTTAGTCTTCCTTCTCCTTTGGCTAGGATCTTCCTTTACCCTGTATGCACTACAACACCTCTTGCTGCTTCACCAGGTCTAGCCTTATTAGCAGGCTGTAAGGAAATGCCTCTGTTCGAGGCATATGGGCTGCAGATGGTACATTATGAATAGATCGCCATCTGGTGTTGGGCTCGGATGATTGCACTTGTTTTTCTCTTGGAGAAGTCTTTTGTAGTCACGAGGCTGGTGAATCCTTCCTTGGGTGATAGTGCGCATGGGCATCGGCTCCATCCTTAGATTGTATTTTTCCGCCATCGGGTTCGGATGAGGATCGAAGCGCTCCGGATCGACTTCGAGAAAAAAGTTATATTTCGGCGCGTATTCCCTTTCCAATTCGACGGTATTGTTTATCGAGCGCGAGTTCATTCCCATTTCGACGCGCTTCGACGTCAACACCAACGATTTCCAACTCTACGTCGACAGGACCGGGAGGCCTATCTCGACGTAGTCCAGCCCGGAGTCCATGGAAAGGACTCCATTCAAGAAATGTCCAACGTGTGGTGCTAAATTCCCACACAAGGACCTACACGAGGTGTGCAACCTCTGTTTGTCACCTGACCACGAATCCAGGGATTGTGAAGCCTGTGCGGCTTTCTCCTCCAAGTCGACGATTAGAAAACCGTCGAGCCCGAAGACACAAGATGTCGAGGATGGAGTCAGATGCAATCCCAGAACTGTTCGAGGTCGAACACCCCGAGGAGGAGGAAGAAGATGAGGACGGGTCGGGGTCAGAAGCGGACGAATCTGATGTCGAAGAAGTCGACGTTCATCAAACTGTGAGTGACGACGTCCCTTTGCCAAAAAACCGACCCCGATTGGTGTCGACCCCGCCTTCGAGCCCGGTCAGACAACCGAAAAAAGTTTCCGACGCCCCGCCTTCTGGCTCGGCAACGAAACCGAAACACTCGGTCTCCCACTATGTCGGATCCGAGAAACGGTCGACATCGACACCAAAGCTCCATACCAAAGAGAGATTGAAGTCGAAACATTCCATGTCGAAACCGAAACATGCTTCGACGTCGAAGACTCCCTCGACACCGAAAAAATCGGACTCGAGCAAACTCTCGGTGCCGAAAACACATAACACCGAGACACAGAAGCAAAAGCACCTATCGGACCTAAAGACTTAGGTACTGACACAGGAGCAACAAACAGATCCAAAACAAAAGACTTTGTTCATTGATCCAGAAACTGGCAAGGTGGGGACAAAACTACCTAAAAAGAGGAAGACTCAACCGTTGGAGGAGAAAGCTCCTCCTCCTAAGAAGAGAACAATGGGGACAAATACAACTCCTCCCCTTTCTCCACAGCCTATGGACACACCCTCTTCTCCTCTTCCTCATCCTCTGCCAGCTATCCCTCGACCTTTTACACCACGCCCATCTATACCTCAAACAGATGTAGAAAGTGACACAGGGGATGGGGACCTTCCTAGGGATGATAACAATACAATCCTAGAAGACACAGACCCATGGGAAGATTATGATGCAGTGTCAGATAATGATAATGACCCTGACCTGTATCCATCAAAACCCTTTCCTTTTTTGTACCTGCTGCACAAAAATCTTCAGGGACCCTACCAATGCTTAAGGGTCTCCTCACTCACACATCAGACATATTTAAAGATCCTGTGAGGGCTAGGGTGTTAAACCCAAGAATTGACAAAAAGTATAAGGCAGCCCCAAAAGACCCAGTATTTATTAAGGGACAAATACCTCTGGACTCGTTAGTAGTCTCAAACGCTCGTAAGAGGGCGAACTCACTAACAGCAGGAGAAGCTCCTCCTCCTGACAAGGAGTCCAAGTTAATAGATGCCTCTGGCAAGAGAGTAGCATCCCAAGCAGCAAACAGCTGGCGCATAGCAAATACTCAAGCGCTACTTGCACGCTATGATAGAGCTCATTATGATGAGTTAGAGAAACTCATTACACATCTCCCTAAGGAACATCAAAAAAGGGCAGATCAGCTGATACAAGAAGGGAAGATAATAACCAACACTTCCATTAAGTGCGCCTTAGACGCAGCAGACACTGCGGCAAGATCTATAAACACCAGTATCATGTTAAGAAGACATGCATGGCTCAGGGTCTCAGGGTTTAAACAGGAGGTACAAACTTCTTTATTGAACCAGCCTTTTGATGGGAAAACACTCTTCGGCTCAAGCACAGATGAGGCGTTGGAGAAAATGAAAAAGGACACAGAAACGGCTAAGTCAGTGGGAGCATTGCAACAGCCATCTCAGAGAGGTTCCTTTCGTAGGTCCACCTATAGAGGCGGATCAAAGAATACAGGCACAAGCCAGCAATCAACCTCTTTTACACCAACATCACCCAAAGGTAATTCTAGAGGCAGTTACAGAGATAACAACAACAAGGGTAGAGGTCGCGGAAACAACAACAACCGCAACTCTCCTACCCCAAAACAGTGACTTCATACAGCTCCCCCCAGACCATGCAACACCGGTCGGGGGCGCCTATCACAGTTCCTACCTGTCTGGGAAAACATCACATCAGACAGGTGGGTGAGACAAATTATCTAACATGGTTATTGCCTAGAACTCACTGCTACCCCACCAAACATCCCCCCCAGACAGCGTCCAATGAGTCAAGATCATCTGACATTATTAAAACAGGAAGTACTATAACTGCTACAAAAGCATGCGATAGAGGAGGTTCCACAACATCAACAAGGAACAGGAGTATACTCGCTATACTTTCTAATTCCCAAAAAAGACGGATCTCTAAGGCCTATACTAGATCTCAGACCTCTCAATGCATACATAAATTCGGAACATTTCCACATGATCACTCTCCAACAGGTACTTCCTTTACTAAAGAAAGGGGACTTTCTTTCTACACTGGATCTAAAAGACGCCTACTTTCATATCCCAATTCACAAAGCTCACCGAAAATACCTCAGGTTTGTAATAGAAGGACGACATTATCAGTTCAAGGTCCTTCCGTTTGGAGTCACAACAGCACCAAGGGTGTTCACAAAATGCCTAGCAGTGGTTGCGGCACACCTAAGAAGACAGCAAATACATGTCTTCCCTTACTTGGACGACTGGCTAATAAAGGCCAAGTCACAAGAGGAATGTCTTCAAAACACACAAAAGACAATTCAACTGCTGCACCAGCTAGGGTTTACGGTGAACTACACAAAATCCCACCTGCAACCAAACAAGATTCAACAATATCTAGGGGCTACTATAAATAAAGAAAAAGCCATAGTATACCCCAATCCAGTCAGAATTCAGACAATGCTCACCTTAATTCAAAGATTTCAACTGCAACACTCATTAACAGCTCGAGTGTTCATGCAGTTATTAGGTATGATGTCCTCTTGCATACTGTTAATCCCATATGCCAAACTACAAATGCGTCCGCTTCAAGAATGTCTAGCAACACAGTGGAATCAGGCTCAAGGTCAGATTACAGATCTGGTATTGGTAGACGACCGCACGCATCGCTCTCTGAAGTGGTGGAATACAACAAACATTTCCAAAGGGCGGTCGTTCCTAGAACCAATTCCACAAGTGGTACTAACAGCGGATGCATCGCTCACCGGATGGGGAGCGCATATGGAGAGATACACAGTACAAGGGAGATGGAGTGTACAGCACAAACGACTGCACATAAATCATCTAGAACTACTAGCAGTGTTCCTAGCATTACAAGCTTTTCAAATGCATATTCTCAACAAAGCAGTCCTGGTCAGAACAGACAACATCAGATAGCAGACATCTTAAGCAGAGAGTCAGAACAAATACACAAATGGGAACTGCACAACCAAATACTGCAGCCATTCTTCCAAAGATGGGGACAACCGGAGATAGATCTCTTTGCCACTCATCAGAACGCAAAATGCCAAAGCTTCGCATCCAGGTACCCACACCACCTGTCGCAGGGCAATGCATTAGGGATAAATTGGTCCAACAAATTTGCATACGCTTTTCCCCCTCTCCCACTAATTCCATTAGTGGTTCGAAAACTGCAACAGCATTCAATGACCATGAAACTGATAGCACCCACGTGGGCACGGCAGCCGTGGTTCACCATGCTCCTACAACTCTCACAGGTGCCACACCAAAAATTAAGAATCTCACCCATGCACCTTACACAGAACCATGGAGAAATAATGCACCCAGATCCCAAACAACTGAACCTAGCGATCTGGCTCCTGAGGTCTTAGAATTTGGATACTTAAATTTACCTCCGAACTGTATGGAAATTATTAAGCAAGCAAGACGTCCCACCACCAGAGCCTGCTATGCAGCAAAGTGGAAAAGGTTTGCTGTATACTGTAACAGTAACAACATCAACCCTCTGGACGCATCTAAGCAAAATATTATTTGCTACTTACTACACTTACAGCAATGTAACCTTGCTTACACCTCCATTAGAGTACATCTTGCAGCTATAGCAGCATACCTGCAAAACAGGCAACATCTATCCCTGTTTAGGGTACCCACAATTAAGGCTTTCATGGAAGGCCTCAAAAGAGTTATTCCACCAAGACTACCACCTTCTCCAGTCTGGAACCTCAACATAGTACTCACCAGACTAATGGGGCCACCTTTTGAACCTATGCATAGGTGTGAAATACAATTTCTTACATGGAAGGTGACCTTCCTTATAGCCATTACCTCCCTCAGGAGAGTGAGTGAGTTACAGGCATTAACAATACAAGAACCATTTCTACAGTTACACCAGAATAAAGTGGTTCTTAGAACAAACCCAAAGTTATTGCTTAAAGTAATTTCAGCATTCCACATAGATCAGCCAGTGGAACTACCAGTCTTTTTTCCAAAGCCACAGACGGTAGCAGAGAGGGCCCTACATACACTAGATGTCAAAAGGGCAATATTATATTACATAGAAAGAACACAAACTTTCAGAAAAACCAAACAACTATTTGTAGCGTTTTCCCCAACACATAAAGGCAACCCTATCTCTAAAGCAGGTATTGCCAGGTGGATTGTAAAATGTATACAATATGTTACATAAAGGCAAAAAGAACACTAACTGATCCCCCTAGAGCTCATTCTACACGCAAAATAGGGGCATCTATGGCATTCTTAGGGAACATTCCCCTAGATGACATATGCAAAGCAGCAACTTGGTCTACACCACATACCTTCACAAAACACTACTGTGTTGATGTGCAGGCAAGACAACAGGCAAATGTGGGCCAGGCTGTATTAAAAGCGTTATTTCATACTGTTGCAACAGACACTGGTGACCACCGCTAGGGAGGTAACTGCTGTGTAATCTATTCATAATGTACCATCTGCAGCCCATATGCCTCGAACGGAATATGCTACTTACCAGTATGCATCTGTTCTTGGCATAGAGGGCTGCAGAGTGGTACATGCCCTCCTTGCCTCCCCGGAAACCTGTGTCTGTTCCAACATTATCTTATTTAGATACACTTACATGGGCATCTCTTTCTGTATTCTATCATACTACTCCATCTAACCCTACTATGGCAAAACAATCTAAGGATGGAGCCGATGCCCATGCGCACTATCACCCAAGGGAGGAGTCACCAGCCTTGTGACTACAAAAGACTTCTCCAAGAGAAAAACAAGTGCAATCATCCGAGCCCAACACCAGATGGCGATCTATTCATAATGTACCACTCTGCAGCCCTCTATGCCAAGAACAGATGCATACTGGTAAGTAGCATATTTCTTTTTTATGGTCACCCCCAAGGTTTTCGACTGATGCTGCTTGTTTTTCGATTTTAAGAGTGCGCTGAGGCCTACTAACCCGACCTCAGTGCCTGTTCCCTTAAACTCATATGTTGAGTTGGCCTTTAGCCAGTTGGCGTAGTTAACTTACTTTTAAGGGCCTAGTAAATGGTACCCAGTGATCCCGAGACCTGTAAGTTATAGAGCCCCGGGATTGCAGCACTGGTTGTGATACCAACCAGTGCTGCAAATATGGATGGGCCATAAGTAAAACGAGACTCCCAGCTCTCCATTTGTCAGGCTGGCCCGACTTTGCCGTTTAATGCAATGGCAAAGCCTGACTGTCTACTGGTATATGTGTATGTCATTCCTATGGCAGGCCTATCGAGTCATAATGCAGGGTGCCACATATCCCATGGGCAGAACATGTATTTTTACATGTTCTGATAGTAAAAACGTGAACATTTTGATTTTACTGTAGAAAATCTTGGTCGCCCAAGTGGCGGGTGCAGAGTTACACTGTGAACCCTCAGCTGTGCTAACTCTGGAAAAGTGTGACCAAAGTGGGTTGGGTTTTGGCAGCCGTTCCGTGCTGGCCTTTCCGACACAGAAAGGCTGTCTGAACTCTACTTTGGGGGCCCCCAGCAGGGCCCCTTGGGTGCACGGCGTTCCGTTGATCCCTGCACCCCAGGGCAGGCACCTTGAGGGTGTCACGGGGTGCAGGGATGAACTGCACCTCCCATTTTACTATGGGAGCATGCGTTCCGGGCGGTTTACTGCTGTAATGCATGCTCCTGTAGTAAAATTTAAGAATGCAACCAAACCGTGTTCGGTTGCATCCTAATGGGGCGGTCAGGACCTCTGACCGGTACGTTGTCGGGCGGAGGTGAATCCGCCCAACATCATAATGACCCCTTTAGAGTTCACAGTGGGCCAGAAGCAGTTTCAGTTCGCAGTGCTAACTTTTAGTTTACCAGTACCCCTTGGAATTAACAAAAGTGATGGCGGTGGCCGCATCACACCTTCGGAGGTCGGGGGTATTAGTCTTCTCCTTCTGCCTGCCTTCTGACTGGTTGCTGAAGGCAGGCTCACCTCAGGCAGTCATTTACTTCTTCGAGACGACATTGAACCTCTTAATATTCATGATCAACTTGCAGAAGTCACACCTGAATCCTTTGCAGATGCTCCTGTTCATCTCAGCTATTCTGGATATGGTATGATTCCATGTCTTTCCTCCAGAGCAGAGAGTCCAGGGCATTCTGGATAGGATCCTGACGTTTCAGCCTCAGCCCTGGATCTCAGTGTGGATGACTTTGTGGGTACTAGTACTGTTGACCTCCTGCATCATGCTGGCCAAAAGTAGCAGGTAGCATATGCAGGCTCTGCAGCGGGAAAACAAATTCAATTGGGCGCAAATTTCAGAGGAGACTTCAAATTACTTGCAGTGATGGCTACTGGACTGCGTTTGGGTCAGTGGCAGACCCTTCTCCATACCCCACCCTAAGCTGGGAAGGCGGGGTCTCCAATGCCAGGGTGGACAAACTCAGCCACGGCCACTTAGCAGATCAAGAATGGCAGTTGCCACCAGAGGTGGCATAGGGCATCTTCCCTCAGTGGGGAGAAACTTGACTCAATCGAATCATGTTTATTTCGGATTAAACACATTCCTGAAAACATCGTCAGAGATAAAACATAAAAAGTACAATGTAGATAACAAACAATATTACAAAGTTCATAGTAATTAAAACATCCTAGCTTGTGTAAACATATAATAAATTTCAACATATAAAATCATGTCTATATGATAAATACAGAGAGCAAACCGCTCTCAGATAAAGAAGGACTTGTCCCAAAAATCATTATTAGCACCAACCTATTCATATTTAACATATCGAGGGTAGTCAGTGCCACATATCATACATTTTATACGGTGCAACATACAATATTCATACTCAGGACCAGGACAAACCGAGTTCATATCAACTTAGCTATTGCTACCATTGACAGAGAAACAGACCATAAAATCAAAAATAAAAATAGGGCAGCTGGACAAATTCAAGGACCAGGACATTCACCGATTATTTGACCTGGCAAAAAAAAGGAATCCTTATTAGCGTCAAACGAAACACTATGAACATGAACTTTAATATGCAGCACAGCTTAAAATGTTTCATATAAAGTGCAACATGAAAACACACAAGATTCATTCTCAGATGGAACATCTTAACTAGCATTGGCATAGCAGCATATATGGTAATTTTTAACACCAAACTCTGTAAAGATGGCAAACACTTAAGTAAACAGGACATCTCCATGTGCGATGCGAGGCTGCAGAGACCAATCTCCGCAGTGCAATAATACAAGATGGAGTAGATGCTTTGAAACGGGTAAATACAAGATATGCAATACAGTGCAAATTGCTTAAGCAACCACTAGGGCTTTACGTCTGAGGGACCACATCCAGCCCAGAAACTTTGCCACAGTCCATGCATATAGAAGTCTAGTATCAGATTGTAAAATTCTCATGGCTGCTGAGCAGTTTCTTGTACCTAAAGTTTGGCAGACCTGCCTGATCCAGGTCTGTCTTGGATGTGAATAAGCCGTGCAAACGAACAAAACATGGGCTACCGTTTCTTTTTGCCTTTTACAGCTCGAGCAAATCAGTGAGGACTCCGCTTGCATGGCCTTTTTGCTGTAAATATCGTAAGTGGTAAATAGTCTAACCTGAACTGAACATATATTTTTACTATCTAAGGGATTAGTAAAACAGCCCAGATATTTTCATACCAAGGACATGAATTGGACCGCACAACATTCATAGTAAGACACCCTTTGGAGTTGTTATCATTCTCCTTTTGAGCCACCCAATAGCAGTGTAATTTGTTGATTTGTTATCTTGAGGGAATGGGCTCGGACAGAGTATGCTCCCAATGACTCAACAGGCCTCGGGAAGGCAATACCTTTCTGATATTTTTACATCACTCGATTTTATGGAACCTATCTTGCTTGTTTACATCCTGAAGGGCCTCTGCCTAGTTAGCTAATTCAGAATTAGTTCCAAGTGCCTGCCAAAACAAGATTAGGCTGAGCCTTGCTTTGACAGCAATTTGTTTCCTACCCATGTCGGGGTCAAGTGGATAAGAAGGTGTGCTGGGGGAAGGGATACCAGAGTTCTAATTAACTTACGTTTAGATGTGGTCATGTCAGAAAGATTACAGAACTCTTATAATTCTGCGCCATACAACGACGTAGCCACAGCTTTGGAATTATAGATCTGTAAGGAGGGTGCTATGGGCTTGCTATGCGAGACATGATGCTCCTTTGGGATGGTGCCTGATATTTGTCTGTGTTTGAGAGTTGCTTTGTCTAAATGATGTTTCCATGACATGCCAGGTGACAATTTGATGCCCAAATACTCAAAAGCAGCCACCCTGTTAAGTTCCTCGCCACCCAAGTACATTTTCCCTCTATATGATTTGTGTTGGTTTATTGCCATAAAGTTTGTCTTGGTTATGTTAACATCAAGACCTCTTAACAAGCAAAACTCCTAAAACCATGATAATAAGGGTTTTAGCCCTATGGGTGTTTCAGACACAAGCAGTGTGTCATCAGCCAACAATGAAGTGGAAACCTTCACAATCCCCAGGGATGAGGCATCCGTGGGTACAGCCAAAAGAAAATGCACTACTTTGTTCAAATAGAGGTAGAACAGGGTAAAGGAACATACACATCCCTACTGGACTCCCTTCATAAATTGGATTTGTAAGCTCCCCGTTCCCTCCCAACAACAACTGGCATGTTTATCCTCATGCAGCCGGACAATGATTGATAGTAGGTTAGGGGGCAATCCCATCTGCCGTAGCACTTGCCACGGAGTCAAATGCAGACTTAAGGTCAGCAAAGGTCACATACAAGTGACCCTTGCCAATAAGCACAGTTTTCCAGTAAAGTAAAAGAAAACTAAATACCTTGTTCACTGTGCTAGTTTTTTTGCGTACTTGAGAAACCTGACTTGATCTTTTCGCCACCACTGAGAACAGTCGGTGTCAGCACTTGCATGTTGGAGTTTCCAAGGCAGAGACACCTTCCATCTGGAGTGGAGGACTTCTGCTTGCCTTTTCCACCCCCCCTCTCCTGTCTCAAGTTCTGAAGAAGATTAGGAAAAAAGGGTCCCAAGTCATCCTAGTAGTGCCGGACTGGGCAATGCAAGTGTGGTACCCGAACTCCTGGGCATGAGCATGTGTCCTCCGATCAAGCTGCTGCTTCAGGAGGATCTTCTGTCACAGCAGGAGAGCAGGGTTCTGTACCCAGGCCTGCACATTTTGCATTTCTATGCCTGGCGATTGAGCGGCAGCAGTTTACCTTTTTCAGCCTTCCTCATCCTGAGGTCATTGATATCATTTTTCCAGCAAGGCTTCCCTCACAAAATTGGGCTATAACAGTCACTGGGACAAGTGTGTGGCTTTGTGCAGCAGCTGACTAATTGACCTCCTACAAACCAAGTTGTCTGAAATTGTATTGATTATATTGTCCCTGACCCACCAAGAACTTGCTGTCAGCACTGTATCTGAAAGAAACAGGTTAGTGTTAGATTCCTTACCTTAGAATATCCCCAGGCGTCAGACTGGATCCGGAAAGTTTTGCGTAGCAGTACCCCTGCGCGTCAGTATGCGTCGTCTGCTGTTCGGCGTCCGTCGTCGGCGTCGCCTGCGGCGGGATGACGTCGTCGGAGTACTTAGACGCCGCCCTCGTGCGCTGACGTCAGTTCTTCTTTTTTCCGCGCCAGCAAGCGCAGATCCAGAAAAAGCAGTACTCCTTAGTCACTTTTTGACTACCTTTTTCGATCTTTTTGATCCTGTTTCGAGTCATAAGACTATCGGTGCCAGTAGGGATGCTTGGGTTCAAGCCCTGTGCCGATTGCAACCGACTGATGTTGGTTACCGACCCCCATCACCGGTGCCTGTATGGCCATGGGCCCGACCATGACGACAAGTTGTGCCCCGACTGCCGGGCCTTGACATCGAAGGCTAGGCAGGAGCGGTCCCGTAAGCACCTCGAGCTCCAGCATTCAACCCCGTGCAGTTCAAGGTCCAGGTCGAGGAGGAGGTCGAAGGAAGTGTCGCGGGGCCACAGTCATCGAAGCTCGGCAAGTCGACACCATTCGTCAGGCTCCAAGTCGTCAGGTAAGAGGCACAAGAAGTCGAAGAGACTACATTGCTCTTCCGACTTCCCCCAACGCTCGTGCGATGCGGCCGGGGTTTCGGGTGATGCCGCTCCGCCGGAGCCGCAGGCGCCGCTACCAGCTCTATACCCGCCGGTCCCTGGGCTGAACGCGACGCCGGAGGAGATTGATGCCTTCCTCATGTCCATGAGGTCGCTCTCTCGTCTGTCGGGTCCCGCTGTGGCGCCTTCGGGCCCCGCGGCCCCGACTGGGAGCCCAAGCGGGCCGGGTGCTTTGGCGCCGTCGACGACTCTGGTACCGACGCCGCAGGGCCCCTCTGGATCCGGGTCATCGCTGGTCGACCTTACGATCCCTCCGCCTGCGCCGACCCCCAGGGTGTCCCAGGACGTCGTCGTCCCCGGTCCCTCCCTAAGTCTGGATCCGGCATCAGACCGGCGTCGCTCGACGCCGCATTCGACGCTGAGAGAAGAGCAATTCTTCTATGATCCAGCCCCATCCTTTGTACCTGACTATCAGGAGATGGGTGGCGAGGGGGATTGGGAGGGGTCTGAGGACCCTCTGGCATGAGAGTGCCAGTGGTTTCAGGACTGGGCGGGGGATCTAGGGGAGGCCAGTGGCTTTGTCTCCCCACCTACCATGGCTACGGAGGAGGGGACTGCTTACAGCGGGGTGCTGACGAGGGCGGCCAAGGCCTTGGGTCTTGAGCGCCCCGTCGCGGCCCTGAGGACTAACCTCCTCACCGAGGTCCTTAAACCGCAGGCAAGCTCTTCGGAGCCTCTACTGCCGTTTAATGAGGCCCTTACTGACGTTCTGTTGGGCACTTGGTCCAGGTCCGCTACAGGTCTCCCTGTAGATCCGAACGTGGCCAGGCGCCACCGCCTAGCCCCTGGCGACCCTAGCGTCTTGTCCACCCACCCCACCCCGAGAGCCTGGTTATCCAGGCCTCTAACTCCCAGACCGCATTCCCGACTGCACCACCTGATCGGGAAACCAAAAGGTATGAGCAGTTTGGTAAGAAGCTGTTCTCCTCACTTAGTCTGGGGTTGTGGTCGGTCAACACCGCTTGCCATTTGGGCCGTTATACCCACTCTCTGTGGGACACGGTCGCGGACGTGCTGCCTGCTTGCCCGGAGGAGGCCCGGGTCAAACTCGCTCGAGCCCTTGCGGAAGGGCGGGATGCAGCACGGTACTCTATCCGATGTGGGCTGGATACCACGGACTCGCTGGGCAGGGCGATTTCCACGACGGTGACGGTTCGCCGCCACACCTGGCTGAGGTCCGCCAACTTTTCGGCTGATGTCCAGAATTCCCTCATGGACATCCCGTTTGATGGCCGTCGCCTTTTTGGCAACAAGGCAGACAGTGCGCCTGAGCGTTTCAAGGACTAAAGGGCTACGGCCAAGTCCTTGGGCCTGTCGGGCCAGCGCCAGCAGACTTCTGCCTTTCGCTCCTTTCGTGGCCAAGGAAGGGGCCCCCCTCACGTCCTGCCAGCCACGGGCCGCAGACTAACATCCAGCGTGGCGGTGGACTTGGTAACCGCCGTGGCGGGGACAGCGGCGAGGCCAGTCCACATCCACCCCCGCAGCATCCGCCTCAAAGCCTTCCTAGTCCGAGCTTTCAGGCCCATTCTACGCCAGTGGGGGCCAGGGTTCACCATCACCTCCTCCACTGGCGCTCCATCACATCGGCCAGGTGGGTGTTGCAAATCGTCCGAAGGGGCTACTCCCTCCCCTTCGAGGCGACCCCTCTAGCCATGCCACCGCAGTACCACCGCGTGTTGGGGGATCACTTGCAACTTCTGCAAGAGGAAGTTACAGCCCTCTTGGCCAAGTGGGCCATCGAGAGCATTCCTGGGTCAGAAGTAGGGTGTGGTTGTTACTCCCACTACTTTCTGAGTCCCAAGAAGGGCAAAGGGGGCCTACGCCCTATCTTGGACCTGCGGAACGTCAATGGCTTCCTCCGGAAGGAGAAGTTCAAGATGCTGACTTTGGCTCAGGTCTTAGCTGCCCTAGACCCAGAAGACTAAATGATAGCGTTGGACTTGCAGGACGCATATTTTAAAATCCCCGTCCTGCCGGCCCACCGGCGTTACCAGCGGTTCACGGAAGGCCGCGAGCACTTTCAGTTTACCGTGCTTCCCTTCGGCCTTACCAGCGCCCCTTGGGTGTTCACGAAAGTGATGGCGGTGGTCGCAGCCCATTTGCGCAGATTAGGGGTGTCAGTCTTCCCCTAACTCGACGACTGGTTGTTGAAGGCGGGCTCGCCCCAGACAGTCGTCAGCCACCTCCAGACTACGGCCGACCTCTTGCACCTGCTGGGGTTCTCCATCAATGTGCCAAAGTCGCACCTGTGTCCCTCTTAGAAGCTCCTCTTCATCGGAGCGGTTCTGGACTCTGCGCAGTTTCGGGTTTATCCTCCCGAACAGCGGGTTCGGGATATTCAGGATCTGATTCCGATCTTTCGGCCTTTATCCCGAGTCTCAGTCAGGTTGACGCTGCGGCTTCTGGGGCTGATGGCCTCCTGCATCCTTCTGGTGCATCACGCCAGGTGGCGGATGCAGGCTCTGCAGTGGGACCTGAAGATTCAGTGGGCCCAGCATCAGGGCAACCTGTCCGACCACGTCCTGATCTCGGAGGGCACTGCGAGACAGTTGCAGGGGTGGCTCATGGACCGCGATTGGGTCAACGGCAGATCCCTCTCCCTACCCCAACCGGAGCACGTAGTAGCAACGGATGCGTCCCTCCTGGGCTGGGGGGCCCACATGGGAGAGGCGGAGATCAGAGGCCTCTGGTCTACGGCGGAGTCCCGGCTCCATATCTGGAGCTGCGGGCGATCCGACTTGCACTGAAGGCATTCCTTCCCTCTGTCCGGGGAAGTGTAGTGCAGGTGTTCACGGACAACACCACCGCCATGTGGTACTGCAACAAACAGGGCGGGGTGGAGTCGTGGATCCTTTGTCAGGAGGCTCTGCGCCTCAGGCAATGGCTGGAACACCACGGTTTCACCCTGGTGGTTCAACACCTGGCAGGTTCCATGAACGCCAGGGCGGACGAACTCAGCCGCCGGTGCATGATGGATCACAAATGACGTCTGAACTCTGACGTTGCGCAAGGCCTCTTTCAGAGATGGGATAGAGCCTTGGTTAGATCTATTTGCCACTGAAGAGAACGCGCAATGTCATCAGTTCTGCGCGTTGGAATTTCCAAGGCGGCACTCGCGCGAGTGGAGCTGCGGTCTGTTTTATGCCTTTCCACCGGGAAACATCCTTAACCACGATGAATGAACAACGACTTACCGGAACAACGAAGAGTGAACAACGAAGAGGGCTGAACCACGAAGGCAACATCCATGAACGACGGAACAACGAAGGATGGAACCACGACTTTTAGAACACCAGAGTTGTACGTAGGTTAATTTAGGAAAACGTATAAATGGGTAGATTGGGGGTGTGGGGGGGACTCCCCCCACAAATACGATAAAAAATATATTAATAGATAGAAATATAACCTGAAGAATAAATTCGTAATAGTAAAGTAACAAATACAGCTAAGGTTGTTGAAGAAATTGATTTACATTTTATTTACTGGTTTATGTCAGGAGATGGCAGTGTTGCTTTGATTTTAACAATTGAAAATGCATTCGATTCACAAACAGAATTTTTCGTGGTTTAGGGAATAGTGGTTTAAAATGTAGTGGTTAAGTAATGGTCGTGGTTTAGCCTTCGTTGTTCCAGAAGTCGTGGTTGAGGCAGTAGTTGTTAAGTCATACAATCCTTTCCACCGAAGAAGATCAGGCGCGACCGGGCCCAAGTCATCCTTGTGGCTCCGTACTGGGCACGAAGATTCTGGTATCCCGATCAACTCAGCATGTCAGTTGATCCCCCGATTCGTCTGCCTCTTCAGGAGGACCTTCTGTCGCAGCAGCAGGGGATGGTCCTCCACCCGAACCTGTCCAGTCTCCACCTCCATGCGTGGAGATTGAGCGGCGACAGGCCATTTGACTTGCCTCCTGAGGTCTGTGATGTGATTCGATCAGCCAGGCATCCCTCCACAAAATCGGTATACGCCTGCAGGTGGAACAAATTTGTGGCATGGTGCACAGCAAAGGCTGTGGATCCCCTTTCAGAGGTTCTCCTCTTTCTTCTTTCTCTTGCCCAGCAGGACTCTGCTCTGGGCACCATCAAAAGCAACCTCTCTGCCATTTCAGCCTTTTTAAGGCTACCTGATCAGCCTTCTCTTTTCAAGTCGCCTGTTGTAAATAGATTCTTGAAGGGCATCATTCACATGTTTCCTCCTGTTCCTTTCGTGATGCCTCAGTGGGACTTGAATCTTGTTCTTACTTATTTGATGTGTGCTCCTTACGAGCCACTTCACAATTGCCCTCTTAGTTTTCTCACTCTTAAGACTGCCTTCCTGGTTGCCATCACCTCTGCCAGGAGAGTGAGTGAGCTCCAGGCTCTTTCTTCCAAACCTCCTTTCCTGTCTGTCCATCCGGACAAAGTTGTCTTGAGAACGTGTCCCTCTTTCCTGCCCAAGGTAGTCACAGCCTTCCACATCGGGCAGTCCATCACCTTGCCCACCTTCTTTCCGCATCCGCATCCCTCGAAAGAGGAATAGAGGCTCCACCGTCTGGACCCAAAACGTGCGCTCTCATTCTATCTGGACCGCACACGCCAGTGCCGGGTGGACGACCAGCTCTTTGCTGGTTACGTGGGCGCTAAGAGGGGACGGGCGGTGCACAAACGGACCATCTCTCATGGGTCATGTTGTGCATCAAGGTATGCTACTGTTTGGCTAAAAAGGAGCCTCCTGTTGGGCTGAGGGCCCATTCCACTTGGGCCACGGTGGCTACTACTGCCCTGGGTCGAGGAGTCCCCTTGCAGGACATCTGTCTGGCAGCTACGTGGGCTTCGCTGCACACGTTCGCTAGACACTACAGCCAAGTCCGGAGAGATGGCTTTTTCGGCCGTTCTGTTCTCCAGGACTTTCTGGTGTGATTATTGGTTCGCAGACACACCACCGGGGTTGGTATTGCTGGGGTATCTATTCTAAGGTAAGGAATCTAACACTAACCTGTTTCTTTCAGATGCACATACCTTCTGTAATGATATTATCTGTAAGAAACAGTAGTTAGTGTTCGATTCCTTACCGCCCCACCCATCCTCCCCGTTCTGCGAACCGATATCTTGGGTTACGGTTCTTCCCTTTGAGGGCCCTAGTTTCATGGCACCAGTGTCGGTTTTTATCATGGCTCTGCGTTCCTGGCGCGGAAAAGCTGTGTATAAGAACTGACGTGCGCGAGGGCGGCGTCTAAGTACTCCGATGACGTCATCCCGGCACCAGCGACGCCGAAGACGGACGAGGAGCCGCAGACGACGCCTACCGACGCGCAGGGGTACTGCTACGCAAAACTTTCCGGATCCAGTCTGACGCCTGGGGATATTCTAAGGTAAGGAATCTAACACTAACTGCTGTTTCTTACATATATATTGTTACCGTTGGTAAGTAACTTGTGCTACGGGCTATTTGTTAGCCATTTCAACTCTTTGCGACTTTGTTTAAATCACCTGTTGTTATTTTTAAAGATCTGCAACATTTATTTCTACCACAAGCATGTTGTCATGCCATAGTAGGACTGGAACTTAGATCTCGCATTTTAGATGTGCACCTTTTTTGAGCTGCTGCACAGATGTCCATTAAGATTTCTGACATTGAAAACGGTCTTTCTCGTCACCATAACAACAGCAAGGTATGTGAGTAAGCTGCAGCCTCTCTCTGTCAGCACACCTTACACAACATTGTTTCCAGATAAGTTGGTGTTGGCGATCTAAGTTTCCTTTCTTCCAAAAGTAGTCACTCCATTTAATCTCATGACAGGCAGACTATCACCATTCTCAATTTTTCCCCCACTTCATCCCATTAAAGAGGAAAAGAGATTTCATTGGTTAGACTCAAGGAGGACACTAAGCTTTATTATTGATCACACTAAAGAACTCTGGGTGGATAGTTAGCTCTTTGTGGAGTTCTCGGGGGCAAAGAAGGGCAAGGTAGTATAAAAAAAGAAAATTTCCCAATGGAGTGTTCTCTGCATAAAGATCTGATACACTCTAGTGAAAAAGTAGCCTCCAGTGAGCTCAACATGCTCATTCAACCAGAGCTAAGGCTGCTACCACTGCACTAGCACGTGGAGTACCTGTCCTGTACAGTTGTCAGGCAACTACGTGGGCGTCGGTACATATGTTCATGAAGCACTACTGCCTCGACAACCAAGTCCTTTGAGAGGGGAATTTAGCCCACTCAGTACTGCAGGACTTTTTGGTTTGAGCCAGTTCACATACCCACCACCTGACGAGTTACTGCAATTGTATCTATTCACACAGTGAGGAATCTGCAGTTATAAGTTTTCATCAGAAGTTACTCATTGTTGGTAACCATTTCCCAAACCGCAGATCCCTCACTGACCCTTCCGCCTCCTCATTCTGTGAATTTAACTATTTTCCTTCTAAAAAGTTACCAGTTTAGAGATATGCATATGGGTCATGCCAATCTGCTGATTGGCTCTGTCTGAGATCGCGAACAGCTTAAGAAAGCAACTGACATTAGCGCACATGGGTGATGCTTTTAAGCAGCTCCATTCATCACATCCAGAGCAGAAAGACATTGGCTTGAAGCCTTACAATGCCATCTATTGGTGCACAGTTTGCAGAGCCATTCTGATACCTGGGGGATATTCACAAGATGAGGAATCTGCTGTTACATAGAGTATCCGTCAGAAAAAGAAGGTTAGTGATGGCACGTAACTTGTCACTTGTGCCAACAATTTAATGGGCACTGTCAGTATGCTGTAGTTCTGGCATTTTGATTGGATAGTGTGCTTATTATTCTTGGATATATTTCGGGAAGATCAAATAAATCTGTTTGAAACTTGCAAATGTGTTGTACCACCTCTCCATTTACTGTGGAATTTTGCTCTGGCTGCATCAATAGTTGGTAAATCCTTCCTGTTAGACACCCTCACCCTGCGTGTGAACTTTGCCAATTCCTATTTTCATCCATTGCTTATTTTCTGTCGAACTAGGTTCTAGATTCTTAGGTTTGATTTGTCAGGATTAAGTTAATAAAGTAGCTTACCTAAGAATGCATTCAGTGTATGCAAAGAGAATGCCCACCTACGTTTTGAGCTTAATTGCTCTTAAAAATACTTCACCCAACTGAACAGAACCACCTTCATTCAAACTTTGGTATCTGCTGGAATTAACTTATTGCACTAAATTGTTTTTCAGCTTAGTGAAAGGCATTATGAAACATACAGTGGAGTTAAAAATACCTATAGGATCAAAACAGTCTTGGGCATGCAAAAGGTCCAAAAAACATTGGGCCTGATTAAGATGTTGGCAGTACTCTGGCCGTCCCTCGTTGGCGGTGATTTCAAGAACTCCGTTGAGTTGACGGTATTCCACCTGCCTTACTCAGATGCCTGTCGGCTTAACCACCACCACATCGGTCTCCTCTGCTGGTGGTATTGCGCTGAGCCTAATTAGATACTCCCGTTGTGCTGGCAGTGCCCTAGCGGCGGTTTGCTGATGGAGTTAGTCCCTGGTTGAGTGGAGACTGGTAAGTACTAATTATTATTATGTCAATACACGTGTCATGTTTGCATCCAAAACATATGTAGGCAATGTATTATGGGCACTTGTGTTGCATATTGCATGCCGCATACACACACCATTGAATGCATACCCACAGGCACCACAAGCACAACACCTAGAACCACCACAAGAACAATTATTTTTTTAAGTTTCAATACAGCTGTGTTCAATTTACCTTGATAAGTAGGAAGATGAACACTACTGCATTACACATAATAAAAATATTGCATGTAAGAGGAGTGCAAAAATACACAGGGCTACAGCAGTTGTCAACACACGATTCATTGTAGGGCATTTGTAGAAGTGGTCTACCTTAGATTCCGGCATCAGCCGAGTCGTTTGGCTTCGCCGTGGAGTGGGAGCAACAAAGGATGGACCTGGACGATGGGGTTCAAGACAGAAGAGGAAGTGGGAAACAATAAAAAAGGTAAGTTTTTAGATCATTTTGTTCGATTCCACCAACTCAATGTAGGAGGTATCTCCTGCCACAGTTGCCTTAACAGAAAGGCACATCGTGATTAGCTTGGCGATAACCTTGGCTGGACTCCTGCCTTCAGCTGCTTCTGCCTATGATGCCTTCAATGCGAATGAAGATATCTGGCGGAGTTGGCAGGACTCTTGCGGTCTTTCTTCCATGGATTTGGCAACATCTAAATAGGGCAAGCAAACCGCTAAGTAGGCGGGCGGTGAACCCATCGAAAAAAAGTCTGCAGGACCATTCCCTCCACGTTCTAAATCATAACCATAGTATTATAGTGCAGGTAGTGCCTAATATCATTAATTTGGGGGAAATGTACATGGCACAAGTTTGTGTGCACATCCATGTTAATCTTGGCCTTAGAGGGTTCTAATTCTAAATTATATTTACAAAGATCTTTTTTCGAAAAAATCTGGTTAAAGTATTGCTTGTATGGAAGACCAGGTTAGTTGACCGGAATTGTGACAAGAGAATGCCTCTATTGGATAGGTCCCTCCCCTGTACAAAGGCCCAAAATGGCTCTTAATAGCTAGCCTACTTCCTTTTGATTTGAGCTCTGGATTGCCATAAATCCTGCCATCTGATTTTGGTGAGTGTATTAGCAACATGCCTAAATCATGGTAGAGATGTGTAGTATTGTCTCCATGATGCAGTGCTAAGCAAACACAAGGAGATGATGGACAGAGTGCTGAAACTTTTCAGACACTCTTCCCCCCCCCACATCACAGATTTGAGTCAAATCCATCATCGTTCTTTAGCTCACTTTGCGACCCAAGTTCAGACCCAGCTATAGGCAAAACAGTATTGACCTTTGTACCTCATTGGAACAGTACAGCCCGAACTGCCAAGCCAGGTCTTCACTGGAACAGAAGGAAGCATCCTGGGAACGGTTTCGGGGGTAACACCCTTCATCAGCCAGGCTAGCTTGAATCCAGTGGTCGTGCAGTGATCTCAGTTTTTTCGGAGAGTTCAGAATTGAATAAGAGGTGTGCCCAGTACAAAACAGGTTGGAGTGCGATGTGGTCCTCAATTTTTAGCAATTCCAAGTTTACCCTTAGTGCTGTTTAGGAGTTTTCAGGCCCAGGTGAAAGAGACATTGCAGGAGAGTATTCTCTGTGGTTCGTAGAGTTATAAAGTTTTTATGGCCCATTATCTCTGCTTTTTTTTGAGCTTGCGGTTTTGGCATTGTTTTATAAGCAGTGATAGCTGGTCAAACTAATCTGTCACTATATTTGTTTGAGAAGTGTCGTACAGCTCCAGCAAATTGACTGAGTGTGACATTATTTTTAGCTAGTTCCTCGTCCAAGGTGAAGTTTATGTCGAAACTTATTCCCTGTTCCCAGAAAGTCATAGGAATGACTCTCAATCACAGTGCTGTCAATTTTAAAGAATGATTTTGATTTTGGCCTTCAATTGATTATTATGAATATGGTTTATTGGATGTTGATCATTAGTTTTTTGCATTCACAGAAAGTCCCATAGAAGCAATGCATGACAATTTCTGTGCATGGCAGTAATACTGCATTTCTATGAATAGCGAATTGGTATTTGGTCCACTCCCTTTGGGAACATCTACGTCAAGAGCAGATGGCATTTTGCGCACATCATTTAAAAATGGTTTAAATAGCACAGACACTAAACCGCAACCTTGTCTGTCTAGTTCATTGCCCAAAGGCCATTGTATATTCTCCTCTAGGCCATATTTTACCGTGGATGTGTAATTTGTTCAGAATTTTGAGCAGGTTGTCTGGTAAGCCAAATTCCTTCATGTTTTCCATAGAGTTGGTCTGTTGACACAATCAAAAGTAGTTTTTGGGTCAATAAAGACCATGAATAATGAAGAGTTTTTCAAAGTAACATTTTTGCAACAAATGAGATGCAACCACATGACTTGGTCAGGGTGCTTTGCTCCTTTCCGTAGTCTGATTGTAAAGGCGTGATGATCTTCCCTTGGCCATCCGTGTTTACTGCTGCGAGAGTAGTAACCAGCCAAATTATTTGCCCTCACCATCTAATAAGGAGATTAGGTATTAGTTAGTAGAGTTGTTTTTTTGTTCTTTGTTATGGATGGATGGGTACAATGAAGGTAGTTCTCCATGAAGCTGGTTCTTGCTTGTGGAGCCAGATGGAGTTGAAAGCAGGTGTTAGGGCAGGGGACCACTGGGCATGATTGCTCTGGTACATGTCTGTGATTACTTTGTCAGTTACGGGTGCCTTCAGATGTTTTTGACTTTAAATGGGATCATAGACCTCCTCATTAAATTCTTGCTGTCCTGAGTCAGAAGACTTGGTCAAGTTTGTTAGCAGACAAGGGATTTTAGCAGATGGATTAAACTGGAATGGATCCCATAAATCCAGCTGTTGTGGATCAAGATTAGGAGATGACTGATATAAAGTAGTAAATTGCTGGATCCAGGTCTCGGCTGCTACGTTTGAGCCTAGATTTTTGGGATGGCCATCACAACTCCTTTGTACTAGATCACAGCATTTTTTGGGTCCTTTTGACTAATGGAGGCCTGAAGGACTCCCCATGCCTTATAATTGGTATTTTCTTTAATTATTTAAATGCTTGTAGTTCTTTTATAAGTGTGAATGGCACTTTTCCTCATCTGCACTGGCATATCTTTTCTTGATTGCAGTTGCAAGGACTCTTTTGAGCTTGTAGCATTCATTGTTGACCCATGAGAGGTGGAAGAACGTAGATGCATTATAGCAGCTGTTGCTTCTGTCCTGCCATAGGTTGGCTGTTGCATCCAAAAGGATCTCAAAATTGCATTTCATATATCCCCTTGTGAAGTGCGTTAGGAGGGACGAAAAGTGGTGCCCTGATTGTGCTGATGGATTAGAGGGTTTCCAGGGCTTAAATGGCTGTAGTACATTCTTTCTGTTCAGTTTTTGAGTGGCGTTACAGAGCAGGAGACAGCTTCTGATTGAAAGACGGATCTGGCTCGCTAGCAGAAAAGATAGTAGCAGTAAACGAGGGTTGTGATCGCTTTCCAATCCGTGAACCAACAACATGTCAGTGACCAAGTGCTAGGCCTCTGTGTTTAACATTATGTAATTGATTATGCTTTGATGATTGTCTTATCTGAAAGTGATTTTGTGCCGATGAGTCTTATGGGGTGCGACTATTTAGAGGGCGTAAGGCTGTTGAAATTAGTAAAGTACTCCGCAATTCCCCTTTCTTGTTTGCAACGCACTAAGGGTAGTTAGGAGGTGGAATGCCCCATGCAAGGTCTTCTTCAATTGCACTCTGTTCTAGTAGCATCGGGTGTAATTTGTGTTTAGAGTACCAGAGATAAAGATAGTGTTATTAACTGGGAGGTCTTATTCAGGCTCCTAGATCAGTGGTTCTTAACCTGTGGTCTGGGGACCCACAGAGGTCTGCAGAGCCTACTTAGAGGCCCATGATTGCATGGGAAATAAAATTATATTAACAGATTAATAAAGTGTATTTAAATAAAGAATCTTAATGTAAAAACTGTTAAAATTAAGTGTTTATCCTCAGATCGATTCATTGGAGCAGTGCAAGTCCATCATCAGTGAGATTCGTTGGAGCAGTGCAAGTACATAACACAAGACTGGCCTCAATTAAATCTAGAAAACTCCAACCTTCCCATTACAATTTTGTTTTTTTTAATGTTTGTTCGAGAATTAAATAAAATATTCCATCAATTGTGTATTTGTTTTATAAATGCTTTTATGTGTATTGTTTTACTGTTCAAATGATTGAAAATCCTTAGTAATGCCTCACAGTAGTTTTTTTTTGTTTGTTTTATATTGCGCGAACTAGACCCAAGACATCTGGTATCAAAGCGCTTTACATGAGCACCAGTTTAGTTACAAATGGCCACATTCATTTTTGTTAGTCACTGGGAAATTAAGTGATTTGCCCAGAATTACAGGATGTTGAGCGCCGTTGCCCAGACTCTAACCTGGTTCCCCAGTTTCGAGGTCGACCACTCTAATCGTAAGGCTATCTCCTCTCCTCTATTAAGTGGGGGTCCACAGAAGTAAAAAGGTTAACAACCACTACCCTACAGTCCCTGGGAACTTGGCAATTTGCTGCTTCTTCATTGTGTATATTACCAATAAGCAACTCGAGGGTGCTGAGGATGGGTAAAATTTCCTTCCCAGTACCTGGCGGGTGGTATATGTTAAATATGCCCAGGACCCAGTTGGTCTTTTTTAATTTCAGATGTTTGATGCTGTCACTTGTTGTGGAAAGGGTTATCTCTGTGTTGACTGAACATCCAAATGGAAACCCCTGTGGTGAGGCCTTCTTTCGGTCTCTCTTGTCTGTGTTAGTGCTGGAGTTACTGTGAAGCTGTCTAGGTCAATGTACTCCAATACCAATGTTTCCTGGAAACAGCAAATGTCTTGCTTCTTTATAAATGTAGCCCAGGCATTCTCCTCAAGCTTTTTTCCAAGGCCTGCAATGCTCCAACTCAAAATTCTAACAGTTTTTATTCCTGCCCCCCAACCTCCCACCGTATGCCTTGGAGGTGTGACTGATTCCTATAGGTATCGACTAATAGACCTATGGGCAGTGACGTAGTCAGCCAGGCCAACTTTTTGAAGATGTAATCTGGCTGCTTGCTTGGAGTAAATAGAATCTGATTTTAGAGAGCTTATGTTTTTGGGGGAAGCCCTTTTAAGGGCCAGTTGAAAGTGCAGTGGTTGATTACCAGATTTTTAATGCATTTGCTCCAGTAGAATGGAATGCTCATGGCTGGAATACGACACAGAGATGCCCCAAAATTCCAGTTCTTTTGTATAACCCAGGGTGTGATAGAAAAGTTGTGTTCGAGGCATGTGGGCTGCTGAATTCATATCTTGTGCATAGATTGCCGCCTAGTGTTGGGTCCGGATGATTGCACTTTGTTTTCCTGGAAGAGTCTTCGAAGTATCACGAGATAGGCGACTCCTCCCCTGGACTACAGTGCGCATGGGCATCTTCTCCATCCTCAGATTGTTGTTTTCCGCCATTGGGTTTGGATGTTATTCCTTTACTCCAATTTCAGAAACCGAAACTAACTACTTTTAAAGGCCAAAAGGCCTTCAACGGTATTGTTCTCGTTCGGTACTTCTTGACTCGACCAACCTCTCCATCTTGATCCGGTCGTCGACGCGGGCCGTTGGGCCTTTTCTACGCCACGTGGGTCTGCTGTCGATGGAAAGGAGCCCGTTCAAAAGGTGCCCACAATGCCACTTCAAATTCCCGCATACTGACAAGCACACAGTATGCAACAAGTACTTATCACCGGAGCACAACGAACAAAACTGGCAAGCGTGTGCCCAATTCCGTTCGAGAAGACCATCCGGATTCGATGGGCCGCTAGGCAAGAGATGCAGCGGTCGACACCGGAACCGGAGAACATCTTCGATGATGAACGCGACCTCCCAGAAGCGGCGGACTCGGACCTAGAGATCGTTACCATCGAGGACCCGTCGGACTCGGACGACGAGATCCCGCCGGGGAAAATCGTGAGTACACAGCCCCCAACGCCGCTTATCCCGAAACCGAAGGCCCCGTCGAAGCATCGCCTAAGGGCCTTAGCCGAGATCGAAAAACACCTTCAGAAGCCCCGCCCTCCTGCTCGGCTCAGAAGTCAAGTCGAAATCGAACCCTTCCAAAAGCCCAGGACCAAGTAAACTTCCCCCAAGAAGGTCGTCGAACCCAAAAGGGTTGTCGAACCACAGGTCGCCGACCCAGAAAAGGCCGTCGAGCCGAAAGGTCGTAGAACAAAAGAAGGTCGACCAGCCAAAGTGCGTCGAGCCGAAGAAAGGGGTTGAACCACAACAGGTCGTCCACCCCAAAAAGGTGATCGAACCAAAAATCGATCCAAAGAAAAGCCTCGACCCTAAACAGGTCATCGATCCGAAAACAGCACCCGATCCAAAAAAGAGTGCAACTAAACCAAAACCAGTCGAACCGAAAAGAGGCATCGACTCGACCAAAGACACTGACCCTAAAAAAGGCATCGAGCCCAAAAAGAGGATCGATCCGAAAAAGGTCGTCGACCCGAATAAAGTCGCCGAACCAAAAAAGACTGCCAAACCGAAAAAAGACGTCGAACCAAAAAAGGGTTACCGACCCCAAACCGACAGTCGAGCCGAAAAAGACTCCAGAACCAAAGGCCCTCGAGCCAAAAGGTCACAAGCAAGTCAGTAAGCCAAAAACATCGGCGCCAAGGACAGTGGAAGAAGAACTCTTCCACCCTGATCCAGAATCAGAGGAACAATCAAAACTGTACATAAATCCTGAAACCGGCAAACTAACCATCTATTACCGGAAAAAGAGACCATTGGACACAGACACTGCTTGCCCTGTACCACCAAAGAAAAAGGACTTCGGGGCATCTCCCTCTAGGCCTTTTACTCCTCCTCCTTTCTATCCTAATATGCCTTTTGTGCCCTACTCTCCTACATACTCAGAATACAATGATGAGGACAGAATGGGGGAAGATCCTCAGGAAGATTTTAATGACCCTGAGGATCCACAGCCTCAGGATGACACATGGGATGATCAAAACGATCCATATGACACACAACCCATCCCTGACACCACACCATACCCTACTAAGCCGTCGCCTACTGACAACACCATTATGTTTAACCAACTGCTAGATAGAGCAGCAAAATACCACAAGGCCAACATGCACACTGACCCAATAGAAGAAGATTTTCTATTTGACACTTTTCTAACCTCAGAGAAAAATGTCAAGACACTTCCTATGCTAAAAGGGGTACTAAAACACACTCGCGACAACACAGGACCTGTTCCCTTTGGTGCAACAATTATGCCTAGTCAAACCCTCCTATATTCATTTCAGGATTGGGCAATAGCCAGTATTTCAAGCTATTTACTTTTCTAGACTAGGTTCACCCTTTTCCAATTATTCGTTAAAAAGAGAGAGAGTGCACTGTTCCCCCATATATCGCAATAGATTTTTCAATAGATTTCACCCCACCCTGCTAACTAGCTAGAGTGAGAAGAAAGCAGGAGGAAAGGCTGGAACACTAGAAAAGTGCGGAAACGAGTGGTGTCGCCTCACGGGAGTAACACCATGGAGGCTCTGCAGGAAGGTACTCGCCTGCCGCCTAGGTTCTCATCATTAGCGTACACCACTCGTACAGAAAATGTGAAGTGTAAAAGAAAAAGAAGTGGTGAGGGTGCTAGGGCAACAGTTCCTGCGTGTGCACCAAGATTGGTACACTGCAAGGCTGAACCCAACAGAGTTAGAGGGGGTGACACTGATAATGCCACCCCACATAGGA
Source organism: Lissotriton helveticus (assembly GCF_964261635.1). Lineage (NCBI taxonomy): Eukaryota > Metazoa > Chordata > Amphibia > Caudata > Salamandridae > Lissotriton > Lissotriton helveticus. Next base: position 1,822,006,269 of record NC_136063.1, read on the forward strand.
GAAAGTTAAAAGGTAAAGAATGAGTTATAACTCGCTGGCCCTCTTGACTTTATTCTTGGCTGCGAGTTTACTCGTATTTAAGACGCCGACATGTTTTGTTGCCAACTAGAGAAAACTTACGGCAACTTCTTCAGGGCTTGGGTCTGTCGCTTCGCCCTGCAACAACAACAAACGTTAAGGGAGGGTCACAGGGGATTTTAGAGACCCCACACTGATACATCCCCAATCAATATTAAACAACAATGAGTATCAGAGGGTCTCGGGAGCCAAGACAGGAAATGCTATGTATAAATCTAGAGAGGACTGCCTTCACCTACATACCCATGATGTACATGTCAACCTCACAGTGAGCCTACTCAGTGATCATGTGAGGATTCCCATCAGTCACCACACGGAACCGCCCTTCATCATTTGGGTTCCTGTTGAGACCACTCCTGATGTTATCCGTTCTATTCTACACGGGTGGGTCTGATGACAAAGTACCCTCTCATGAGCGATTAGATTAACGTGATCTCTTTTCTCAGAGTGAGGTGATGTTACCAGGAGAAGGGGGACTGATATCGTAGTGCAAAAGTTTATAACAAAAAAATTCTAAATGTGTGTGAATTAAAATTGGATGAGGGGGTGCTAAATGTATCTTTATTCTTTCGCTACCCACTCTACCAATGTTAAAAGAAGTAGATAAGAATAATCCAATGATTCTTGGGTTATTTCATGTATATAGGGGTCAACATGTTTCTGCAATGTATGACAATAGTTGTCATTGCTTTCATCAGGACCATTATATAAACATGCTACTACGAATATGTGCTCTCAATCAAATGAAAAATGAGTGCTCAAATCAATAAATTAAAAATAATGGGTGTTTCAAACTCGATACTAGAGTCACCTGAATCCACTAGTTGTCTGTATCGATAGTTTCAACCTTCCAATGTGGATATTTCTAAAAATAATAATAATAATGAACATATGAAGTTGTTACATTAGAGTCATCTAGAAAAAACATAGCATTACCGTACTTGTATAGTTATACTAGGTCACTATCATATGATCCTAGTAGAAAATATTAATTATTCTGGCACACTCTTCGTACATATTGTCACAGTGTACAGGTCTCAACTTTTGAACATGAATTGTCAAACTGACCAAAGGAGATAGACATCTTACCCCAATTGGAGGATGTATGGACTTCACCCCACCTGGCCACGGCTCAGGATGAAGGGGAAGCACCGCTCTGAAAGAAGGGCAAAAAACAGCAATGCTGAAAAAGCCACTTGATTCTAGTGTTAACGCAGACAGTCACCAACATATATCTGAAAACGCTGCCGTGTACCCCTTCACTATGTTCTGAATGGCTCAAAACCATGTTTGTATTTAGACTGTTGTGAGGGTACAGCCGATGTAACATGCGATATTCATTTAGTCTGCACCCATTCACTGGTGTTCCGTGTCACCTGCTGTGGAAGGCATACCTATACCTCCATTTTGGCAGTGTCTGTATCCCTTGTTATGCCGAGACAACGCCCGGTTCCAGCTTAACTCGCGAGACTGACGGGGGCAGCTCGCTGAAAAACTATCCATAACAAGGGATACAGACACTGCCAAAATGGAGGTATAGGTATGCACACTCTTCTATAAGACTACATATTGCTGCTATTGCAGCATACCTCCAGAATAGACAACATCTGTCTCTGTTTCGGGTACCACCAATCAAAGCTTTTATGGAAGGTCTTAAAAGGATAATCCCACCAAAGCACCCACCTTCACCAGTCTGGAACTTAAATATAGTACTTACCAGACTTATGGGACCTCCTTTCGAACCACTCCACTCATGTGAATTACAATTTCTAACACGGAAGGTGGCATTTCTAATTGCCATTACCTCCCTCAGGCGAGTGAGTGAGCTACAGGCACTAACCATCCAAGAACCTTTTATGCAAATACATGCTAATAAGGTAGTACTTCAGACTAACCCTAAGTTCATGCCAAAAGTCATATCCACTTTCCATATCAACCAATCCATAGAATTGCCAGTCAACTGTTTGTTGCTTTTTCACCACAACATAAAGGTAATCCCATCTCAAAGTCAGGAATAGCCAGTTGGATAGTTACGTGCATCCAAATATGTTATGAAAAAGCTAAACGCACTCTAACTGTTCCCCCAAAAGCACACTCTACGCGTAAAATGGGGGCATCCATGGCTTTCCTAGGGAATATTCCCCTTGAAGACATATGTAGAGCAGCTACGTGGTCTACCATACACACTGTCACTGAACACTATTGTGTAGACGTGCAGTCAAAGCAGCAAGCTGCGGTAGGCCAGGCTGTCCTTAAAACTCTTTTTCAGACTTCTGCAGCAGGTACAGGTAACCACCGCTAGAGGAGATACTGCTATACAGTCTATGCACAAGATATGAATTCAGCAGCCCACATGCCTCGAACAGAATATGCTCCTTACCAGTATGCATCTGTTCTTGGCATGTAGGGCTGCTGACATTCATATCGCCCACCCTCCTCCCCGGTGCCTGTTGCAGCTGCAGGATTCTCTTTTGCATGGCCATCTCTTACTTACTATACTCCATCTTTGCCACAATGGCGAAAACAATCTGAGGATGGAGAAGATGCCCATGCACACTGTAGTCCAGGGGAGGAGTCACCTATCTTGTGATACTTCGAAGACTCTTCCAGGACAACAAAGTGCAATCATCCGGACCCAACACTATGCACAAGATATGAATGTCCGCAACCCTACATGCCAAGAACAGATGCATACTGGTAAGTAGCATATTCCTTATTAAGTCTGTATTGATTCTTCTCTGTTAAAAGTAGTTGACGGCACAAAGCGTACACATCGTAAGTTGTTTGAGGTTGTGTGGTGGATACGAGGAACAGATATGACTTTGCCTCTTTTTAAGGTCTCGTGTGCCTCTGGATTAATAGGTGGGAGTAAAAGGACAGTGTGTCTTCGGTCTTTGAGACCAGGACATGGTGCACAGGTTTAGAAGAAGAAATCTGAGAAAGACTTTCCATTATTGCTGCTGATGTGAGAGCCGGTTTTATTCCCTGGATGGCTTCTGCTTGGTTGAAAGAGGCATGCGAAAATTTGGCCCATGATTTTTCTCGTAATTGGGAGTGGTCGAGGCTTAGGCATAGTGGATGACCCACACTAATGCGATCAGGTTGTTGATTAAATGTTGCTTGTGTTGGATTAGGAGGCAACCACATGTAGACCTTATGAAAGCAGACAGAGTAGAGACGCTGTTAGCTACGGTACACTCATTTATGGAATATCGCTTGATGTCAGGGACTAAAACCTGCTGATTTTATCTTTGTTGTTCTTAACTCACTGTACTTGTTCCACTCACCTGTTGCATGCCTCGGCTCTGGTCCGACGTGGCGTGTGCCGTTTGTTCAGAGGGCCCTTTGGAGATTAGCATTACTTCCGGTGTGGTTAGCGCTCTAGCATACGCTCGCCCACCAGTACTTAGGGACCCCCTGATGCGCACGTTCCAGATTACCAGAGCAGATAGAACTAATAAAAGAGGTGGCGGGTTAGCCATCATTGCTAAAGATGGAGTATCTATAATAGCATCCTCATTAGGCACCTCACATGGTTGTGAACTGCTATAATTTCAGATACAACTTAGTCCTAATGACTCCTAGAATGGCTTACTAATATATTGTCCACCCAAAGCCCAGGTCTCCTTGGTGGATAAACGTACCCCTTTTCTGGAAGGTCGCATTAACTATGTGAACTACACTATTCTAGGTGATTTTAATCACCACCTTGAGAATGTCTTGGACCCTAAGAACGTTGAACTCCTTGATACTATGTCTGGCTTGGGGATGGAACAATTGGTCAAAGAGAGCACTCATATCGCAGAACACACTCTTGACGGCCTATTTACCTCCAACCCCAAGATCAAGATACAGGAGGTCCTATCAGTGGTGTGGTCAGACCATAGGGCCATTATATTTACGATCGAGGTCTCATCTCAATTCAAGACAGGGACCAATTTACCGGTGACACGCACCTACCGAGATTGGGCAAAAATTGATTCCGACCTCCTCCAAACCTCACTATTGATAAATAAGCCAAACCTGCAGGTCGAAACTAATCTGGCAGTGCAGAACATAACCTCCTGGATTACTAAGGCCACTAACATAGTAGCACCTTTAAAAACCACCTCCACAAGAAGGAAAAAACATTCTGAACCATGGTTCTCAGATAAACTGAGGAAACAAAAGCAGCTATGTAGGAGAACAGAAAAACAATGGAGGCAAAACTACAATAAGGATCTAAAAAAGAAGTATGCACAGGCATTAGCTACCTATAAAAAAGTAATTATGGAAGAAAAAAGTAATTACTACACTACTAACATTTTTGCATCAAAAAATTCAAGTAAAGAGCTTTTTGCCACCGTCAAAAGATTTGCCAAACTTCCGACCAAACCCAAATCAGATAACAACCCAGACTTTTGTAATGTGTTGGGCTAGGCCTTTGCCGACAAGGTGGAGCTAGTCTACAAAACTTTCTCTAATTTCCTTAACGAACCCCCTCCTACTAGGGAACAGATCACTAAAACCATAATAGGTACAAAATCTGGGGCTCCCTCTGATCCTTGCCCCCTGAAAATTTTTCATCTTTTTCCAGAGATTCTTAGTGAACTGTTCTCTGGGACTATACTCCACGGGAAGTTTCCTGAAGCATGGAGGATCGCATCTGTACTACCACTGCTGAAAAAACCACATCTAGACCCAGCTGACCCCAACAATTATCGGCCAGTCTCCAGAATTCCTTTTTGTTAAAAGGTTCTGGAGAAATTGCTTAACATCCAGCTCACTGCCTTTATCTCCTCCAATAATCTGCTTGACCACTCACAATTCGGGTTTAGAGAGGGCCACGGAACTGGAACTGCTTTAATCACTGTGAGTTTTGAGCTTAGGAAGTCATTGGACGAAGGCGGGAAGGCGCCTTGATACTCCGACATGGGCGCTCAAGAATCTGCCACGACTCTATATCTCACGGAGAGATCTTTTCGAGTCGAATTAGGCGAATCCAGCTCTCAAACTTACAATCTGCAATGCGGAGTTCCGCAGGGTTCGTCTTTGAGTCCTACGTTGTTTAATGTTTACGTGACCCCTCTGGCCACTCTGATTAGACAGTTCGGGTTCTCTGTAATATCTTATGCAGACGACACGCAGGTAGTCGGATCAGTAACTAATAATGAGGAGGAGATTGCCGACCGCTTTAACAACTGCCTGTCCCATGTTAATTCTTGGACGCAATCCAACTGTCTTAAACTTAACGGCAGTAAGATCGAAGTATTATTGTTAGGTGCCAATCCTTTGGCCTGGTCTTTGAAATGGTGGCCTTCAGAGCTGGGTGAGTGTCCAACACCCGTCTCAAAGCCAAAAAATCTTGGGATTACCTTTGACTATAGGCTGATCTTTGATAGTCAAATTAACTTACCTCCAGTTTCTGGGCCATCCTCAAAATGATTAGGAAGATTTGTTCCTTCGTTTCCCCGGAGGCTTTAAAAACATTGGTGACTTCCCTTGCCATCTCCAGGTTGGATTATGGCAATGCACTTTACTTTGGGATCCAAACTCAATTTTTGAAAAAGCTCCAACGTCTGCAGAATGCAGCAGCAAGATTGATTTTGGATATTCCCAAACACGAATCAGTCTCCCAGCAGCTAGGAGCATTGCACTGGCTACCGGTTAAGAAAATAATAATCTTTAGGTCGTTGTGCATTACGTTCAAAGCACTCCATGGAAAAGGCCCCTCGTACTTGACTTCGCGCATAAAATATTATGTGCCGTCTAGGAACGTTAGATCTGCACAACAAAAACTGTTTCAAATCCCTAGGTTCAAGCAGGCATGATGGGGAGGAAGGAGCTTCTTGCTGAGATCTGCCAAATCTTGAAATCTTCTTCCGCTAATAATTAAAACAGCCCAAATCTGAAAGCATTCAGGAAAGCAGTAAAAACATGGTTATTTCAAGCTGACCTCTAATTCCATTTGCATACTAGCCTCACACGCTCTCTGAGTCCTCAGCGCCAAGACGCCTCCTGGCATTCGTTGCGCTTTATAAATTTAATCATCAAATCAAAAAAGTGCTCCTGACCCGTCAGTGTCCATGGAATCCTTATTATTCTATCTGGCATTGAGATGAATGCTGGGTCATGGTAATCTCTCATGAATTGGTCAGGAGTTATAACTGGAAGGTATTCTAATTAGCCTTTGGTCTCGTTCGTAGGGATGCCTACATCTTTGGGGCATGGTACTCAAAAATGCGATCGTTATTAGGAACGATTGTATGCTTGGTTGAAGTATTGGTACTGTCTTTGCTCAAAGGTAGGTGATTTTGAGGTGACTAGAATTCTCTTTGGCCAGTTGATACACTTTCACAAGTTTGAATTGTGCAGGTTTGTCACACAGTAAGCCAAAATTGGTGTTAATAATGGCCTTGTTTTTATTAATTGCCAATTGTGCCTGGTTGTCTTTACTTAGTAGCAAAATAAAGAGGGGACTGGGAGCAGATGAAGGTCCAGTGCCCGTGCTCGAAAAAAAACTATAATCAAACATGACCTAGGGGGGTCACTGTTCCTAATGGAGAGGAGTGAAACAATCAGAGGAGACAGTCATCAAGACTGTTTCTTGTTGCCCTCGCACATTGTAAGGAAGTGATTTTCTATTGCAGTAACCCCCCCACTATTTTGCCTGATAACTGATGCACTTTTCCTTGGTGTGCCCTTGGTCCCTGCCAATCTGGTATCCAGGACCTCTGTTCCTTCCGTAAAAACTGTACTAAAGCCTAAACCCAATTGGCATCTCTGGCCACATGTCAGCCCCTGGTAAATGGTACCCTAGGTACCCAGGGCATTGTGACCAGAGAAGACCCCTAAGGGCTACAGCACTTATTGTGCCACCCTTAGGGGCCCTGTAGCCTGACACCCACACACTGCCTTTGCAGGCTGAGTGTCCTGGTGCAGAACTAAACAAAGAGTCGACATGGCACACATCCCTGTGTGCCATGCCCACAAACACACTGCCCTAGCATACATCAGTCACCCCTCTAGCTGGGTGCACTATACCAGTGCTGTGGGCACAGGTGCATGAGCCCTGTGCTCCTATAGGACCCAGGGCCATTCCTGGGCACTGTAAGTGCAGTGATGCCATTAAGAGTATATGGTGCTAGGAGGTTTTCATTAAGAACTCCACAGCACCATGATGGCTACACTGAAGATTGAGAAGTTTGATATCAAACTTCTCAGCACATTAAACCCACACTGTGTGGGATTTAATGCCAAATGCACTACAGAGGGCAACTTAGAGTTGCCCCTGAACCTAACCTACAGTCCACGTCAATGCACGTCCTGGGTGAGGTGCTTGGTCTCCTCTCCCAGGATGGGCAGGGGAAGCTTCAAAGGCATGCCGCCTTTTCTGAGTTTCTCCAGGCCACATGCTGTACTCAGCAACTGGCCCCCACCAGTTCTGACCCCCACTCTGGCGGGAAGAATTGGCGGGAAACCCGAAGGAACGAAAGGGGGTGTGCCAGCCTCTGCCAACCCCACCCCTCAGGTGGGGGAGGCGAGGTGAAGCACATATCCGGGCTCTCGCCATCTTGAGAATGGGGAGCCCTGTCCAATCAGAGATAGGCTCCTGCTCCCCTCCCACAGGGGAGGAGCAGGATAGGGGGTGTATTCACCCCGGGACAGGGACCCATTGGTCCCTGCCCTTGCCCTACCTGTAACACCCTTAAATTTAGTATTTATGGGCACCCTGAACCTTCCTTCCACAGATCCCGATTTGAAACGAGCAAGAAGATCAAGAAACCCATAGACCTGCCGTGCAGCTGCTAACAAGAGGACGACACCAACTGACTTGGCCCCAGCCCTACCGGCCTGTTGATCCTTGAACCTGCTCCTGCGAAACTCCGGCGCCTTCCGTGGCCAGCAACCTCAAAAACCCCTGAGGACCCGACTGCCTTAAGACTCTACCAAGACTGGTTCTCCCACAAGCAGTGGCTCTGCTCAAAAGGCAATACACCCCTGGTGCCAGCCAGGAACCGCGAATCCAGCACCCAATGCACCCGCCGAGCCCGTCCTGTGCCTGAGTGGACGAAGACCCTGAGGACATCCCCCCGAAGATTGTGATCTGGAATCCAGTGCCCAAGGAGCCTCCTTGACAACCCAGACGGCGCCTGCAACCTCACCGCAGGGAACCCCTCCAACCGCGACTAGCATAGGGTAAGATTTCCCGACGTCAAAAGACACCCCTTCACCCGGCGCCCCACGGCCCCCTGTGCCCCCTCCTGGGTGTCTACCTATCCTCCAAGATCCCAACTTACCCAACAAAGTGTTGGTAACTTCTAAAGGATCTCCGTCCCCGAGCCTGCGGCCTTTGTTCACCTTTGAAGTTCTCCATTGAATAACATTGGGCGCCCAACAGCTCAAAAGCACTCTGCACCCAGCCGCCCGAATGCCCCTGGCAGTGCCACCTTGGTCTAACCTACATCCCGATTTGCCCTGAGCAAGTGAGCAGGAGCCCAGGTCCCACAGCCGCGTAGCCTGCTTGCCAGCAGCCACCAACCGAAGGCCCCCTACCTCTCATTGGATAACATTGGGCCTAACTACTTCTGCACCCGGCTGCCCCTGTGCCGCTGAGGGTGTACCAACTGTACTACAACACAACACTCCCAAAGGGGGCAAGGGTCAAAGGGAAATGTTTAGAGACCTGACCAGATTCAATCCCCAAATCCTAACATATTCAACACATAGAAAAATCTGGTGGTCTAGTGAAGGATAAAACACTACAGAGGCTAAGAAAATCGAACAAGTCACTCGTCAGAACTAAAGACCGTGATCACTACAGTTACTGACACATGTACAACTCTATGACAGAAGGAACCCTGAGAAAACAGTAAGGATTTCCATCAACTGCCCTTCGTGGCCAGTGTCATCATTTGGAACTGCCACAGTGCTCCTGTCACCTCAGCTCTTCTGGCAGCAAGCCAAAAACTAACTGGTGGACTGGGCATAAGAAGAGACCAATGTAAAAAGCAATTGACCAAATCAATCCATTAATGCAGTGCACAATAAAGAGTGAGTGAAAGTGATGTTAAAAAAGTTTCTCCCCCAGCCTCAGCAGACTGTCTGAGGTACCGACGGAGAGGGCGGTGCCTCACTGTACCTGAGTCTGAGCCAGGTGAGGTGAGTCGGATACCTCACACAGGATAGGTTTAAATAACCATCCGACCTATGTAGAGGTATTGTACAAGATCACAAGCAGCGGTACTGTGATAATCTTAAGCTTTTCGTTTTTATGCACTTTTGTCTATCTTTGTCAAATTGCACTGAATGCAGTAGCTTCTATTTAAAGGTCCTGAAGAAAGCCGGGGTCCTGTGACCCTGTACAGCTGAAACTAGTAGACCACTACATCCGGCAGATTTGTTTAACACCGATATGCTGTTTTTAGCAAGCTCAACAGCAGTCATTAATAAAGGTGTCTGGATTGCTGCTGAAACTTTTTTAACATCACTTTCACTTGCTGTAGTGATCACGGTCTTTAGTTCTGACGAGTGACTTCTTCGATTTTCTTAGCCTCTGTAGTGTTTTATCCTTTACTAGACCACCAGATTTTTATATGTGGTATACCAACTGTACCAACCTGACCCTGGGAGACCCCTGAGTCCATGCCCAGAACCTTAACTCTGCCAGTTGAGAGCTTACCCCAAAACCGATAACTCGCTTTTGTTCCATAGGGTAACATTGACTGGTTTCACTTGGAAATTCTTCTAAGTGTGGAGTTTTGAAACTTTAAAATATTCCCCTAAAATCAGCTGAACAACGAATTCCGATTTACTCACCTGTTATCAGGAGAGAACCTAGTGCTGCATATTTTAGCCCAGCACTGACCCTGAAAAGTAATCTTAACCTAACTTACCAGTAACTTGTATTTCCTCCCATAGGAACCCATTGTCTGGTTTTCACCAGAAAAGTTTCTAAGTGTCGATTTTCACAAACTTGAAATATTCCTTAAAAATCACCTGTTTGACTTAAAGGCATTCTTTCAACTGTTTATAGGAGATGCACCCGTGCTGGATCCAGGATCCATCACTGAGTAAGAAAAAGTAACGATAACACTACTTACCTCCTAAGTGAATTTCCTCCCATAGGATAACATTGGTGATTCTATGTGAAAAAGTTTTTTAGTGTCAACTTTTAAAATACAATAATATTCCTTAAAAATCACTACTGTAACCAAAACGCTTTTACTCAACTGTTTACAGGAGATGTCCCAGAACTGAATCTAGGATCCAGTTCTGTGGTTAGAAAAGTAATCCATAAAGTAATTAATTGCATTTAACAAGATAATCCTATTGAGCTCAATGTTGCATTGTGTTTGAAATTGTGTTGCTCATTGCAACAACTGTAACTACTGTACTTAAAAAGTCTATTGCCTATTTGCAAAGTATTTAAACTAAAGTAATTCATTCTGAGAAAGTATATTTTGATACCTAGTTAGTTCTAAAATAAAACTACTATATATTTTGATACAAAACAATTGGCCTAGAGTTCAGTTCTTGAGTGTGTGAGACCATTTGCTAACTGAGTGTGTACAACAAATGCTTTACACTGTCCTCTGATACTGCCTTACTGCTCGACCAAGCTACCACTTTAGAGAGTAAGGTTATATCTAACTTTAGCCTCTGCCAAACCTCTGGGGACTGTGGACTCTGTACACACTATACCTTACTTTGGTCCAGTATATACAGAGCCACTTTCTTACACACATCCCTAGAGATGTCATGCAGCATCATCGGGCAGGTGCTCCTCATCGGATGGCGCTGCAATGCCCTACAGGTCCCCGGGCGGGTCACTTTAGCAGAGATCTTTTGATTTTGTTGCCGTCAGGTGAGTTCAAGGGTATCCAATTTGGGGTACAGAGTGAAGTGTGGTTTAAAACTGGCTAGGAGATGTCATATAAATCTTTATTCTGTAGACTCCCCTGTCAGATTTAAAAAAATCACAACTGTTAGTGCCACTTGCAGGGACAAGAATGTACCCAAGAGGCTGAGTGAAGTTGAGTGCAGGTCGACATGTTTCATGCCTCTATTGTCTATTTAAGATCCCCAGCGCTTCTTCAGGACCAAAGACGTGGGTGAATTAACTACCCCACTCTTAATTCACACATTAGGTCCCCCACAGGTATGGGTGGTACCTCTGTGTGGTGATGAAAAGGATCGTCTCACATAAAAGAAAAGGAAGTTTCAGAGAAATGATAGTAATAATTATAACAAGTGCATTTCATTATTAGGCATATTATGTATGGTATGAGTATCGTTGCCACAATATGTCCCCAAGGGTGGACCATATGTGTTCCCAGGGTTTTGGCCCCTGGCGTTTCAAATATATTTGCAGCGCCAGCCTGACGAGGAGCACCTGCCCAATGATGAAGCATGACAACCCTAGGGATGTGTGGGGGCAACAAGAAACAGTCTTATTGACTGTCCCCTCTGATCGTTACCCTCCTCTCCATTTGGAACAGTGACTTCCTAAGTCTTGATTTGTTGTTACTTAGGCGTGTAGTTCTTGCGTGGCGTCTTGGTGACAGATAGGAGAAGTGTGGCTCAATGGTTAGAGCGGCAGACCCTGATGCAGAGGTCTAGCCCGGGACCAGGGTTAAATTCCCTGCCTCGGCGGGTCTTGGGCTTAAAAAATTCCACGGACCTGATAATTCTCGCCTCAGTGCCTATTCCAATCATGGAGTCCCACTCTGCAACTCTGGGCAATAGCTTGCTTAATCTTCACAACGGCCCCCACAACGCTAAGGATGCCTGGCCTCCACCTTGGGGGTGCCCAGGAGTGGACACCTCACAGGGAAAGCCAGGATGGGTTCCACAGCGGTATTCGTACAAGCGCCTTGAGACCCTTGCGCGTGAGTAGTGTGCTATACAAGTATCAATTTACATTTTACATTTACATAGTGGAAGCATCAATTTTGGAAGTACTCTGGCCACCTTTGGTTAGAACTGTGGGTTCTTATGAGGCACTTAATAGGTTAGAGTGCTCAGCGTCGACTTCGTCTCTTAAGTTCTATTTTGTCTCCCAGTTTAATTTCTTTTTAGGTCGACGCCTACCAGATAGCGCAGTTGTCTGGTTGTTAAAGACTTCTTGAAAACATTCCAAAAGCTGACCTAAGAATGCATTCCACCAATTCCCTTACTATTTACTTTGTGGTTGTAACTCACATTTGCTTGATTACTATTTGCTGGTTTTATTTATTTTAGGCTGTCCAGCATGTCTTTGTCCCTCCTGTGGAGCATAGCCTGTTTTCTGTATTCTTCCACAAATGCTTGTTTTCTGTAACCAGGCCTTTACATGTTATTCTTAACTTGTTACATTTGCTGTGCATTTAGAGACAGAGGTCAAATGTCAGGCTCTGTCTTCAGAGGGAGCTTGGTGTTTACTTTTCTTTCTCTGACTTCAAAGTAAGAGAATTTATCTGACAATCTGGTGGGTGAAAGGAAAGGATTTTTTCACACAACAACATTTAAAGGTCTGTAAATGAATTGTGCAAATATTTAAGAATGTATCAAAATCAGAAAGGCACAAATTAAGCACCTTTTTAAAAATTATTTGTGCTGGAAGCAAATATTTTAATATGATCAATACACTAGGTGATGCCATTTCCACACATTATCGTTTGTGCGCTCTATAGTTTTATCAGTAAAACTTTGTGCAGATGTAATGATCATTTGAATTGAAAATGTGTTGTCTATAACAGCAGTGCACTACTACACCATGCGTACTCCACTCTATGCCACTCCACTCTACACCACTCCTTGACACTCTACCGCACTCCACTACACTCTGCCGCATTCCACTCCATGCCACCCCACTCCTCTCTACTTAACGCCACTCTACTCTGTACCACTCTACTCCATTCTATGCTACTCCAGTCTACGTCTCTCCATCCCACTCCACTCTATTCCATAACACTGACACTATACTCCACTCTGACACTCTACTTCATTCTCCTCTACGACACTCCCATCCACTCTAGCCCACTCTACTCCTCTCAATGACCCTCCACTATATACCCCACCCTACGTCCCTCGACTCTACAACACTCCATGCTTCTCCCCTCCTCAACACTCTGACACTACACAACTTCACTCTACAATACTCTACTCCACACCACTCCACGACCATTCGCTCTACTCCATTTTATACCACTCACTCTGTGACACTGTAGGCACCAATATGATATTCCATTCTCTCCCACTCCACTCCGACACGCTACTCGACTTTTCACGAATCCACTCTACTTCACTGTAGGCCTCTGTACTTCTCTCTGCGCCACCCCTCTCTATGTCCCCCCACTCCATGACACTTTATTCCACTCTACTACACTCTACATGCCGCCCCTCCACAACTCTTATCTCCACGACACTCTACAACACTTTACTCCCCTCTATGGCACTTGGTGCCACTCCATTCTAAGCCACTCAATGCCACTCCACTCTACGACACTTAACTCCATTCTACAACACTTAAATCCACTCTACAACACTTTACTCCACTCCATTCCACTCTACGTCCCTATACTCTGCACCCCTACACTCTAAGTCACTTCACTCTTTGCCACTACACTACACTCTAGGCCACTCTATGACAATCCACTTTATCCCCTTTCTCCACTCCATCCCCCTTCTCCACTCTGACACTCCACTCAACATCACTCGATGGTACAACACTTCACTCTACTCCACTCTACGTCTCTCCACTATAGGCTACTTACCGACACTCCTCTCCACAACACTCTACTTCTCTCTATGCCACTCCACTCTGCACTATTATAGGCCACTCTACGGCACTCTACTGTATCCCACTCCACTCTACGATATTCTACTCCACCCTACTCTGCACTACTCCACGCCACTTCACTTAAGGCCACTCTACTCCTCTCTATGCCACCCACTCCATGAAACTCTATTCCACTCTGTTACTCTGCCTTCTGCCACTGTACAACCTTTTACTCCCCTCCACGACACTCTGCCGTTCTTAACTCTATGTTAATCCACTCCACAGCACTTTAGTCCACTCTAAGACACTTCTAAGACACGCTCCCCTCTAGCCCGCTCCCGTCTAGCCCGCTCCCCTCTAGCCCGCTCCCCTCTAGCCCGCTCCCGTCTAGCCCGCTCCCCTCTAGCCCGCTCCCGTCTAGCCCGCCCCCTCTACCCCTCCCCCCTCTAACCTGCCCCCTCTACCCTGCCCCCTCTACCCTGCCCCCTTCTACCCTGCCCCCCTCTACCCTGCCCCCCTCCACTCTGCCCCCCTCCACTCTGCCCCCCTCCACTCTGCCCCCCTCCACTCTGCCCCCTCCACTCTGCCCCCTCCACTCTGCCCCCCTCCACTCTGCCCCCTCCACTCTGCCCCCCTCCACTCTGCCCCCCTCCACTCTGCCCCCCTCCACTCTGCCCCCCTCCACTCTGCCCCCCTCCACTCTGCCCCCTCCACTCTGCCCCCTCCACTCTGCCCCTCTCCACTCTGTTCCCCTTTCACTCTGTTCCCCTCTACCCCTCTCCACTCTTCTTGACAACACTCAGCAACCCTCCACTCTGAGCCACTCCCCTCTACGACGCTCCTCTATACGACACTCCACGCCACTAACTTTTAGCCATGCTGACCAGCAGGCATGCTGCTGTACACTATGGCTAAAACACATTGGCAAAGCCAGTAGCTCTTGCATATTCGAGACCTTATTTGCTTTGCTAAGTTTTCCATGCCTCTTCTCAAGTTTGGACTTGTGTAAACATCTCTTGCTCTTCCTTATGAAGTATCTCGCAATTGTTTTGTTTGTAATTGTATTTGAGACTCTGTTGCTGTCTGAGATTATTCTACTGGATTAAAGGATTTTATGTTTAATGGGAGAGAAAGAGAGAGAGAGAGAGAGACAGAGACAGAACGGGCATGTGTACTTTCTTTTTCAGATTCTTTATGCAGTCTGCTATTATTGGGTTTATAACAGTTGGAACTTCACTTAGTTTTTCTAAGATGGGTGAGCAGACGCACTTGGTTAAAGTTGGTTGTGCTCGGAGTTTGACTTCTTCAGCTTCTTCTGTAGCATGCATCCTTTTACGATACTGCTGCTGGTAATCCAGTTTTGCTGATTGAGTGAATAGTGCTCCAGCTATTATGTACACAGTTCTATATGTTTCCTTCATGTGAAACTATTGGTTGTGCATGTGAGGTTCGGGATACCTGTGGGGCTGACTTTCTTAACTTGTACCTCTCTGGAAACAGGTTTTGAGCAGAGGGCTCATTGCCAAACTGTCTAAACTATGGATGAGGATTGGCAAAATCCCATTTGGTGTTTGGCTCGTGACCATACCCCCAATATCACCATCGTCCAGGGGAAAAGCATCTAAATGGATCATTAGCATTGTCTATTAGGCTCCGGATTCGCTTTTTGTTTGTTTGTTTTTTTAGTAAATGTTTTTATTAACAATTGCTCAGTGTACAAAAGTAGATGCAATCTTGTACAAATAGTTTAAAGCGTCACAAAAAAGACGCACCATGGCATTACTGTAGCAGTTAAATCAACTAAGAGTGTACACCACAGTTTTGAAATTCTGACTTGGACTAGATGCAATTATCATTAATCCCAATCCTAGTCCACCAGTACCCCCCAACCTCCCTATAGCACCTTTTCACAGTCCCCTGTTGTGGCACCATTGTTTTCATACATTTTCTCATTTTCTCGGAGAACCCTGACTTTGGTAGACCACCTGTTCTGCCCGTTGGCACCAATCCAGATCAACCTCCCAGTTCCGCACACTCGAGGGTCCACTCGCTTCCCATGCCTTTGCAATGTTTTTCTTAGCCACCCCGGGCACTAACATTACCCAGATATTCCGATATATGGGCCATACCTCGTCGCCTGTAATGTATATCACATTCCATCTAGCCTCCAGTGGAACAGTGAGACCCGCGACTTGGATCATAACATGGACCACCACCTTCCAGTATTGCTGGATCATGGGGCAGGATCGGGATTGTTTAGAAATATTTTATCAAAAAGAATTTATTTAGTCACATCACCAGTAAGCGGTTTCACTAGACTACTAGCTAGGATGTTAAGGTAATGTGTTGCTGCTATGGGAGCCTCAGGTTCCTTGTGGATTTCTGCTATGGGGACAGCATCTGTCTTTTTTGCATTAGGTGTGGTGTGCTACCCATGAAAAGGTGATCTGAAGAACCAGTAGAGATATTGATGGAAGCAGAACTTTAATTTGCATTGCAGATGCTTTGAATTGGAGGAAGGGGTGGCTTCTTGGCTGAATAAGAATCAAAGCGTTTTCTCTCCGAGCTCTCCAGGTACCCTTCAGCTCTGAATTGCACAGTGGCAGCAGCAGCACTGTGTATGGACCTCCCTCCCTCTCGTACAGGACCAACACATCGTTTCCTGCTTTCCCCCAGCTCTGGCAAGAAACCTCTGCTTTGTCTGCACCCACATATGTAGGGTACTACCAATGCAATGCCAGCACATTGATACTGGGTCTAGCATGTCTTGTTGTGGTAATTGATGTGGATTCTTTAACCTGAATTAACACTTTTAACATAAACAGTGGAAGAAACCTAAATAGAACACCCTGTTTGGTCAAATGTTCAAGACTTCTTCACCCTTGAAAAAGTTTTTTCTAGTACCTTAGCAAGCACTCAGACCTTTTTCATTATTTCGTGTCAAAGTATCTTTTTTTTGTCTCTTCTTGTATAGGTTAAGCGGAGGCGGCGGGGATCGTCACCTAAAACTGTGGCAGTGAAATCTCCACCTCCCAAGAAGACTCAGGATGTTGGCACACCTTGCAAGCGAGGGCGGGTTAGCACCTTTGGTTCTCCAGACTCATCCAACACCCCGCTTGTCCCACCCGAGGCTCGCAGATTAATTGTTAACAAAAATGCTGGAGAAACACTCCTTCAGCGTGCTGCACGATTAGGGTACATGGTAAGAGAACTACTACTTGTATCTTGCTTTGTAGTGGTTCACATTACTTAGTAGAACTTGATACATATCACACCATTTTAATACATAGATTTCTGGGAAACATCTTAGGCCATTGATAGAGAGTAAATATTGTTATTTTGGTGATGGTGGAGGTGGTAATCATCTGCCTTACAAATAAGGAGGGGAGTTACACTGCTACCAGGGACAAAAAGGAACATATCTTGAATTTACCTGGAAAAGGAGACCCTGAGATTGACATGCAGAAAAGATTAACCATTGTGCTGTTTGTTAACCGAGTGCTAATAATGCTGCAGCTTTCTTCTGCCTTGTTTAATCTAATGAATAAGACTTTTTACTAGTAAAAACTGTTAGAAAAGTAAGAACATTTCATAATATCAGTAGTGTTAATATATTTTTATTTCCATAGTTGTGCTCAATGTTGGGATGAAAATATTAAAGAACAAAGGTTTTGTACCAATAGAGTGCAATCTTCTTCATATTCTCACCCGTCCCTCCTTCCGCCCTAGCACAGCATTTTACCTTGCTTAGTATTGTTTTTAAAGCAGTTTATTGTGCCTTTTGCTGCTCCTTCCTTTCTATATTTTTCCCATCGTAGTTTAGCACACATCAAACACCTTTCAGTTTTTTTATGTTACAGTATTTCACCAAGAAATTGTATGTTGTTAGTAGCAGCGATACCTGTAAGCTTCTTGCTGCCTATCCTGTTCTGCTGGTAGACCTGCCCAGTGCTTTGTTGCGGGGACTGTTGCCTGTCTCCTGCGGGGCCCACTGCTCTTTCCTGCCTTCGCCAGTACCCATATCGCCGCAGCGGGGGAACTACATCATCCAGAATCCCCGGCAGCGCAACGCGTCACGGACCTGCGCCAGGAGGCGCATAACAATCCACTAGGCCCCACGCAGCGCGGGACGCGCTACCTGTAAGCTTCTTGCTGCCTATCCTGTTCTGCTGGTGGACCTGCCCAGTGCTTTGTTGCGGGGACTGTCTCCTGCGGGGCCCGCTGCTCTTTCCTGCCTTCACCAGTACCCATATCGCCGCAGCGGGGGAACTACATCATCCAGAATCCCCGGCGGCGCAACGCATCACGGACCTGCGCCAGGAGGCGCATAAAAATCCACTAGGCCCCACGCAGCGCGGGACGCGCTACCTGTAAGCTTCTTGCTGCCTACCCAGTTCTGCTGGAGGACCTGCCCAGTGCTTTGTTGCGGGGACTGTTGCCTGTCTCCTGCGGGGCCCGCTGCTCTTTCCTGCCTTCGCCAGTACCCATATCGCCGCAGCGGGGGAACTACATCATCCAGAATCCCTGGCGTCGCAACGCGTCACGGACCTGTGCCAGGAGGCGCATAAAAATCCACTAGGCCCCACGCAGCGCGGGACACGGGGCGTGCCCGTGCAAAGCCTGGGCCAAGGGCATGCCCGTCCGCGTCCGTCAGCGGCTGGTAGAGGCTGAGCTGGGCCAGTCCTCTAACCTTTTCCAATTACGGACTCTGGACTGGGACTAAAGCAAACTCAAAGTAAGCTGGAATTATTTCTATATGTATAGGAATACAAGGGGGTTATTGCTGTCTGTTTGAACCACTCCTGCTGGAAAAGTGCACTACAGTCTACAGTATAGTGGTCTTAGATTGTGGGACCCCATTGTGGTACTGTAAATTTATTCTATTACCACGCATATCTGCTGTTATGAGTAAGAATACACGCAAAGGGGGAACCGGGGCAGGGGTAGTGAGGACTTTGGATGCCTTCCTCTCTCGGGCTGAATCCATGCTTATACACGAGATTGAGCTCACCGAGCCGAGGCTTTCATTAGACCCTCTAAACTTGTTTGTAAATCCTGCATTTGTCCCGGAGCCTACCACAATTGTGCCAGTAAGCCCCTTAAGTTCACATAGGACTTCATCTGCATCTACTCCACAACAGAGCCCCTTACTATCTTCACAGATGGCTAATATACCCTGCCCAATTCCAGCCATTGTTCCACCAATTACACGCACTAGGCAGTTAAGGGGCACCCAAGCCCCCAAGGGGAGAGAACAACCAACAAAAAGAAAAGCTCGGAGTGCTCCCAAAACAAGTTGTCAAATCTCTAACAGGCCAAGAATAAGAACCCTGCACATGGGTCGGGAGCAGTTGTGGATACCCCGATTACTCTAGAGACCAATAGGGGGGCAGAGGGTAGTGATAATCACTCCGCAAACACATTTGGCCATAGTCTTCCCTACAATAAATTTGATTTTATAAGACAGTTGGCAGAAAAACTATTAGCTCTGATTAATCTGGTCTTGGTGAAACTCGAAGCAATCGACCATAGATTAAATAAATTAGAAAAGCACCTATATAAAGAACGATCCACCCCTATGGGGGATAGACCTGTAGCTGAGCAAGTTCAGAAGGAGCAGTATACTTTACCTAAAGCATCCAATACATATACAGTGCGCCCCCCATTTGCACTAATGGCATCATACCAGAGTCCCCTTCAACATCCTGGCCATAGTGGAAGAATATGGCCCCAGGGTCCAACAGGAAAAATTCAGGGATTGGGAAATCATACATCTAAGGGAGTATTCCTTCATTTACCACCTGAGGCGAGCCCTTACGCCATTATTTTGGCAAATGCACCGAAACTCCCAAGCCAAGAAGAGGAGCATTGGTCCTCACTTAAAAATAAGGCGCTGCACTTCCTGAATGGTAAAACAGGGCTTGGGGAACATCTATTTAGGGAATTTAAAATGGTGAGAAGGGTTGCATGGGTCGGCCACTCTCGTAAAGGCTGGGATGGAAATTGTGTTGTGCTAAGCTTCAGGTCCCCGAACATGGTCGGTAGTATTTTTGACTAGGCAGGTGCGCTCAGGACTAGTACTGAGGGCATCAATGTCTTACCACTCGGATACTTTTATCGACCTGATTTGCTCCCAAGGGGTAACGAAGGGTGGCATAATTGGAACTGGCAAGGCCTCGCAAATAGTCCAATCCCGCTGATTAATAGATTTGCGGCACTGAGCGGGTTGGATGTCAATGATGGACTGCTCCCAAGAATAGACTTGAAAAGCCCAGGGGTAAGTATACCCCAAAGCTGTCAGGAGAATAAAGCCATGGGACCTGTTATGAGTTCAGGAATGACTGTGACTCTTACAAAGGATCACCTACAAAGCAATACTAATACTAACAAGATAACTGGCAATTTGGAGGCGGTAAATAGTCTAAATATAGTTTAAAGTCTCCCATTAGTATCCCTTGAAATAGGGAAAACTGCAATAAATCCAATTCCAGGGGTTAGTGGGCATTTAGTATGCTCTACTTCTATCCATGGCTGTAGTGTAACATCCCTCGTTTCTTGGAACATTGCAGGGCTAAGAAACAAACTGATGTCTTACGATTGGCTTACCTTTATAGACAGCAATAACTTTGCATTGTTTCAGGAAACGCGGTCAACCGAACCGGAGTATAGGCAAGGCTATTTAAACTTTTTTAGGCCCGCTACTCCAAGCTTGCGGGGTAGACCAAAGGGGGGGTCTTGCAACCTGGATTAGACAGGATGATAGCTATAAGGTCAAACAGCTGGAGTCCAAGAGCTGTGATATACTATTAATCCAGATTGCAGAGTTTAAGGACCTTTTTATTTTTAACATTTATGCAAGAGGTAAGCTGGCGGTAAAGCCTCGGACACCATTGCTCTGTTAGAATCGCACCTCGATTTTCACAATGGAAAGGGGAACATTCTAGTAGCTGGAGATTTTAATTGTTGTTTTGAACCTCTAGATGGTAATGATGTAAATCTAACCCTAGAGAAAGACCGTTCCTGGAATATTCCACAATTGTCCCTACCCCCAATCAAAAAGTGGTCAGAGGCCTCCAGCTTAAAGTTCTATGTCTCGAACAAGCCTACCTTTAATAATGGACTGCGAAGGAGTTGTATAGACTATATCCTTTCTAACAAAGACAATTGGTCTTCCATTAGTGACATGGCGGTAGTAAAAAGAGTGGAAAGCGACCATGATCCGTTAGTACTAACCTTCCAGTTGTCTGAATGTCATCCCCCTGAAGTTTGCTTAGAAGGGACTGAAACCCTACTTTCCAATGACACCAGAAGAGTAAAATGGGCGAGATGTCTCCTGAAAGAGGATCACTTAGTAGCAATGAGGGAGCTGGCAGTAGAGGTGACAATGGATGTAAAGAAATGTATCACACAGGAGGATATGGTTGCTAAAGTTATTCCTATCCATACAAACCTTTTTACTCAACTTAGGGCTTTTTTTATCACAAAGGTTTCAAATCTGCAAAAGCCGCCTATAACTAGGGTGGAAACCTGGTATGGTAAATCATGCAGGGATGTGTATAAAGCTCTGGCAAAGACCATAAGATCAAAAAATAGGGAGAGTATTAAAAATGCATGGACAGTGTACAAAAAAGTGCAAGAGGATGCTAAACGGTCATGGGATGAAGAGCACTGGAGGGAGCTACACCTTGCTAGTAGAGAAAGGAATATGAGCACTTTTTTGGATCTGGTCAAATGAGGTGAGGGGCTCCCCGGGGACAACCCATAAATGATGTTCCCCCTGATCTCTGGGTGTCGCATTTTAAGACCCAGTTCGCCCTACCGGTTCCCGATATTGAGTCGGACCAAGACCCTTTGATCATCCCTAAAGATATTACACCGCTACACTTCAGCAAAGAAGAGGTTGAAAGATCATTGAACACCATCACAAAGGGTAGAGCGCCCGGGCTGGACCAGGTACCAGCCGATTTGTTTTTACTTGATAAGGGAGTGTGGGTGCCATACATACAGTCCCTAGCCAATGCCATTGCCAATGGTTCACCCGTACCCGATACCTGGATGGGCGTGGAGATAATCCCGATCTTTAAGAAGAGGGATCGCTCTGATCCAGGAAATTATAGGCTGATAAGTTTAATAGATTGCATCCAGAAGGTAATAGCTATGTTCGAGGCATGTGGGCTGCTAAATTCATATCTTAGCATTAGATCGCCGCCTAGTGTTGGGCTCGGATGATTGCACATTGTTGTCCTGGAAGAGTCTTCGAAGTATCCTGAGATAGGTGGCTCCTCCCCTGGACTACAGTGCGCATGGGCATCGGCTCCATCCCCAGATTGTTTTTTTCCGCCATTGGGTTCGGATGTGGTCTCGACGTCTTACTGTCGGAACCAAGTAAAACTAACTTTTAGCGGCCAAAAGGCCTCGATTTTCTTGCGTCGGTATTGTCTGCGCACGGTCTCGAGTCTTCCGTCTCTTGGAGCCGGAATAAGCGGAGTTTCTTCGCTCTCGGAACTTTGAGGCCTTCTCATCGCGACACGACTGCAAGCCTTTTCGGACATGGAGCGGAGCCCGTTTAAGTACTGCCCGCTCTGTGGGTCCAAGTACCCACACATCGATCTACACCCCGTGTGTAACAAATGCCTTTCGCCTGACCACGACGACGGAAAGTGCAAGGCCTGTGCACAGTTCCGATCGAAAAAGACTCTCAAGCTTCGGCGCGCGGTGCGCATGGAAGCTAAACAAGCGGCACCGGATCCGGAGAACATCTTCGGCGACCAAGACGAAGAGGACCAGGGTCATCATCTCCAAATCTCCCCACCCGGGACGGAGGTCGAGGCGGATCCGGGAGACGACGACGGAGTCGCGGGTCCAGGCCTTGAATACGTCGACGAGGTAGGAGACGACGATGAGATTTATGGGGCCGCGGCGGATAGCTCAGCGGACGAGCTCTGCCCCGAAGGTTACGAGGATACCGACCGGGACGCGGGATCGCCTGTCGGCCTTACCCAAGACCCGTTGCCGCAAGCCACAGCCCCGCCTTCGGGCCCGGCCACGGACTTACTTGCTGGGCAGACTGTTTCGAAACCGAAACCGAAACCATCGGGATCGACAACACCTAAAATGGCCGACCCGAAATCGAAACTGAAAGTTAAGGACTCGAGTGTCCCTAAGATGGCTGCCGTGCCGGTGAAACCGACGGCGCCTGCTACCCCATCGACTCCGTCGACCTCCGGTCCGCAGAAGTCGAGGAAGTCCGTCGATTCCGATGCTGCGAAATCGAAACCGACGCTAGAGGAGGGGTCCTCCAAGAAAGATGGTCGGCACGGGACAGCGGCTCCGACGCCGTCAAAACCCGCCAAAGTCGGCTCCAAGGAGGCTACGCAGGCACACGGAAAGAAGTCTGTGCCCCGAACGCAGGAATCGGAGGCGGTACAGACGGGATCCGCGCCCAAGACGCACAAGGCCCACAAGGACGTCGGATCCGAGGGGAAAATCAGACCATCCTCGTCGGCGCCGACACAAACTGTGAGTGTGCCGTCCCCCATTGCCGACTCACTGAAGAGGATCAGGGAAAAGGCCTTTGCCCCGTCGGCTCCGATACCATCAACGCAGCCGCGAAAAGACACTCCAGAGAAGCCGTCTGGGAAACTTCTCTTTATTTTGCCGCCGAAGGAGGCGCCCAAGGCATTTTCAACCAAATCGGCACCGAAACAGGTGGTTTCTTCACCGACTGGCCCACTTCCACGTCAGGTGCTCGAATCCGAGGACGATTCGGCGCATTTCATCGACGCTGACACAGGCAAACTGACCCTCTATAAGAGGAAAATAACTTCGGAGCCGGTGGACCCCTATGTCATTCCACTAAAGAAGAAAAGGGTGCCCCTTGACGCCTCAGGCCTCACGGAACCAATCCAGCCTCCTCCGAGACGGAGCCCTACTCCCTCCCCAGACCACTCTGAGGGTGAGGGGTATGATGAGGACGACCAGTACAATTTCCCAATCAATGAACCTGATGTGCAACCGGATTCATTTGATGACACTGGTGACCAGGACACCCAAGGTGCGGGGCAGGACCCGCAGCCTTTTAATGCACGGGCATCCCCGACTGAGGATTCAGCAGGTTTTCATGCCCTACTCGAAAGGGCGGCAGCCAATCACGATGTGGACATGCATGCCGACCCTGTGGAGGAAGACTTCCTTTTCGACACTTTTTCGGTCTCTGAAAGGACAGTAAAGACACTGCCTATGCTTAAAGGAGTCCTCAAGCATGCTGGGGACATATTTAAGGAGCCTACGAGAGCGAGAGTGGTCAACCCTCGCATTGAAAAAAAGTACAGACCTGCACCTGCGGACCCCGCATACATTCGGGGACAATTGCCATTGGACTCTCTTGTGGTCGCCAATGCCAGGAAACGTGCCAACTCCCAGACTACGGGTGAAGCTCCTCCCCCGGATAAGGAATCCAAAGTGCTAGAGGCAGGGGGCAAAAGAGTAGCTGCACAGGCATCAAACTTCTGGCGCATTGCCAATACACAGGCGCTCTTGGCGCATTATGATAGGGCGCACTATGACACCCTAGAACAGATCGTACAACACCTGCCTCCACAGTTCCAAGAGGGCACAAAAATGCTTATCGAGGAAGGGAAGCTAATCTCAAACGCAGCCATCAAGTGTGCACTTGATGCTGCGGACACAGCTGCTAGGGCTATCAACACTAGCGTTATGCTGAGACGACAAGCGTGGCTCCGCATCTCAGGGTTTAAACCGGATATTCAGACGACAATTCTTAATCAGCCAGTCAATCCTGATAGTCTGTTTGGTCCGGATGTTGACACCACCCTAGAGAAAATAAAGAAAGACACAGACACTGCTAAGTCTATGGGGGCCCTACAGTCACAGCAGTTTCGTGGCGGCAATTTTCGTCGCTCAGGTGCACGTGGAGTCACCAGAGGACAATTGGGTCAACAATCCCAGTTCACAAAAGGTGGGACACAATCCTCGTTCACTAAACAGAACAAGGGAGGTTACAGGAATAACAGCAACAGAGGTCGCGGCAGAGGAAACAACAGCTCCCGCACCTCTACTCCCAACAAACAGTGACTCTCTGTCGCTGTCCCCCGACCACCTAACACCTGTCGGGGGGAGACTGCAGCGGTTCCTGCCCGTCTGGAGAAACATCACCACAGACAGGTGGGTGCGACAACTAATCCAGTATGGTTATTGCCTAGAGTTAAAGTCCACTCCACCCAACATCCCGCCAAGGCAACGGCCTATGTCCGCAGAGCACTTGCTCTTATTGCAGCAGGAGGTAGTGGTGATGCTGCAAAAGGGAGCAATCGAGCTCGTGCCGGTGGGGGAGGAAGGCACAGGGGTATATTCCCTGTACTTCCTTATTCCAAAGAAGGACGGTTCTCTCAGGCCCATTCTCGATCTACGTCCCCTCAACCTGTACATACTATCGGAACGTTTCCACATGCTTACACTGCAACAGATTCTTCCCTTGCTAAACCAAGGAGACTTCTTAGCAACCTTAGACCTCAAGGATGCTTATTTCCACATTCCACTACACCCGTCACACAGGAAATACCTCAGGTTCACTATTCAAGGCAGGCACTACCAGTTCAAAGTCCTACCCTTCGGAGTGACAACAGCCCCGAGGGTGTTCACAAAGTGTCTGGCGACAGTAGCGGCGCACCTCAGGAGGCAGAACATCCATGTCTACCCCTACCTAGACGACTGGCTCGTGCAAGCCAAGTCAGAGCACCAGTGCGCCGCAGACATGTCGACTACAATTCACCTTCTTCACGATCTGGGTTTCTCCCTGAACTACCCAAAGTCGCATCTTCAGCCGGCGCATGTCCGGCAGTTTCTAGGCGCGACGATCAATACCCTGACGGCCATGGCTCAGCCAAACCAGGTCAGGATAGACAGCATGCAGGCTCTGATCCAAAAGTTCAGGCCGCAACACTCGCTTCCAGCGAGAGTGTTCATGCAGTTGATAGGCATGATGGCCTCCTGCATCTTCATAGTCCCTCACGCACGGCTACACATGCGCCCGCTCCAGGAGTGCTTAGCGAATCAGTGGACACAGGCTCGTGGGCAATTGACAGACCTAGTGTTGGTTACCAGTCGGGCATACGACTCTCTGCATTGGTGGACTCCACACAACCTTTGCAAGGGCCGACTGTTCCAAGAGCCTGTGCCGCAGATTATCCTGACAACGGACGCGTCTCTCCAGGGTTGGGGAGCTCATGTGCTCACTTACACAGTGCAGGGACTATGGACGACGCAGCAACAAAAGATGCACATCAACTATCTGGAACTGATGGCAATCTTCATGGCGCTCAAGTCCTTCATTGTACATCTGTGCAACAAAGTCGTGCTAGTCCGGACGGACAACATGACCGCGATGTACTACATTCAAAAGCAGGGAGGCACCCACTCGCCACAGCTGTCTCATCTGGCTCAGAGCATGTGGAAGTGGGCCATTCAGAGGAACATTTTCCTCATGGCAGAACACCTCCCAGGAAAGGACAATCAGATGGCGGATCTGCTCAGCAGATACAGCCATCAAATGCACGAGTGGGAGATACACCCGTCTGTTCTCCACCCGTACTTCCAGCAGTGGGGTCATCCGGAGATAGACCTGTTTGCCACAGCAGAGAACGCAAAATGCCAACTCTTTGCCGCCAGGTTCCCTCACCCGCTGTCGCAGGGGAATGCGATATGGATGAACTGGTCAGGCAAATTTGCGTACGCTTTTCCGCCAGCCCCTCTAATACCGCTGGTCGCAAGAAAGCTAAGGCAGCACGAGATGACTCTCATCCTGGTTGCTCCAACGTGGGCGCGCCAAGCTTGGTACACCACGTTCCTCGAACTCTCAGTGGTGCCGCATCAAAGGCTGCGCCTCACGCCCAGTCTTTTGACGCAGAACCATGGAGACATTCAGCATCCAGATCCACAACAGCTCAACCTGGCGATCTGGCTCCTGAAGTCCTAGAGTTTGGATACCTTAACCTACCTCCGGAGTGCATGCACATCATCAAGGAGGCGAGGAAACCAACTACTAGAGCATGCTATGCTGCAAAGTGGAAGCGTTTTGTCATTTACTGTACGGCCAATGACATCGACCCGCTAGATGCATCTATCCCCAACATCATCTGCTATCTGTTGCATCTTTACAAGTGCAATCTAGCGTACACTTCCATTCGGATACATCTATCCGCCATAGCGGCTTATCTCCAGAACAGGCAGCACCTCTCTGTCTTCAGGGTGCCTGCCATTAAAGCCTTCCTTGAAGGTCTGAAACGAGTCATTCCCCCAAGGACACCGCCAGCTCCGGTGTGGAACCTCAATGTCGTTCTCACCAGACTGATGGGACCGCCATTTGAGCCCCTGCACTCGTGTGAACTCCAGTTCCTTACGTGGAAAGTAGCTTTCCTTGTGGCTATTACGTCTCTGAGGCGTGTCAGTGAGCTGCAGGCGCTCACAATCCAAGAGCCATTCATTCAAATCCATTCAAATAGGGTAGTGCTACGCACTAACCCCAAATTCCTTCCGAAGGTGGTGTCACAGTTTCATCTAAACCAGACTATTGACTTACCAGCATTCTTTCAAAACCCGCAAACGGTGGCGGAAAGAATGCTCCATACCTTAGATGTACGGAGGGCGTTGATGTACTACATAGACAGAACACAACCCTTTAGAAAGACAAAACAACTCTTTGTTGCCTTCGCACCCCAACACAAAGGCAACCCAATTTCCAAAGCAGGGATAGCCAGGTGGATTGTTAAGTGCATCCAGATATGTTATCAAAAAGCCAAGCGCACTTTAACAATACCCCCCAGAGCGCACTCCACACGCAAACTGGGGGCATCCATGGCTTTCCTAGGGAACATTCCTTTAGAGGATATTTGCAGAGCAGCCACGTGGGTCACACCACATACCTTCACAAAACACTACTGTGTTGATGTGCATTCCAAGCAGCAAGCAGCTGTAGGACAGGCTGTTCTCAAGACACTTTTTCAGGTTTCTGCAGCTGGCACGGGCAACCGCCGCTGATGGAGGGACTGCTATGTATTCTATGCTAAGATATGAATTTAGCAGCCCACATGCCTCGAACTGAATATGCTACTTACCAGTATGCATCTGTTCTTGGCATGTAGGGCTGCTAACATTCATATCGCCCGCCCTCCTCCCCGGTGCCTGTCGCAGCTGCAGATATACTATTGTATTTATTCATTAGCATGGACATCCTTTACACTTTTCACTCCATCTTCTGCCACAATGGCGAAAAACAATCTGGGGATGGAGCCGATGCCCATGCGCACTGTAGTCCAGGGGAGGAGCCACCTATCTCAGGATACTTCGAAGACTCTTCCAGGACAACAATGTGCAATCATCCGAGCCCAACACTAGGCGGCGATCTAATGCTAAGATATGAATGTTAGCAGCCCTACATGCCAAGAACAGATGCATACTGGTAAGTAGCATATTCAACTTGTTTTGATTAGAATCCAAGCATGGATTGAGGAGGAAGTTATCTTGACACCTCTCCAGGCAGGGTTCCGTACTCATACGAGTACCATAGATCAAGTTTTTAAATTTGTTTTAATTTATTGGCGGGTGGTAATATTGAGTGGAGGCACGCTCTTTGCAGCATTTGTCGACTTTAAGTCGGCTTTCGATTTAGTGCCACGTGCAAAAATGTGGAGTGTGTTTGCAGGTCAGGGTATGCCGTTGGATGCACTTGCCTTTTTAATCAAACTCCATGAAGCCAACTTCGCCCAAGTTCGTTGGGGACAGCATGGGGATGTAACAGACAGGTTTCCTATCTCAAGGGGGGTACGCCAAGGATGCGTATTAGCACCAACTCTCTTTTCACTGTACATTAACAGGGTGATCCAGTATTTTGAGAACCATCCCACTGATGCCCCTAAGTTGGATGGCAAATTGATCCCTCTGCAAATGTTTGCAGATGATACCTTGTTAATCTCAAAAACCCAGCAACGCCTTCAGAAGCCATAGAGCGTTTCTGCAAGGATTATGGTCTTTCCAATAATGTGAGTAAGACTTAGTTTATGGTGCTCCATAAGCACAAGCTTGTAAGAGGGAGGTCATGAATGGTGCTTTGCTAGAGCAGACCCAAGTCTTCTCTTACCTTGGTATTACTCTGGGCTCCAAATTGGATTGGAAACCCCACACCAACCAGCTGGTTACCAAACATGCACAACTCGTAGGAGCCCTAATAAAGGAGCTCCACTTGTCATCATCTCAACCAATTGCCCCAGCGTTGACAATCTATGGTACCAAGATCAGCACGCCAGTTCTTTATGGGGCAGAGTTGTGGGGGTTTAGTAATCTAGCACCACTAACGAGTGCCCAAAACAAGTTCTTGAGGGGTATCACTGGTCTTCCATCCTCGACGCCATTATTGCCCCTCTTTTATGATTTGGGATGTCAACGCCTTGAGGATATAGCTCGCTATAGACCATTTGCTTACTGGAGGAGACTGTTGGTAACGCCAGA
This sequence comes from Lissotriton helveticus, assembly GCF_964261635.1. Taxonomy (NCBI): domain Eukaryota; kingdom Metazoa; phylum Chordata; class Amphibia; order Caudata; family Salamandridae; genus Lissotriton; species Lissotriton helveticus. Next base: position 1,822,035,610 of record NC_136063.1, read on the forward strand.
GCTCTCCCAGTATGCCCGGGCGTTCCTCGAAGTTAGAGATGCCGATAGTGCCCACAAAATACCCTGGAGGAGTGAGGCTAGGGCAGTTTATACTGCCATGGGCTTGAGTCACTTGTGGGAGAATCCTACTGCTAATTCTTTCCCGCCTAGAAAGGTTTTTGGAGAGTTGTATCGGACAATGGTCTCTAGGCAAAGGTTTAGGAACTGTATAGGCCCTTCGCTCTCAAGAGACTTTATGGAGCTCAAAGAAGAAGCTGCCTATGAAGGATACTGGGATTTTATTACGCTTCCGGGAGACCGGAAACAGTACCACCACTTTAGGGTGGGAACGCTTCCTGTAAATTCCTTTGTTGCTAAATGGCATGCTAATAATAACCCAAGTTGTCCGTTCTGTCCAACACAATGGGAAAGTATAGCACATATTTTGTTTATTTGCCCAGAGTATAAGTTTCCTAGGCACACGTGGTTGAAGCCTATTTGTCTCCAGATGAGCATCACCACTGGTTCCGAGGCCCTTGGGATATTAAAAACAGATTGTTCTGAACCTGTGGCTATTGCTGTCGCCAAATTTCTACACTGGATGTGGGTTATTTGTGCGCGCAAATTAGGCCTACATTAAGATTGAGAGTTTTTAACAAAATATCAATAACTGTCATAGTTATAATCTATTCTGTGATGCTAAATGTATTTTGTTCCTGGATCCTTTTTTTAATGTTTTTAATAGCAATGTTATTATGGATGTTTTTAAAGCTAAATTATTTTGTAATTGATGGACTGACTTGGCAATAAAATCTCCTATTGTTTACATTATATTGATATGAAATAATGGAATGTTCACACCTTTTTTTAATATGTTTGTATTTTATGACATGTATGTCGAAATAAAGACTTTAAGAAGGGGTAGTAGCAGCGATATGAGAACAGGTGATCCTAATCGAGGAACTAATATTCTGCATGCTGGTTTTATCTTTTAGGAAGTCGTTTTGTACTGCCTCCAGAAAGACTTGGGAGATGTGAATCGCCGTGATAATGCTGGTTATACAGCACTTCATGAAGCATGCTCAAGAGGATGCATAGACATAATGCAAACGCTACTAGACAACGGGGCCAATGTTAATTGCAGTGCTCAAGATGGAACTAGGTAAGCCACTAGCCATGCAGAATACAATAAAAAGATGGGCATCATGAAAAAACTTGGAATATTGTTAGTCAATGAAAATTAATGCTCAGTGTAAAGGATTTGGGAATGCTAATTGATATGAGTTTTATGCCACCTCCTTTAACCGTAAGAATACTAAGGAGAATCCATACTCTATTAGGGCATTTCCCTTCAAACCATAACATTTTAAACACAGTTTTTGTGGTTTAGAGTAAAAACATCCAATTATTTATGTATTTTCAGGTAGATATAGGTTCCAGCATATCTGGAATAAACAAATAAACTGTTTCAACGCCATTTAGAAAAAAACAGTTTACGATCAGAAGTGGTCCTACTTTTAAAACGTATGTTCGTAGCATGTGTGACTGTGGATACACATTCTATGCATACTCCTACCATTTAGTGTGGAGCTACAAAATGTGCAAGTTGTTTTTCTTCACAGATGCTTTTGAATCGCAAGATGTGGTTTGACTCCTCCCTTAGTTCACAATGCACGTTGACTCCATTGTTGTTTTTCACCTTCAGATTCGGAAGTACATCAAGAGGGATTTGAGACAGTCATGTTTTTCAGGCCCACAAGGTTCAAATTTGACATTGTCAAATTGGAAGAGAAGTCTGTGCTCTGACGTCTTCACATTGCAACTCTACTGTCTCAGATGCCTTTGGAAGACCAATGACTACCGTTCAACACCCCAGGGACTGGGGACCTGCCCACACCCCTTCAGGGTTTGCAAGTTGTTCCTTGACAACCGGCACTGTAGAATGCTCCGACATGGACGCGACATCCTTGGTACTCCATGTTTCTGGAAATGTCCATCTGTCTGCACAAGAAGCTTCACACAAGGCCAGGTCAGGCACCAGCCAGCTCAACCTAGTTATATGCCACCAGAACTCCTAGAGTTTACCTACCTGAGCCTCCCTCTGCAATGTATTGCCATTCTGTGGATGGTGCGTTTGCCAACCACGTGAGCATATTACACAGCAATGTAGAAGAGGTTTGTCCATTACTGCCTATCCAGAAATCTAGACCCCCTGAAGCTTAAGGTCCAGGACATCACCTGCTTTCTTTTACATCTGCAGAAATCAGGCCTTGCCTGCATGTTTGTGTAATTAGTCCTTGCTACTGTAGCAGCTTAAATGCAAAGAATACATCCCACTTGATTATCCCTATAAACCAGGCTTCCAAGGAGGGCCTTAAAAGAGTCTTACCCCCTATAATGTCTCCTGCTCCATTTGAAACCTCAGTATCGTCCTCTCAAGGCTCATAGAGCCACCTTTCAAACATTTACACTCATGCCCTTTGCAGTTAGTTCCTTTCTTGGAAGGTGGCCTCTTAGTTCCCATACACAAGGAGATGATGTCCGGAGTGCTGAAACTTTTCAGACATTCACCCTCCAGTCACAGATCTGGGTTGAATCCATCATCTTTCTTTAGCTCACTTCGCCACCGCAGTTTGGACCCAGCTGTATGCAAATCAGTTTTGACCCTGTGCCTGATGTGAACAGTCCAGCCCGAACTGCCAAGCCAGGTCCTCCCTGGACCGGAAACGAGCATCCTGGGACCGGTTTCGGGTTAACACCTCACAAGGAGATGATGAGCAGAGTTCTGAAACTTTTCAGACACTCTCCTCAGTCACTTATTTGGGTTGAATCCATCATTGTTCTTTAGCTCACTTCACCACCCATTTACCTCGCTGCATCGCCAACTCGACGATACAGCAAGCGCAAGGTAAATAGTTCTATTTATTTATTTATTACTTTAATCCTGGCTGTTGTATGTCGGACTCCACTACCACCACACCCTGCCCCTACCCCGCCCGCCCCACCGCCCGCAGCCCTGCAGCACTCCCTCCACGAACCACCACTGCATTTGGCTCAAGCTATACTCTTTATACATTCTTGCTCATTGTGGGGAAAAATATATAGCATAGAGTCGATGCCCATGCAGCTAAGGGAAGAGTCACAGCACATCTTGTGACTTGAAAACTTCTTTGAAGAAAAACAAAACACAAACATTCAAGCCCAACACTAAATGGCTTGTGTATGGCCAGTATGTGATGCACACTACGAATAGATGCTTACAGGGTAAGTAAATTGTTCCTTTCCTATTGTGCCTCTCTCTCTACTTATTTGCTAAGAGGTTTTTTTTCTTGAGGTAGAAGTAAATGAGGTCCACAAAATACAGTAAAAAAAACAAAAAACTAAAACAAACTGATTACCACAGTCTCTCAAGATCCTATTAATCATTTGCTCTCTATGTATTGATGTGCATTCAGATTGTCTTTGGAAACCTTGCAAATGGCCCTAAACAGGAGTTATGGTTTCTTCTTCAGTGCTAGTCTCACTCCATTAAGGCAGTCTATCCAGGTGGTGCTTGTTTTTGTGTGAGGCCATCTGTGTTCATTGTAGACAGTGGGACCATATCTATACCTCCTGTCTCCCTCCCTGAAACTTTTTTTGCGGGCGGGTTGAAGGTGGCCCCTTGAGTCATTTTAATGCAGATGCAGTTCTCTTGCCACAGTTAAACCAATCCTCTCTTTATTTCCTGCTTGGAATCTGTTTTTTTTCTGGAATGCAGACATTAATCATACTGTGAGCCAGCCTTAATCATACTCAGAAAGGACAGCAGTGGTGCATGCCTGGAAATAGTGTGATGCCTCCAGTCCTCCACCCATCACCCAGTAGAGTTTGAGGAATCCCTGGAAATTCAAAAGCACATATCACCTGATTGGTTAGGCATGTCCATCAGGAGACCAGAATCACAAGGTTCCTCATCCAGTGCTTCATTTAATGTTTGTACTCTGTAGCAGAATAGTACTTATGCACCATCATGAAAGGAGAGAACACAATGGAGTCAGGAGTAGGACTGATGATCGTCACTACTCTCTCTCCACTCTTTGGACTAAGTGTGGGAAGCATGTCCTTCACACTCTGCCAAAGTCCAACTGCTGGAAGCACTTGGTTAAGACCCCTGCAATGGACTGTGCCTGCCCCTAAGTTGAGAAATTGCTCCAGCGATCTGCCCACGGATTTTACCACTAAGCCCAACAACATTTGAGTCCCGGAGAGGCTCCATTATACTCCATTGAGAAGGCCGAGCTTGCTCTGTCCACAATTAAAACTCAGCTTATGTCCTCAGGTACCATACCCTCAGCTTAAGGCTGTCTCCCGGATTACAGAATCACTGAATTCGTTTTCCTGTCCCTTTCAGTTCCGGAGAGATCCCCTGTAAATTGATGTAAAGAGTGCCTGGCTCTGGCAAGTAATCCAGATTTTCTGGTGCTCTCCTGGGTGCCCCAGCCACCTGAACAACTATACCACAAATAGTTGATTGTAAGATACACCTAGCAACTCATGTTGTATGTGAATTATTGGGAAACGAAAACTGAGAAAATCAAATCATGGAAAAGCAAGTTTAAGAAAGTAAATTTTAAGGAAATATGAAAAGAAAATCGAAAATTAAAAAGGAACATTTGAAAGGAAAGCTCATTTTAAGAAGTCCAAAATTGCATTAAACTTGGGTGGAGTTTAGGACTTCTGTGGGGCTTTTGGGTTCATGGATGGGTAATATCTAGGGTTTGAGGGGCTTTTAGGGGTAAGATATGTTAGGTGTTCAGGCATAGAAAGGAGTGGGTGCAGTGTAAGGGTGGTGAGGGGTTTTAGCGTTCATGGACGGGTAGAGTTTATGGCTGGTGAGGGTTTTTAAGGTTCAGTTATGGGTAGCGACTGGGGTGGTGAAGAGTTTTTAGGGTTCAGGATGGGATGCAGTTTAAGGTGGCGAGGGGTTTTAAGGATTCAAGGATGGCGGAGGTTAGATTTTGAAAGGGGTTTTTAGAGTTCAGGGAAGAGTAGTTTTGGGCTATGAAGAGTTCTGATGCGTCATGGGTGGGTGGTGTTTAAGGGCAGAGAGATTCTTTTAGGATTCAGGGATGGGTGGAGTTTGGGCATGCTGAGGTGCTTTAGATGTTATGGGGTGGGTGGGGCTTTTGGGGTCCAAGGAAGTTTTACAGGTTCAGGAATGGGTGGAGTTCAGGGTAGTGGATGATTTTATGGTTCAGGGATTTTTGGGGTAGAAAGCAGGGTCGGCTCCTCCGTAATGGCAGAAGTGCGTCTCCCCTCTTGTCAGAGAGAGAAAAAGTAAAATGATAATAAAATAACATCATTTTATTTTTCTGTGACTAGTTTAGGCATGTGTGTAGGGCGAGGCAGGGCCGGGAAGAGTGGTGGGCACTTAGAAGTGCGCATGTAAGTTTAGCCGTCCATCTTAGGCCAGCCAAACAGACATGCGCATTTCTCTTTCTCCAACCAAGATGTGTTGTAGAAAAGCCGCAGGCTCCCAGGGACTGTCTGAGCGGCAGACCAGGTCTCTCAATCCAAGTCTCTCAGACCAATTCTGGCTTATGAGTAACAATTATATCTTTCCAAAGGATTTAGTGAGCGCACTACCTAAGTTGAACGTAGTTGTGCGGTTGTGCCGTGCTCCAGGGTATCACTCACTGAACTGGAGTGTGGTGAGTATCAAACTAGGTGCATCCCCATACAAGTGGGGTATATCCCCCAGGCACAGGTTGTACAGTCCTTACGAAGAAGGTTTCACTGATAAATCGAAAACGTTGTGAAAAATAACTCTACATCCATATTTTTATTGGAATTGTTACATCACAATTCTATAATTTTTTATTCGAACTTCATACACATCAAATCCCAGAATGCATTGTGGTTGTTTAGTTGCTTTTAGTGATTCCAATGCATTTCGGCATGGTTGCCTTCATCTGAGGATATTTCGAGTGTGAGAAGCAAAAAACGTGTGCGTTCTCCAAAGTGTTTCAATCTCTCGTAGTTCATCCGAGTATGGGGATGCACCTAGTTTAACAATTACATCTACTCATATCATGTTAATATTTTGTGTGGGATCCCCTGCACCTCATCTAATAGTACATAACCTATTAGTTCCCCTTAGGGGCCCATTGTGGGTGGGAGGGAAAATGATCTGGTAATCCCCCCGCCAATAAGTAGCTTTGTGCAGCTGAGGTATCAAAGTGAACTATAGAGACTTCCTGTGCTCACATTGTCTTATAATTCCCGTGGCTGGTATCGCCTGCTAAAGGTACTGTCTGGATAGCTACCCTTCAGGTAATGAAGGACCTTCATAAATAAGTTGCCAAAATAAACCAGAGCTGAAAGGATTCAGAAGTTAAGGACACATGTTTTTATAACTGATTCTCCATCAAGATCCTATATTCCATTTTGTATTCTACCTCATCACCGTACCAGTTTTCTGCCTCTGTTCACTAGCTCCATCTGTTTAATGTGCATCCCATTTGGACGTTTTGCTGGGACCTTGTTAAAGGCAGAGTACAGGACATTGGAGAGATTATAACTGCCATTGTTTATCCATTTATTAATTGTGTGTAATTTTGCAGGCCAATTCATGATGCTGCAGTCAATGATAGCTTGGAGGCAGTCTGGCTTCTTTTGTCTTATGGTGCGGATCCAACGTTGGCCACATACTCTGGACAAACAGCAATGAAACTAGCAAGCAGTGATGCTATGAAACAGTATCTAACTGGTAATACTAATTGCGATATTTACTTGTACACTCATTTCGATGTCTTGTTTAGGAGTTTTTGTCATTCTGAATTCCTAATTCCACCCTTTACCTTGTTCATCTCGTGCTCATGATTCTCCACTGTCATTGTTTTCAGATTACCTCCTTGATCTTAGAGGCCGTTCTGATGGCGATCCACACATTTTCTGGGACTTTTATAGCAGCTCTGTTTTGGGTGAGTTATTTGGGATTCGTTCTACTGTTTTCCATTTTGATCTGTTTTATAGAACTCCTCCTCTAATTTGAAGCACACTCATGTTCTTGCAAGAATAATACTGCTTTTAAAGGAGGGATTAAATGGCTTTTTAATACTGAAAGGAAATGTGAGTACAACTGCTTTCTAGTGCCCCAAATGCAGTTTTTTAACTATGCATCTCCAACCACTTTGTGTTTACAATAAAACCTTTCTCAAAGTAGTTAAATTGAGATATCATCAGCTGGTGCAGCTAATACGGGAGCATGTACACACACTAATTCATCCTTCCCTTCAGCTAGTACTCCATTGATAGTCTGTTTTTTTCAGCAATCGGTGGAGACAGTAACCTGTCTATCATGTGCTTTCTGATCCTCTAATGCTCTCTGGGGCCTGCACAGCAATTTCTTTGTGTTTTTTCCAGTTGATCTCTCAACTCCATCTCCTGTAGCTCTTCTAGTCTATTGCAATATTCTAACTTTAATCCATGTGCAGTGCACCATGAGTTTGCAACACCTTCCCCAGGAAAGTGTATGCATGTTGTATCTGGTGTACAATGATTCGTTGAATATTTGTGGTCTACAAAGTTAAGAAGACCCATATATTGTGCATACAAAGGAAAGAAGTCCTCATACCACATGACATTTTTAGATTTCTTTAAGCAGAGCTGTCTATGCAAATATGGGGCCACTGAAACCTGCTGCAGTCCTATACTCTTAATGAGTAAGTAGGGCAGCCTATTTAATGGCTCACATCCTGCATTAAGGTCACCGTCCCTGGCTAAATTCAGCACACTCGGGTAGATCTAGGAGGGTAAAAGAAATTTGTTGCACCCTCATTTTTCACCCAGGACCTGTCAGCCAGTGTTCACTTGAGGTATTTTGGGGCCACCAGTAAGTCGTATTTTGGGGGGTCTCTGTAGGGAAATAATTAGAATTTTACTACCCATTTCCCGATAATTCATACCATCCATAATGCCAAACAATACTAAAGTATGTCACAACTTAATAGGGTCACACAACAGTTACAATAGGTCTTTCCCATGAACACAAAAATCCTTAATGTGACACTGAAACTTAGTCAGGGGTAGAAGTAGGCAAAGGGGGAGAGCGGTTTAGAGAGAGATAAATAGAATAGGCTGAGATCAGATAGAGAGAACGTTACTTTTACCGCTGGGCCCCTTGGAAGGAAGAGGTTTCTGCAATTGACCACTTTGCTCATGCTTTAAAACGTCTCTGCTGTCAGCTTATTCTGGACTGGTTTGATTATCAAGGCCCACTGAGAAGGCTTCTACTGACCTGTTGCTTGCAACCTTCTATGGCCATATTTTCTTTGGCTCTGGAGGCATTATCTCCCCTTCATGCAGAGTCCAACACCTGTCTGGCTGTGTCCATCCCAGAACCCCACTTCAATGTGGTGCCAACCGTGCCTCCCTCTCCCTTTTGGGTACTGCGAGAACAGTATTTGGCATCGATAAGTTACTCCCGCCTTCTTTTTAGGAGGTTTCTGGCGAAAATCTTTCATGGTTAGTCTCTGTGATTTTAGCATCTAGTCGACTGAAGGTGTGTCATAATTTGTAGTTGGTTACCCATTAGTGTGTTATTCTTCTTGCCAGTGGTCCAGCCAAAGGATGCACAGCCCACAAAGTCTGCAGTTAGATTCACTGTTGGTGGCAGTTCATTGGTTTGCATGGAGCTGTTTTTAAGCAAAAAACTGACAATATCCTCACCTCAACCATCACCTTTGAAATATTTTGCTGGCACATTTAACTGCAGTGGATACGTTTAACTCTGTACAACACTTACGTTTAAGGACTACCTGTCAAAAAAAAACTAGAGTGAAATGGTGTGGCGTGATTTGGACATGTGATGTATACGGAGATCTGATGCAGTACCTCATTATAGCTTTTCCAGGTTCCCTGTTCTTGATCCAAGAGTCAGCAGAGAGTAGTTTTACACTGATCTATTTTCCGGGCTGCGGAGGACCAACACTAGGCCTGACAGGTTGAGACCTGCATGGAGAGCAACATAAGGAAGGGAGCACCAGGAACCTGCAAACTCACAGTTGGAGGCATAATCCGTGTACAATATTTCAATCTGCTACATGAGAACTTGAAAATGTTATACCAAGAGTGTGCTTGTTGGTGAGCTTGTGTGCTCCTCTTGCTACCCAGTTTTGAGAGAGTAGGTTCACCTATTCCAGAGCCCAAAGTTAACTCAGTAACTGGTCAGCCTGCATCCCGAATAGTTTGAAACATCATCCAACGATGTACAGTTCCCGAGATAGCTATTATTAAATGTGCAGTGGCATGTTAATCCTGAACTACTCTTCATTGTCCTGGTCGGCGCAATTTAGTCGACTTTGTGCCATTCCACCTGAACATTTTAACCAGAGACAGCAGTTCACAAGATACTAGTCCCAATAGTTGTATTATTCCTTGATGCCATACACAAGATTGCAGTTTGTACAGTGGTACTTGTTAGCATGAGGTACACCGGCTGTAGAGGTTGTTATTCTACCAGCCCTTCAAAATGTGTCCAGGCATATTGGACACCTCAGAAAGTGCATAGTTACAATCCTAATCATAGAAATTTGACTTTGACCAGGAATTGAAACAAGGTTAAAAACTTAGATCAATGTGATGCACATTTTGGTGAAACATTAACAATGAAGCTGACCCTCATAAGATTTTATAGTTTTGCAAAGGACATCTTTTAGTCTAGGAACATTGCAACCAAGTGGTGGGTCTCCTTTTCAAAGCAATGGACAGTGCTCTGGTCAATATAGACAGCCACACAGTGACATGTATTCAAGTCAGAGTTAAAAGAAGCATGGAAAAGCGCAATACCCCCTCAATTAAAGGACTGCCTATAACACCACATTTGCCCCGCAGTACAGTAATGCATTCAACAACAGTACATCACAGAGAGGAGTGCTGCATATAGCAGCCCCCTCTACTGTAGCCAAGTTATTAGGACATCTGAATTGAATTGTGGACATTAGGCAAATTAAGAAGGTGCTACCTCACTTTAAGGGCTGGGTATATTTACTTTTTTATAAGGGGAAATATCTTTAAAAGCAACCCATGATCCAGAATCACAAACATTTGTGGATCCTACCTTCTAGAGATGTACTGCTTTGGGACTTGCTCATAAGTAGTAGATTCTGTAGGAATATGGATTCATCAGAAGAAATAGTTACTTATATTCAGTAATACTGTCTGTAGCATGTATTGCTGTTGTTGCACATGCTAGGCATACTCCTTGCCATGTAGTGTTGGACTCCGATATTTGCAACTTGTTTTTTTTCTAAGGATTCTTTCGAGTCACAAGGTATAGCGACTCTTTACTTAGTTGGCAATGCTCATGGATATCGGCACCATTGATAGATTATTTTCCCCACCATTTGTTTGACATGTTTCGAAGCAGCTCAGATACTTTCAACTGTCTCCCTCAAGGCACTTTGGAGACCGTCACTGGAGCTCCTTCCCTTTCAGACGACTCTGAAAAATAGTGGCGTAGAGGGTGATTGAACGTACGTCCTTGAGAAAGTGCCATCAGTGCCAAGCAAAATACCCTTGAGCCGACCCTCATAGGGTTTGTAATCTGTCTCTCCCCAAAGCACGACAACAGTCAGTGCACCAGCCTCACTTTGAGGTGCAAAAATACATTTTAGGAACACAGAGACAGGTGCTGGCCCCCACTCAAGATGTAGTGATCCTTCAAGAAGACGCTAGAAATCTTCGGCAAAGCTGACCTACTCGGTGCAGAAGAAGAGAACGCAGGTTCCCCAAGTGTCCCGGCCCACCAGGTCTGCGGTTATCGGCTCCAACCACTTCGAGCCTGAACAGGTGGAGGAAGTGGAAGAGTACAGAAGCACTTTGTCCACTTCCCTCAGCACCAGCTGCCGCCTGAAGGGCATTGCATTGATCCTGTAGCATCTGTTCTGGATTGGATCCAAGGTTCTGGGATAATTGAGCTGTTTTGCGCCTCTTCCTCCTCCTACGTCTACCGGGTACCGGGTAGGCCTCCAGTGTTCATGTTGTTTACTCCCACCGTCAAAGAGGTGCCCCCTGAGAAAACTTGTGTGTTCAGCCAGTCCCCTGCTGCCTCCGGGGTATCGAAGAAGTAAGTTGTGCCACTTGCCATCACCCGTAAACGGGCTGGAAGCAACAGGGAATATTTACGGTCCTGCTGCCGGAGTCGCCCCTTCATTGCCATGTAGGTATATTGCCGTCTCTGTACCAGTATCGTGCAGTCGGGTAAGAACATAATTATGTGATTGCCCACTTGTATTTCCTGCAATATCCTAGTTTCCTGGAGCAATTCTTAAAGCCAAGATTCAGTGTGGGTTACCGCATCCCTACCTTCCCGCAGGCCCACTAAACGTACATTATTGCTCCTCAATCTCCCTTAGGGATCTTCAGCTCTGTTTTCCAGGAACCACACCCGGGCCGTGAGGTCTTTAATGTGTTTCTCCGTTGCTGTCATCTGTGGAGAGATCTCCGCCATGGTGGCTTCCGTTGCGGACGTTCTGTCTGTTAGAGCGAGGTGGTCCGCATGTAGGAGATTCAAGTCAATGGCCACCTTGTCTATTTTGCTTTCAAGAAAAGTACAGGTCTGGTCCATAGTTTCACCCAATTTCTTCACCGCTGCCAACACAGCATCCAATCTACTGGACATCGGGTGACGCTATCGGACTGGGCGCGGGTCAGGGGCGGCAGGGTCAGCAGACCTCCAGTGTCAGTCCACGGTCTGCCCCTGCTTGACATAGAGCAGAGTCGGAATGTGTAGCAGCAACCACCCCAACACGGTGGTCTAAAGTGAGCAAGACAAGACTGTTGCCCAATTCCTTCAGGCCAGCAAGCGTTGCATTACAATATATTTCGAGGTGTGAAGCCACGTCTCTGGTGCGCCATCCGCTGGGTCCAGGATCCCAGGCCTACGCAGCCTCCCAGCTCCAATCGCAGCAGGGGTCTTCGCAAAGCATGTATCCCGCCCAGGAGCACCAGGGTGTCATCCGCTAAGCACAGGTTTTGGGGTCCGGATATGCTTTGAATATCACCGCCGGGTTCCAGGTTATAGATCCGCCATTTTGGGCCCTGTGCGCACTTTAATTTCTTGGGCGAGTTCCTAGCTGAACGCCAGCCGTTGAGTCTCATCCGGCACAACTCCACTGTTATCGAGAACTCGCCTGGTCCCTATGCGCCTCCGGCGTTGTCCCCCGTGTGTTTCTGGGTGCGTTTCGAATATCACCGCCGGGCTCCGGGTTACATGTCCACCATTTTGGGCCCTGTGTGCACTTAAATGTCTTGCATGATTCCCTCAGCTGGACGTCGGTCGCTGTGCCGGTAATTCTGTTGAGGCACCGGTTGGTCTCAGTCAGTGGCCAGCGGGAGTCCAGCGCAGCAGCGCACTACTCATCGCTGCGCACTGCGGTCCACTGAGTGAGCCGCATCCCCGGCCTTGCGTGGAGACTACTACTGGGCCCCTTCTGCTCCGCTCGGTGTCTCCTCCACTGTCTGGCCCCGAATGCAGGCCCCGGTGTCTGCGGCAGCTCCAAGTTTCACAGTGTGCCGCAGGTTGGACCAGGGCCCGGTGGAGTAGGTCACTGGCACTAAAAACCCACTGTGATGGATGTTTGTAGCGGGGAAAGGGGAGTCAGCAACGGAGCACTAACAAAGCATGTCTGACTTCATTGCCTGCGTAGCCACGCCCCCATCTAAGGCACATCTAATGGCGGTGTTTGAGATGAGCTTGCCCTCTGAGACCCGCTCATGCCATTTCTTACAGTGCTGCTCTGGGAGATATTGGAAGAGCTCCTGCCGTTTCTTACAGTGTTGCTCTGGGAGATGTTGGAAGAGCTCCTTCATCTCATCCCAGTAGGCCCGGCCGTACCTGGAAAGCAAACCAATAGAGTTGGTGACGCGCCAAAGATTGGCAGACTGCACTTCAACTCACTTGCAAGCCACGTCTATGCATTTGCTTTCTTTGTCTGGAGTAGGGGCCTCGCTAGTGTCTTGTGCGTTCGCTGGTTTGCGGGCAGTATGCACCACCAGGAAATCTGGAAGGAGTTGGCCCTTAACATAGATGGGATCTGAAGGGGTAGTCTTGTACTTTTTATCGAATCAGGGAGTGATAAGATGAGCCTTAACCAGCTTTTTGAAAATATCAGGAGCAGGTTTGAGCATCCCTTTCAACATGAACAGATACTGCATGGAACATTGTGCGGAGGAAAGAGTTTTGAAGAGGAAATCCTCATCGACATGCTCTGTGTGCACTTCCAGTCTATTATATGCTGTACTCCTACCTAAGACCTCATGGTAGGAGGTTGTGTCGCTGGAAAGGGCAGGCAGGGTAAAGGTCAGGATCTGTGTCCCCTGGTGAATAAAAGTCCCATGGGTCTCCTTGTGGGGTCATGTTGTATGATTATCCCCCTGCTCACCTAGTTCAGAAAGTGGTGACCTCTGTGGTGTATATGAGAGTGGGTCAGGCAGAGAAGCAGGTGGGGATGGTGATTCTAGAGGTCTGGGTGGTGTAGTGGAGGCAAAAGGCAGTGGAGGCTCAGGAATAGGACGGGTGACCTTGTTATGCTTCTTCTGTTGCATCGGTGGTGGAAGCGCCTGGGCTTCCTCGAACCTGAACTGTCTTTTTGAAGGTCTGGTGCTTGACATCAGAGGCTGTGTGAGAATTTGATCCATATGGGAATGAATGACAATTTACCTTTAGCGAGTGTCAAGTTCATCCTGCAGTTTCAGGAGGACTGGTTTGATGGACCCGATAGCAGATATTCCCGTAGGCACCTAATGCTTCTGCACTGATTTGGGTTTTGACACCAACAGTTTCAGATCTGAAAATTGGATCGGCGCCAAGTAGGTTGGCTTCAGGATTTTCTTTGGCCCGAGCTAAAGCTGGGCATAGGATTCGAAGAAGACGGTTGGTACCGACCATGGCCTAAAGGCAGTGGCGGCCAAGAAGCCTGTCTTTGTGGGTCCAGAGCAGCTGGCTGTCGGGAGGTCTTCGATATCGAGGTCGGAGTCAGAATTCTTGTCAGGCAAGAAAGCCTCCTGGTTGGCGGGCGACAGCTTTGGATGATGATGTCCCCTCTTGAGGTCCTGGTTGCTGAAAAGGGCTAGGGTATTTCATGGTTATCCTGCACTACCAGCTAGTCATGGGAGGGTGATTTTAACCGCATAGAGGATGTGACACAAGATAGATCCCACCCTCCTTTTCCCACTTCCATGATTCGTAAAACAGCTTCGGCCTTCCACAGAAAGTCTATGATTACTGGGCTAACCTCCATAAAGATTATGATGGATGGGACAAAGCTGGGAGACTGCTGGTGTGAATAGTCAAGCAAGACAAGATTATCTCTCCAATGTTTAACGTACACTATGACAACGGAGTCCTGGTATATAAACAGACGGACATTAGTGAGATGTTCAGGGAGAATTATGAAAATTATTTTCCATGCAGATATGATGGGTGCTTCTGAGGCACTAGACAGAACAGCAGACTCTTCGGATTAAGAGTAAACTGGAGTTAAGCCAGCATCTTCCCTGTTTATGCCCCAGTGGTGGAGGCTGAACCAGTTGAGCTGGGGCATGATCTCATATGGGAGCCAACCACGATTAAGTACATGGGGGTACGTATCTGTAGGACGCAATATGATACGCGGCTCCTCCCATGGAACCGGCCTGGTTCCATTGCCATGAGGCCCTGATTTATGCTTCTTCTTTGGGGACGAAGAGTCTTCACGATAATGTACCCATTGTATTGAAGACAAACTCCGCTTGCGCGAACCCCCCCCCTTGTCATTGACATAATGTTGTTTTCATTTACTGTTTGGACGACTGCATGTTGCACTTTCGCCCTCTTGGTATTATTAGTTTTATTTTGTAGTAGTTTTGCCATCCGTGGTGCTCTGGTTTGATGCACACAGAATATTAGGTGTATAGCCGTCCAACAGCAGCTCCCACCTCAGACAACCATCATGCTGCTTAATACAGCCATTAGGCCTCCCATAAGTTACACGCTCATTCTTGATTTGATATCATGGCACCTGTTAAAATATACACATGGAATGTGAGAGGCATTCACAGCCCATCCTGCATATAGTTCATTTACTCGTATTTCAAACGGCACCACATACAAATTGCTTTTCTTTAAGAGACACACTTGCAATGGTCTGAGGTGAAACAACCGCAGAGAAGATGGAGATGACAGTTACATGCCATAGGTTACTCAGCATGCACTAGGGGAGCTTCAATTTGGGTTAGACCAGGCACCCCATTTCGCATAGAGGACACACTCATTGAAATAGAAGGGCATTATATTATCGTGTGGGGAAGATTAGATGGCCAACCCGTAGTCATTGCATCCGTATATACACCTAACATCGATCAGGCTGCATTTTTAGAGGCCCTGTCGAGCAAACTGGCTACCTTGGAAGGGATCCCAATGATTGAGGGATTACAATAGCTTTCTGGACATTTCCTTGGAACTTTCTGTTCGAGGCATATGGGCTGCAGATGGTACATTTATGAATAGATCGCCATCTGGTGTTGGGCTCGGATGATTGCACTTGTTTTTCTTCTGGAGAAGTCTTTGTCGTCATCGATGACTCCTCCTCTAGGTGCTAGTGCGCATGGGCATCGGCTCCATCCTTAGATTGTTTTTTTCCGCCATCGGGTTCGGATGAGGATCGAAGCGCTCCGGATCGACTTTGATAAATAATGTGATATTCGGCGCGTAACCATTTCAAATTGGACGGTATTGTTATCGAACGCGACTACACTTCCATCTCGACGCGTTTCGAAGAACGAAGACTACGGGAAGACCAGCTCGACGTAGTCCAGCCCGGAGTCCATGGAAAGGACTCCATTCAAAAAATGTCCAGCGTGTGGTGCTAAGTTCCCACACAAGGACCTACACGAGGTGTGCAACCTCTGCTTGTCCCCTGAACACGAATCCAGGGACTGTGAGGCCTGTGCAGCATTTTCCTCAAAATCGACGATTAGAAACCGTCGAGCCCGAAGACACGAGGTATCGAGAATGCAGTCACAAGCAATCCCGGAGCTGTTCGAGGACCAGCACCCAGAAGAGGAGGAAGAAGAGGCCGACGAGGCGGGGTCTGAAGTGGACGAGTCCGACGTCGAGGAAATCGACATCCAACAAACCGTGAGTGACGACGTCCCTTTACCAAAGAACAGACCCCGCACGGTGTCGACCCCGCCCTCGAGCCCGGTCAGACAACCAAAAAAAGTTTCCGACGCCCCGCCTTTGGGCCCGGCAACGAAACCGAAACTGAAACACTCGGTCTCCCATCATGGTGATTCCGATAAACGACCCACCCCGACATCTACACCGAAGCTCCATATCAAGGAAAGCTCAAAGTCGAAACAGTCCATGTCGACACAGAAACACGCTTCGACGTCGAAAACAACATCGACACCGAAGACGCCCTCGACACCGAAGACATCGGATCCGAATAAAATCTCGGTGCCGAAAATACAAATGGACAGTCAGAAGAAAAAACACCTTTCGGACCCGAAAACTCCGGTACCGACACAGGAATATAAAACCGATCCTAAACAAAAGACTCTGTTTATTGATCCACAAACTGGCAAGGTAGTCACAGAACTACCCAAAAAGAGGAAAAATGAACAATCGGACGACAAAACTCCTCCGAAGAAGAGAACAATGGGGACAAATACAACTCCTCCCCCTTCCCCACATCCTAGAGACACACCCTCTTCTCCTATTCCTCACAATAGGCCAGCTATTCCTCCCACACGACCATCTACACCTACAACAGATGTAGAAAGTGACACAGGGGAGGGAGAGCATCCTGGGGATGATGAAGACACAATCCCAGAGGACGCAGACCCACGATAACGACCATGAATTGTATCCGTCAAAACCTTCACCTCCTGATGATAATACTGGGTTTGCACAACTCATTGATAGAGCAGCAAAATACCACAAGGTAGAACTACATGCAGAACCTCAAATAGAGGATTTCCTATTAGAAACACTACCGGCTGCACAAAAAACATCAGGAACACTACCAATGCTTAAGGGCCTTCTCAATCACACATCAGAGATATTCAAAGACCCAGTGAGGGCTAGGGTACTGAACCCAAGAATTGATAAGAAATATAGGGCAGCTCCAAAAGACCCAATATTCATCAAGGGACAAATTCCTCTAGACTCACTAGTGGTCACAAACGCTCGTAAGAGAGCAAACTCTTTATCTACAGGAGAAGCTCCACCTCCTGACAAAGAGTCTAAGCTAATAGATGCTTCTGGCAAGAGAGTTGCATCTCAAGCGGCAAACAGCTGGCACATAGCTAATACACAGGCACTACTTGCAAGGTATGACAGAGCGCATTATGATGAGTTAGAGAAACTCATCACACATCTCCCTAAAGAACATCAAAAGAGGGCAGATCAACTCATACAGGAAGGGAAGTTAATAACTAACACTTCAATCAAGTGCGCCCTAGACGCGGCAGACACTGCAGCAAGATCCATAAACACAAGCATCATGTTAAGGAGACATGCATGGCTCAGGGTTTCAGGGTTCAAACAAGAGTTGCAAACTTCATTACTGAACCAACCTTTTGATGAGAAAACACTTTTCGGCACAGGGACAGATGAGGCCTTAGAAAAGATGAAAAAGGATACGGAAACGGCTAAATCAATGGGAGCATTGCAACAGCCGACCCAAAGAGGTTCCTTTCGTAGGTCCGCCTATAGAGGAGGACCCAAATATACAGGTACAAGCCAGCAACAAACCTCTTTTACACCGACATCACCCAGAGGTAATTCTAGAGGTAGTTACATAGGTAACGACAGCAAGGGTAGAGGACGCGGAAACAACAACAACCGCAACTCTCCAACCCCAAAGCAGTGACTTCATACAGCTCCCCCCAGACCATATAACACCGGTCGGGGGACGCCTATCACAGTTCCTACCTGTCTGGGAAAACATCACATCAGACAGGTGGGTGAGACAAATTATCCAACATGGTTATTGCCTGGAACTCACATCTATACTTCCTAATTCCAAAAAAGGATGGGTCTCTAAGGCCAATACTAGACCTAAGACCTCTCAACGCATACATAAATTCGGAAAATTTCCACATGGTCACGCTCCAACAAGTACTTCCTTTACTGAAGAAAGGGGACTTTCTTTCTACACTGGATCTAAAAGACGCTTACTTTCATATCCCGATTCACAAAGCCCACAGGAAATATCTAAGGTTTGTGGTAGAAGGACAACATTATCAGTTCAAAGTCCTTCCGTTTGGTGTCACGACGGCGCCAAGGGTGTTCACAAAATGCCTAGCGGTGGTTGCAGCCCACCTAAGAAGACAACAAATACATGTCTTCCCATACTTGGACGACTGGCTAATAAAGGCCAAGTCACAAAAATAATGTCTTCAGAACACACAGAAGACAATTCACATGCTGCACCGACTAGGGTTCACTGTGAACTACACAAAGTCACACCTGCAACCAAGCAAGGTTCAACAATATTTAGGGGCTACTATAGACACAGAAAAAGCCAAAGTATACCCCAATCCAGTCAGGATCCAGACAATGCTTACAATCATTCAAAAATTTCAGCCACAACACTCATTAACAGCAAGAGTGTTCATGCAGCTATTAGGGATGATGTCATCCTGCATACTGCTAATACCATGATATGCCAAACTACAAATGCGTCCGCTACAAGAATGTTTAGCGACACAGTGGAATCAGGCTCAAGGACAGATTACAGATCTGGTGTTGGTAGACGACCGCACACACCGCTCTCTGAAGTGGTGGAACACAACAAACATTGCCAAGGGGCGGTCGTTCCTAGAACCAATTCCACAGGTGATAATAACAGCGGACGCATCGCTCACGGGATGGGGAGCGCATATGGAGAAATATACAGTACAAGGAAGATGGAGTGTGCAGGAAAGAAGGCTGCACATCAATCATCTAGAACTACTAGCAGTGTTTCTAGCATTGAAAGCCTTTCAAATGCATGTTACCAACAAAGCAGTCCTGATCAGAACAGACAACATGACAGCAATGTATTATATTCAAAAACAGGGGGGACGCACTCTCTCCAACTATCCAGACTAGCGCAGGAAATTTGGAGATGGGCCATTCCTCAAAACATCTATCTGTTAGCAGAACACCTACCAGGAGTTCAAAACCAGATGGCAGACATCTTAAGCAGACAGTCCGAACAAATACACGAATGGGAACTGCACCAACAAATACTGCAACCATTCTTCCAAAGATGGGGACAACCAGAGATAGACCTCTTTGCCACTCATCAGAACGCAAAATGCCAAAGCTTCGCGTCCAGGTACCCACACCACCTGTCGCAGGGCAATGGGTTATGGATAAATTGGTCCAACAAATTTGCATACGCTTTTCCCCCTCTCCCACTAATCCCATTAGTGGTCAGAAAGCTGCAACAACACTCAATGACCATGATACTAGTGGCACCCACGTGGGCACGACAACCGTGGTTCACCACGCTCTTGCAACTCTCACAAGTGCCACACCAAAAGCTAAGAATTCTACCCATGCAACTTACACAGAACCATGGAGAAATAATGCACCCAGATCCCACACAACTAAACTTAGCGATCTGGCTCCTGAAATCCTAGAATTTGGGTACTTAGATCTACCCCCAAATTGCATGGAGATAATTAAGCAAGCGCGACGTCCCACCACCAGAGCATGCTACGCAGCTAAGTGGAAGAGGTTTGCTATATACTGTACCACTAATAATATCAACCCTCTGGACGTATCAACAAAGGAGATTATTTGCTACTTACTACACTTACAGCAATGTAATCTCGCGTACACATCTATCAGAGTACATCTAGCAGCTATAGCAGCATACCTACAAAACAGGCAGCACATATCCCTGTTTAGAGTGCCAGAGATAAAAGCCTTCATGGAAGGCCTTAAGAGAGTCATTCCACCAAGATTACCACCTTCCCCAGTCTGGAACCTCAACGTAGGACTCACCAGACTAATGGGACCACCTTTCGAACCTATGCATAGGTGTGAAATACAATTCCTTACATGGAAGGTGGCCTTTCTTATAGCCATTACCTCACTCAGGAGAGTAAGTGAATTACAGGCATTGACAATACAAGAACCATTCCTACAATTACATCAGAATAAAGTGGTTCTTAGAACAAACCCAAAGTTCTTGCCTAAAGTAATTTCAGCATTTCACATCAATCAGCCGGTGGAACTACCAGTCTTTTTCCCAAAGCCACAGACGGTAGGAGAAAGGGCCCTACATACACTAGATGTCAAAAGGGCCATTTTGTACTACATAGAAAGGACACAAAATTTCAGGAAAACTAAACAACTATTTGTAGCATTTTCCCCAACACATAAGGGCAATCCTATCTCTAAAGCAGGCATCGCTAGATGGATTGTAAGATGTATACAAATATGTTACATAAAAGCAAAGAGGACATTAACTGTTCCTCCTAGAGCTCATTCTACACGTAAGCTAGGAGCATCTATGGCATTCTTAGGAAACATTCCTCTAGATGACATATGCAGAGCAGCAACTTGGTCTACACCACATACCTTTACAAAGCACTACTGTGTTGATGTGCAGGCTACACAACAAGCCAGAGTGGGCCAAGCTGTATTAAAAACTCTATTTCAAACAGTTGCGACAGACACAGGTGACCACCGCTAGGGAGGTAATTGCTGTATAATCTATTCATAAATGTACCATCTGCAGCCCATATGCCTCGAACGGAATATGCTACTTACCAGTATGCATCTGTTCTTGGCATAGAGGGCTGCAGAGTGGTACATGCCCTCCCTGCCTCCCCGGAAACCAGTGTCTGTCCCAACATTGTCTTATTTAGATACATTTACATGGGCATATCTTTATGTATTATACTACACTACTCCATCTAACCCTACTATGGCAAAACAATCTAAGGATGGAGCCGATGACCATGCGCACTAGCACCTAGAGGAGGAGTCATCGATGACGACAAAGACTTCTCCAGAAGAAAAACAAGTGCAATCATCCGAGCCCAACACCAGATGGCGATCTATTCATAAATGTACCACTCTGCAGCCCTCTATGCCAAGAACAGATGCATACTGGTAAGTAGCATATTCCTTTCTTCCTCTCCCCTGCATGCCCACGCACACCGCCATGAAGGCGTTAAAACAACTGGGCTACACAATGGCACTTATCGGATTCGTGGAGGCACAGGAATCCGCATGATAGGGTATACTAATTTTTCTCCAGGGCACATGGGTTGCATGTTCACAGCATAATGGTATCTGATGACCTTTTAACAGCCGTTGCGGAACCCCAATACCTCAGGAGGACCATAATCCACACACGCTACAACTAGAATGGTTTAGTGACATACCACCGGTTCCAAGATGGCGCCTACAACCAGGCACACTATTAGATGCGATGTTCTGAAAAACAGCCGTAGCACAATACTTTGAGGATAATATAGATACTGCCTTGTCACCATTGATAGAATAGGACGCCTTTAAGGTGGTCACCAGAGGGCACTGCCTGGGCACACATGCCAAAAACAACAGTTGATGGACAGAATGCAGAACAATGTCATACATTAACCCCAGTACAGAGATCTGGGCCTAAATCCATTGTTTTATTGCTCACCATGCCAAACATGCGCAAACAGTTGTAGACAGACCTCCCTGCTTTTGAAAGGAAATTGGCGTCCCATGAGAGAGAGGCGGTTGAGGGCTCAAAGAGGATGTTAATTCACAATAGAGAGGAACATCCCAGATTACAAGAAAGACTGTTACCTTAACTATGCTGCACATTCAGTGCGTACACATCACTCAGGCGAAAAGGCTGGCAGGCTCTTAGCTTGGTTGATCCGTCACAACGACGCCACCTCCCTCGTCACTTCCCTCCGTTCTGTGCAGGGTCCACAGTATACTCGCAACAAGACATACACCGGGAATTCACAGCTCACTATACCGCATTATCCAAGTCTGATACTTTAGCCACAATGGATGATATCAGCAGGTATATAAAAGACACTGCCCAGCCACAGATCACTCCTGAGCAAAAACTCGACCTAAATGACCCTATGTTATTGGATGAAATTAGGGCGAGCATACGTTCATTGGCAAACAGCAAATCTCCGGGCCCGAACAGCTTACCTACCAGTGGAATTTTACAATACCTATGTAGAGGTACAAGCGCCCCAACTCAAGAAGCTCTATGAGGCCTCAATAGAGGACTCCATCCTCTCTGACACACAGAACGAAGCACTACTGATCTCTCTCCTTAAACCTGGCAGGGACCCGGAAGTGCTAGGCTATACAGACCATTGGCGCTACTTTACACAGACTACAAGGTCCTAGCATCCATTATTGCAGCGCGCTTGGCCCCCCTGGTACGGACCCTAGTGCATGCAGACCAGAATGGGTTTGTCCCTACTAGAAGTACAGCACTATATATATGTAGGCTTTTCAGGGTGCACCATTATGCGGCAGACATTTGTCTCCACTCCGGTTGCTTGGTCTTGGACCTGGATAAAGCCTTTGACTCCTTGGAATGGCTATACCTCTTCAAAGTGTTGCAGGGGTACAGGTTAGAAGATACATTTCTACATATGGTTCAACTATTATATAGGCGGCCCTCTGTTAGAGTTCGGACGGGTCGACTGATATCAAATAGCATACGGGTGAATAGAGGTACCAGGCAAGGTTGCTCCCTGTCCCCCTCCTTTTCGCACTCGCTATGGAACCGCTAGCAGCGCGGCTCCGCATGGAAGGAGCGGACTGGGGCATCTAACTGGGAGGAGGCCTACATATGGTTTCATTGTATGTTGATGATCTGCTACTGTACCCAAGGGACCTACATGATATCCCTACTATCATAGCGGATACACTTCAGGACTTTAAAAGGGTATCGGGTCTCCAAGTGAACTGGACAAAATCGAGTCCAGACCCCTTTGGTGACCAAATCACTGAAACAAACGTGCGTATGAACTACTCTTCTCTCGCTGGTACCCATCTATGTTCCGATACCTAGGCATCTTCATATACCGGAACCCCACTGATATATTTTGGAGGGAAACCTGTTTAAGGCTATATCTGCCATCAGAGCTCAAATTCAATTCTGGAACTCGCTTACTCGGAACATGATGGGTAGGGTCGCACTGAACAAGATGGTAATATTACCAAAATTGTTGTACGACTTCTCCAACCTCCCGGTCTATGTTCCAGCCAAAATATTCTGCGACCTCGAACAATTAATCTGTGACCTTATTTGGAACAAGGGCTGGCCAGACTCCACATCAACCTATGGAAGCTCCGGGCAATGCTACTGGCATTAAAAGACTTTCTGCTCTCCATCAAGGGAAGGTTAATGCAGGTGTTCGAACAACACCACCGACATGTACAACTGAAACAGAGTGGGGTGAGGTTGTGGACCATTGGTCAAGAGGCCCTGTGCATCTGGTCATGGCTGGAACATCAGGACATTTTCCCTGGTGGTTCAGCAATTGGCGGGCTCTCTGAATGCCAGGGTGTACAAACTCAGCCAAAGGTGCCTAGCTGATCACGAGTGGCGTCTCCATCTGAAGATGCAAGGTCTATTTCGGGAGTGGGGAGAACCTTGGTTAGATCTGTTCGCCACAACTGAGAGCGGTCAATGTCAGTGGTTTTACACACTGGAGTTTCCAAGTTGGCTCTCGCTCAGGGTTGCTTTTTGGCTGGACTGGAGCTCAGGCCTCCTGTACTCCTTTCCACCAATACTACTCCTGCCCAGAGCTTTCAGGTAGACCAAGAATGACTGGGCCTTAGTCATCCTTGTGGCTCCGGATTGGGCTCGTAGAGTTTGTTATCCTGAGCTGTTGAGCATGGCCATCTGTCCTCCGATCAGGCTGCCTCTTCAGGAGGATTTTCTGTTGCAGCAGCAGGGTAGGGTTCTTGACCCAAACCTGTCAATTTCCCGCCTTCATGCGTGGAAATTGAGCAGGGTCAGGGGCCAGCTATCGACCTTCCACCCGAAGTCTGCAATGTTATCTTGGCAGCCAGGCTTCCCTCTACCCAAACTGTTTATGGCTGCTGTTGTGGCAAATTAGTGGCTTAGTGTGCAGAGAAACAGGCTGGCCCTCTTTCTGCTCCCCTCTCGCTGGTCCTTCTCTTTATCCTTTCTCTTTCCCAGCAGTGCTCTGCTTTGGGCACCTTGAAGGGCTATCTTTCTACCATCTCAGCCTTTCTGAGGTTGCCAGATCAGCCATTCTTGTTCAAATCCCCTGTGGTGTATGGGCTTTTGAAAGGGTTGCAATACATGTTTCCACCTTCGCTCTTCATTTTGTCTCCGTGGGACCTCAATCTCGTGCTTACATTTCTGATGCGCACTCCCTTTGAGCCACTGCACAAGTGTCCTCTCAGGTGCCTTACCTTCAGGACGGCCTTCCTAGTGGCAATAACATCTGCTCAGAGGGTCAGTGAGCTTCAGCCTTTGTCATCTTCACACTAGAGCTTCCTTTCCGCTAAAAGTTGTAACTCCGTTTCAAGTAGGCCAGTCTATCACCCTGCCTACCTTTTATGCTCTGCCACCTCCCTCTAAGTAAGAGGAGCGACTTCACAGACTGCACCCCAAAACAGCCATATCATTCTACCATGACCACGCAAAAGAGTTCTTGGTTGAAGACCTACTCTTTATGGGGTATTTCGGAGCGAAGAAGGGAAAGGCAGTGCAGAAGCTGACCATCTCCCGATGGATTGTGCTCTGCTTTAAGATCTGGTACGCAGTGGCCAACAAGCAACCTCCTGAAGGTTTGCATGCTTATTCAACCAGAGCTAAATCTCCGACCACTGCATTAGCATGCTCTGTTACGGTTCTGAATATCTGCCAGGCAGGAACGTAGGCTTCTCTACACACGTTCACAAATAATTACTGTCTAGACATTCAGATCTGTCAGGACGGCACTTTGTTTGTTCACTACTGCAGGAATTTTTTTGTGTGAAACAGTTTTGCATACCCATCTCCGGGGAGGTATTGCTTGGGTATCTATTCTAAGGTAGAGATTATGTGGCTAAAAGCCTATATCAGATGAACAAGTTACTTACCTTCGGTAATGCCTAATCTGGCAGAGACTGTGTCTAGCCACAGATTCCTTACCAACCCACCCATCCTCCCCACTCCTCAAACAGATTTCTAGGGACAGGGCTGTTTCCCTTTCAGGGCCCTAGTGTTCCACACCAGTGGTCAGTGTTCTTCGTGGATTTGCACTCCTGTCGTGGAAAGTCGCTAAAAGAAGCTTTCGTCAGCACGCTGGGGTGGCACCTATATAGGCACCACGCACATCACTTCCGATATGGATGACACAACGCGAATCCAAACGATACCACCTACTGGCATGCAGGTGTACTGCTCCTGAAACATTTCCAGATTCAGTCTGATGCCTGGGGATAATTTCAAGGTAAGGAATCTGGATCAGGATAGTCTCTAGCAGACAAGGCTTTACCAAAGGTAAGTAACTTGTTCTTATGCACCATTTTATCATACTCTCTGGAAAATGTATTTGAATGTAACGAATGTGGAGGGATCTTGTGAAGCCACCATATGTGCGCACCCATTCTTTCAGGGACCGTTGTGGCCATACACTCTAGGTACTTTGGTGATGTTATAACAGGAACTCTCTTCTGCATCCTCTGTCTAGTATTCCAGCGAGGATACTTTCTCCCATAGGTTTTTAATTTGGGCCTCCGTGCTCATCACGATAGACCTCACCATCAATGCTGTTGATTCGATGTTGGCAAACCTATCTACCAGTTTGCTCTGGTCCGCTCACAGAATGCTGACATTGTAATTGTAATTCACATTTGTAGAGCACGTTATCACCTACAGGTCTCTAAGTGCTATATCCAGCATTGCTGTCCATTTTCATTTCAAGCACCTCTTTAAGATTCCTTGATAGCTTGGAGAATACGGTCAGATGTGTCTATTTGTGGACTGTCATTCGTTACTTCAAGTTCATCGGCTTCCAGCCTCAGGCTCTGTTGGTGCAACATCGCCTTGATCTCTTGTTGGTTGTTCAGTTTACTTCATTTAGGTTTCCTGATGTTGGTTGCAGCAAGAGTGTCTCTGACTGTAAGCGACTACACCCTTCTGTTAAGCATCCGCAGGGAGCCTATGATCCTCGGTAGCCCTTGCAGAGTATCTCAGCTCTACCCTACTAAAGGTTTGCAGTTGTTAAAAGTCATGGCTGTTGCAATGGGTATGGTCAGACTTCTGTTTTTTTATATCTCAACTCAAATCTAATGTATAGAAAAGTGACAGGTAAAGTCTGCGTTGAGTGGCCAACAAACTCCGTTTTGTAGCATGTGTGAGGTGTGCAGTGCTAGTTTGGTGGAAGGGTAGCACTTCTAGACTCTCCCTCAGTTTTCCTTCTGCTTTAGATAATTCAGGACATTTGTGCTGGCAACGCATCGATGAGTTTGCATTCCTCACTGTTGCTGTGCCAAACAATCAGTTTTTCTGTACAGTGCTCGGAAGCAGCAGCTGTGACGTCAGGCAGTATCTTAGGTACTTATCCCCAGTCCAGTCTTTCAGTTAACTCGGTGCTAACACTGCTTCCTACTCTCCAATGGCAGTCCAGTCAGAGCACAACTGCCCTGCAAATCATCTCACCCTTTTCAATGTGTTCAATGACACATAGCAATTTGAGACCCAAACGGTTGTGCTCTGCCGGGAATCCTCTGCTCACCAGGGTGTGACTGCTACATGCTCCCATTCGGGATGCATCCTGCACTCTGGCATGATCAGGGAAGTTAAAGGCATTCCCTCATATTATCCATTTTCTAGGGGCACAGCAGCCCACGTTCCAAATCAGACATCCAAGTGTGTCCCCATTGTGTTGCTGCAGGTCCCTGGCCTCCCTGATGCCTATATCGTCTTTTCTTCCCCTGCGGCATCTTTTTCCCTGGTGTCTCGGGCATCTTCTGTATGAACCCTGGATGTCTCGCCAAATCTTACAGAGCTGCAGGTTCAGTCAATGTAGTCTTACAAAGGATAAATTGCGAATAAGGGTTGGTGGCAGAGGAGCTTCCTGAGCACATGTCCAATACCATGTTTTTTTGCCACACATCCTATATAACTTTAGGAGCTTTAGTTGGGTTTCAGAGACAGCTGCAACTCAGACTGCTACACTAAAAATAATAAGCATAATAAGCAAGCTAAATAATAGAGACTTTTGCTGCCTCATACTTGTAGACCTGTCAGTCGCTCTCCTCCCCTGAATACCGTCAGGGATAGAATGCAGCTTAATGGTGTTGTCCCAACTGGTTCTCATCTGCACACCCATTATCAATGCACACAGTTGGCAAACTCCC
This sequence comes from Lissotriton helveticus, assembly GCF_964261635.1. Lineage (NCBI taxonomy): Eukaryota > Metazoa > Chordata > Amphibia > Caudata > Salamandridae > Lissotriton > Lissotriton helveticus. Next base: position 1,822,062,968 of record NC_136063.1, read on the forward strand.
TCTCAGATCCAGCCGATCTCCAACAAGTAGTACCTAAAGGTTCGATTCTCTCTCCCCCTTATAACATTCATATGGAACTATTAACTTTCACTGTGATACACTTCAAAATCTGTCTGTTTTTACACGAATGACACTTTCCTTTACCGAAAAACTTCTCCCCTAAAGACACTTTGTGGCCCAAGTTCTAACAGACATCTAGTTGAGAATAAGTAACATCTCAACCGCACCCTTTTAAAACCTGAGTACCTCCAGGTCTTCCCCCCCCCCCCACTCTTCCGTTCCAGTTTAAACTTGCTTGACTCGTTAGATATGCTGTATTGTAAACCCTCATTAGTAGAATGCCCCAAATCCAACATCTTTCTTCTGGACAAGAACTTGAACTTGCAAACATGCCTCAACTCATTTGCCAAAAGGGCACAGTATCAAATGAGGCTCTTGTGGGGTACTGTACCAAATCTTTCATCCCTGAAGACAATTCCAACAACTGGTACTGCCCGTAAAGACAGTACTATAGAAACTCAGTTCTCACAGGAAGTCCTAATCCAAAATGAACCCTTCTCAAAGCACATTAAAGTCAGGTTGGTAAGAATGACATTTTTTGACTGCAATCTCTTCTATCTTGATTACACTGAAACGACTCCCCATTAAAGCAAGAGGTAGCTATATCCACAAAGTTCTCTAAGCTGGTACCGCAAATTATCTGGCATCAAAACTGACCAACTCTTGGTGACCATTTACTGTTCAGGAGTGCCAATACTCTTCTTCCCCCTAACATCAGGACAATAGCAAACCCCCCCCCAAAATATAACGGTCCATCTCTCACTTGAGGAGTCCAGATCTTGGCCAGAACTGTTCCTCCATAGGGATTTTCCTGGAATATTACATTTGTTATCCATATATGTTAATTACCCCAAGTGCCTTACTTGATGTTTGTGCCGCATGTAATCTTTTACCATTGTTCCCAGAACTCCTACAGAGCCTTGTCCACTCTATACTAAATCATTTAAATAAATAAATCTTACTAGTTTGACGGATATGAGATATCTAGATTCACATGTAAAATCTTGAAGTGTGAAGCATGCCTTCATCAGGCTGGACTTGACCTATAATGCAGAAATCATTATTTTATAATAATTTGATTCTGTAAAATTTCAGCCTCTGTGCTGAAAATGTAATTACATTTATCTCATTAAAGATATATGCGCCTAAATGAAAATTTAGCAACCCCATACACAATGTTTTACTCTTCCCCTAAGAACATTGCTTATCCTGCGATAGTATTATGTGGACCTATCAATGCCCACTCTTGGTCTAAAAATGCCATTTAAATGATAGATACCCTATCTTCACACAGCCTTGCTGTCTTGTGCATCATGGCAATATGACTCAAGGACTGGCACAACTCTCCTATAGCCAGTAACATTCCTCATAACCATTCTATTCCAGGGAATATTAGCCCTGGTACAATAGTGGTGGGGTAATGGCTATTATATGCCTAAATGTTTCACAACTTAGAACACCACAATCTAAATGTAGCCGGCTTTAGCACTTCGATCTCGGTCACTCACCTAACAATACAGTTGCTTTAATGCTGCTCGATCTACCCCCTATCACATCCACAACAATCACACATGAATTTATCAAGCTTATCTCTGCCTTCTCCACAGAGAATAAACTCTCTGTGATATGAAGAAATATTAATATTAATTTAGAGACATGATGGGGACACATCCAAACAGAACTCCCCCTAGAAAGACTGTGGCCTTGATGAATTAATAAATGTTCCTACATCTATTTCTGGTCAAACCTAGGTTATGGTCTGGGATTTACCAGATCTTCTCCACTCTATCCATGCCACCCCTTAAGCCTGGAAAAATCAGTCCTACATCATATGTTATTTCTGTATCTCCCTATAAATGGAAGGCGCACCATAAACTACATCTCCTACGAAGACCTTGACATACAATTTCTGAATTAGGTTACTACTTAAGGTCTAATAAAAAAAAAATCCTTTCATCCTTTCCCATCTCCTACAGAGTCTTGCTACTCATAGTATATTTTGTAGATAACATAGCAGATTGTATTTCTCTGGAAACTAGCCTTTCAAATATATATACATACGGGTTTACCAATGTTTACCCCTGCCTTGTTACATAAATTCAAATGATAGGTTAGGCAGTCAGAATGCAAATAGCGCTCCCAGCATTTCACCGAAACGTATTCACTCTATAAAACTATGTTCTCTTCCAGGGGATACTCATTAATAGTCATAAGCACTGAATTATCTCCGCCCATGAGCGGGAACCCGGAACACATAAACAATATACATATATATGTGTAAATATACCAAAAAGTACATAGTACTAAACTAATTATACACATATACATGTATAAGACCCATAATATGCAGCCTAACATATATACATAGGCTAATAAAGCCAAACTTACACACGTTCTGTAGCTATATATCAATGCAATAAACAGGCATGAGCCTAAAATGCATTTCATAACCATGAAAACCTTTATTTTCATCAAAGAACCTGTTGTAAACAATTATTAGCCTAAAAGGCTGCATATGAAAAAACGTCTGTGTACAGAAAATCAGACTGGCACCCTGCCTTTAAGGCCCCAGAGAATCTGCACACTTTGCCTTTAAGGCCTCCAGGAGAACTCTGTTCCCATAATGCCCCACAGGTGACAGTTAGGCCAGTTCTTTTTTCCGGCTTGTTCTGTGAGGAACCTGGAACTTGAGCTCGGCTAATTTTTTGAGTTTTTCTGTCAGAAGTTGGTTTTTTCTTGTCTTTTTTGACAATTTACTACTCTAGTGGTGGTTTAATACCTTTTTCGGACTAAACTGTTGGTGTTTTTTAGTCAGAATGCCAACTTTATTTTACAAATGTCCTTCCTGTGGGAAGAAGATGTCAAAAACGGACCCTCACTCTGTTTGTGTGGTTTGTCTTCCAGCTTCTCATAAGGTGGAAGAGTGTTATCACTGCCTCAACCTTTCTAATAGGACTTTAAGAGAAAGGGAGAAAATGAGGTTGCTGGGCCTTCTGGAGAGAGAAAGCCTTGGTGAGAAGGGCTCCAAAGGCTTGCTGTCATCTGCTAAGCCATCTTCTCAACCCAAACGTCGAAGAACAGCTTCTCCTGAAGGTAGAACTAAGAAACATCGACTCCAGGGAGCGTAGCCGTCAAAAAAGGTGCGCTCAGCGTCGAGATCCAGATCACCGTCAGCCTTGTCGGCGGCGAAGAAGGCTCCATCGACGTCGAGGACATCGCCGGTGAGGCAAGGTTCGGCGTCTAGACAGTCGCCGTCGAAATCCCTTTCGAACGTTGAGACATCTGGTGTCGATTGCAGTAAGGACGACGTCGGGGGTGCAAGGTTCGACGTCGAAGGATCGTAAGAGATCAACGTCGAGGGAAGAGAGGCATCCGACTTCGAAGGATCCAGTGTCGACGTCGAAGGATCCAGTGTCGACGTCGAGAGAGAGTCATCGGTCGACGTCGAAGGGGAGACGACGGTCGAGGGTGAGACGTAAGTCGTCGTCGTCGAGAAAAAGGTCGACGTCGAGAGGCGAAGGAAGATCGGCGTCGAAGAGTTCGACGTCGAGACCTAAAAAGAATAGAAGGTCGAGGTCTCCATCGCGACGTAGGTCGACATCGAAACATGCTTCGGGCTCGAAGCATGGAGTGTCAGAGTCTAGGTCTCCCCCACCTGATGAAAGGTCGGTTTCGAGACTATCAAGACCAGCCTCTCGGACCTCACTTAGGTCTTTGTCGAGGTCAGAAATAAGTCCACAACCTTTAGTGGCGTCTACACCGCAGGGTCAGCAAAAAGACAGATCTGCGGCGGGTCAAGAGGCAGCGCACCAGGACTCTTCTGTGGTGGCGCATTCTGGCTCAACCTCAGGGCACGTGTCAGATGACAAACAATTGGTGCCCAGACAACGGACTCCATCTGGCTCATCAAAATCTGAGCGGAGTGTAGTCTCCAGAGCCTCCAAGTCTTCAGCAGAGATGCATATTGTGCAGGTTTCACCTGAGGCTTCACCTGAGCGTGCAGAGCGGCCTCTTAACATGTCACCGAGGTGGCTGGAAAGCCTGAGACATTGGAAGATGCGTCCAGATGCAGGACTGATAGGGATGAGGGCTCCGGTCCCTCAGACGGAGCTGCATAGAAGATCACGCTCGAAATCCCTAGTGAGAGAGAGATCATGTTCGAGGGAGCGTAGGAGGCAGCGATCGGCAACTCCTCAGAGACGGCGTAGAACCCCTTCACCATCTTCTACGTCATCTTCGTCCTCTTCAAGGTCTTCATATAGAGACTATTCCCCCACTATATCATCTACTCCACCTTCCAGAGTGTCTCCCGTAGATGATTTGAGCACATTTAATGATGTACTATGTCGTGGGGCGAATAAGTTCAACATCAAGATGGCAGTTCCCCAAGTGACATCGTCAGTCATCTTTGAAACCCTGCATCACAAGACGTCTGGCAGGCCTCTTCTGCCGTTAGTGCCCGGTTTGATAGAACCAGCAATGAGAACATTCTTGACTCCGGCCACGGTGGGTTCAGGTCCTTCTAGGATTGCAAAAAAGTACAAGGCCCCAGAAGAAGATCCACTATTTTTGCGCTCTGACCCACCTCCAGACTCACTTATTGTGGCGGCTGTCAGAAAATCGTATTCTGCAGCATCTACCTCTTCTGCATCCACCTGAAAAGGATAGCAAGAGTATAGATTCCTTGGGGCGAAGAATGGCTAACACCTCGGGGTCGGTCATGAGAGTGGCCAGTGCGGCAGCATTACTGGGCCGCTATGATCGTCTGCTATGGGACTCGGTGGCTCGTTTTGCGGATAAACTCCCTAAGGAAGATCAAAAGGATTTCCTGGAGATTGTGGAAGAAGGCGGACTGGTGGCTAACCAGAGCATTAGCGCGGCTGCTGATTCGGCTGATCTGGCAGCGCATGGCTATGCGCACGGTATTTGTGCTAGGCGTTCAGTTTGGCTGCGCCTTACTGGGCTAAAGCCTGAGGCCCAGAGGAAAATAGTGAATTTACCGTTCAATGGTTCGACTCTGTTTGGATCTCATGCTGATGATGAGATGTCCAAGATGAAAGTGGAGTTGGACACTCTTAAGGCCGTAGGTCTTGAAAAGAAGAAAGAATTTAAACGTCGGGTAATTTTCGTCCCTTTGACAAGAGATCTTTCCAGCAGAGGAGCCAACAGACGAATTGGTCCTCGCAAAACCGAGGCCAGAATCAACAGAGGTCGCAATTCCAACAGCGGCGACCTGGGCGAGGCAGAGGGAATGGAAATAGGCAGCAGTCATCCGCTACCAAACAGCCTCAAAAACAATGAACGGATGCTTCCTCCACAACCGTGTGCTACTCCGGTTGGAGGAAGTATTGTGTGGTTTCTGGACGAGTGGAAACAGATCACAAAGGACAGATGGGTGATGGGTATCATTCAAAGCGGGTACCTTTTGAGATTCAAGAAGCCACCCCCTGTCATGCGTCCTCTAAAGATGTTACAGTGGAATGTAAAACGTTTACAACAGGAAGCGAACATCCTTCTGAAGAAGAAGGCCATAGAACTAGTTCCATCTCAGCAGAGATATAAGGCCTGTACTCTCGATTTTTTCTCGTAAAGAAAAAAGGTCCAGCTACGGAGTCCAGACCCATTCTGGATTTCAGACTGTTGAACAAATTCATTCGAAAGGAGAAGTTTCGAATGCTGGCTCTCCATCAGATCTTCCCCCAGTTACATCAGGGGGATTGGATGTGCTCCATCGATCTGAAGGATGCTTATTTTCATATTCCGGTATCCAGAAAACATCGCAAGTTTCTCAGGTTTCAAGTAGCTGCTCATCACTATCAGTACACAGTAGTCCCATTCGGCCTGAGATCAGCTCCCAGAACTTTTTCCAAATGTATGGCGGTAGTTGCGGCTTGTCTTCGAAAGAGACGGATTTTCATATATCCGTACGTAGACGACTGGCTTCTGAAGAGTTCATCCCCATCTCTACTGGAAGAACATCTATCGATATGCCTCCACCTCATGTGCAAGTTGGGTCTTCAAGTCAATTACAAGAAGTCCATAATGAACCCCACCCAGAAGATCCACTACCTGGGTGCTCAACTGGACACGGAAAAAGAAAACGTGTGTCCTTCGGAGGAGAGGTGGTTATCCATCAAGGCGAAGTGTATTCTTCTCCTTCAGTCTGCACATCCGACAGTTCGGCAAGTGTCCTCTCTCCTGGGGTCCATGGCATCGTGCATCTTCATCGTTTCAAACGCACGTTTGCATATGCGTCCTCTACAACAGTGTCTGGAAGATCAGTGGAAGCAGAGGACGGGTTGCTGGGAGGATCGAATTCATCTCCAACAGTCTGCAAGAGATTCCATCCGGTGGTGGATGAAGAAGACACACTTGATGAAGGGAGTTCCTTTTCATCAGGACCCACCAACGCAGACTCTGATCACAGACGCCTCTCTCCAAGGTTGGGGGGCGCATATGGGCCCTCAGCAGGTACAAGGGCTATGGTCAGACTTCGAGAAAGGATATCACATCAATCTACTCAAACTCAGAGCGGTCCATCTTGCTCTCAAGTCCCTGGCTCCATCTCCACAGACTCGGTCCCTCCTGGTGCAAACAGACAATACAACCACAATGTATTACTTAAACAAGCAGGGGGGTTCCAGGACTCTGTCCATAGAAGCCCAGACCATCTGGCATTGGTTGCTAGCACGAGACCTTTCAATAACAGCGTTCATCTGCCAGGGAGTCTCAACTCACAGGCGGTCGACCTCAGCAGAGACTTCGTCGAAGCACACGACTGGGTTCTCAACGAGGACGTCGCGCACAGCATTTTCCAAGCTTGGGGAACACCAGACATCGATCTGTTCGCAGACGCGGCAAACACAAAATGCCCCGTCTTCGCGTCCAGGTTCTTCCAGAGAGGGTCTGAAGGGAATGCCCTTTTGATAGACTGGTGTCAAAACTTGCTGTGCGCTTTTCCACCGACTCCGTTGATACCGGCAGTGATCAACCGGATGTACAAGACCGACTCCAGAATGATACTGATTTGCCAAGAGTGGCCACGCCAGTGGTGGTTCCCAGATCTCCTCCAGTTGTCAGAAGTGCCACACAGGAGATTGCCTTGTCGCCCGGATCTTCTGTCCAAACAGGAGGGGCGAGTGTTTCATCCCAATCTGCCCTCCCTGCGCTTGGCAGCATGGCTCCTGAAGTCATCCAGTACGGGCACTTGCAGCTGACTCCGGAGTGTATGAACATCCTTAAGGAGGCAAAGCGGCCTTCTACAAGACAATCCTACGGATTGAAGTGGAAACGCTTTTACCTTTGGTGTCAGAGTAAGGGTCTTGACCCTATTTATGGTCAAGAACAGGTGATCTTACCTTACCTGCTTTACCTTGCTGAATCTGGTTTGCAGTTTAGTTCCATCAAAGTAATTCTTGCTGCTATAACTGCTTATAGAAAATCGCCAACAAGGATGTCTTTCTTTCGGATGCCTGTGGTGAAGGATTTTTTGGAAGGTTTAAGGAAGGTGTATCCTCCAGTCAAGTCTCCTTCTCCACCTTGGGAGCTTAATGTGATGTTGACCAAGTTAATGGGTTCCCCCTTTGAACCCATACATAAAGCGTCTTTACAACACTTATCTTGGAAAGTAGCGTTCCTGGTGGCCATCGCTTCTGCTCGTAAGGTGAGCGAAATCCAGGCTCTGTGTTGCAAGGAACCGTACACTATTTTTCATGGAAACAGAGTGGTGCTCAGAACTCATCCTGCTTTCCTGCCCAAGGTGGTGCCGGATTTTCATATTAATCAAACCATAACATTGCCTACTTTCTTTCCAAACCCTTCGAGCCCGGCTGAACGGGCTCTACATTCGTTAGATCTGAAAAGGGTTTTGAAATTTTACTTAGACAGAACAAAGTCTTTGAGGCATACGGACCGTCTGTTTGTGAACTATGGTCCTACGAATACTGGTTTGGCAGCGTCCAAGAGGTCCATTTCTAGATGGATAGTGTCATGTATCCTACTGGCTTATCAGCTAGCCCACAAGTATTTATCAGGTAGACCTAGGGCGCATTCTACGAGGGGGAAAGCTTCCACCACAGCTCTCCTTAGGAATGTGGCTATGTCAGAGATATGTAAAGCAGCTACTTGGCGGTCAGTGCATACGTTTACACGCCATTACTGTTTAGATTCTGATGCGCAGGTTGATGCACAAGTGTGACAAGCATCCCTCAGAAATTTGTTTGCTAATTCTAGCTGAACACTATGGTTTAAAAGTGTGGCTATGCACTTATCTGTTCGCCCGCTTCTGGTGGGTATGAGCTTGCTACTCTATTCAGTGCTTATGACTATTAATGAGTATCCCCTGGAAGAGAAGGATTAGTTACTTACCTGTAATCCTAGTTCTCTTCCAGGGGTATACTCATTAAAGTCATAAGCACCCTCCCGCCTCCCAGGGCGAGCAGTAGCATAGGTTATTATTGTAAAGGTTTTAAAGTGCAGATTCCTGCTAAGTCTATGGTGCCGTACAAAAGAACTGGCCTTACTGTCACCTGTGGGGCATTATGGGAACAGAGTTCTCCTGGAGGCCTTAAAGGCAAAGTGTGCAGATGCTCTGGGGCCTTAAAGGCAGGGTGCCAGTCTGATTATCTGTACACAGACATTTTTTCATATGCAGCCTTTTAGGCTAATAATTGTTTACAACAGGTTCTTTGATGAAAATAAAATGTTTTCATGGTTATGAAATGCATTTTAGGCTCATGCCTGTTTATTGCATTGATATATAGCATATTTCATGCTACAGAACGTGTGTAAGTTTGGCTTTATTAGCCTATGTATATATGTTAGGCTGCATATTATGGGTCTTATACATGTATATGTGTATAATTAGTTTAGTACTATGTACTTTTTGGTATATTTACACATATATATGTATATTGTTTATGTGTTCCGGGTTCCCGCTCATGGGCGGAGATAATTCAGTGCTTATGACTTTAATGAGTATACCGCTGGAAGAGAACTAGGATTACAGGTAAGTAACTAATCCTTTCTTGCCTTACAACAGCCCATTTTCACTGCCTGCTACAAATATTACTTTGTTTGTATTTTATCTGCAAAAGATAAACAGAAACAAGTCTTTATACTCTTGAGTATTTGAATACCACCATCTTTGCCTGGTCACAAACCCTGTTTAATCGCCTTACTAATAACTTTGCTCATAGAATTTAGCAAATTCAAGACACTAGATGGGTAAACTCCTTAACCAATACCAAGGCTGATGAATATATCACTGCTTCTATGCACAAATGGTCTAATATTCAGCACATCTCTTCCGAGATCTGACTAAATTATTAAGACCTGCAAATCCAGCTCTCCCTTAGATCCAGTCCCCATCATTACTCTCTATTCCTGACCTCTCAAATCAAACAAGAGATGAGTAATCTCTCTTTAACTCCTGGCAGAATTCCAATGGAACTAAAGCCTGGTATAGTTAAGCCTCTTTCAAAAAGCCGAATTTGGACCCTAACATCCCTTCCAATTACTAATCAATCACGAAGCACTGAATTGGCCTTGACTGTTGTCTTAGATCATCTACTGATGGCTACTGACTCGAGCAATGCCAGTGCTTCAGTTTTGCTCCTGTACCTTTGGGCAATATTTGTCACCATGACTACCACAGCAAACCGTTCTTTTCTGCTTCGTCATCCCAGATCTGTCCCCTTATTCTGAACCCCATGTTTGCTTTTTATCTGTGCCCTTTACCCCTGCTAAACAAGAGTAAAGTGTCTGTGCTCCCCCATTAAACATGGTTAAATTGTCTTACCCTTGACTGGCTTGTTTAACTTGCACTAAGACCCTAGTATATGATTTATGAAATACACCAAGTGCCAGGAAGATAAATACCACCTATATACCGCAGCACCTTGGTGCCATCCACAGGGTTGATCTGTAAAACATGGTTTTTTGCCTACCATGTGTAGCAGGTCTGCAGCAGCTTAAAAACCGGCTTGTCCAACCTTTCTAGGTAACCCTTTTTGACAGGCGGAAAACTCTGCTTTTAAATATGAATGTCACCTCCAAGTACACCTTGCCTGATATTTTAAAGTGGGACATGTGCAAAATTAAAGTCGGTATGTTCTTTCAGTGACTGGACCTCCAAAAGTTTTTTTCACTGTCAGGGCAGTCGCTGTATCGTAGGGGTCCTAGTAAATCTCAAAGTTTAAATTATAAACTTTATTCTGCAACTTTTTATAGAAAATCACTAAAATACCTATTCAGTAACTGTTTTTAATAGTTAATGAACGCTTTAATATTATGGAAAATGACTATTAAAAAGTTCACTTTTCCCTGCCTGGTACTCCTGAGGCTAATTTGCATTAGACTGCCAACAGCTGCCCAGATAGTGTTTGACTTTAATGACGTATGAACACTGCTTCCAGGTCCGAACAATGCCTCCATTATGGTGACAGGATAGACTGTGGGTGTTGGAGCATTTGATCCCTGTCAGCCAAGGAAGGACAGTTGGGGTGGGGCCATGAACTTCATTAATTTGAAAGGGAAAGAGGTGAGACCCGCCAATTCATAGTTTAGTGTAAGGAGAGACCTTAAGATGAGAATGCCTTTGTCCCCAAGGTCCACATTAGCCAGTCTAATCTGAAAGAGACTATTAGTCATACATTCCTGACCTTAGAATTACCCGCAGGTGTCAGACTGGATCCAGAAAAAATGTTATCACCAATACCCCTGCGTGTCGGTAGGTGGAGTGCGTCGACTCAGTTCGACGTCGGCGTTGTGATGACAGTGCGGTATCTACTTGGACGCCACCCTTGTGCGCTGACGTCGGTTCTTTTTTTTTTCCATGCCAGCCAGCTCAGATCCGATAAAGCGGTACCCTTTTTCATTTTTTTACTAAACTTTTTCAACATCTTTTTTTAAGTCTTTACTACTCCTGATGCACAAGGGAAGTCAATACGTCGACCCGGTTTCAAGCCTTGTACCTCCTGTCACAAGATGATGTCAGTCACTAATCCACACCTTGTGTGCCTTTGGTGCCCGGAGCGCAACAACGCCCCAAAGTCGGGCTCCAGCAGCCGGGCCCTGAATCTTCAGTCTTTGCGGGAGCGATCCTAAAAGCTTTTGGAGACCCAGCAGTCGGCTCCGCGCCGTTCGAGGGGAAGGTCGTGGGACCGGTCGCAGAGCCACCACCACCATCCGTCAGCGAAGTCTTTATCATCAGGTAAGTCGAAGCTCAAGAAGAAGGCGAAGAAGAATTTTCGTTCTTCGCCATCTCCCCGTCCGTCTGCCGACACGACGCGGAACACGGAGGGTCGTCGTTCTCCGACACCACCACCCTCGGAGCCTGTTGGGACGGCTCCGCCCTTCCCTCCCTTTACGGGAGCCGGAGCGTCCCCTGCCCAACTTCATGCATTTTACGAAGCCCTCCATTCCATCTTTGGGCAGCCCAACTCAGCCGCCGCACCTGCGTGCCTCCCGGACTCTGCTGGGGGCTCTAGGCCTTCAATGCTGGCTGCTCCGACCTCGGCTCCGCAGGGCCCCCAAGGATCTAGGCCTGGTTGCATATCGTTGCCGGTCAATCTCACTGTAACTTCCCTGGAGCTGATTCCTGTGACAACCGCTACCCCAACTCCGACGCTGGTTGCGCCCCCTGCCGACGTCCACCCTAACCTCCTTCTCGACTTGAAGACGGAGCTAGACTGGCGTCGATCAGCGCGGTGGTTGTGTACCGCTGTTCTTTCCTACCATTCCTTATCACCCTGAATGGCCAGAGGATGGTGAGGAAGACTGGGAGGGGTCTGTTGACCCTCTGACAGACCAGTTTGAAGAGCCGGACTAGAGAGAGGAGTTGGGTGATGCCCGTGGTCTGGATATCTCCCCAGAACTTGGTATCCTCTCTCCCCCTACCGTGGCTACGGTGGAGGGAGCTTCCTAGGCTGACAGGATGGCTGAGGCCTTTAGCTTCCTACGATGGAAGTCAGGACTAACTGACTGATGTGCTTCAGCTGACAGCAGCCTCTTCTGAGCCCTTGCTGCCTTTCAATGAGGCCCTTACTGACGTCCTTCTGGACTCCTGGTCCAAGCCCAGCACAGGGGCTCCTGTGGATAGGATGATTGACCGATGCCACCGCCTGGCCCCGGGCGACCCACTTTTTCTCTCCCAACACCCTACCCCCGAGAGCTTGGTGATCGAGGCCTCATGCTCAAAAGGAAGCGTTTTTCCTACAGCTCCTCAAGATGGGGAATCCAAAAACTTGACCATCTTGAGAAGATGTTTTTTTCCGCCAGCTTAGTACTGTGGTTGGTGAACACCGCATGTCTCTTGGGCCGTTACATTCTGTGTGTGACACGGTTGTGCAAATGCTGCCACAGTGCCTGGAGGAGGCCTGGGCAGTGCTCGTCCTCGCTGTTGCTGAGGGTCGAGACGCAGCAAAATTCCCCATCCAGTGTGGGCTGGATGCCGCCGACTTGCTGTGTAGGACGATTTCCACGTCGGTAGCCCTGAAATGCTATGCCTGGCTGAGAACCTCTGGCTTCCCTGGGGATGTCCAATCTATCCTTTTGGACATGCCCTTTGATGGCTGTCGCCTGTTTGTCGACAAGGCAGACAACACTCTTGATCGATTCAAGGACTCTAAAGCTACGGACAGGTCTTTGGGCCTTGCAGATAGTCCGAAGGGGCTACTCCCTCCCCTTCGAGACTCCCCCTCCCCCCATAACACCAACACTCCATCGCATGTCGAAGGATCACTTGGCCCTTCTCCGTCAGGAAGTTACAACTCTCTTGGCCAAGGGAGCTGTTGAGCAAGTTCCTGTGCCAGAAGCAAGTCGTGGTTGTTATTTCCACTACTTCCTGGTACCCAAACAGTACAAAGGCCTTCGTCATATCTTGGATCTCAGGGACGTCAACCGTTTTCTCCGGAAGGAGAAGTTCACAGTGTTGACATTACCTCAGGTCTTGTCTGCCCTCGACCCTGGAGACTGGATGGTAGCTTTAGATTTGCAGGACACTTATTTCCACATCCCCGTCTTGCCAGCCCACAGGCATTACCTACAGGTCACGGTAGGCCAAGAACATTTTTAGTTTACCGTGCTCCCCTTTGGCCTTACCAGCGCCCCTCAGGTGTTCATGAAAGGGAGGGGGGTGTCTCAGCTCATCTGTAGAGATCAGGGGTTCCAGTCTTCCCCTATCTCAATGACTGGCTGTTGAAGGTGAGCTCCCCCAGCCTGTCGTCTCCCACTCCAGACTACTGCGGACCTCCTGCACTCGCTGGGGTTCAAGATCAACGTGCAGAACTCACACCTGATTCCCTCTCAGAAGCTCCTTTTCATCGAAGCAGTACTGGAGACAGCGCAGTTTCTGCTTATCCTTCCGAGCAGCGAGTGTGGGATATTCGGGCTATGATACCGATGTTTCAGCCTCTAACCTGGATTTCGGTGAGAATGACCCTGATGCTGCTGGACCTCTGAGGTACTGGGTTTTTAAGAACCGGTACAGAACCGGTAACCCAGCGGTGTCAGGGAATCAACACCCAGAGACCTCGGGTTCTCCTGAGTCAGACCTACAGAAACTCAGAGTCTTCCAGGTGAAGTCAAAGATTAGTTTATTGGCTGCAACCAAGGTAACAGGGTCTTAGAAGTACAATACGGGTATGTTCTCAGGAGACTGCACACTTTTACGAAGTCAGGCTTCTCTCTTTATACATGATTTTCAGCCTTGGGCAAAACATTCCTTGAATTCGTGGTATTTCATTTATAGTTACTGGTTACAAAAGAAAAGCAGAGTCATGATGACATGTACATATTTCATGTCGTGCTGCCCATAACAAATCATCCGGCAAGGCCCAACATTTCATCAGATATCGCTGGACCCCCATAAAAACGGTCACCTCCCCATCATAAAGCAAGTAAAGAAAAGGAGTGGAGAAAAGATGTGAGCGAGATATGGCAGGGGTGCGTGCTCAAATGGTTTTATGGCTGGTTGAGCCTAGATGCTATCTTGCTCAGCCACTGGGAGGGAACTGACCTAACGAGTTCGGCCTGGGGCAATGGTTCTAACTTGTACTGGGGTCAGGGAGAAGTCGATTAAGGAGTATGTGTCCTTGTGGAATCAAAATCAACTGGATTAAGGCCTATGTAAAGGGCAACATGTAGCTAAGGGTGCAGAATGTAAATGATGATTTCGAGGTGAAAACGTCGCTCGAATATGCCGAAAATACATGTACGTGATGTACTCGTCATTCTCGGTCTTTTGATACCAAATTCGTCCTATTTCGACGACGTTTTTATTCTCGAGTCCAGTACGATTATATGAATCCAGATTTTCAGAACCACAGACCCTCCTTTTGCCCTTACATAGGCAATTAATCTATCCTCATGTTAGTCTGAGTCCAGATCTATATTCCTAAAGTCATTGAGATGTTGCTGTAACATCATTCTAGTGCTGAGTTCATTTCTTGACACAGGCTTCCTTACACATGATGTAGCACAGAGGCCACATATTGCAGGAGCACACTGTATGCATAGACAGAACAGGAAAAGAATGGCTAAGACCATCCCAATGACCATCAGAATTTTCAATCCCCAGGCAGATATCAGTTCCCAGAACCATCCCATTAACGACCAATCTCCTTTATCCACATGAATAGATTCGGAAATCTTATGTAGTTTGGAGATGGCCCTGTATACTGTTGGAGCATTATCTGGGATGAAAATGCAACAACTGGACTGGATCAATTTGCATACTCCACCTCGGTCCGCAAGTATTACATCCAAAGCGACCCGGTTCTGAAGGGTCATAAGTCGATCCGACTGGAGCTCAGCAGTCAGGTTACTAAGGGCACCAGCAGTTTCAGTCACGGTGGATTCAATTACCCTTGTCAATTGCCTTATGTTCCTGCTGTTAGCCATGGCTCCCCAGAACGGCAGAAAACCCATTGCAAAGTCACCAAATTCTTGATCTGCAGTGTCTTCTTTACTCAAAACACCTCTAACTACCCTTGTCCGATGGTAATCCGCCGCTGCTGTGTAGGTGGGAGGTAACAGGAATGAAACAAAACATGAGCCCGAGAAGTCAGGGGGCAACCATGTATAGGCTCTATCATGGCAGATGAAATAAGTACCCTTAGCGGCTAAAAACGCAGGGGAAGTCTGAGATCCAAAAACATACGTTTCTGTACAGACACTCTTCCCTAGCTGAGCTCTGGGATTCTTGCCAATACCTTGCAGACACAGGTGACCTTGATGGGGTACGATCCAGATAGGGGACGATCTCTTGGCTTGCTGTTTCTCACTTAATGTAGTGCCATATCCGGTCACGTTCCAACCTACATATGCATGTATCTCATCATCCGGTGTATCTTCGTAAGAAGTTACTTCCTTGATCATGTCAACTATACCTTTGACTAGGGCGCTAGTCTTGAGGTTGTCTTTTACAGAACGTAGGGGTTGGATTTCTCGTGCATATATGAACATTGTCCTATATGCCCATACTGATCCATTGTGACTAAATGGCAGGACCAAATAGGGGATATCTTTGTCCGTTGTGTGAGGCATGAGACCACACACCCAACAGTTAGTTGTGTTCATTACAAGTTGGTGTTGGTGTAATAACTGAACGAAGGAGTTATTAAGGAACTCTAATCTCCTATTTGATTCGTGGTCAGGCAGAGGGTGGAAAGAATGAGAGGAAACAGTAGGAGGAGGTATGGGTGATGTAGTGGGCGCAAATGTCACCTGAAAAGAGAATACAACATAGCTTATCAAAAAGACCATTACGCTGAATAGCATAAAAATACACACTATTATAAAACCTTTCTTCGTCATCGTTTTAAAAAGTCTCTGCTTAAAGTTCATTTGTTTGGCAGGCCTCTCCACATCAGGAAACTCCATCCTCTCTAAGGTGCTGCCCGCGGTGGTAGGTTGTCTCTGCTAAAGGATGCTTCCGTCAGTCTAGGGTAACTCCCTTGGACCAACCAGAACCAGCGACCTAACGTCGTCAGCTGCACCCAAAAGTCTTTAATCAACCGCCACCCTAGCAGCGGAACCCGGATGGCGGTTCGAAAAAAACAAAAATAAGCAAGTTACCTAGATGGGAGATCTGCACTTTCAAAAATAGGGTTTGGGAAAAAACACATTTTTTTTATTAGTCCACAGGTTTTTCTCTCGTATCATAAAAGAGATCACTTTTACTTTAGTCTGTTTTTCTTGGTCGTAAATTGTAGCGTCTTTTCCCGGGTACTGTCTGGTCCAGAAATAGTAGTTCAGGTTCCACAGAGTTCAATTGTTCTGGTGGTGGCACAGTTTCTCGAAAAATGTTCTCGCTTTCACAGTCAGGGTTAGCTTCTTTTACACGTTCATCAGTTGTGCGCTCTGAGTCAGTGCCTCCTTTCTGGACCCATTGGTCATGTGGCAGAGGGAAGGGTATCTTCTTACAATGGATCCCGTGGACCCAATTGGCCTTCCCCTCCACCCTAACAGCCGACCTTGTAGACAGGAGGACGAGGTGAGGCCCGGTCCATCTGGGCTGGTCGTTTCTTGTTCTTTGAAAGTTGCGGACAAGCACCCAGAAACCGGGGTCAATGGAGTGACCCGGTGTCTCAGAGACCGGAGGCAAGGTGTTGTGGACCTGTTGATATAAAACACGCAATTTAGCCGTCAATTCATACAAATAGTCAAGCAAAATAGGGTGTTGCAGCTCGCTAAACTTCGTGGGCCTAGGCACTCCCCATATGTTGGCTGGCCGACCAAAGATTATTTCATAGGGGCTGAGTTTCACTCGCGAATGCACAGTCATTCTGGTGGATAGGAGTGCTAAGGGTAGAGCGTCAGGCCATTTAAGGCCTGTGCTCGCTTGGATTTTGGCCAATTTAAGTTTAAGCGTGCCATTGTAACATTCCACTAATCCAGCTGATTGGGGGTGATTTGCAGCGTGGAACTTCTGCCTAATGCCTAGCCCTTCACACACTCTTTTCATCACACGACCCACAAATTCACTTCCGTTGTCAGACCAGACCATTCTAGGCATTCCGAACCTGGGGAAGAACTCTTTTACAAGGGCTTTCGCTGTGGACAAGGCAGTATTGTCTTTTTAGTGGATAGGCTTCTACCCATCTTGAGAAGGCACAAACAACCACGAGCACGTATTTTAAGTTGTTGCACCTCTCCATGTGTATGAAATCTAGCTGCAAAACCTCGAACGGATACGTAGGAGGTGCAAAATGACCAGCTGGAGTTGGGGTTCCCCTACCAGGATTGTGCTTCAGACATACCATGCAATTCTTGACAACATTCTCTGCATACTTGGGAATCCCTGAATTCTTCCACACTGGGGCCAACAACTCGCAAATCCCTTTCGCGCTGATATGGGCCATTCCATGAGCCATTGTAACCACTGCAGGCACATATGCATCGGGTAACAACCATCTCTGTTGCTCTGTCAATTCAATCCAACAACCATTTGCATCCATTCTCCCTGTACTTTCTCTCCACATGCTTAACTCTTTCTCTGTGGCCTCAGCTTGGATGGACTTCACACTTTCTATCGTGTCTTCACATATTCCAACATCACCAGTCCATCTTTCTGGGCTCGCAACATACATTCGGCTCATCACATTCGTTGCAGTTTCCTTAGCGGTTTCATCAGCAAATGCATTTCCACGACCAACATCATCAGTCACTTTCCTGTGAGCACTACATTTTACGATCGCTATTTGTAGGGGCAACGTCAGTGATTCAAGAAGCTCATTCACCAACTGACCATGCTGAATCTTAGCTCCATGCGAAGTCAGGAACCCACGCTCTCTCCACAATCGTCCAAAACTGTGAGCCACTCCAAAAGCATACTGGCTGTCGGTATAGACAGTCACTTTCATTCCTTTAGACAACACACATGCTCTCGTCAGTGCCACGAGTTCAGCGGCTTGAGCTGAACCATGTGGTATTCGCGCCGCTTCAATGACTGTGTGCAAAGTTGTGACAGCATATGCTGTAGTCACGTTACCATTTGGGAGCTTAAAGCATGAACCATCCACCCATAATGTACCATCGCATTCAGCAAGAGGAGTGTCGA
This sequence comes from Lissotriton helveticus, assembly GCF_964261635.1. Taxonomy (NCBI): domain Eukaryota; kingdom Metazoa; phylum Chordata; class Amphibia; order Caudata; family Salamandridae; genus Lissotriton; species Lissotriton helveticus. The sequence continues at coordinate 1,822,081,089 of NC_136063.1, forward strand.
ACAAATCAACTCTCCCTTTCGTCTCTTCCTCTGTTCTAAGAAAACAATCGTGCTGTTCTGAAGCATCCGATTCCTCTGCAATTGGTAACAATGTGGCTAGGTTCAAGGTACTGCACCTTTTTATGTGCACATGGCTCGCTAGTAGCGTCAATTCGTAACTGGACAGTCGAGCACTAGTTAAGTGCTGTGTCTTGGTCCTATTTAACAATGTGTCTACTGCATGCAGGACCATCATGATTAGTGTATTATTCATTACTAGACCAGCAGACTGTCGAATGGAAACAGCTGCTGCTGCTGCGGCCCTTAAACAACTTGGCAATGCTCGTGCTACCGGATCCAAAGTTGACGAAAAATAGGCGCATGGCCGCTGTCTATCTCCGAATAACTGAGTCAGCACAGACAATGCACAGCCCTCCTTTTCGTGGACATATAATGTGAAAGGCTTACTGTAGTTGGGGTTACCTAACACAGGCGCCGAACATAATGCTGTGCGTAATTCGAGAAAACTTTTCTGACACTCTTCAGACCAAGGAATGGGATAGGGTGTATTTTTACACGTTAATGCCACCAAGGGTTTGGCTAATAACGAAAAATTTGGAATCCACTGTCTACAGTACGATGTAATGCCCAAGAAAGCACGTACTTCTCTCTGTGTTCTTGGCACACTCAATTTTGCTATTGCCTGAATTCTTTCTGGGGTCAGTTTCCTTCCCTCCTTCGATAAGAGATGACCTAAGTAGGTCACTTCTTGTCGGCAATATTGAAGCTTGGAAAGTGACACCTTGTGATGCAGATCACATAGATGACGCAATAATGACAACGTGGCCATTTTACAAATTCTCTCAGTATCCGCAGCGATGAGCAAATCGTCCACGTACTGTACAAGAGTGGCACCTTTGGGCAAAACCATTGTGTCAAGCTGACTTTTCAGGGCTTGACTGTATATTGAGGGGCTTTCACAGTAGCCTTGAGGAGCGCGTTTGAAGCGGAAACTGCGACCTCCTAAACTGAAGGAAAAAATATCCCTGCTTTCCTCAGCGATCGGGATACTGAAGAAAGCATTCTTCAGGTCAATCACCGAAAACCAGGAGGCAGAGGCTGGAATCATAGTCAATAATGTGGTAATGTCGGGGACAACTGGGAATTGTGGCACAACAATTTTATTCACCTCTCTAAGGTCAATCACGAATCTGTACACAGGTGGCTGAGAAGGGTCAGTTCGTTTTAAAACAGGCAGAACAGGACTATTGCAAACATTGCCTCGTGTTTCTTCAATCACGTCTTTTTCAATCAACTAGTAAACAATCGCTAGTAAAGCTCTTTCACCCTCATTAGATATTCTGTATTGGGGAATTCGTGGCATTTTGACATCGACTTCAATGTTACAACATATGGTGGAATTTCTAAAAGACCTACATCATTTGGACCAGTAGCCCAAAGAATATCTGGGAGAATCGACAATTCTGCTGGAAGTGCATTTCTCGACAAATACATGGGAGAAACCACTTTCTTACCTAAAGTAAGGTGTACTCCTGAAGGAGAACAGTACAAAGTCGCATACAATCTTTTTAGCAAATCTAATCCTAGCTAATTTTCACCACAACCTGTTGTCAAAATAAGGGGTGCTTCGAATTCACAAGGACCAACAGAAAGAGATAAAGGGTCAGAAATCGGATTTCTAACTGGGGCGCCAGAAAAACCTACAGAGACGTTCATTTCGCCAGACAAAGGTGCGCCAGGGAGTTTGGAGTGCATAATAGAACTCTTTGTAGCACCAGTATCCAACAGAAAAGGTTCTGACACACCTGATGTAATCACCTCAACGTAAGGTCCACTCTGATCTACTGGAACTGAAACGACTCCCTCTCTTCGTCTATGGCTGTCCTAGCAATCCTCATTTTCCCACTGCTCATTTTCTGTGTAATACTCATCAACGTAGTATTGAGCTGTCCTGTCAGATACGTTATTTTGCTGATCAAACCTGTTCATAGAGTTTTGTGGTGGAAGGGGACGCGCGTCCTGAGGGGCGTTTCCACGCCCTCTACCTCTAGGCGCTTGCTGACTGCCGCGACCTCTCACACCAGAAATTCCATTTGCACGTTGTGGTAGGGGCAGGACAGTTATACTTGTAATGACCCTCCTGTTTGCAATATAAACACTGGTTAGGACCTACGCGGGGTTGAGTGTAATCGAATCTTTGCAAGTTTCTCTGATATTGTTGAGGCTGCTGAAAAGTATTCTGGTAGTGATTCTGACCATTATTATTTTGATTACCACCACCACGTGGCGGATAGGCTTGCTGTAGCAAAACCTTCGTTTTGAGTTCCCTAGTTTTCTTTTCTACTTTATCTTTCTCATCTTTGTCTCTATTCTCGTAGTACTGTGCGGTAGCTAATATCTGGGCTGAAGACGAGACTGCCCAAGAACTTTCCGAATCTTTTAATTTCCTACATAATTCTGGAAGCAGATTGTGCACAAATTTATCGACAAACAATCTCTGACCACCTTCTGTGGTCATATCTTGACCGCTGTGGTCAATGAATGTTTCTTCAAATCTGGTGAAGAAATCTGAAACAGTTTCTTCTTTCTTTTGCTTGCATGCAGATAACTTATCCCAATTTACGCGTATTGCAGGCATTATCGTTTTCATGTAATCTACTATTCTACCAGGTAGTTCTGCTATCAGAGGCTCAGGCTTGGCACCACCAACTTGTCGTGCATCTGCAGCAGTAATATTAGCCCACGTGTCACCTAATTCCTGGTCATGATCTACATGACGAATTTTACCCCATAAAGGCTGTGGAACAACGTTCCCGAATAACATATCGATATCGGCCAAATTCATTATACATGACCCAGCAGTTTGCGACAATTCTTTATAGTACCCCGCAGGATTTTTACGCGGATCTGGTAGTGTTTGTTTGAGTGCTAAAACTTCGGCTCGCTTCCATGGAACATGTACCCATACACGGTGAAAGTGTGGCAGGACAGGTGGGACAGCGGTCGCGTCACCCTCTCTCCACTGTGGGGGAACTTCTCTCATAGGGTATTGTCGTGCCTTTTTCCTACTAGATGCACTAGATTCCGATGGTGACCCAGAACTGTTTCCCTTACTTCGATATGATAATAACATTTCAACTGCCTTTTCCACATCGGGACCTACAATCATACCCTCTCCAAACTTAAATCGTACACGACACATCTCTTGTGGGATGCATTCCTGATCATTGTCTTCTAAATCCTCGCCAAGAAAGACACACATCTGTTCGAAAACATATCTCTGTGTCGCTGCTTCCCATTGATGGAAGACTTCCATGACAGACTGTACATCATATTTTGCCGTGTCCATGACCCATTTCCGAGCTAAACTATTCAGGGAATCTCTCTCTTGATAATCAGGCAGTTGACTTCGCAACTGTCTTCTTCCTATGTTAGGGGTCGTAACAGGCGACCCGAAAAGAGGTAAAAGAAGATTAGTAACAGTGTTGGCCATTTTCTGCCGAATGGAAGGTGAAACTGAAGGACAAACGGGGTGAGATAAGGCGGGGGTAGAGATGGCAGAAGAGGTATCAGGGAAAATAGGTGTGGTACTAGGAAGAATCGTAGAAGGAGCATTAGGAGACGTAAAAAGTATAGTAGGCAAAATCATAGAAAACACAGGTGAAACAGAAGTGGTCGGCGGGCCTGGAGGAGGCTGCACCGAAGAAGTAGAAGCCAGCTGAAGAACAGCTGGTGGGTGCTGTGGAAGAGCAGGAGGCGCAGCTTGCGCAACTAAAGGTTGCGGGGGTGCTGTGGCATTCTGCGCATAGGGGGGTGGTGAAGTTAATAATTGCGACATTAACGGGTCTTTTCCACGCTCTTTTGCTGCCTCTTGCTGAAGAGATGGCAAAACTGGATAACATTTATCTATTGCCATTTTACGTTGCCTGTGCAACTGCTCATTTATCTGCTCTTCTTCATTATCTTTAAACTGCACGGCAGCTTGCATTACCGAAAGTCCTCCTTCTCTCTTATTTTTCTTAGCTAATTTAATTTCTTTTTGTTTGGCTTCTTTGCGCCATAGGTGGAAAGAGTCAAACATCGCCGGCCGGGCTTTCTTTTTGAAGAGTTTAACTTCAAGGTTGTCTAAGATTTCCGAATCAAAGCTACCATATTGGGGCCATTTTAAAACACCATCTTTCCTAGTGTATTTAATCCATACTTCGTTGTAAATGATGGGGCCTACCCCATGTTTAACATATAGCTCGTAAGTCGGAGTTCCAACTGGAGGAACCGGACATGAGTCCTCCAATCGGGAGTCCCTATTATTACTACCAAGACAAAACAAATTCCCAAGTCTAAGACTAGGCATCCTCGCTCTCTAGTCTAGTTCCAAAACTTCAAAGGATTTATCGATTACGATATTTCTCGTGAATACACGAGTCCTTCGGTTATGGTGCTTTCAAGAACCAATACAAAACCTTTTGTATCCCAAAGATACCACAAAGTAAGTCCAACTAAGGACTGGGAGACGCTCCACTTATACTTAACTGAAAATATCGATGGCGTCACCAGAAGACTCGTCTCAGCGTTTCGCTCTACCGAAAATTTCAAGGGTCCAACATCAGGGCGATAGCCAGGGCAGCAGTCCTTGTAGCCGTCGGGAAGCGGGGAACCTCGCAGCAAAGACCTTCGGACCACGTCGACATGCAGGGGTCGATGAGGTGGTGGGCCCTCCTCCGGGATTTCCACACGAAGCTCCTCACGATCTTCAGGCTGACTGGTACCACTGGAATCGCCCCAAACGTTGGGCGCCAATTGAGGTACTGGATTTTTAAGAACCGGTACAGAACCGGTAACCCAGCGGTGTCAGGGAATCAACACCCAGAGACCTCGGGTTCTCCTGAGTCAGACCTACAGAAACTCAGAGTCTTCCAGGTGAAGTCAAAGATTAGTTTATTGGCTGCAACCAAGGTAACAGGGTCCTAGAAGTACAATACGGGTATGTTCTCAGGAGACTGCACACTTTTACGAAGTCAGGCTTCTCTCTTTATACATGATTTTCAGCCTTGGGCAAAAAATTCCTTGAATTCGTGGTATTTCATTTATAGTTACTGGTTACAAAAGAAAAGCAGAGTCATGATGACATGTACATATTTCATGTCGTGCTGCCCATAACAAATCATCCGGCAAGGCCCAACATTTCATCAGATATCGCTGGACCCCCATAAAAACGGTCACCTCCCCATCATAAAGCAAGTAAAGAAAAGGAGTGGAGAAAAGATGTGAGCGAGATATGGCAGGTGTGCGTGCTCAAATGGTTTTATGGCTGGTTGAGCCTAGATGCTATCTTGCTCGGCCACTGGGAGGGAACTGACCTAACGAGTTCGGCCTGGGGCAATGGTTCTAACTTGTACTGGGGTCAGGGAGAAGTCGATTAAGGAGTATGTGTCCTTGTGGAATCAAAATCAACTGGATTAAGGCCTATGTAAAGGGCAACATGTAGCTAAGGGTGCAGAATGTAAATGATGATTTCGAGGTGAAAACGTCGCTCGAATATGCCGAAAATACATGTACGTGATGTACTCGTCATTCTCGGTCTTTTGATACCAAATTCGTCCTATTTCGACGACGTTTTTATTCTCGAGTCCAGTACTATTATATGAATCCAGATTTTCAGAACCACACCTCATGGCCTCCTGCATCCTGCTGGTTGATCATGCCAGGGGGCATATGCGGGCTCTGCAGTGGGACCTGAAGTTCCAGTGGGCGCAGCATATGGGGAATCTTTCCGATTGCATCCAGATCTCGGAGGGCACTGCCCACCAATTGCAGTGGTGGCTAACAGACCAGGATTGGGTCAACGGCAGATCCCTCTCCCTTCCCCAACCAGAGTTTAAAATAGTGACAGAAGCGTCACTCATGGGATGGGGCGGCCACATGGGAGAGGCAGAGATCGGAGCCCTCTGGTCTCCGGCGGAGTCCGAGCTCCACATAAACTTTCTGGAGCTCCGGGCAATTTGTCTTGCACTGAAGGCATTCCTTCCTTCTGTCAGAGGAAGGGTAGTGCAGGTGTTCACGGACAGCACCACCGCCATGTGGTGATGTAACAAACAGGGCGGGGTGGGGTCGTCAAGAGGCTCTTACCCTTTGGACTTGGCTGGAATATCAGGGCATGTCCCTGGTGGTTCAACACCTGGCAGGTTCTCTGAACGCCAGTACAGATGAACTCAGCTGCCGGTACATGATGGATCACGAGTCTTTACCCTGAGGTGGTGCAAGGTGTCTTTCGGTAGTGGGGAGAGTCTTGGTTAAATCTATCCGCTACCGAAGAGAATGTGCAATGTCAGCAGTTCTGTGCGTTGGAGTTTCCAAGGCGGCCCCCGCTCGGCAACGCCTTTAGTCGCGAGTTGAATTGCGGCCTCCTATACGCCTTTCTGCCTACCAATTCTGCCTAGAGTGCTGAAGAAGATTAAGCGCGACCGGGCCCAAGTCATTCTTGTGGCTCCGGATTGGGCAAGAAGAATCTGGTATCCCGATCTCTTGAGCATGGCCATCGATCCTCCAATTAGACTGCCTCTACGAGGGGATCTTCTGTCGCAGCAGCAGGGACGGTCCTCCACCCGAACCTGTGCTGCCTCCACCTCCTTGCGCAGAGATTGAGCGGCGACAGTTGGCAGATTTCGACTTTCCTCCAGAAGTCTGTAATGTCATCTTGGCAACCAAGCGATCCTCTACTAAGACAGTATACGACTGTAGATGGAACAAATTTGTGGCATGGTGCGCAGCAAAGGCTGTGGATCCCCTTTCTGACCCTCTTTGCTCAGGTTCTTCTATTCATACTTTGTTTGGCCGAGCAGGGGTTCACTCTGGGCACCGTTAAAGGCTCTAGTTCGGCCTTTCTTCGCATTCCTGATCAGCCTTCTCTTTTCTAGTCCCCTATTGTAAATAGGTTTCTTATGGGCATTACTCACCTCTTTCCTCCTATTCCTTTTGTAATGCCCCAGTGGGACTTGAATCTGGTCTTAACTTACCTAATGTGCTCTCACTTCAAGCAACTACATAATTGGCCTCTTGAACTCTTGACTTTAAAAACTGCTTTTCTGGTTGCCATCACCTCTGCTCGCAAGGTGAGTGAGCTGCAGGCTCTATCTTTAAAACCTCCTTTCCTTGCTGTCCATCCGGACAAGGTTGTCCTTCACACTAGGGCTTCTTTTCTAACCAAAGTGGTTACATCTTTCCACATAGGACAAACCATCACTTTGCCCACTTTCTTCCCGCCCCCACCTCCTTCCAAGGAGGAGGAAAGACTCCACCCTCTGGATCCAAAACGTGGGTTATCATTTTATCTGGATCGCACAAAGCAATTACTTTGCATTAAGATTTGTTATTCCTTGGCGAAAAAGGAACCTCAGGTAGGACTGCGCGCCCATTCCACAAGGGTGACGGCAGCCACTACTGCTTTAGGACATGGAGTCCCCCTCGGTGACATCTTCCAGGCAGCCACATGGGCATCACTGTACACATTCACTAAACATTACTGTCTGGATAGTCAAGTCCAGAGAGATGGCTTCTTGGCCACTCAGTTCTCCGGGACTTTCTGGTGTGAACTTAGTTCGGACACCCACCTCCAGGGTTGGTATTGCTTGGATATCTAATCTAAGGTAAGGAATCTATAACTAATAGTCTCTTTCAGATGAACAAGTTACTTACCTTCTGTAACGATATATCTGTAAGAGACTTATATTAGTTATAGATTCCTTACCGCCCCACCCATCCTCCCCGTTCTGCAAACTTACTTCTATAGTAAGGGCCCTAGCTTTGTGCACCAGTGGTCAGTGTCTTGCATGGCTCCGCGGTTCTGGCGTGTAATGTGTAAAAGGACTGACGTCAGTGCACAGGGGCTGCATCTAAGAAGATACCGCAACGTCATCCTAGTGATCACAATGCCGACGACGAACGCGGAGTCGACTGACGCCACCAACTCACCTGCAGGGGCACTGCTGAGACAAAATTCTCCGGATCCAATCTGATGCCTGGGGGTAATTTTAAGGTAAGGAATCAATACCTAATATATGTCTCTTACAAATATATCGTTACAGAAGGTAAGTAACTTGTTCGTTTTGAACATAGTGAGAGAGAAGCTATGGCTAGAACTGGCAACATACTTCTGGGTGAACATAAGCTCAGCCCAAGGGTTAAAGTGTTTCTCTATCTTGGATTTTAGGAGTGTGGGGCACTGTGGGATTGTTTGCCGTAGTGTAAACAGGAACTACTGAAAAGGTAGGTAGGATAACTACAAGGAACTTTCACCCCGTAAGTTAGGGAGGAGCTTGTAGTCACCTCCACCCGCTTGCTAATGCCCAGCCTCTTTCTGGACCTGTGGAAGATCAGAAGAGGAAAGGATCTGATGTCTGTGACCTAAGAGAAGCCCTAAAGGACTGGGCATCCGTCAACATCTTCACTAGATATTTCTGTCTTGATGCTCAGGTCCCCAGGGAGGGCTATTTGCCCAGCTCAGTCCTGCAGGATTTCCTTGTCTGAAGTCTACACCTGAGATCCTCCATCTTTGAAAGTGCAGCTTTGTTATCTATTGAAAGATGAGGAATCTGTGTTTAGAAATATCCATCAGTAGAACAAGTTACTTGCCTTCAGTAAAGCTGTTTCTCGTAGATATTCCAACTGCAGATTCTTCACCGAACCACTATCCCGCCACCCCTGCAGCTCTGTTTCCCCCGCTATTCTATGGAATGCACTCCTTAGTTTTAATTGGGTTTAATGTTAGATTTGGTACACGGTCAGTTCTTAATCAGTTGCTGATGAGTTGTGTCTAGGGGCAAAGTGCTTTATTGAGATCAGTGTAAAGGGGGTGGCTCCAATATTTGACTCTGCGCTGTCATTTCCGACAGCAACATTAAGCTAACGCTGAGACCAATTGCACCAAATTTCGGCAACTGGAAGGAATTGCTCAAAGGTTTCCTGTGCAGTCTTTATCCAGTATTGGGGTATCTTTCATAGATTCACATGCCTGAATCATTCCCCGTCGCCGAGGCAGGAGTCCCACGGTAAATAAAAAAGCAGTACCAAAGGTAAATAACAGTAGTAGGCCCAAAAGAAAAGGCCTGAGGCCTAGATCTTAGTAGCCTATCTACATCATTATGCTAAAAGAACCAATAATTTGGTCACAACCAATCAGCTATCAGCACCATCTAGAACCCTCTCTGCAGAGCCAGTTCTCCTCAGATTTTCACCGCACGTCGTGTGTGAAGGGAGTCTCCCTGAGCTCTGCTCAGTTTTCTTCAGCTTTTGCTTCTTTTTGGACATCCAAGATCATACTTCATTTCTCTGACTCTATTAAGGCAGTAATATGGCAGATTGGCAGAAAACAAGGTAATAGACTACGAAATACGTCTAACCTTTTCCTCAATAGCTCTCACGTTCTGAGAGATGAGGCTATTATTGGGACTACAGACGCTTTAATCTGCCACTTCTGATGAGGACAACGAGGATTCCTTCACCTCATAGGAGAGGTCAAAGGGAGAAGTCGCGCCAGGAGCCTCCAGAGGGCGCGCATAAAAGCCACAAAGACTCACCTTCAGTCTTTATAAGGCACTTCTCACTGAGAGGCAATTGGGAAAAACTTCCTCAGAGGCTGATCCTTCAACTCCCTTTTCATCCCTGACATTACATCAGGGAAATCCTCTTAACCTGACATTAGGAGTCTATAACAAAACTCCATGTCTACTATTACTGCCTCATCAATATGAACCTCATCTACGATGGTCTCCTCTACGAGGGTCTCATCTACGACGGTTGTCGACTACTGCCTCATCGACGACGACCTCATCTACGACGGTCGTCGATGATGGCCTCTTCTACGACGGTCGTCGACGATGGCCTCATCTACGACGGTCGTCTACGACGGCCTCATCTACGACGGTCGTCGATGACGGTCTCTTCTACGACGGTCGTCGACGATGGCCTCATCTACGACGGTCGTCTACGACGGCCTCATCTACGACGGTCGTCGATGACGGTCTCATCTACGACGGTCGTCGACGACGGCCTCATCTACGACGGTCGTCGACGACGGTCTCATCTACTACGGTCGTCGACGACTGTCTCATCTATGACGGTCCACCCAGGGGTCCCCCTCCCCTTCGTCTTCACAAGATTTGAGTTGTTTAAACGAAGGATATTTTATGGCTTCTCTGGATAGAGAAGATGCGTATTTCCACATACCTATCCACCCAAACAGCACAAATATCTTCGCTTTCAAGTGGCTGGCGCCCATTATAAGTTCAAAGTGCTCCCGTTTGTGCTGAAATCGGCACCAAGAACCTTCACGAAGCACTTGGTACCAGTGGCAGCAGCATTGAGATCTTGAGGAATACAAGTATTCCCTTGTCTAGACGATTGGCTGCTCAAAGGTCCTTCAGAGCACAAAACTAAGATTGCCACAGTAGAATGTACCCATCTCTTCTCTTCTCTGGGGCTGATTCTCAACGACAGCAAATCACAGTTACGTCCTCTACAAGTAATGTCTTTTCTCGGAGCAAGGTTAGACATGGTCCAGAGCAACGCATTCTTGTCACACGGCCGCCAGCTGCATCTTCACAAATTGGCAAGGCTAATTTCTAAAAGGTCAGTTTCAGTTCGAATGTTTGCTCCGCTCCGGAGGATGTGGTCTTCAGCGATACATCTCATACCCTTGGTATGGCTCAAAATGACACCTCTTCAGGAGGAACTGCAACTTCAATGGCAACAAACAGTGGGTTTGTACGACGATACCATCAAGGTTACGCCGTGCATGATAAATTCTATACATTGGTGGTCGCAGACAGAGAATCTAACCCAGGGTCTCACGTTCCTACAGACTATTCCATATTTAGTTTTAACAACTGATGCCTCCATGGAAGGATGGGGAGGTCATCTGCAGGAATTGCAGAATTCAAGGAAGATGGTCTCAAAGACAACAGCAGATCAACAGGCTTGAGCTCCACAACGTTTTTCTGTCTCTCCAAGCATTCCTCCCGAGGATTGCGGGTTCCTCTGTGCTAGTCCAGACCGACAATATCATCAGCATGTATTGTATTATATCAATATACAAGGAGGAACTAAATCAGCTACACTCTCTCAAGAAGCTCAGGAATTGTGGGAAGGCGTCACATTCCACTAGATGCCCTGAGAGCCGAACACGTCAGGGCTCTCCACAGTACCCTGAGCACGTCTCAGTCCGACTGTCTCGAGTGGAAGCTGGAAAAGGATCAGGTGAACCCAGTGTTCCAAGTTTGGGTCAAACCGGCACTGGATCTATTTGCAATGAGAGGGAACAAGGAATGACGATATTATGCCCTGACCATGCAATGGTCGGGGATTTGTGCGTACGTTTTTTCCCCAAAACCATTGGTTCCGAAGGTGCTCCGCAAGATGAAGCTGGAAGGTTGCCATCTAATTCTGATTGCACCCCGTTGGCCAAGACAATATTGGTTCCCGGAACTTCTACTATTGTCTCCAGACAAGCCCATTCGCCTACTGCCGACGCATACGATGTTGTCAAGGGACGGAGGCCAAGTGGTTCGTCCTGACCCACAGTCACTGCACTTGCAAGCACAGCTTCTCATTTCTTGGAGTTCAAGGACCTCAACATTTCAAAGTACTGTTGTGAAATATTGGCCAAATCTCGTGCCCAAAGCACAGTCAAGACTTGTCGCCACAAATGGAAGCGATTTTGCTGTTGGTGTGAGGTAAATAATATTCACTCAATTACAGCTCCTGCAGAACAAGTTCTCCATTATATGCTTTCTCTAGCCAAGTCTAGGCTTACCTTTTCATTGGTTAAAGTACACCTTGCTGCTCTTTCCAGTTTCAGGAAATGTTCAAAATTTCCTTTTTTTCTGCTCTTCTTCACTTGCCAAACAATTTATGAAAGGACTTTTCCGAGCCTTCCCTCCAGTGCGAGCACCCCTCCAGAGTGGGAACTCAAAACTGCTAGCGCAGTTAATGAAGCGTCCATTTGAGCCGATCCATAAACCTGATCTCAAATTCCTCACTTGGAAGGTTGCCCATTTACTGGCTCTTACCTCGGCAAAAAAGGGTTCATGAAATCCAAGCTTTCACTATAAAGGAACCCCTTTTTACATTTTGCTCAGGACTATGTAACCCTTTGAACAAATCCCACGTTCATTCCTGGGGTACCAACACAATTTCACTTGAACGAACCGGTAAGATTAAAAACATTCTTTCCGGATCCATCCACTCCAGCTGAAAAAGCAATGCACTCGCTGGATGTTGAACGCTGTTTAAAATTCTACCTACAGAAAACTAAGGATATCAGACGATCCAACCAGCTGTTCGTGGCTTATGGTCAAGCAACTCTTGGAAATGCTGTAACAAAGGCAAGAATAGCCAGATGACTGGCATCTGCTATTCATTTCTGCCATGACCAGGCTAACAAACCTTTGCAGAGGAAAGTCAAAGCTCATTCGACAAGAACAGTATCAACGTCGACAGCTTTGTTTGCTGGAGTAACTCCGGAAAATATGTTGTGCTGCGACATGGAAACATGTCCACACTTTCACGAGATATTACTGCCTTCAGTCTACATGTCAAGAGGATTCGGCAGTTGGACAGGCTGTCCTACGCCACCTTTTTCTTTGACACCAGTTTCAGGTACCCTTTGGCTTTTTAAATATTATCTGATTGTCATTATTCATGATATACATAAGGTTATGCGATTATAACACGTTCTTTATATGTATATGTACTTTCGTATATATAATGTCTATAAGGCTTACATATCCATGTATGGACATTACTATGCATGTCTCTTTAGTTCTTATAACTCATGTTTTAACTTTGACGGTTTGCATTTTCAAGCCTCTGTTAACAAATAATGGATGCAATTGGGAGTTTATCAGCACAAGTCTCCCACCATCCGCAACCGACTGTATACTTGATATACTGCTTGCTACTCTGATTCAGGCATGTGAATCTATGAAAGATACCCCAATATTGGATAAGAAAACAAGTTACTTACCTGTAACTACGGTTATCCAGTATTGGTATCTTTCATAGATTCACATGCACCCACCCTCCTCCCCGGAGAGTCAGTTCTCTGTTTTGGGATACTTATTTCCCACTTGTGCTAACGAAAATCTGAGGAGAACTGGCTCTGCAGAGAGGGTTCTAGAGGGTGCTGATAGCTGATTGGTTGTGACCAAAATCTTGGTTCTTTTAGGATATTGATGTAGATAGGCTACAAGGATCTAGGCCTCCGGCATTTTCTTTTGGGCCTACTACTGTTATTTACCTTTGGTACTGCTTTTTTATTTACCGTGGGACTCCCGCCTTGGCGACGGGGAACGATTCAGGCATGTGAATCTATGAAAGATGAGAAACGTGAGATCAGTAGCCACTGATCTCATCCTTATGTGCACTCAATGGTTCTTCCCATACAGTAGGAGTTCCAAACTTCTTTATATACCAGTTATTGCATTTTATTCAAAATATGCTTTCATTGATAATTTCCACATTGTACATATGGTATGGCTTTGGCTCTTAGATTCAGAGCATAACACTGTCCTTTATATAAATCCAATGCATTTCGGGGCCATGGTGCGCCCCTTCATCAGGGAAAGGATACTGTGGTAAAAAGGAAAATAGCATCATGTAAGTAAAGTGTGCATCGTGGGATGTGGATAAGAACTTGTGGGGGAAAGATAACGTGATGAGTTATGGGGTCACCTTAGAAAACCGGGGACCATGTGAAAGTTCGGCAAAAAAGATAGGCTGGGTCTTACGTGTGTTCAAAAGTAGAGATGATGCGTATCTGAAAAAAGAAAAGTGCATACAGCATGTTACCGCCGGGGCGCGGTTGGGTATTGGAAAGAGTAACAAAATTCTATCTGGTATCCTCGTGTTATGTGCTAAAGACTAACCTGAATCAGGATATGTATGAATCCAAAACAATGGAACATATCATGGATACTACAACCTACATGAAACTGGATAACAACCCCACAACGGAATATATGAAAACACTCATGAACATCCTAGAGAGGGCACATGAAGCAGGTACAATCAATGATAGGACAAAAAACTTTTTGACAAAAGCTAACCCCAAAAGCCCAACCCTCAGAATGGTACCAAAAATTCATAAGAATTTGACTGACCCCCCCATGAGACCCATAGTCTCTACATGTGGGAGCATGCATGAACCCATCGGTCAACTTCTTGACAAATATCTACAGCCCACAGTGCTATCCATGAGAACATATACCAAGGATACTACACATTTTATTTCCAAATTAAACAATTTGGAAATCAACCCAGAAGACCATTTAATTCTCTGCACTGCGGATGTCCGATCGTTGTACACTTCCATACCTCATTCGTTAGGTATAGAAGCCATTGAACAAGCCTTACTTAAATCCAACTTGGATACCACTTTCCAAACATTTTTGATGGAACTCATGCTTTTTGTACTATATCGGAGTTACTTTAAATACAAAGACTCATGGTATCAGCAATTGGTAGGAATGGCTATGGGCAATTCAGCGGCGCCTGTATACGCCAACATTTTCATGCAACAGTATGAGGAAACTCACATTTTCACGAATGAAGAATGGACAAAGAACTTACTGCTTCTAACCAGATACATAGATGACATCTTTATTGTCTGGAAAAACTCTGAGAAGAAACTACAAAAACTATTGACTGAGTTCAACCAAATTGATGAACGCATTCAACTGACATGGGAAATATCAAATACAAGTGTGAATTTTCTGGATGTCAAAGTCACTATAAACAAACATAACCTTGAAACTGATCTCTTTACCAAACCCACCGACAGGAACAACATGCTACATTTCGCGAGCTTCCACGAACCTAACCTTAAAAAGTACTTACCTTTCTCACAAATGGCACGGGCCAAAAGAATCACATCAGACCCTATCAAATCCAAACAACGCATTGAGGAAGTGGCCACTAAATTTCACCACAGAGGATATCCTGAGAACATTATTGGAGAATCCAAAGATAAAGTTGCTAACATTGAGAGACAGAAACTTCTACAATCTATTGACAAAAAACAACAAACCCGCACAGTGGTAGTTTCTAAATTCTCTACAGCAACCACAAAATTTAAACGGATCATTAACCAACATTGGCCGTTGTTGAATTTGGAACCAGACTTTGGGGAAATTTTTAAGGAACCTCCATTGTTTGCCTTTACCAGGGCACAGAATCTAGGAGAATTAGTTCAACACAAACCCACCATCAAGCTGAAATACACAGGCACCAAACCATGTTTGAACTGTGGGAACTGTAATTGTATCATCAGAGGAAATGTGATTAACCATCCCATGAAAAGCCACACCATAAAACTCAAGGTGAATGCAACATGCGATTCCAGCAATGTGATCTATGCGTTAAAATGTCCCTGCGGCAAACTGTACATTGGCAAGACAGAGCGGAAAATCAAAACCAGACTTACAGAACATAAGTCTAATATTCGGTTAAAATCTACCAAATCGTCAATAGCTACACACTTTCAAGATGAGAAACATAACATCTCTCAACTCAAGTTCATGATACTTGTAACTATACCTAAAATTGAAGGTCGAGACAACACAAAGTTTCTTCTGCAGCGTGAAAATACCTGGATTTATAGACTTTCTACACAGAAGCCATTTGGCCTCAATGACAGAATTGAATTTGCTTGCTACCTGTAATAATTGCTTTCCCGAGCAACCTAGTATCTCCTGTGTGAACCTACTGTGATGTTTTGTTTTACTGTTTTCTGTTGTCCATTATGAACGACTATATGATTTTCATCCCCATCACACCATAATTTTTTTACTACACTTTAATAATATACTTCTGCCACTTCTTTAAATATCACCATCATTTCCCCTTTCTCTCATCATCACATTCCTGAACGTCGTATACTCGGTATCTTAATTCTGCCATTGCTATCATGGACGCGAGTCTTTTTCCTCTTTTTATGACCACGTGATCGCGAGTTGTTGATCTCGAGTAAACGCGGCAGCTGACATTCGTGTCCTGACCGGCGTTGGTGAACGGACCGCTTTGTCAGAAACCAACAATCAAACCCCAGGTTAGTCTTTAGCACATAACACGAGGATACCAGATAGAATTTTGTTACTCTTTCCAATACCCAACCGCGCCCCGGCGGTAACATGCTGTATGCACTTTTCTTTTTTCAGATACGCATCATCTCTACTTTTGAACACACGTAAGACCCAGCCTATCTTTTTTGCGGAACTTTCACATGGTCCCCGGTTTTCTAAGGTGACCCCATAACTCATCACGTTATCTTTCCCCCACATGTTCTTATCCACATCCCACGATGCACACTTTACTTACATGATGCTATTTTCCTTTTTACCACAGTATCCTTTCCCTGATGAAGGGGCGCACCATGGCCCCGAAATGCATTGGATTTATATAAAGGACAGTGTTATGCTCTGAATCTAAGAGCCAAAGCCATACCATATGTACAATGTGGAAATTATCAATGAAAGCATATTTTGAATAAAATGCAATAACTGGTATATAAAGAAGTTTGGAACTCCTACTGTATGGGAAGAACCATTGAGTGCACATAAGGATGAGATCAGTGGCTACTGATCTCACGTTTCTCACTTGATAATATAACGTCGTGGGACACTTGACGTTACTTGTGTGGCACCTAAAACCTACAAACTATTTGAACATTTCAAATATCTGCTGTGCATCTGACCAAACACATAATTTAATCTATGAAAGATGCCAATACTGGATAACCGTAGTTACAGGTAAGTAACTTGTTTTCTTCACCTGGGGGAATTCAAAAGAAAGAGCGTCATCAAAAGTAAGTACATTTTCTGTAGCAGCTTATGAAGTTATTTATTTATGTATTAGTATTTTGTAGAGCGCCTGGTTACACTAGCAATTGTGTCCCCGCGCTGTAAATGCTAATGATGATGTTCAGTGTTGATGCTTCCTACGATTTTAGTTTTTGGGGAAGAGTAGAGTTTTCAAGTCTTTTCTGAATTTAGACTCAGATGGTTCAGTTCGCAGTTCCACTGGGAGTTGATTCCATTTCTTGGCCGTTTGGACTCTGAAGGATTTCCCCCCCATTTTGGCTGTCTGGACCCTCGGGACATGTACCTGTCCTGTCCCACGTGATCTCAGATGTCGGGTAGGATCATACCATTGCAATAAACCGTGAAGGTATTTCGGACCTTTGTCATGCAGGATGCGATGGCCTGTGCATAAGGCCTTAAAAGTCACCCGTTCCCTGATCGGGAGCCAGTGGAGGGCTTTCAGGGCTTTTTTTGATGAGGCTCTCCTGGGTAATTTTAGGATCAGACGGGCCGCTGCGTTCTGTATCCGTTGGAGTCTGGAAAGACTTTTTTCGTTGGCTCCAAGGTACAGGACGTTCCCGTAGTCCAGCCTAGATGTTATTAGGCTGTGTACTATGGTTTGGCGCAGTTATCACATGCTGTGTTGCATTCCGGTACCTGTGCGATAGCATTTATTTGAATTATGTTTATAATTAAAATGGAAACATCTAAATAATGACCTAAGTTCACTTTTTCAGAAGAAAACGACAATATGGGAGAAAACATTCTGCTCACACCTCCAGAGAACTTGGACCAGGACGAAGCACCTGAAGAATCAGACTGCTTCTTATTTGAATTCTCAGACACACCATTACTTCCCTGCTACAACCTACAAGTGTCGGTTTCCTGCGGGTAAGTTCTTAATTTATTTGACATCATTTCAAAAGTGGAACGAACACCTGCAATTCACAGCATCATGAAATGATTTATAAACTTGAGTGAGAACTTCATAAAGAAACAAGTTATACATGTACCAGGCCAGTGAAAGGCTAAGGAGAGAATTTAAAAAAGACCTACAGACTGGCTGATGTTGGGGAGTTTAGTGATGACAGCCAATGAGGGCTAGGGCTAAATGCAACTGTGAAGGCACAACTTTCCTGTTCTAGTCTTCAGCATTCAGAGAATATAGTATCAGAGGTATATAGGGCCAGATGTATCAATATTAGGAATAGCGATTACCAATTAGGAAATCGTTATTCCTAATAAATGAAACTCAAAGTTTCATTTCGCAATTCCTAGTGGGGCATAAATAGACCTACCTCATGAATATTAATGAGATAGAGCGCAATTTACGACCCATTCAGAATCAACATCATCACAGTGATGGTGGCCTGCAGAGGTCATTAGACCACCATGTAAGTGATTGCTTTTAAATAAAGCAGCCTTTTTTATTTTATTTTTTAAATGCAACCCATTTTACTTATAGGAAATCTGGATGCTTTAAGAAAAAAAAGTTTCTTTTTTTTAAAATGTTTGTATTTTGTTTGTTTAAGAAGATTCAGTGGGTCCCATGGACCACTGCCTTCTCTTAAACAATTTTTTTGTTACATTCACAAATGGAAATGGGTCCCAATGGGACCCCTTCCCACTTGTGAATGCACTACCACTACACTATGATAGTCTGTAAATTATGAATGTTTTGCGACCGGAATTCATTTGAAAAACATTAATACATACCATTCTGATTCGGTATTTGGAAGGGGTGCCCCTTTCAAATACCAAAATGGTATTTAGTCGCAAACCAAAATTGCGATTCGGTAGCGTGCTACCAAATAACAGTTCGTGTTTGAAGCATACCAGCAGGTGGCAAAACAAAAATGAACTATCAGGATTTTAAAAAGATTCAAAATTCAACGTAGTGTGTGCAAGCTAAGATTGCCAGTTTATTGTGGTAATTGATATGAGTACAAACAGTACTAGCAATATTTGACAGAAAAGGTTAACCCTAAAGTTTTTTTCTGGTTGGTCAGATGCATGGTTGCTGATGCTTGCAATAAGCAACCATTACATTGGCTTACCTACTCAGTTTGTCAGAATCAATGGACAGCTTTGTTTGCCATACATTAACTAGAATTCAAGAGGTTGTTCAGTGTGTGCTGTCTCAGTGTTAATGTGGATCTAATTTATAATCTACTCCTGCCGTACATTGTCAAAATTTCATCAAGGTAGGTATACTCTATTTGAATGACCACCTCATATTGCAGGGTATACTTGGTGGTACATCTTAGTTCATTTCGGTTTAGAAACCGCCCTAAATCAGGAGAAAATATTACTGCTTTTAGAATCCTTAAAGAATTATTTAATTTTTCTGTTAGTGCTCTAATTAAACTTTTGGATTTCCCCACCATTTGGTTTGGATTAGTGTTAGATAGCAAGAGAAAAGCAACATTAAACAGATGCAGGCATTATTAAAGGAGACCTGGTGTCAAGAAACGCTGTGTTTTTGTAGTAACGCTTGGTATAAGAAGAAGTCCTACATGTTTACATGTGCACCTTTTTTCAGCTTTATTTTATATCTGGAATTGACCTGAAGCATTATTTATAGCAAACTTTTATTGATTTTTAGTACAGGCATAACAACATGCGCTCCCTCTAGATAGTATAGATTGAGAAGAAACATTAAAAACAGAAGTACAACTGGATAATTTCTCGTGCCTCAATGGTTTAGAATTCTCTGGTCCACCCCAGCCTTTTACTCCAGCCCAAACTAGGCCCCTCCATTTCCTCAGTATCTTAGCGTGCTTTTGAGGACATCCCCATGCGGAGTATATTGGCTCCTTGTTTCTCACATAACTATACCCACCTTCCATTCTGCTGGGTGGACAGTGGTCTTCCAGTATTTGTTGATATCTCTTTTGGCAATCAGTGGCCTGAGCCTCACTAACGTCAGTTCTCCTGGGGACCCCTCAGGTCATCAAGAATTCCCAACAATGAAACCCTCAGCGAGGCCTTCACTAGGTGCTCCAGGACGTTTGGCAATGACGTTGAATATCTGCGACCAGTAGTGCCACCCAGTATGAAAAACAGGCATCTGCCATGACAAGTCCACCTCTGTATGTCAACTGAACACATTTTCCAAAAGCGATCCTGGGAGGCTTATTCGCCCATAGGAACCTACGCATTGTGGTCACCAGTAGTTAGTACCTGCTCTGGGGGTTCGGGTGTGGGAAGTTCTGGAGTATGAATAACAAGCGCGGGAGGATCATCATCTTGAAAAGAGCCACCCTGCCAATACGGCTGAGAGGCAGTTTAGTACATCTATCCATGCCCACATGACCTTACAGAGGAGAGACTGAAGATTCAAGCACCACGTTATCTCGGATTCCCAGGCAATGTGCACTGCCAGGTACTGGAAACTGAGGTGGCGGACTAGAGCCGGGCCAATGCCAGATGGACTTTTTGGATGCATTGTTGTGTACTACCATGTGGGATAAAAATGCATTGGTCCTGATGGATCAAGCATGTCACTACGGGGCCGAGTCGCCTTGCCAGCAAAGTTTTACCTGTGTGTTTATCAATGAAATTGGGCAGTAGGGTGAACATTGGTCCATGGGATAGCCAGGCTTTTACAATACCACTATAGTCGCCAGTTCTATTTCCAAAGGGAAATGGCCCTTGTCTATCGACTCTAAGTGCATTTCCATTTTAGGGGGTTATGATCAACCACCTGTGGTAATGGTCAACCTGGAAACCATCGGGCCCCGGAGACTTACTGGAGTTGGGATCAGGAATGGGCTCTCCCACCTCCTTCAGTGTTATCGGCTTGTCAAGGTCAACCCATTCGGGGGGGTCAAGTGTGGCATCGGCAATCAGTGGTGATTCATCTCCTGTGCCAGGCAGCGATTCAATGCATAGAGGGATTCATAGTATTCTGCAAATGCAGTGGCTAGCTTGGAGGGCTTTGTCATAACTGTCTTGAGCTAGCCAATTCAGGAGTTTACCTGACTTGTCTCCATTTAGCACTCATCTGGTGTAGGCCTCCCAGAGACAACTAGCTTTCTCTAGACTCAGTTCTCGCAGGATTGACAAAAAGCTTTTTTGAGTTTCACCTGAAGTATCATTAAAGATTTCCATAGATCTACAGATAGTAGTTGTTACTCTCTGCTTTCCACATTAACCTACTTGATTTTTGGTGCAATGCTTGTGTGCCTAGGACATTGTATGCAGAGGTGCCAGTACAGTGATTGAGTATTTTCATAAGTGTGCAACATTAAAGCCCCTGGGCCAAAGTGAAGCACTCTGGTGCGGAAGACCAAGTCCATGGACACTCTTAAATACACAATTTTATAGGAGTGTGTCCAGAATACTACACTCAGTCTCTTAAGATCAAAGGGTTATTTCATGTATCTTTGTCAACCAAGGAGGTATTGTTCTATCATGATGCAGGAGGGAATCAAAGAGGAGGAATGACATCTCAAAAATGAAATACCCACCTGGGATCCCGTTTTAGATCACGTCCTCATGAAAGTTTACACATCCCCACCTTAATGCTGCTACCACCAGTCACGGGCAATACAAAGTGCATTTGCCTATAATTAGGTAGATAATCCCACACGAAAAGGAATTTCCTACATGAAATACTCTTGAAATTAAATTGTTCTGTGTAATTGCTTTCTGTCGTGCTTTGTGTGTAGCGTGTAGTTCCGTAGGTTCACATGCCCCCACCTCCCCAGCAGTCAGTGGTTGCTACTGATGTCTTTATCTATAAATGATATTCAATGCCCCCATACTGTCCTTACTCCTCATTCCATGCTCATGCACACCAGCTGTGAGACGCGAATTGTCTCTGCCAGCGGTTCTATGGCAAGTGCGAAGAGTAGAGGGTCCCTCTGCGTACTGGGATCGTGTGCGATATGTGCAGGCCCACCTTGACCTTTACCGACAGCTCCATGTATAATGAACGGGTCATCCGGATAAACATGGCCCCTCGGTTATACCTATCCTGGACCGCAAACAGGTACCCCCACTCCAAGGTGTCAAATGCCTTTAATAGATTTAGAATTAGGCAGCCGGCTCGTGGCCATTGGATTACAGAGCCCGTCGCGATCCTGGAGAAACGTCGCAAGTTGGATGAGGTGTTTCGGGACGGCACAACCCTGTTCTCATCGGCATGAATCTGGGTAGGGACCACCTGTGCAAGCCTGTCTGCTAGGACTTTCTCCAAAACTGTCATCTACATTGAGCAATGCTAGTGGCCTATACAAGCCTATCTCAGTGGGATCCTTGTCAGGCTTTAGCAATGTCACCAGGTTCATCTCGTGTAGCGACAGCGGAAGACACCCCTTATTCAACGCCACCGTGAACAGCGCCGCAGACATGGTGCCAGTGTTGTTTGATAGGCTTTGTAATAATCCGCAGGAAGTCCATCCGGGCCTGGTGTTTTCCCTGTGGCCAGAGATGCGATTGCAACCTTAATTTCCTCTAGCCTGATGGGCTCATTCAGTGTTTCTCTATGATCTGGTGTTGCCACTGGTAATTGTATAGCATCCAAGAACACTTTCTTTGTTACACTGCTCCCTGGATTGATAAAGTGTGGCATAGCGGCGTGTCATGGCAGAGTGTATCTCTTGTTGGTATATACTAACTGCCCAGTTTCTATACGTAGTGCTCCTATTGGTCGATGGGTGTGTTCCTGCCGTATGAGCCACGCCAAGATCTGGCTTGCCTGTTCTGCTGACGCATGTGTGCGTGCAGTGTGTGCTGCGTAATTGTGGCACCTGAGCCTTTCCATCTGTTTTGTATGTTCGGCCCGCAATGTCTCTAGGCGCTGAGCACTTCCTCCCCCTTCTGCCTCATGTGTTTTGTGTCGTAGCAGCTGTGTCTCTATTTTACGGAGTGAGTCGGACAATTGCTTACGTATGTTCCAGATGGCACCTACACAGTGTCCTCTGATGGTCACCTTGAAGGCCTTCCACTCTAGTAGTGTGACACCCACAGTGCCCTTGTTATCCTCAAAAGAATTCTAGAATTGACGTCCCTGATGACAACCTAAATGCTTGGTCCTCTGGTTCAGCTGGCTGGAGTCACCATGTTGGTAACGGGGGTGGGGGCCTACTGCCCAGCTGAGTTGTAGTGTCTGGGGATTATGATTGGGGTGTGTGCACCCCAGGTACTCTGTCTTCTGAATGTATGGGAACAGAGCTGGTGAACCCACTATACAGTCAAGCTGTATTGAGTTTATTTGTGCTTTATTATGTTCTGTTTCTTGAACCGCAGTTTTAGGCACAATATTTAGCTATCTGATCTGCATAATTATTTCAAATCATAACCAAACATTTTCCAGCCGTATGAGTAGCGCACTTGACCACAGCAATCTCCCTGTTGAATTCCATTAAATTGTTAATCGAAAGTAATGCTCTCCTAATAACACCTTTTTACATCTGGGGTATACGATCGTACAGACAAGCAGTTTTTGCCTGCTTTAATCCCTTGGATACTCCATTAAGCCTGTCAATTCTCATAATTCCTAATAAAAGCA
This sequence comes from Lissotriton helveticus, assembly GCF_964261635.1. Lineage (NCBI taxonomy): Eukaryota > Metazoa > Chordata > Amphibia > Caudata > Salamandridae > Lissotriton > Lissotriton helveticus. Next base: position 1,822,104,456 of record NC_136063.1, read on the forward strand.
GACCTTAAACATAAGGTGAAGGAGTTATATCCCCCTTCTCACAACCTAATGGTTAAAGAAGCAGTATTCTATACTGGAATGTGAATAGTATCTTTGAGCAATTATTAATGACTAATGAATTTGTATTTTACTTTGTGGGCTGACTAGTTGATACATTCTATATTTTAAAGATATCTGCCTAATCGATGCATTCTTCTATATCTTACAGACACATGCAAGGCACACATATTTCTTTTAATTTTTAATCCTGTAAGGATTTTAATTTAACTGTGCAAGATGTCCAAGTGGATTACACTCTGGGGATTGCCATTTTATAATTTTTGGTATTTAGTGTTCACGCTATGGGCCGATCATGTCATGAGGGTTATTCGGGTCGGACAAGTGCAATAAGGGAACTGTGCAATATGGGAATTAATGTAATCTTTTGGTGGATCCTCTCTGCATGCACTCCAAGGAGAATTATTGTTGTACAAGGGCAATGCTTGGACAGAGTCTGCTAATGATTGAGCCTCTTGACATCTTAAAGTATTAAGGACTCTGATGTTACCTGCTGGACAAATGCACAGCCTCAACTGTCGTAAGAACGCAGTTAGGAATTAATTAGCGGGTTGGGTTTGAAAGTACTTATTTGTATTGTATGTAAGGATTTTAATTGATCAAACATTAATAAACTATCTAGCTTTCAAGAGATCAAGTATTTAGAGGCATTTCTTATTGAATCCTGTATGCGACCACAGTTGGCCAAAATCATGCACAAACAGATTTTCTGACTGCAAGAAGCTCTTGTTAATGCAACCAACACTGCCATATGAGCTGAAGTTACCTTCTGTTGATAGGATGCTTCAAGGTTTAGAAATGGAACATACTGCATGGGCAGCCTTCAACGCTCCATATTGGCCTCTGTGTTTGCAGTTACTTCTCAAACAAGACCGACACCATCAGACAACAGACAACAAGACAGACACCATCCGGTGTGCTTTAAATTGCACAATTCATTTTGCAAAGCAAATCCTTACCCAGCAAAATTCACAGGACTTGATTCAAACAAAATGAACTAATGTTTATTTTCCTTTTTACCCTATTTTGACTGGGACATCTGCTGTAACCTGATTATCAGTTTGTTTATTACGGATCCCTACAACTTGGACTTATGTTCCCGAGAGGGATAGCTGGTCTGCCTCTAGGACTGCTCCAAGTAAGCAACCCTACCCTCTCAGAACTGTCATTGTGAATTACTCCGGGAAGAAAACTGTGAAGAATCTTAACTATGAATTAATCGATTCTGCTGGGTACCCTGCCCTAAATAGCATTTTTCTCTTTCTTTATATTTTGCTCCAGCGCTGGAGCCATTGTCATGCAAAACGATTTCTGATTATGCACACCTTGAACAGGATTCTTTTGAGTCCGGACCATGGACAACATAATTTTCTGCATCTGGGGAACAAATTCATTCTGAAATCAATCTGAATTCTGTCTACATTCCTGTTTCCAGTTACATTTTCCTGCAGAAGTGACCAGAAATATTGATTTTCAGAATTTCAGTATTTGCCTTCATTTGAGAACTGTTCTCCATTGTTCCTCTTCCAGCTACTTGCATTTGTCTATTTCCTATTCTCACACTTTGCATCTAAGTCATTCCATCCACTCCAGCATTTACAGCTTGAACATATCCCATATCTGAACCCATCAACTAATTCTGGGTATTTCTCCCAAATTGTTGTGCACCAATCAACTTCTCCTTACTCTTTTTCAGCTTTGCTTGCAACCCAATCACTAGTGTATTTTACCAGTTTCAAAATCTCATCTGTACTCTTTGTCTGCTAGCACATTTTACTTTGTTGTTTATGACTAATCGCCTCTGGATGTAAACCAATACAAAAAGCGTAAACAAAACCACTGACCCCATCTTTCTCAGAATCATCAACTCCGCTTTGCCTTTTAAAAATATGCATTAGCCACTCATAATAAGCATGCACTAACTCATTTGGTTCCTGTGAAGTTCTCAAACTTTTCACCCAATTAATACCGTTCTCAGGCACCTTCTTTTTCAAATGTTCAAACACCTGTCTGTATTTGTTAGCCACTTACTCAGCAGAAGCATTATAAGGGGCAACTCGATCTAGTCCCTCTGTCAGCCATGCCACCACAGCGCTGCATTCAGTCTATAAATCACTAGGGATCACTATCTCAGTGAATTTCAATCAATCCACAACATCTATGAAATTGTCGTCAAACTATGAACCTCTTTTGCCACCTATCTGGCTTCTCTCAATTTTGGAAATGTCGTAGTTAAGGCATTGTGCTCAGTTCTTGTCCACTAAATATATACTAGATTTCCCCCATGCACCTCTCTCAATCAAAACTCCCAAACCATCACTGGTCCCAGTTGCGAATCATTAACCGATGGCTTCGCCTCACTCTCTGATTCTTTCATATTCTGTTTATCTGTTGTCCCTCTCTTCCACCTTTCCCTGTATTTCCTGAAATAGCTCCATTCCATGGCATTTTCAATCAAATCTTTAATATGAGTTTGTAAAGTCATCCATCCCAATGCTTTTATTTTAACATGTGTTAGATCCAGTTTATAATTGTTCTGCACGTTCTTCATCTTACTGATATCAACCTCGCACTCATCGGCTAACTCCTCCATTTTATCTTGAGCTCCTTTTGCACATTTGGCTGTTTATTTGATGAAATATCTAATTTCATCAGCATTGTATGTAAGTACCCTGTTAAAATCAAATATTTCTTTTAAATGTATTCAAATAAAAAATGTTAAAGTCCAACATTAATAGTTCTCTCCTTAGTAGTTGCATCTATAACGGTTGTAGTAACCGGTAAATCCCTCTGAGTTTGAGAATCAGCAGGTGCGAATCCACAAGAACTTGTCACCAATGTCATTGTAATTTCAGGTTGGGCACTCACTATTGAACCAGTAACAACATCTGTGGTTGTTCTCTGTCTCTAGACAGCTGTCCTATCTCCCACTGCACCCATAGCAGGTACACTGCTAGGACCAGCACCAGTTCCTGGTACATTGGCAACATATGGAGGAGATCTACAATTGAAAAGATCATTAATAAAATTATCCTCCTCATCAGTATCCTGATTAGATTCCTTTTCCTTCATACTTTTCTCCTTATCCTCAGTTTTCTAAACTATTTCAAGAAACCCCTTACATCTTCCATTGTATCCACCCTTCAGCATTTATCCTGTATATCCCACTTACTACCAACCACTACCTAAACAAACCTGTCACTTGTTTTGTAATGTTCTTTCTTTCCTTCTGAGTGGCCATTTGATCCCACTTGTTCAATGCCTCAAATTATTGGAGTCAGGATAACGGCTTACTCCCATTTATTGTCTGTCTCATGAAATCTAGCTTCTTAGTATTAAAGGTACAATCGAAAGGACACTGGAAGCTTTTAAATGTAGCAGTGTAATCATGCCTTCAGAAATCCAGGTTCATGTATAGAACACAGTATTGGTCATCATTTCATATGCAAAGGTATCCCTAAGCAGGTAATTTCTGGCCCCCAGCAGGAGGGACAACCGAAACGTTAGTATTTTTAATAACAGCACCCATTATTGTTGCTCAAGTAAAATCTAAAAAATCATGCAAAATAACTAAGCACAACTTTCTGGTGACGTCTCACTAATCCCAGTGCGGCTCCCTGGTTGATCAAGCATTCACAGCACGATTTCTCAGTGAACAAGGAAAACAATTGCAACCCCTTTCCAAATTTTTTTACACAAAATAAACCATTGTCTGCTCAGCTTAAGTAATACAAAATCTGAATATTAAGATGGAAAGAATCTCACAATGAAATAGAGGTAAGAACGAATAACCTCACCCTTCCTGTTTGAGTTTTAAAAGTCAACTCAACTCACACTAGGTAGACTCTTGTCCAGCAGTAAGCCGACCTGCCTGAAGCACTTACTCTAATGCAGTAAGGAACAAGATATGCCAACACAGGTTAAATGCACACAACCCTGGAAAGAAAAGTTAATTAATTCAGGAAACCTCTCTGTGCATACCGCACCGTGCACTACATACCACCTTATAGAGACAAAAAAAGCGGAATGTGTCAACATTTTGGATTTCAGTGAATCCAATAATTCCAACCAACAGTAAACAAATTCTTTGTAGAGGAAATTCATAAATAACCATATTACATCAGAACAACAGTGATCAGACCACCAATTTAACCCAGAATCGGCGCTGCATAGCCAAACACTTCGCATATAGCAGAACAGTCCATTTCACAAACTCAAACTAATGCAACACATCACAACTACCTCCAAAACCCTCAACTAAAACATACTACCCTATTCATGCTTACACTCAGAATCTTTCAGAAACATCACTGCAAGTCAGACTTCTCATAAAAATCTCGGCACTGAAAAGTCCACTATCTTCCTGGACAGTGTAAACGACCAAAAGGAAACCTAAAGGTAACTCTTGGCATAAGGAGGTTCTCTCTAAAGTGCAACTATCCTCTGCTACCAAGATTTGTCGGAGAAAAACCATATCCTGAAATTTTGACAACCAAAATATGTACCACATTCAGTTCTCCCACAGGTTGAATCGGCAACTATGGCAAATCCTGAACATTGATTAGCAGAGCAAAATAGTTCTAATAAGTAAGGAGTCGCACTCAACAATTGAGTGCTAGAACAGTAAGGATTTAAAGGGTTTTATTACAAAACTAAACAATACGTGCTACAAAAGTAATGCCATAAACAGTCACAGGTGCAGAATTATTCAGAGTATGCCAAATCTAAATTATTCTAAGTCTCAAATGAGCAGGGAAATCAAAAAGTAGTTGGACAGCATCCCTAGTAGAAAAGAAAAGTCTTCTGGCTCACCTCCAAGGGTTTTGTAATACACAGTTTTCATGTAACAAATAAATAAAACTGCAAAATCATCATAATCTGGTCAGAAACATCTTCTCTTTGGATGTATGATGGAACTACACATTCCATTGTAATGCATGCTGTTACAACGCAAATCCCATTACCATGCATGTTTTTACAATGAATTTCGTTTAAGAAGCATGAAGGATAAGGCATATGCGTGGTGGCGGTTTTACAAGTAATTATAAGTATTTTACAGGTAAGTATAAAAAATATATATATATATCGGGTTTATTTGTGGTAATGGCATTCATGGTAAAGGCATCTGCTTGGTAGATAATGTACAGGTAGGTACAAATACTTTTTATGTGTGTTATATATATATATATATATATATATATATATATATATATATATATATATATATATATATATACACGTGTATATTTTTAAATGCCCACACACATAAATGCGTGTTTGTGTGTGCATATACTTATATTTTTGTGTGTGTATATATATATATATATATATATATATATCCTTATCTAATTAAACCATTACAGATCAACTTGACTGCTCTGTGGAACCTGAGGGGAGACGATGGTCACAGAAGGAGCAGACATGAAGGATAGCAGGAGTGAATGACTGAGCTGGCATCCATCTTGTCTAAGATGGTGTAAGACATAGTAATTATCATTATTAATGCCCAAAATATATATCCCAACAATCTAACAATTCTAAGAGCAAACAAAAAATCATTAGTGTGCATTATTTTTAAACTCTTCCATTTCTAGGAACAAGGCAGCTTTTAATATTTGGCAGGTTTATGTGCTGCATAGCATTTCCAGCTTCTCCCATTAGAAAAAGATGCTGTTGCATTATAGACTGGAGCCTCAACCGCATACAAGATTTAAGCATGAAAAGTTTTAATATTGACAATTTCAGGTGAATGTCCTCCCAAACGCCCTCAAATGCATACCCATGTCATGAAATGACTGAAGATGCCATAGCATTGTTATTTCTGAATTTGCACTTGTCCTTAAATAAATGGCTTTTTAATTGTTCCCAACAGGTCCAGCAATTGGTTCCTACTTTCTGATGTGCTCAAGAAACTGAAACTTTCATCTCGGATATTCCAAGCCCGATTCCCGCACTTTGAAATTACCAGTTTGCAGAAGAAAGAGTTCCACAGACAGGTGTCCACAAGCCAGTTGTTAGCTGAAAGCCCTGAGCAGTGGACCCAAGATGATGGAGAGACTTTGGAGCTTGTGAGATATGAACCTGAGCTAATGAAACTTCTGGGATCCTCAGTAGAGTTTCAGACAGCAAGCAGTTGACAAGGAAAATGAACTTGAGCTCAGGGCCAGCTGCATCTGATCGCAACAAGAGGCAATAAAATGAACTATTCGGGAGCAGCCTACAAACACCAGCATTGGTGACTGGAGTCTTTTGGTTGTTTAGTTATTTTCTCCATCTGTTAACATTCAAATGTTATAACTGGTGAAGATAAAAAGAGAGACACTAGCACTACTCTTTATATTTGAAGTCATCTGAAGAGTTTTGCAATACAGGCTGCAGTGCAAGGAATTGCTGGAGTCACCGCCTCGGCTTCTGTGTTGCCGCAACCCTCATTGGAGGTCTGGATGAAAACTAGGAGAATGAACAGAAGCATGAACAGAAGCAAAAAAGCTAGATTCCTTACTCTCCTATCTGTGTTTCCCGTTGGTTCATGGTTGCATGGTGGATTCCTTGTAAGAAGGATCTGATTGTGCTGGCCAGAACCAGAGTTAGAGTCCATAGATGGTGAATCTTCCGACAGTCACTGGGTCAAACAGATTCAAAAATATGTGCGATGGGTTTGTAGCACTCACTCTCGCTGTCTTGTTTCTTCCTGAAAGCTTCCACACCAAACAAAATTCATACATTCTCCATGTTATATGTAAAAATAATGAGATTTGATTTGAGGAGGTACAGTGTCTACTCTGTATTTTGCCTACAGACATTTTGCAGAGCCACCTTGATTAGCAAAGTGGAGACATAAGCAATAGTTGATTTATTTTTTCCATGACCCATTTTAAATCTTCGACAATTAGTTGTAATAGATTCATCTATAATTTATATTGCCTGGCGCAGGGTCACATGTCAAGAGTAGTGCAATTCAGAAATTAATGGAAAAGGGTCAAATCCCTTTCATATATACAAAAGTATTCAAGATAGGTGATAAAACTGTAAAGTCTGAGTGACTGTAATGGTTGGATATTATCAACTACCATCAAATTATACTAGGTTAGGAAAGGTCCCTCTGCAACACCAGAGGTTTCTGTACGCGCTGTGGAGGCCGTAGCTTTTCTTTTTTTTCTGAAGGTTTCGCTTGTGGATACTATTAGAAAGTGCCTATGAACCTAAAAGTCACAGAAAATACCTTATGAGTTAATATGGTCAGACAGGGTGACTGCTTCGTATTTATGTTAGTGGTATCTTGTGTTTTTTATCGGGTGCGGAAAAAAACACTAGCTCTACACTTTGGCACCCAACCAGTTGCCTTCCAGATTTATTTGTTTACACATGGTGGATCAAAAGGAAGAACAGAGAGCTGATATTGTTTAAAATCAGCATTGACCGCTCACAGATGGGATTCTGGACTTTACCACATCAGCCTCTGTTAGAGCAGCTCCTAGGCCTCCTAAAGGTTTGACTATCGAGCCAGTGTTCACCTGAGATGCAGTGAAATGAAAAACTGGCTTGAGGTATTGTGGATGCTTTAGAAACTCGTAATCAGCACTGCAGGTTGATGCGTTGAACAATAAATGTCCATTTACTCAAATAGGTAGCAAAGATAGTTAAGTCGGAAAGAGAAAGGGGCTAATTTTCTTGAACAAACCTAGTGACAGCAAAAATGTGGATACTGCAATTATTCTACTTCTCTGTGAAAAGATGGCTATTGCTAAATAGAGCACCTTGTATTCCGGGAGTCAATTTATGTAGTCTTCCTGGAGTCGTGACACATTGTTAAAGACAGACCTTATAGAGGAAGTGCTAAGATAAGGTGCAGTGTAGACTTTTGAAACATGAACAACACTAAAATGCATCTGTTTGCAAACCATAAAGCAGTGACTGCAGGAAAGGGGTGACAAAACAGGGGTGTTCCTTCCTCTACCTCTCTCCCAAATCCTCCTTCTCTAATACACTTCTTACTTTTATAGTAAATGCTATTTTTAAAGCCATTCTAACAGCGAGAGTGCGAGCTAACTACACAAATATAATGAAAAATGAACCCTTGTTAAAAGACAGATAGCAATGTGTCGTGTGGCGCAAAACAGACGGCACTTTAACTTGTTTTGAACTGAGATTTGTTTTTTATCATTATTGTAAATGGTACAGTTTTATTGTACGGGTGCTAAAAAGAAATAGTTTAAAGGTTTGGACAATCCATTGTTCTCAATTATCCTTCACAATGGCATTTGGGGTTGTGCTGGTATATATTTGTTTTCCTGTTGCCTGCCCCTTATTTATGTTGTGTGTGTGAGCGGGTGAGTGCGTGCGAGTGGGTGGGCGTATCAGTGTGTCCTTGGTAATATAGCCTGTTCTGAGATGGCTATTATCTCAGATCATTTAAAGCCTTCCTGTTTTAAACATAAGTTCCCAAATGTGTTTCTTTTGGGCCAAACTGCCTGTTCTGAGAAATATCGGACATTCTAAAAAGATACTGAGATTAACTGAAAAAGCAAAGTGTTAACAGATATTTTTGTTTGAATTGCACATCCATTTAAAAATGCTTCACATCTCGTACATTTAATTATAAAAGATGTTGCTTTATGGATTATAAAGAACTAAGTTTTTCTAAGTTCTCTAAAGTGGCCACAGTCTGAGGTTCAGTCCATGTCCACAGCCACAGATTGGGAGCATCTGCTCAAACAGCCTTTCTCTGTCGGTTTGGTACCAAACATTGAATCTTTTCTTTCTTTTGGCCCTAAAATATATGCTGCCTTTCTTCTCGTAATTACTTCGCCCAGTGGTGAATATTTTCTTTGCCTCCCTTTTGCTCTCCCTCTTGGATCTTGTCTAGGTTTGCATTTTCCACTGTTTCTGTATGCTTTGCTGCAATGCTGCTTATACTCATATGTTTGTTACATACTGTTTTGCAGAACAGTTACATAAGAAACACCTATGCTGGGCCTGTGTTCCTTTCCTTTAGGCAAATTGTTTGCTGAATACTGATGCAAATTTTCATTTTGAAACTCACCAAATACAAACAAAAATACAAGATAGGCTAAATAAACAGCCTTCATAAAAAAGTAGATAAAGCCATGTGAACTATCAGTTTCTACAAACTACAAATTAATTATATATATATTTTTTTATTTTAAACTACAACTCCTGCAAGCTTTATAGAACAAGTAAAGAAGAAACATTGAGTACGAAATATCAAATCGTTGTTATTCTGGTAGGTCCAGGGCAATGCCATCTCATTCATCCTCCCTTACATTTCCTGCTTTCTCCCTTTTAAAATAAATACAATATTGTTTTGTAATAATCACAAAGTCAGTTAAAATGCAGTCCATATTGCCTTAATGCTTAACTCTTAGACAGTTACTGCCAATCAGTAAATCAAATATAAAAGAATTCTGTTTCAGAAATACAAATGTTTAATGCAAGGGGTATATTGACTTACCATATCTACATATTTGAGCTCCTTTATAACCAAATATAGTGGCACAATTAATTTTGAAATATTTTTGAGGTTTTGCAGCTATGTTCCTGCTGGCACAGTAATTATTAGTGCGACACTTAAAAAATAAATATGCTGTAAATGCAAGCAGCAAGTGTGCTGAATTTAGGCAAGAGGTAAAGGGAATGGCAATAAATGTACATAGATAAGAGCACATGTCATTGGTGAGATATGCTTAGGTGAAGGCTCATCTCAGGTAATGTATGCTTGGATGAGGACCAAGTTGAGTCATGGTGAGTTTTTCAACATGAAATCTCTTCTAGATTCACATGCTGCATATAATTCAGTCATCTAGTGATTGGGCCTATAAGTGTCTATTTAACTTTTTCTCCGGGTAGGCGCTAAAATAGAGAGAGCTTGTGACTATGATGTCGGCAGCAAGCCCTCGATGCCCCCTAACACAGCCTTAATTTGAATATTTTTTTCTATCAGTTGGTTTGGAGCTGTATCCAGAGAACTCCACAGAGGTAGCCAATAAGTTGGTACAAAAACATCAAGGGTTCAACGTTAAATTGTAGAAGTAGTGACCACAAATTAGGTTTGTTGCTTTATCAATGATTCAGGGTTTTGGGGGAGGGTGAGGGGGGTCTTTGATGTTGTTGGATGACATTACATAGTTGAGGTGGTTTCCCCTAGACTCCTGCACCATTTTGTAGCATGAAAACTGTTTTTTAAGTTCTGCCCTAATAGCCATAAAGTGTTCGGTCTTTATGAGCGTCCAGTATACATGTTCTGACACCCAAGAGGGGCATAAGTCCAAGGACTGTTTGCTTTTCAAACTAAACGCTCTAGTTCTTGGGAGGCAGAAGATGAATGCTCCATCTATGATGGATTTGGGCTTTTGTGAAGGTAGAGGCAGCTGAGAAGGCTCAGAGAGATCAGTATGATTTCAGATGGCAAATCCCTAGCTTTAAGTGCTTTAAGTGCCCCACAGTAAAATACTTTTGGAACTGTTGAAAGACCAGGTATCCAAACACTCAATAAAAATGCTAAAGTAAAGGCAAAATCTTCGAGAAATAAAGGGTTGTATAGGGACAAACATGGGTTGCCAAAGCCATGGTCAAATGAGGATGTTTCCGAAGTATTCCACCCTACCATACCCAAAGAAAAGGACACCGAAGGAATTGCCTAAGGGCATTGGCTCGACTTCAGAGAATGATCGCAGTCGAGAAGGAAAAGATGGCTATTCTACCTCAAAAGAGAAACAACAGGAAAATGAAAAGACTTTGACGTTGAGAGGAAAAAGAGGGCACTTGAGGTCAAAATTGAGAATTTAATGAAGAAAAATACATTTTTCGAGGAATCCATGGCTGCCCACAAAATGCCAAAGAGGATAAAGACACGTGGAAAGAAATTGAATATCTTAAACAATGGGACAAAAGTAAAGAATAGAAACAGAACTTGAAACAAAAGAAATAGGCAGGGATGGAAATCTTCTGGTACAGCAGGGAATATTGTATGACATTCAGGATTAAGTAGCTGCATTAGGGGAGGATGCTAATGCAGACTCCATACAGGAGAAGGCCCACATTACTCCCCCCAATGTAGTTATAACATGAATTGAAGAAATAAAAGGGATTCCCACAGGATGCTAAGTATATTCAAGAACATTCAGATCCTGATTCCCTTATGTTTTCTGTGGCAAAGAAAAACGAACAGTTCCCAGCTACTCTGGGGCCACGACCTGTAAAGGGCAGCAGGAGGTTGGAGACTGTTCTAACCGAGATAGAGAGGTGAACGGCCACGCAGCGGCACATAGCTCATAATGCACTTTTAAATAGATACGCCCATCATCAGTTGGATACATGGTTAAACTTATTAATCACTTTCCAGAGGGGTTTTAGAACAACACTACATTTGTAACATTTTAAATGCATTCCTCCGGCCTGCATTAGACCTAGCTGGCACAGCTAGCAGACAGCTTTCAACTAGGACAGAACTGCATAGGGATGCTTCACTGGACATATTGGCTTTTAAACCATAGATTCAAGTCAATATCATACAATGCCTTTTACAGGTAGCCACTTATTTTGGCCTAAGTTAGATTTGTCCCTCAGAAACATGAAGAAGACCAACAATACTGTGATTGAAGTGACAGCATCAGAGACCTTGCAAGGAGAATGTATGTGGGAAGCTGGCTCTGTATATACTATACCAGAGTAATGTATAATGTGCACAGAGTCCCGTGGAACCCCAAAGGTAGGCAGAGGTAAAAGTAGATAATACCTTACTCTATTTATGGTAGTGTGGGCGAGCAGTAAGGCTTTATCAGAGGGTAGTGTTAAGCATTTGTTGTACACTCTCAGGCAAGAAATGATGTCACACACTCAAAGACTGAACTCAGACCAATTTGTATGTATACAAATATTATTTGGTCATCTATCTCTAGAACCAAGCTGGCCTGGTGCAGGTAAGTGAAATAATACTTTGCAGGTATATTGCAGTTGAAATACAATTGAAATGCAGTTGGTTGCAATTGGTTTGTTTATAGGGAACTCAACAGTCAACATTTCTTAACAGTTGCTTTTGAAATTACTTTGTACGTTACTTTTCAGATTACTATTTTAAATTTTTCTACTCAGTGTGATGATGCCTAGATATCAAACTGGGACATTTCCTAGAGAAAAGTTAAGTGATTCAGTTTTTGTACATTTGCAGTTCTTCAAGTGTCATACAAACCAACTCTACACTTGGAAATAATTTTTTCACAGAAAAGCAGTCCAAGCAGTCCTATGGGAGAAAACAGTGGCATTGGTTTATCGGTAAGTACTTAGGTTTTGGAATTGGTATTCTGGGTTAGAACCAGGGTTCCCTCAGGGTCGAGGATGCACTCTCAAAGCACCCTGAGCGGCACTAGAGCGGCCGGGTGCAGAGTGTTGAAGTCCAGTGTTATCCAATGGGGGAAAGGGGCTTCCGGTTGATGGCAGCTCACGAGCAGGCAACAAGGTTGTAGGAGCAAAGCTCCTGGACTTCAGCTCCGGCCAAAGGGGTATCCGAGTTAGCACACAAGGTGCACCTACAGCTGCAGAGGGGCGGCCGAGAGCAGGGTTCTGTTTTGGCGGCGGGTGCCCTGTGTTTTTCAATAGGGATTGCCGGTTTTGGATTTTAGCTGCAGGCTCGCGCCAGGAAGTCTTCCGGAAGGAACCAACAGCTGGCCAGGTAAGTTGGAGGGCTCGGGGACCTAGGTGCACCTCTGTTTCTCTTCTCCAGGTCGCAGGGTGGCTGGATGCAGGGGTGTCTTTTGAGGTCAGATTTCACCTTACCGGGTCACTCAGGATTGGGGGGATCTCTGTACACAGGCTCAAAGTCTTTCTTGGCTGTTTCTTTTGAACAGAGCTACTGTTCACAGGAGATCCAATCTTTGTGGCAGGAGGTCAGTTCTCCCAGGAGTTCTGAAGGTTGCTGGCAAGGCGACTTTTGGCGCAGGATCTCTGGAAGCTGCAGATGGGCCGGCAGGGCTATGAGCGTTTTCTTTCGTCCTTCTTCGTAGGCTGCGGGAATCTTCTTTCTTGGTTCAGGGCTGCCCCCTAAATACTGTATTTAGGGGGTGTTTTAGGGGTCTTGAGGTCAGTAGTCAATTGGCTACTGACCTTAGGGTGACTACACCCTTAGAGTGCTCACCCTTACGTGGGGAAGTGGACACATTCCCTAACCCTGATTAGAGTGCCTTCCATCTGCCAGATGGTGGGCACTGAAGAGTAGGCTTCACCTCACCTCCCCCACCTGAGGAGTGGGGTTGCCAGAGGTGGGCACACCTTCTGGGCTGTACTAATTTTTCCCACCTGTCTTCCAGCCGAAAAGGAGGGGAGACAGGATGGGGGCCTGCTCCTGATAGTAGGAGAGGCTGGGGGTCGCGTTACAAAGGCGAAAAGGCCTTTGAATCTCCCCTTCCACAGATGACTCTTCTTGACCTGGGGAGGTGTGAAGACCTCCTACCAGAAATGGCTCAGGGAGCGAAAGCACCCACCCCAGGGATCCAGAAACTTGTCTCGTGGTGGCAGGCTGGTGTATACCATTCAGGGAACCCACAAGAAGGCTGGTTCTTTTTCACATGGCATCTCGAAGATGCCCTCTGAGTGCATGGTATAATAAATCTCACACGGGCATCAGTGTGGGTTTATTATGCTGAGAAGTTTGATACCAAACTCCCAGACCATATACTCTTTATGGCTTTACTGCATTTACAATGTCTAAGAATGGACTTAGACACTGTAGGTGTGCAGTGCTCATGCAACTGTACCCTCACCAGAGGTATGGTGCGCCCAGCTAGAGGGTTGTCTTGCCTTTACCATAGGCAGTGGGTTGCAGGCATGGCACACAGGAATGTGTGCCATGTCGACTCTTCAATTTTCTCTGCACCAAAACACACAGCCTGCAGTGGCAGTGTGTGTGTGTGCGTGTGTGTGTGTGTGTGTGTGTGTGTGTGTGTGTTAAAGTACAGGACCTCTAAGGGTGGCATAATAAGTGCTGCAGCCCTTGGAGGCCATCCCTGGTCACAGTGCCCTTAGTACCCATGGTACCTTTTACAAGGGGCTTACATGTGGCCAGAGAGGTGCCAATTGGGGTTACAAAGGTACAGTTTTGGGAAGAACACAGGCCATGGGAACCTGATTGGCAGGGACCCAGGGCACATTAAGTCAAAGTGCATCAGAAATCTGGCAAAAAGTTTGGGGGTACTGCAACTGTACACAGCTTCCTACAATGTTTAAAAGAGGTGGAATCTGAGATAGGACAGGGTACACCTATGTTCGAGGCATGTGAGCTGTAGATCACATGCTATGCATAGATCTCAATCTGGTGTTGGCCCGGGCTTTTGCACTTTGTTTTTGCTTGAAGAAGTCTTTCCCGTCACGACGTAGGTGACTCCTCCTTTTGGTGATAGTGCGCATGGGATATGACTCCATTGTTAGATAGTTTTTTTCCCCCCCATCGGGTTCGAACGTGAATTGCTGTGCTCCGGTTCGACACCATTCTCGGGTTCTTCTTGGTGCGCAATCCACTACCCTCAACAGTATTATTTCTCTTCCGAGTATTCCTACCTTCATGTATCGAATCTATTTCATAACTTCGATTGGAAAACCTTGTGCAAGGCCCTTGGGCCTAGCCGCGTCGACCAAATTCGCAGTAGATGGATTGGACTCTATTACAATTCTGCCCCGGGTGCCACTCCAAGTACCGACGTACCGTTCTTCAAGACATTTGCAATTTGTGTTTATCGCCTGAACACAACAAAGACAACTGCGAAGCCTGCCGATCCTTCCGGTTGAATAAGACGCTCCGTGACCGTCTGGCTCGACGTCACGAGATGTATCAACAGAAAGACTACAAGACTCCGCTCCAGACCTGTACAGAGAAGATGTCGACCAATAGATCCTTGAAACACAGGGAGCCGAGGCAGAGGAGGAACAAGAAATTGATGTCTCCAAGGAAGACTTTGACATCAAGGAAGACATCACACCCGGTCAGCGTACAGTGAGTAAAGATCAATCAATTAAACATTTGTAGAGCACGCTACTCACCCGTGAGGGTCTCAAGTGCCGAGGTGGGGGGGAGCCGCTACTGTTCAAAGAACCAGGTCTTAAGAAGTCTCCTGAATGTCAGCAAGCCCTGGGTCTGTCGTAGGTGGATGGGGAGGGTGTTCCAAGTCTTGGCGGCAAGGTGAGAAAAGAATCGGACACCTGTGGTCAATCTCTGGATGTGTGGAACGGTGGCGAGGTCCGTGGAGCGAAGCTGGCATTTTGGATTGTAGAAGATAAGTCGATTGTTGAGTTGGTCCGGCTGGTACGTCGTGGAGTGCCTTGTTAGCGTGGGTGAGGAGTTTGAAGGTGATCCTCTTATTGACGGGGAGCCAGTGAAGGTTCCTCAGGTGGGCAGTGATGAGGCTGTGGCGGGGGATGTCGAGTGAGCCGTGCGGAGGCTTTCTGTATGCGTTGAAGTCTCTTCTGGAGTTTGATCGTGGTTCCCGCGTAGAGGGCGTTACCGTAGTCCAGCCTGCTGGTGACGAGGGCCTGAGTGACCGTCCTTCTGTTTCCGGTGGGGATCCATCTGTAGATCTTGCAAAGCATATGGGGGGTGTTGCAGCAGTAGGAGGAGACGGCGTTGACCTGCTGGGTCATTGACAGATGAGTCCATGATGAACCCCAGGTTGCATGCATGGTTGGCGGTGTCGGCGCAGCTCCCAGTGAGGCCGGCCACCAGGAGTCCTCCCAGGCGGAGGAGGTGGAGCCGAGGATGAGGACCTCCGTTATATCAGAGTTCAGTTTCAGGCGGCTGTTCTTCATCCATTCGGCGACGGCCTTCATTCCATCGTGGAAGTTGGTTTTGGCGGTGTCTTTGGTGAGGGAGAAGATCAGCTGGGTGTCGTCGGCGTATGAGATGATGTTGAGTTTGTGTGATCGGACAATGTTGGCGAGTGTTGTCATGTAGATGTTGAAGAGGGTCGGGCTGAGGGATGATTTTTGGGGTACGCCGCAGGTGATCTTGGTGGCTTCGGATCGGAATGGCAGGAGGCGGACTCTGGGTTCTGTCGGTGAGGAAGGAGGAGATCCAGTCCAGGGCATTGTCGTGGATCCCTGCGTTGTAGAGGGGTGTGCGTAGGGTGTGGTGGCAGACGGTATCTAGAAGTCTAGGAGGATGAGGATGTGGTTTCGCAGTTGTCCGCAGTTGTCCAGCAGGGTCTTGATGTCGTTGGTGGCAGCGATGAACGCAGTTGCTGCGGAATCCGGATTGGGATGAGTCCAAGGTGTTGTTCTCTTTGAGGAAGCAGGTCATTTGTCTGTTGACGATCTTCTCGATTACTTTTGCCGTGAATGGGAGCAGGGAGATGGGCCGGAAGTTCTTGAGGTCCTTTTGGTCTGCCTTAGAGGTTAGGTTCCACTAGATTAGTTAGTGGTTTCAAGTGCTTGGAAACTAGCAAATTCTCAGTCAACGAGAGATGCTCCGCCTCCAGATAAGGAATATAAATTAATAGATGCCTCAGGCAAGAGGGTACCAGCACAAGCCGCCAATCATTGGCGTATAGCTAAAACACATGCTCTCTTGGCAAGATATGGCAGAGCTCATTATGATGACCTAGAGCAACTGATGCAATATCTGCCTGATGAACATAAATCCAAGGTTCATGACCTCATTCAGGAAGGGAAACTTATGTCTAATACTTTAATCAGGTATGCTCTAGATGCAGCAGACACTGTTTCCTGTGTTATTAACACCAGCATTCTTCTCAGACGCCACGCGTGGCTTAGAGTATCAGGTTTAAAACCAGAAGTTCAAACATCCATTTTAAATGCACCTTTTGATAAGGAGCATTTATTTGGTTCTACAGTGTACACTTCATTAGAAAAAATGAAGGGCGTTGATCTCTGCGGGTTTCCAGCTATCCAGGAACATGGCAGTCTCGAATGAGCTATTGAAGATCTTTCGGAGTTGGAGTGCGATGATGGAGCTTGCTTTGTGTGGAGGCAGGGTTCTGACAGTGATCTGCAGTGGATGGTTTTCATAGTTTTGAAGGTGTCTTTATCGTTGACCTGGTCCCAGGAGGCCAGTGTGTCTGGGGGGTGGGGATTCTAGGGTGTCGGAGGCTGTCGGGGGGGGTCTAGTTGTTGAAGCTGTCATGGAAGTCTATGATCTTGCAGTGGAAGAAGGTGGCTAGGGAGTCGCAGTGGTCTTGTCATCGCCAGAGACAGATATGTCGTTGGAGCTGGGGTTGGTGAGTTCCTTCACGATGTTGAAGAGTTCTTTGCTGTTGTGTGCGTTGTTGTCGATGCGTTCTTTGAAGGAGGTCCTTTTGGGGATTTGAATGAGTTGGTGGTGTCTGCGGTTGGCGTTCTTGAGGGCTGCATGGTTGTCCGGTGTTTGCACGAGGTGCCATTTCTTCTCTAGTAGTCGGCAGGTCTGCTTGGATGCCTGGAGGTCGGAGGTGAACCAGATGGCCCTTCTATCGGTGTGTCTGTTTAAGGGTCTCTAGATCAGGCGAGTGTCGGCGCAGTTGTCGATCCGTTGCCTGAGGTTGCGTGGCGGCTGTGTCGGTGTCTGTGTGGTCGGTTTGTGGGTCTACGGTGAGTGTGGTGATTAGCTGGTCTACGACGACCTTGTTCCAGGTGTGGTGGGCGGCTCTTTGCTGGTGGTTGTGTGCTGTGGTTTTCTCGAAGGAGAAGTGGATGCAGCGGTGGTCGGCCCAATGGAGTTTGTGGCTTAAGGTGACATGGCTGCTGGGGAGAAAATGGGGTCGAGTGTGTGTCCGGCGCAGTGGGTGGGTGTCTTGACGAGCTGTTTGCGGCAGAGGTTGGCGAAGTTGTCGATTTGTGTGGTGGAGTTGCTATTGTCAGTGTTTTCGAGGTGGAAGTTCAGGTCTCCGAGGAGTATGTAGTCTGTGGAGGCCAAGGCGTGCGGGCTGATGACGTCTGTGATGGAGTCGCTGAACTGAGTCCGGGGGGTCTGTACATGAGGGTTCCTCTGAGGGTAGTCTTGGGATCGATGTGGATCTGGAAGTGCAGGTGTTCAGCAGTGTGAGGGTGTCTTCGGTGTTGGTCGAGATTCTGAGGGTGTCTCTGTGGACGATGGCGATTCCTCCTCCTGGTCTGTTGGTGCGGTCCCTGCTGGTGATCTTGAAGCCATCCGTGATCTTGAAGCCATCCGGGTTGGCTATGGCAACGTTGGGTGCGGATGAGGTGTTCATCCAGGTCTCCGTCAGGAAAGCGGCGTTCGGGGAGGATGAGTCGAGCAGGTCCCAGAGTTCAGTGGCATGCCTGTGGACGGAGCGGGTGTTGAGCAGTATGCATCTGAGATGGTTGTCACCTGCCTCGCTGGGGGGTGGTCAGGGTGTGCTGGTGCACCTGGCTGGTGAAGCTGCAGTTTTGGCAAGTAAAGGGTCCAAGGGTGCGCTTCGGGGTGTCCTGGAAGCAGGTGGTGGGTTGGCCAGCGTGGAGGGTGTTGGCGTCGTAGCGGAGTTTGGTGTCGCGGGGCCAGGGGGTCTGGCGCTGAGCGCGGACGGACGCAGACGGGCTTGCACAGCGGCTGCTATAAGAAGGGGAGGTGGGAGGGAGGAGCAGATGGGAGGAGCAAGCAGGCACGAATGGGCGAGCAAGGGGGGCGGGTCAGAGATACTCCTTTGCTCCAAAAGGGGCCCTCTAAAAAGGCTCAGATCCCTCTTCTGCCTTCAGGCCAAGGTCAGCTCTGAGACAAAGTTTCCAACGCGCGCCTTCGGGCTCGGCACCAATACAAATTGGAAAGCCTTCCGGCTCGGGACTGAGTCGACCTTCTTCAGGGCCCGAATCCAATACTTCGGCACCGAAACATAGGCTAACTGTTCCCCCCCAAAACTTCGGCACTGAAACACACCTCGGATCCGAAATCATCGGAGCCGAAATTCTCTGTACCAAAGTTCTTGGCTCCGAAAACGTCAACACCAAAATCTTTGACATCGAAAATTATGGCCTCAAAAGAAAAGTCGGTTCCTCCTCCACCCAAGGAGCTTAGTTTGGACGTTCCGCCTGCTAACACGGACCCCATACAAAGGGAACTGGTTATTAATCCCAAAACAGGACACCGTTCTGCAAAGCTGGCGCAGAAATGGAAACCAGAAATTGAGGAATCTTACCATATCACTCTAAAGAGATAGAATATGGGGGCTAATACTTCTCCTCTACCTCTTTCTCCTACCCCACCTCCTCCACCACCTATTGACCCTAACCTTCATATACCACCCACAAATTCCTTTCAGCCACAATCTCCACTACAACAGGATGATGGGGATGGTGATCTAGATGACACACATTAGGATGTACCACAAGATTATGTCCAGACCCCTGGGTAGACTATAACACTGATCCTACTGACGACAATGATCTAGATCTATGCCCATCTACGCCTTCTCCTCCAGATGATATTGTGGGGTTTACAGAATTGCTTAATTGAGCTGCATAGTATCATGGGGTGCAAATACATAAGGAGCCTCTTGAGGAAGATTTCTTATCTGATACACTAAGTGCATCACAAAAAACTACACATACACTACCAATGCTCAAGTGTATGTTAAAACATGCAAATGAGGTGTTCAAAAATTCAGTGCAAGCTAGGATACTCGCACCTGGAGTGGATAAAAATACAAGGTGGCTCCTACAGACCCAATTTTTATTAGAGGTAAGGTTCCACTAGATTAGTTAGTGGTTTCAAGTGCTCGGAAACTAGCAAATTCTCAGTCAACGAGAGATGCTCCGCTTCCAGATAAGGAATCTAAATTAATAGATGCCTCAGGCAAGAGGGTACCAGCACAAGCAGCCAATCATTGGCGCATAGCTAACACACATGCACTCTTGGCAAGATATGGCAGAGCTCATTATGATGAGCTAGAGCAACTGATGTAATATCTGCCTGATGAACATAAATCCAAAGTTCATGACCTCATTCAGGAAGGGAAACTTATGTCTAATACATCAATCAGGTATGCTCTTGATGCAGCAGGCACTGTTTCCCGTGCTATTAACACCAGCATTCCTCTCAGATGCCACGCGTGGCTTAGAATATCAGGTTTAAAACCAGAAGTTCAAACATCAATTTTAAATGCACCTTTTGATAAGGAGCATTTATTTGGTCCTACAGTGTACACTTCATTAGAAAAAATGAAGGACACTGAAGTAGCCAAATATATGGGAGTGCTACAAACACCATCCAATCGTGGATTGGCTCAGAAAGATTCTCTGGATGCTCCCATTATCTACGCAAAAAGCTGTCATCCAGGCCTTGATCATGTCCAGATTGGATTATGGAAACGTGCTTTACCTGGGTGCTAATAAAGAAGTGCTTCGCAAGCTGCAGGTAGTCCAGAACTCTGCGGCCAGACTGCTTTGCCAACTCCCCAGAATGACCTTAACCACAGGTTCACTCTGTGAACTACATTGGCTGAGAATAGACAATTGTGCTAAATTTAAAGCCCTCTACTACATGCATAAGATAAACATGGGCTCCGCTCCTCACTATTTAGGTGCTTTGGTACACCATTACTGTCCCTCACGCCAACTAGGATCCTCCAATCAATTAAAATTCCAAGTGCCCAGGATCAAACGAGCTAGAATGGGTGGCCGTTCGTTTGCCTTTCTAGCCCCTTTCTTATGGAATTCACTTCCAATTCACTTACACACGAAACAAGTTACCTTAAATTTCGCAAAAATCTAAAAACTTGCTTTTTAATCAGTAGAGCTTAGGCCCCCTCTCCTTGTACTGTGTGTCCGTAGGCGCCGGGAAACCTCCGGGTAGCTGTGTGCCATATACATTTAATAATAAATATATATGAATAAAGTGGATCATTTCACCAATGCTTTTAAAGGGGAGGGTCAAAGTCCATTTCTACTGACTGTTCCTCTACGTCATATAGAGGCAATAGTCAATCACCTTCTACCAGAGGTTATTTTCTAGGTGGATTTCGTGAAAACAATGGCAAAGCAAGAGGGAAAAGTAATACACCCCGTACTTCCCAAGCCACAAATAAGCAGTGACTTGTTTCCCCTTTCCCCCGATCATCTCACACCTGTCGGGGGACGTCTCATTTTTTCCCAGTCTGAAATTCAATCACATCAGACAAATGGGTTTTACAAATTATCCAATCTGGTTACTGCCTGGAGCTTACTAGCAACCCTCTAAACATTCCACCACAAACTATCTCCAGAACATTTACACCTACTCAAACAAGAGGTACAATCTCTTCTGGGAAAAGGAGCTACAGAACCCGTCCCACTACAGTATCAGGGGACAGGGGTCTTCTCTCTTTATTTTCTAATTCCCAAAAAGGACTGTTCTTTGAGGCCTATATTACACCTCAGAGAATTAAACCTCTACATTCAACCAGATCACTTCCACATGGTCACTCTACAACAGGTACTTCCTCTGTTACAACAAGGCGACTTTATGTCCACTCTGGACTTAAAGGTCAGATACTTCCATATTCCAATACATCCCACTCATCGCAACTACCTCAGGTTTGTGATAGCGGGGCAACATTATCAATTCAGTACTGCTTCCAGAGTTTTTACCAAATGTCTAGCAGTAGTCGCTGTGCATCCATCTGCAAGGCAACAGGTTCAAGTCTTCCCATATCTAGACGATTGGATTATCAAAGCCAGCACACTCTCAAAGTGCCTACAGCACACTCGAGCAACAGTTCGCTTACTGCACAACCTTGGATCTACAGTCAATTTGGCATAATCCTATCTTCAGCCCTCCAAGCATATCTAGGGGCCACTCTAGATACACAAAAAGTTCTGGACTATCCCAATCCAACCAGAATTCACAATATTCAGGCCCTTATTTCCAAATTTCACCCCAATCAACCATTACCAGCTCGGATATTCATGCAACGACTAGGAATGATAGTTCCTTATGCAAGACTGAAAATGTGTCCCCTTCTAGAACGTTTAGCCCATCAGTGGAATTAGTCTCACAGTCTATTGGCAGATCTGGTGTTGGTAGACGGCCGCACTCATCACTCTCTGCAGGGGTGGAATCCACACAACCTTACAAAAGGGGAGGCCTTTCATCAACCCGATTCCACAGACCGTGTTAACAGAAAACGTATCGCTCACTGCTTGGGGAGCTCATGTCCAAACTCTCACAATTCAAAAGGAAAAGCTTCTCCACATAAATTATCTGGAGCTGTAGCACTATTTTTAGCGCTCAAAGCCTTCCAAACTCACCTAGGCATAGCTGTCCTGATACGCACAAACGACAGCAATGTATTACATACAAAAACAGGGAAAAACACACTCCCTCCAACTGTCATACCTTGCACAAGACATTTGGAAATGGGCCATTCATCACAAGATTTATCTCCTAGCGGAACATCTCCCAGGAGTGGACAATCAGATTGCAGATCTCCTCGGCAGACAGAGACAACAAATTCACCAATGGGAACTTCACCCTCAAGTTCTCCTCCCCTTCTTTCAGATGTGGGCCTTTCCAGACATGGATCTGTTCGCCACGCACCAAAATGCCCAAACTTCGCCTCCAGTTATTCACACCTTTTATCCAAGTGCAATGCTCTATGGATGAACTGGTCAGGGATATTTGCTTACGCTTTTCCGCCTCCCCCACTCATTCCACTAGGGGTTTGGAAGCTCAGACAAACATCCCTAACACTAATCCTAGTAGCTCTCCCTTGGGCTCGCCAACCTTGGCTTATTACCCTCTTGGACTATCAGTAGTTCCTCATCAAAAACTACATCTCACATCCAGTGTCCTCACACAGAGCCATGGAGTGATAAGACATCCAGATCCCAAACCTCTCAATCTTGCGATTTGGCACCTGAAGTCATAGAGTTTGGTTATCTAAATCTTCCACCAGACTGTATGAATATTATTAAAGAGGCAAGAAGACCTACTACAAGAGCTTGTTATGCAGCAAAGTGGAAACGGTGTGTTATTTATTATAATAACAACCATGTCAATCCACTTGATTCTTCTACTCAAAATATCATTTATCTGCCACATTTACAACGTTCAAATTTAGCTTACACTTCTATACGCTTACATCTCGCTGCAATAGCTGCTTCTCTTCAAAATAGACAACACCTTTTCAGAGTGCCCACTATTAAAGCTTTCATGGAAGGACTCAAAAGAGTTATTCCTCCAAGACTTCCAACGGCCCCAGCGTGGAATTTTAATGTTGTCCTTACCAGGCAAATTGGTCCATCCTTCGAGCCTTTACATAAATGTGAACTACAGTTTCTCACTTGGAAACTAGCTTTTCAGCACATCGACCTCACACGTTATAAATTTGGACCTCCCAATTTGGTCATCAGCATACACATTGAGTCATCACTTTACCATGGCACAAGTGAGTTTTAAATTAGAGGTGTTCATCAGCTTGTGGTTATGTTTGTAGGTCGTTCCCTGATATTTCACATTTAAAAAAAAAAAATCTTTAGCATTGTATCTTTCATGTTGTAATCTTTTTCAAAATACTGTGGCTTGCAATGTACCTTGTAACTTGAAGAGGGTTCTAGCTTTGTAAAAAGACAACCATTTTTTTCGTGTCTTTTCAGATACCGCCCCTGACGAAGGGCCAAGGGCCCCGAAATGCATTGGGCAGGGCAACTCTGTGAGAAGAAAATAGAAGAATTTAAAATTTAATGAGATGTAAAAACATCATAAAGCCTTTTCTTTGTGTTTGGATGAACTCATCGCATTTACTTTATATGTATTGATCATGTTTGCAATTTAACTGACATGAAATCAGTAAAACACATATGAATTACAATTTCTCTTGTTCAAGAGTTTTTATGTAAATTGTTATAAAATATAGAGATCCACTGTGGATTTGCAACAGTGCGCAGAGGACAAGCGGTCTGCTTGTTTTCATTAACCATAGAAGAACCATTTTTACAAATATACCTAAACAAAGTGGTTCTTCGTACTAATCCTAAATTCTTACCTAAAGTAGTTTCTGCCTTCCACATCAACCAATCTGTTGAGTTGCCTGTGTTCTTTCTTTAACCAGATCCGGTGGCAGAACGTGCTCTACACACTTTAGATGTAAAAAGAGCGTTAATGTATTACAAAGAAATAACAAAATGTTTTGTAACACTAAACAACTCTTTGTGGCTTTTGTTCCACCACACTAAGGCAATCTCATTTCTAAATTGGGTATTGCACGATGGATAGTTAAATGTATTCAGATATGTTATGCAAAAGCAAAGAGAACTTTACCAATTCCCCCTAGAGTGCATCCTACTTGCAAACTGGGGGCTTCTATGGCTTTCTTAGGAAATATTTCCAGACAACAAGCTAATGTGGGCCAGGCAGTTTTACGCACACTATTTCAAACTGCTGCAACAGCTACAGGTTAGCCACCACTTTGGGAGATTACTGCTGTATAGTCTATGCATAGCATGTGATCTACAGCTCACATGCCTCGAACGGAAAATGCTACTTGCCCAGTATGAATCTGTCCTTGGCATGTAGAGCTTTAGAGCCACATGTGCCCACCCACATCCCTGGTTATCTGTATCTGTTCCAGTACTATCTTACTTAGATAATTACACATGGACATCTCTATTCTACTCTTATTTACTCCATTCTCACCCTCTGCGGAAAACAATTTAACAGTGGAGTCGATGCCCATGTGCTCTATCACCGAAAGGAGGAGTCACCTACCTCGTGACTGGAAAGACGTCTTCGAACAAAAACAAAGTGCAAACATCTGGGCCCAACACCGGATGGCGATCTAGGCATAGCATGTGATTCTACAGCTCTACATGCCAAGAACAGATGCATGCTGGGTAAGTAGCATTTTCCTTATGCACTCCAATTCAAAAGGCAATCTACAGGGGTACATTTAAGTCAGCGATCACAGTGTTAGCAATGACACTAGGCCAAAAGTACTTTTTGAAGCAGAGATTAGATCTCCAGAGGGTCTGCCATACCCACAAACTTGCTCTGTATAATAGCCCCCCTCAACTCAATACCAATAGGGGGCAGATGAATGAATGACTTAGGTGCCCGGGAGCCCATAACAGACAAATAGGTGGTAAATATATCAAACATGAATATTGCATCAAATGTATACAAACCCTCCAACAATAAAGAGGAAATCTCAGACACACTCAAAGGAATACATAAAAGCTCTTCTGTGATAGGTACAACTGTTGTTGAAAAAAGACGCACCAAATGAGGTACCTTGCAGGAAAGATACACTAGAGCAACTGTACTTAATCCCAAAACAGTTGCTAACAATGTGACTACTGTTGGACCTGTATTATGTGAACATATTGATCAAAACACATTCTGTTAATAGAAGAAAACAACTACTTGGCAACAATAGATCTGAAACATGGCCATTTTCACACCCCATGCATCAATAGCTCTGAAAATATCCTGTTTGTTATGAATGAGGTATATTACCAAATCAAAGTGTTACTGTTGCCATAAAGTCATAACCAAGAATGATTATAAAAATACTATTGGTGGTAGTGATCACCTCAGTAGGCAAGCCATTCATGCCTCCCCTTACTTAGACTGATGACGACAAACACATCCCAGTGCCAATTGAATCTACAGGCAGGGGTAAACCTACAGTATCATTTGGAATTCACTGTCAATTGGAAAAAAAATTCTCTCCCTAACTGAAAAAGAAAGACATTCTGCGAAGCAGAATTAAACCCAATGAGGGCAAATGAAGAGAGTGCAGGTATTTGCAGAATCAGATTAGCTTAAACCAACAAACTTAGTCTCTGATGGGGCAACGGTCTTTAATTTTTAGTCATGATGGCTTAATTTATTAATTTGATTCAAAATAGAAGGCTGTTCAATCGGCCAACGTAGGAATGCTTGAACAGTCAACGGTCAAAGATGCTGCGTGACTGGACAAGGTAGTGATTGTCACAAGCAAGGGCAGCAGGGAGCTAAAATGGTGGAAATAACGAGGATGGTAAAGGAAAATCATTCAAGGTTTCACTCCCACAAGCCATCATAAACAGGAATCAGTCAAGTACATACAATAAATAAAACTCACTTCTATTTTCCTAGCACTTAAAGCCTTCTTAAGTCAGAATCTACAAGCGTGTGTATATTTTGTCAGACAACCCAACTGCAATGTTTTACCTAAACAAACAGAGAAGTACGGTCTAGTACCCACTTTCAAAACTAGCACAGGAGATTTGTAAATTGGACAATTAATGTTTCAATTGTGGCCGATAATGTACCTGAAATAGAAAACGTTCATGTGGACTAAGTATGCAGGCAAAATGGCACATCTCACCAGTGGGCACTTAAGCAGTGAGTGGTAGTTTCTGGTACACTCCACGTAACACTATTTGCAGCAAAACGAAGCAAAACTTTGCGCTTTGCAAGTACCATCCTATGTTAGTGTGGAATGCACTGCTGATAAGCTGGTATTGGACATTGGCGTAGGCTTTTCCACCAATACCGCTGATAATGATATTTTTAGAAAAACTCTCCAACATTACATTGATTTTTATGGACTCTCCAGTGGCTATGTCAGATATATTCATATCTGATACAGATAGTATGAGGCACTGTGCATAGGTGATGCAGGATTTCATCCAATCCCAAAGAAAAAGTAATTCGCTTAGCTCCTGAAATAGCTGAATTCTGTCAGTCAAACCTTTCTGAAAGAAGCATATCACAAATGAAACACGTAGACCTACTACAAGGTGTTATGCCCGAAAATGGACTAGATGCCCTAAATGGGACTCGCACAACAACTTCCGATAGTATCTAAAGGACAAACCTGTATTAGCAAGATACTTAACTAATTTATGCCTGAAGAGGAGCCTATAAGAATATATTTGTCTGCTGGTACTGCTTAGATAGACAAAAAGGATGCTTATCTATTATCACAGTAATGAAGAGATTCCTAAAGGGTAACAATAAGGTTATGTTCTCATCACATGCAGTTCCACCACGAAGGTGGCACTCGAATCTGGTTTTAGCAGGCCTCATTTATCACCTTTTGGGCCTATGAATAAAGCCTTATTGAAGTATGTTGTTTTATTCCTAATCCCTATTACCTCTCTAAAATAAGTACAAGAACCTTCATTGACTATTTTGTTTAAACAATGTTATTATTCAAATTCATTTTAGGTTTTTTACCAAAGTTTCACATGAAGCAAATCTACCTACCTTCCTATTATTAATCAACCAATTCTGCACAAAAAGCCTTGTATATGAATGTAGGAAGCATAGTAATGTACTCTGTACAGGAAACAAAAGATATCAGAAATTCTAAATCTTTGTGGCGTATGCAACACAAACGTGTTAAGTACGTCGTCACAGAGGAAACCATTACTAGATGTATAGTGTAGACCATCAACTTTAGTTATAAATTCTCTAATGAAACCTATGAGGTGAAGCCAAGAGCACATTCTACCAGAGGGAAAGGGTTAGCTTTAGTCTTTATTTCTTACTGTTACTTTACAAGATACACACTTGAAGGCAACATGTTTTTCTAGACACATGTTCGTCTAGACACATGTTCACTAAACACTTGTGTTGCTAAAGAAAAATGCAAAGTGACCGCAGTGGGATAAATAGTACTAAGATTTTCCTTTAGCACCAGTCCCTTTTCATCAGGCCTTCCTCTGGGGACATAATATTATCAATCTGTGCACAGCAAATGGACCTAGAAGAGATTATGTGCCGTAAACGAAATGTCTTACTTCCTTGTAAGAATGATTTTCCCTCTTAACACTTTTCTATATTCAGGTGCCCTCCAACCCCACCACCTCACCGGAGAAGGAGTGGGATTAGGAAAGAGAAAGATGTATCTCAGAAAAAATCTAAATGGAGGGTCATGTTGAGTCATACAGACTCTATGTTGACGACCATCAGGGGCAAAAATTGTCTGCAAATAAACGCTCCCACGCCAACCAGTATATGTCGGAATAAATCACAGCATATAAATCTAGAAGAACTTCAAGCTGTAAACCCATTCTTTCGGGTAACTAGTTTATTATTGGATGTATTGAGATCAAATTGTTTTTGAGTTTAGAAAGCTTTATTGAACAAAAAGAAAACATGCTACAAAAATATAATACGAAGAATAAAATACAAATCCACCTAGTGACATAAAACTACTTATAAAGGAAAAGGAGAAAAATGTAATACAGCATAAATTACTAGAAGACAATCAATATAAAAGGAAAACATAATTGCAGAGTACCATACGTAAAATTGCATTTTTGATTTTGCTTTTTGGGTGAGAAAGACCGAAAGAGGGGAGAAAGAAAGGAGAGAGGCAATTAAAGATAGAGGAAAAGAAGGAAAGAAGAGAATAGAAAAAGGATACCATCAATCGTATACTATAAAATTGGTAAAGCTTTCCAGTGACTCGTAATATACAGAAACGCAATAATGAATAAAGAATTCTTGAATATGCAAAACATATAGGAATAAGCAGAGCGGTTGAAAAACAAAATTACTAGCATTGGCAAGTAGAGCAGAAGTAGAAACATAGTGAGAACGGACCAAAGGGCCTCTTTACGGATACGCGGCTGAGATGTGGTTACAAATGCTCTATCTAGCCTGTGATGCTGACAAAGTAAATTCCACCAAGCTGAGAAGGAGACTTTGGAGGCATCCTTCCGATTCGAGGTTATGACCTGAAAGGCAATTGCAATGGCTAAATCTATAAAAGTGCCACATTTTCGTACACCTAACCAGCAAGTGGAAGAACTACCCCAAAAAATTGTAGTGATATCAAAGGGAAAATTAACAAAACAAATTGAGGCAATAGACTTGCAAACTTTTGTCCAAAAAATGGAAATGTTAGGGTGAAGGAAAAAAGAATGCAAATAAGTACCAGGAATGTTTTGGCACGACCAGCAGTTAGGATATAGGGTAGGATTGAATTTGGATATAGCTAAATAGGTTAAAAAAAGTATCTGATAAAAATAAAAACGTGAGTAGTACTGGCATTGCATGAAGTGTAATGTATCCGGGCCCAGACGGAGTCCCAAGTATGTGTAAGAAAAGTGTGTTGCAGATCTGTTTCCCATAAAAGTTCAGTCTTACTTTTAGGATGAGGAGATAAGGGGGAAAAAAGGGAATTTGTAGATATGAGAAGCCCTAACAGCAGGGGAAAAAGATAACAATTGAGTAGAAGAAGCAGAAATATCCGATTAAAGAGAGAGCTGCTGGGTTACAGTCCGTCTCATACTCAAATTTTGAAAGAGATGTAACGGGTTAGTTGTGTTTAGATTGAAGTTCCTGGAAAGATAAAAACTGCTCATTGTGCAATAATTGTCTAACCTGTAACACACCTTTGATAATCCAGCCTTTCCAGAAAATGGTACCATTGGAAAGTTTAGTAGATTTGTTGTGTCAAATAGAAGACTCTAAAAAATAACTGAGACGGAGAACGTGATGTACTAAGAATCGGGTAAAAAACAGATGTATGGTATGAAATGGTAAGGGATTTAAAGGAACGAGGAGGATGAACAAAGTTATCTAGAGAAGAGAAGGGGATCGGATAAATAATTGATTCCTCTAATTTATGCCATACTGACACAGTAGGATTGTCAATTGAAGAAAAATAGGGCATGACTTGACGAAGTAGAAATGCGGAATGATATTGGCGAAAATTAACTCCACCTCGGTCATTAAGAGCGGAAAGAGCAAAAAGAGAGATACAAGCTTTCCGATTGTTCCGAAGGAATTTACTCATTATACTGTTAAGGTTTTTAAAGAATTTTAAAGGGAGTAGTATCGGTAATATGGAAAGATAAAAATTAATTTACCGGCAACATCATCGTCTTGGAGGTATCCAACCTACCCCACCAGGACAAAAATAAAGGGGACCATTTCTCCGTCATGGCAGAAATTTTAGAAAGAACCTTGTCCAAGTTCAATTGAACAGTTTTAGCTATGGACGCGGAGTATTTAATCCCTAAACACACAAGATGATGGATGGAATGTTGCACATTGGCAAAACATTCACCCCCAGTGTCCGATCTGGGTTTAATCCATCGTTATTTTGCTTTCCACGCCACCCCAGTTCAGACATGGCCATATGCAAATCAGTCTTGACCCTGTGCCTCATGGGAACAGTCCAGCCCGAACTGCCAAGCCATGTCTTCCCTGGACCGGAATCAAGCATCCTAGGACCAGTTTCTGGCTATCAGCCGTCATCAGCCAGGATAGCTTGAATCCAGTGGCGTAGTGAGCACAAGACCCATGTCTGGGCATACCCTTCCCACATAGGGCGAACAGCAAAACACACAATATGATGGACGGAATGTTGCACATTGGAAAAACATTCACCCCAGTCACAGATCTGGATTGAATGCATTGTTATTTTGCTCCCCACGCCACCCCAGTTCAGACATGGTCATATGCAAATCTGTCTTGATCCTGTGCCTCATGGGAACAGTCCAGCCCGAACTGCCAAGCCATGTCTTCCCTGGACCGGAATAGAGCATCCTAGGATCGGTTTCTGGCTATCAGCCATCATCAAGCGCAAAAAGGGGATTTTGGAAAAAGGAGGAACAAATAACAAAATATTTAACAAATAGGGGACTGTTGATTCTCCTATGTAGGTGGCCTTAGTCCACTGTTACTACTGTTTATTTCACAAAACCATCACTAAACATCGAGGACGTGATAAGTTTTATTTACTGTAATCACCAACCGGTTATTTTTCCATAAGTACTTTGTTTTTCTTCATTTTATACACAATTATGTACAACAATATAGATACCAAAACCACACCACAGTTTATACACAGAACAATATACAAGGATTGTCTTTTTCACCCAACAAAAAATACTGTTTCCGTGTCCTCCTATTCAATCTAGAAGATACACTTGGAGGTAGTCAGACACAAGTGGTTCTAAAGGAAAATTATACAGAACCTACAATGGGATCGTGTCACATGGATACAAATTCCAAAACAAAATAACATAAAAACTCCTCCGAAATGAAAGTGTTGACGCGGTAGCGTTTCGGCCTTCCAACCAATCTGGCCTCCTCAGGACTGGGTGATAAGAAACTCCTATCGCTACTCCAATGGCAACCTACGACTATGCCTCACAATCTTGATCAAACCTTAACGAACAAATATTCTCGTTATTCCAAACAAATTCGGGGTTTAGTTGTGGGAGGAAAATTAAAAAGTCCTCGCAGGGCTCATGCTCCTCAATCGCGAGTAAATAATAACCCTCACGAATCACATCTTTGCCCCAGTATTGGAACTTTCATAGATTCCCATGCTTTGTATCATTCCCCGTCGTCGGAATGGGAGCCTCAGTAGTATAAAAAACCATAGAAACAAAAGAGAAACCTAGGCCTAGGCCTCATCTCATTTTGTATTCTATCCACCTCCTTTTGTAAAAAGAGACCAAACTTTTGTCAGGACCAATCAGAGCAGCCTCACCCTCTAGAACCTTCCTGAGAGAGCTCAGAGCCTCAGATTTTTCTACCGCACGTTGTGATAGGGAGTCTCCACTGAGCTCTGCTCAGTTTTCACTGTTTTTCTACTTATTTCTTCAAGTTTCTGCTTCAAATCGTCATGTCTGACAAGGAGAAGAAGGCCTTATTCAGGTCCTGTGCCTCTTGTGGCAAAAAACGTCTTTTTGTGGAGGATAAGCATGATAATGCTTATATCCTGACCACAAGGCCACAGACTGCAAGATCTGCAGGACTTTCTCGAACAAGACTCTTCGGGACAGAGAAGGCCGGCTACTTACCTGGCTTCAGAAGATGAAGACACGCAAGGAGGTGCTCTCTTCGGATGAGGAGGATTCCGTGTCTGCTGCTTCCTCGCAAAGATCAAAGAAGAGGGGTAGGTCTCCCCCTGGTTCTTCGACATCTGAGCCCCCTCTTCAAGCCCCTCACAAGATCTCTGACAGGTCTGAGAGGGCTGGTCCCCTTCAATCTCCTCACGAAAGTGTAAAGGAGAGGCAGGGACAGGCTACAGCAGTGGTGCCAGCCTTAAAGGACAAGAAGGAGGTGGTGATCCTTTCTCCTCCGTCCAAAAAGATCAAGCCCAGTGATAAACACTCTACTGGCACTTCAGGATCTGGGCCGGAGAAAAAACAGCGTCCGTCGATGACGAGAACACCAGGTACGTCGACGACTGTGACTTTGGCTAAAGTTCCCGCTGTTTCTGTGGCTCCGTCGACGGGCTCGTCGACGGTAGCGGTGTCCACGACGGCGACTTCGTCGACGTTCAAGGTTCCGAGCTCGTCGACGATGATGGCTTCCACGTCGACGACGACTAGCAGGCCGCTGTCGACGGCCGCAACGACGACGAAGACTACGTCGACGACGTCGACGACGACGGCTTCCACGTCGACGACGATGATAATGACGACAAGTTTGTCGACGAGACCGTCGACGGTGGTCCCATCGACGACAAAGGTTGTGTCGACGAAGGCTGTGGTGCCGTCGACGGTTACATTACCTGATGCTCCGACGACGACGGCATCGTCGACGAGACCGTCGACGGTCCAAAAAGTGCATTTTCCAGTTCGGAGAATGGAAATCACGCCGGAGATGACGTCTCCGCGACGAGTCTCTTCCCATCTACCGACAATGCTGTTAGATGATGAGTCTGACGAGGATGAGTTTCAGGACAATTATGGACCTGCCTATAGTCCCTCGGACTTGAACGTAAAGTTGCAGGAGACGGACACGGAGGAGTATTTCGACCAGGCAGGTGGCCAACAACTACATCCTTATGTTGTGGAAGAGCGACATCCGCCGAGTTTGGGACAAGGCATGGTAGCCATGCCCTCCTCTCTCATTTCGGATCTGCAGGACATGCTTCAGGATTATCGTAAAAGGTTTCCGTCAGACCCTTCTGGACAGACTGCGTTTTTTCCACTTCCACCACAGCCGCAAGTGCAGCCGGCTACTAGTGTTCCGGTGGTACCCTCCACACCACCGCCAGTGACACCTTTGGCCCGGGTTCCCACACCAGATCCCGTACCACTTCCCGATGTCCATCAGGATACCTCATCGGATGAGGAGGTTGTTCCAGTGGATCCCTTGATGGATCCGTTACAGGACCCTGACCCGGATCAGGGGGACAATGACCCGCAAGACCCAAATGCTGCTGGTCGTGACACTTCCATCTCCCCTCCGGTGGATATAGGGGGTTTTCATCATCTGATGGAACGGGCTGCTAAGAGGTTTGGCCTACCTATTTCAAGAGAGGAATCGGAATGTTTCCTTAATGACTTTAAAGACCAACACCAACGCTCTGTCAAATCTATTCCCATTATAGAGCATGTATGGGAGGAGGGCATGAAGATCATGCAGAGTCCGGCCACGGTGATTCCAGTGCTCCCCAGACTGGAGAAGAAATATAAAGCTCCTGAAGGCAGTCCAGCTTGCCTTATTGGTCAGCCGAAGCCTGACTCGCTGATTTCTCAGGCGGCACAAAGCAAGTCAAAGAATCCGTCCACACCGTTGACCACTCCTCCGGACAAAGACGGCAGACGTCTGGATAATGTTGGAAAACGGTTTTCCTCTATGGCCAGCTTACTGGTTCAAGCGGCGAATGCCCTTGCCATCTTAGGCCGTTACGACCGCCAGATGTGGTGCGACATGGAACCCTTCGTGGACCTATTACCTGAGCCCACTAAGGAGGACGCCAAGAAGGTGCTGGCGGAAGGTGAGAAATCGTCTGCAGAAGTGATTGACTGCGCAATGGACATTGCTTCCACGGCCTTCCGGGCCTTGGCGGGCTCCGCCGTCTTACGGCGTCAGGGTTGGCTGAAGGCCACCTGGTTTCGTCAGGAGGTCCAGAACAGAGTCCTAGACCTCCCTTTTTGATGGGGAGATGCTGTTCGGGAAGCATGTGGATGATACCCTACAGAATATCAAGAAGGACACAGACACAGCAAAGTCCTTGGGCTCTCTCACCTATCGCAAGGTCCCCTTTAGGGGCGCACGAGGGAGAGGATTTACGTCTTACAGAGGAAACCAACAACGTTTTTCCTCGCAGTCTTCCCAGTCATATAAACCCCATTACTCGAATCAGCGACAAGGGCAATCAGCATCTTTCTCTCGCAACCCTCCGCGAGGCTGTCAACAGCGACAAGGCCGTGACAACACCAAACGACAATAGCGGCCTCCCGGCTCTACCTGCTGTTCCTCCCCTCCCGATCACATCAGTGGGGGGCAGGATATCCCTTTGTCTGGACAGTTGGATGTCAATAACATCGGACCAATGGGTCCTCAACATCGTGAAGAGTGGCCATACGTTGGAGTTTCACAACTTTCCTCCAACACGAGCTCCGGGCGCCATCCGCTCAGGACATCTAGGATTACTACATCTAGAAGCCCACCAGTTGTTCCTCAAGGGAGCAATAGAACCGGTCCCGCTCTCTCAGAGGGGCCGGGGGTTCTATTCAAGATTCTTCCTAGTGCGGAAGACGAAAGACTCTTGGCGTCCCATCCTCGATCTTCGGGAGCTCAACACCTATCTCGTAAAACTCTCCTTCAGGATGGTCACTCTCCAGGAAATTCTTCCTCTCTTAAATCCAGGCGACTACTTGGCGTCGCTGGATTTAGAAGACGCATATTTCCATATTCCAATACACCCAGCTCACAGACAATATCTTCGCTTTACAGTGGGAAAGAGCCATTTCCAGTTCAAAGTGCTTCCATTCGGCCTTCGGTCGGCACCGAGAGTGTTCACCAAAGTATTGGCACCGGTGGCAGCTTTCCTTCGACGACAATCCCTCGAAGTTTTCCCTTACTTGGACGACTGGCTCGTCAAGGCGCCATCTTTCCAGGACGCTTCGCAAGCCGTGTTTACTTGCCTCCATTTGTTCCGCTGCCTGGGCCTTCAGTTGAACGAACACAAGTCAGTCCTCCTACCTTCCAAGACTGCCAGATTCCTGGGGTCCGTGCTGGACACCACGCTTTGTACGGCTCGTCCCTCAGAAGAGCGACAGCAAAAATTGATGGTTTCGGCTCAACTGCTCTGCCGCAGCAAGGTCCTATCGGTCCGCCAATACAAATCCCTTCTCGGATCGATGTCCTCCTGCATACCATTAGTACCGCATTGCAGGCTAAGGATGCGTCCTCTACAGGAGGAGCTGGACAAGCAATGGCGCCAGGCAGAGGGGTCGTTCAACGACAGGGTTGTCGTAACATCAGCAATGAGAACAGCGAGCGAATGGTGGCTTCAGAAAAGCAATCTCGCCCAAGGCCTAACGTTCAGGATTTCTCCTTCGCCCATGGTGATGACCACGGACGCCTCGTTGGAAGGCTGGGGTGCAGTGCTCCGAGAGCTTCAAGTCAGTGGCCATTGGAGTCCAGGACAGCGGCAGTGCCATATCAATTTCCTGGAGCTGACAGCAATTCGGTTGGCCTTGCAAGCTTTTCTACCCAGAGTGGGCAATCGCTCAGTGCTGGTCCGGACGGACAATACGACGGCCATGCACTATGTAAACAAACAAGGAGGCACCAAATCGCAGACTCTGTCCGCAGAAGCTCAACGGATTTGGGATTTCGCGATTCTCAACAACATCAGTCTGAGAGCCGAGCACTTGGCGGGAACTCTCAATGTCAAGGCGGACGCCTTGAGTCGCCAGACGGAAGTGACTCACGAGTGGGAGTTGAATCAATCCATTCTCGACGGAGTGTTCTCAGTTTGGGGGACGCCGACCATCGACCTC
The DNA here is from genome assembly GCF_964261635.1 of Lissotriton helveticus. Lineage (NCBI taxonomy): Eukaryota > Metazoa > Chordata > Amphibia > Caudata > Salamandridae > Lissotriton > Lissotriton helveticus. The sequence goes on from NC_136063.1 coordinate 1,822,140,180, forward strand.
TTTGCTTCACCGGAGAACGCCAAATGCCGGTTCTACGCAAGCAAGGTTCACCATCGGGGGTCCCTAGGGAACGCTCTTTCGATGGCCTGGTACAGCGCGTTCTTTTACGCTTTTCCTCCCATTCCCCTCATTCCTCGAGTTCTCAAGAAAATGAAGGCAGAACCCTGCAGGATGATTCTAATTGCTCCAGCGTGGCCCAGACAATTCTGGTACACAGAACTACTGCGGCTCTCCCAAGCTCCTCCAATTCAGTTGAGGCCCATTCCGTCCCTCTTGTCCAGGAGTCAGGGACAGGTTTTCCACCCAGATCCGAGATCCCTCCACTTGACGGCGTGGCTCCTGAACACAGAGAATTCAGTCATCTAGCTTTGTCTCAAGAATGCAGAGAGGTCTTGGCTCAAGCCAGAGCACCAAGTACCAACAAGACGTACAGGGCAAAATGGAAGAGATTCTGCTTGTGGTGTCAACGGGAAGGTCTCCATCCTTACACTTCCCAACCTCATCAGTTGCTGCCGTATTTGCTATCTCTGGCTAAGTCTGGTTTGGCACATTCATCAGTAAAGGTGCATCTAGCGGCCATATCAAGGTTTCGACGCAGTTCGGCAGGTCCTTCCTTATGGTCCTCTAGGGTGGTTAAACAATTCTTGAAGGGCCTATTCCGGATGTATCCACCAGTTCGTCCTCCTCCACCAGTGTGGCAGCTCAACCTTGTCTTGGCTCAACTCATGAAAGCTCCGTTCGAGCCGGTCCACAAGGCAGACTTAAAGTTCCTCTCCTGGAAACTAGCACTCCTCTTAGCTCTAACATCAGCTAGACGAGTGAGTGAGCTTCAGGCACTCTCCATAGGGCATCCATTCCTGTAATTTACAAAACAAGGTCTGGTTCTTCGGACTAATCCCAAATTCATCCCGAAAGTGCCATCTGAGTTCCTCTTGAATGAACCGGTGATTCTGAAAACCTTCTTTCCACATCCTTCTACACCTGCGGAGCGTACGCTCCATTCTTTGGACATTCAAAGGTGCTTAAAGTTTTACTTGGAGCGCACACGTCCCTTTCGGAAGTCTACTCAGTTGTTTGTGTCCTACAGTGCACCTCGTAAGGGGTTGCCTTTGGCTAAGACTGGCATTTCCCGCTGGATCTCCAGTGCGATTCAATTCTGTCATCAGGAAGCGGGCAAGCCGCTGGACGGCAGAGTCCGTGCACATTCCACGAGGTCGGTGGCTTCATCGGTGGCTCTCTTTTCGGGAGTTGCCATTAAGGACATCTGCAGGGCAGCAACGTGGAGCAGTACTCATACCTTCACGAAACACTACTGCCTGGAATCTGCAGGACGAGATGATGCGGCTGTTGGTCAGGCAGTCCTGCGGAATCTGTTTCATTGAGAGGTGAGCTTTCCCTACGATCCCTCCATCCTGGTGAGCACATTTTGTTTGTTTTTACTGTACTTTATGTATTTTTCTATGGTTATGTGATGCCATGTATTTACAAAATGTGTTCATGGTGCTGTACTGCTAGCTATTCTGATACAAAGCATGGGAATCTATGAAAGTTCCAATACTGGGGCAAGAAAACAAGTTACTTACCTGTAACTTTGGTTCCCCAGTATTGGTAACTTTCATAGATTCCCATGCGCCCGCCCACCTCCCCTGGGAAAGCTCAGTCTTTTTACAGAGTTAGTGGCGGTTTGCACAACGGCTACGAAAATCTGAGGGTCTGAGCTCTCTCAGGAAGGTTCTAGAGGGTGAGGCTGCTCTGATTGGTCCTGACAAAAGTTTGGTCTCTTTTTACAAAAGGAGGTGGATAGAATACAAAATGAGATGAGGCCTAGGCCTAGGTTTCTCTTTTGTTTCTATGGTTTTTTATACTACCGAGGCTCCCATTCCGACGACGGGGAATGATACAAAGCATGGGAATCTATGAAAGTTACCAATACTGGGGAACCAAAGTTACAGGTAAGTAACTTGTTTTCTTTCTTACTCCATTATCGGTATGTCTCGCCTTCAAACCACAAACTGGCGCCATTCAGGTAAACCAATTACCGTACAGGACAGCTTGAATCCAGTGGCGTAGTGAGCACGGGACCCACGTCTGGGCATACCCTTCCCACATAGGACGAACTACAAAACACACAAGATGATGGATGGATTCTTGCACATTGGCAAAACACTCACCCCCCAGTCCTGGGTTTAATCCATCTTTATTTTGCTCACCATGCCACCCCAGTTCAGACATGGCCATATGCAAATCAGTCTTAACCCTGTGCCTCATGGGAACAGTCCAGCCCGAACTGCCAAGCCATGTCTTCCCTGGACCAGAATCAAGCATCCTAGGACCAGTTTATGGCTATCAGCCGTCATCAGCCAGGATAGCTTGACTCCAGTGGCGTAGTGAGCATGGGACCCACGTCTGGGCATACCCTTCCCACATAGGGCGAACAGCAAAACACAAGATGATGGACGGAATGTTGCACATTCGCAAAACATTCCCCCCAGTCACAGATCTGGGTTAAATCCATCGGTCAAGACTGATTTGCATATGGCTGGGTTCAACCTGGAATGGCATGGTGAGCAAAAAAACGATGGATTTAGGCCCAGATCGCTGTACTGGTGTGAATATATGACATTGTTCTTCATTCTGTCCATCAACTGTTGTTTTTGTATTTAATTCCTAGACAGGTGATGCAATTAGCGTTCCATTTAAAGTCCATCCCTTCAAACATACTTCTGTAGCAATATTTATTGAGCGGAAGAATCTCAGATTTAGAAAAATTTAACTTGTATCCAGAGATGGCAGCATAACAAGACAGAAGATCAACAAAAGCGGGCAGAGATGTAGAGGGGTTAGATATATATAAAGAAATCTCATCTGCGTAAGCAGTAAACTTTATTTCAATAGATTTATGAGTAAAGTCGTGGAAAGCAGAAGAATTCCTGAGAGAATGAAGGAAAGGTTCAAGAAACAGAATAAAAAGCAAAGGAGACAAGGGGTAACCTTGACGGGTACCTTGTTGGAGAGTAAAATATGGAGATTGAGAGCTGTTAACAAAAACCGAAGTGGTAGGCGAAGAATACAACAGACTAATAAGAGATAGAATAGCAGGACCGAATCCATTCCATTTAAGGGCACACATCATAGCAAGCCAGTGAACGCGGTCAAAAGCTTCCTCTGCATTTAGAGTTTTAGCTGCAAAAGGGGTAGAGCTCTTGGAAGCAAGATGTATAATGTTTTAAAAAGTTCTGGAGTTGTCCGCAATGGTTCTACCTTTAACAAAACCTGTTTATTCATATCCAATATAAATCAGGAATGACATTGTTAATACGAAAAGCAAGGACTTTAGCAAAAATCTTACAATCTAGATTGATCAAAGAAATAGGACAATAACTAGCACAAGAAGAGGGGTCCTTGCCTTTCTTTGGAATTAAACATATTGACTCCAGGAAAGAGCCACGGGCTTCCTTACAAGACAAGAAGTATTGGAATAGAGATAAAAGATGAGGGAGTAAAAACTGTGAAAAACGAGAATAAAATTCAGCAGTAAAGCCATCTGGACCAGGAGATTTGTCCTTGGTAACAGGAGTAGAGCGGACTTGAGTTCAGAGAGAGAGAGAGGTCTTCTAAAATTGAGCAGTCGGGAAGTTCGGAGGAACGTGGAGGAAGAGTTTTGAAGAAAGAGTCCAACTCCACTTCAGAGGGGGAGGATTCTGGAGTGTACAGTGTCTTATAAAAATCTGTAAAACAGTTTAAAAATTCGTCATCTTTAAAATTATCTACTCCGTTAGAGTCAGTAATTTTGACTACCTTGGATCGTTGGGACTTGACCTTTAAATAATTAGCTAGTAGCTTACTAGCCTTGTTACGACCTCCATAGAATTTAGAAGAATAGGGTGCCAGGGGCTTCCTCAGTAGATTTTTTATTAAAAGACAGCTTAGCTTGAACTAGTTTCTTTAGATTATCATCACTATTGGATGTAAAATATGCATGTTCCATATGTTTAATAGAAGCTAATAATGAAGCAGAGTCTTTAGAAAATTGCTTCTTTTTTGCCGCCACATAATCACTAATAAACCCTTTGGCAGTAGCCTTGCACACATCCCATATGGTACAAAAAGGGATATCTGAGGAGGCATTCCTAAGGAAGAATTCCGGAAAGAACTCTTTAAAACGCTCTAGGAATTTATTATCTTTAAGCAGATAATTATTAAAGCGCCATCTGCGTGACCGAGAGGATTCAGTAGGGAGATCTAGATTAATCACAACTGGAGTGTGATCAGAAATGAGGATGGACCCGATATCTGTGTGAGTCAAATTAGTAAGGAGAGGAGGGCTCAAAAAAAATGTGGTCTATTCTAGAGGAGGATTTGTGAGTAGGGGAGTAAAAAGTGTACGCTAATGTATCCAGATGAGAAATTCTCCATGCATCTACCAAGCCCCTCGAGTAAATTGTAGTAAAAAAGTATGTTTGCATTTTGTTGGGAATGTATCTAGCATTGGATTTCCTATCTGTGAAAGGATCCAAAACCTGATTGCAATCCCCACCCACCAATAAATTGACATCAGGACAGGAGTGAAGAGTGTGTGACCTATCCTTTCAAAATTGTACATCCACACCAGTAGGGCCATAGATATTTAGCAAGGTAATGGGTGAACCATTTATAAGGAGATGTAATAAGAGCCATCGACCCTCCGCGTATTTCTCCTCCTCCACAACAAGGATAAGTGATTTATGAATCAAAGTAATCACTCCATTTTCCCTATCTTTGGGTGGGGAGCAGAAGACATGTCCAACCCATTGCTTTTTAAGGGAATTAATCTCATTTTCATTTAGATAAGTCTCCTGAAGCATAGCTATTAAACAGTGCAGCCTAGAAAGTGAGTGAGAACCCTCTGCTTCTTAACAGGATTGCGTAATCCCTTAACGTTCCATGAAATAATGCGAACATTTACAGTCATGGTATTCTGAAAAAGACATAATCATGCAACAAAATAGGCATTGGGTAACTTTAAGCAATAATTGTAATAGATGGTAAAGCTGAAAATAAAAATAATTATAAGATAAACATAGAAAGATAAAGAATAAAAAATACCAAGGAAAACAGTATGTAGAATAATGAGGAAAATGAATAGAAAAATGACAATAAAGGAAGCGAAAAAGGATGATAATAGTGACACATATTGCGTTGCACAGTGAAGAAAATCTAGTGTCAGAGGACAGTAAGGAAAAACTAGAATGGAAAACCATGAAGAGAAAAAAGGAGAGGAAAAACAGAAAAGTGATAGACATGTGAAAGTTGACGAAAAGCCGAAGGACTTTAGTCAAGAATAACAAGGTATGAATAAAAAGTAGAGAAATAAGCACAAGGAAGCAGGAAGCCACGAAAGAAAGAAGGACGGCCAAGCCAGCCAGAGCAACGAGAACGGTCAGAACCAATGAATAGAAAAAAGAAGAACTAAAGGTCAATATAACAGAGAGCCTATAAGAGATTATAGACACCATGGACCACCAAAAAACAAGACTAAGCAATAAACGCGAAAACAAACATACAATGGAATCAAGAATGAGAGAACAAGTACTTAACACCAACATGAGGGCAACCATGGACAACTAGGGATGGGGTAGAAACGTAGGGAGGGAGGAAACATCTGAGATAAGGGTTTGTACAAGAGGAAAATATGTCTGTGGAACGAAAAACAGTGGTGAGAGATGACCAATCTATAGGACAACGTCCCACATTAAGCTAAAGAACAACAGCAACAAAACCAAAACAGGCAACAAATTAACAAGCAATGGGCACTGAATTATAGAAAATGAGCCTCATGAAACTTGAGAACAGAGCCAAGAGATTACTAGAGACGGTCAGGCCCCTCCATAATCCATCTCGTCCCCTTTATGTAGAGAAATAAATTGTCATAGGTCTTCAGGACGATCAAAGAAGTAGAACCTCTCCTTATATAAGTAACTTTGAAGAATCAAGGATGTACCAGACCATATCTAGTGTTAATGGAGCGAAGAGCCGGCCGAAGAGACAGAAATTCTTTGCGACGAGCTGCAGTAGCGCGGGCAACAGCCTGAGAGAAGAAAACCTTGTGATCAGGCCATAATATCTGCTTTCTTTGTTTTGCTGCCGAAAGTACCAATTACAAGTCAGTATATTCCAAAATTAGTACAATGATCCATCTGGGATGGTTGGGAGACGACGAAGCAGATGAACCTTCAGATTTGGGACCAATGCGATGAGCGAGTTGCAGATTAAGAGTAGTACCATCCTTAAGACCAACCATTTTAGGGGTTGTGAATTTTTAAGAAGGCCAGCATATCTGACCCTTCCTCGCCCTCAGGAATGCCAAAAATACATAGATTATTGCGACGATTATGATTTTCAAAATCTTCTGTTTGTGTCTTAAGAAGAGCAATCTCTTTAGACATTGCCGCAACCTGAGGTAACACATCTTGAACATCACTGGCCTTCTGTTCAACCACCGACATTCTGGAATCTAGGTTTGACCTTTTTTCATTAAATTTTTGAAGAGTGGCGTTGGTATCATTAACAAAAGGTTTAATCACCTTTATCTCCTCCATAAGATCCTTCAACGTGATAGGTAATGGAGATTTGGTGGGAGAATTAGGCTCTTTCTTGTGGCGCTTAGGAGGAGCAGTAGAGTTAGAGTCCTTACGAAGAGACGACAACATATTGATAGTGCTTTTCTGCCCAAAGGGTGAAGCAGGATCCATGTGGGTAAGAGAATTGTATGCTGAGCAACACTTAAGCAAGACAAGCAAAGTGCACTTCATCTACTATAAGATGAAGTTAGAGGCCAGTACCAGGGCTGAAGAAAAACCTCCCTGTGATAAATAATGACCACAAGTAGAAAGGAAGGCTTACGTAGCATTGTAGATGACATATAGAAGAACAGTCTTGCAGGTGCAGTCACCAAAAACCACATAGGCATGAGAGGTTGTGTCAAATGAATTCAAAAATAGAAACAATGAGAACATGAAAAAACACTACAGTCAGGATATAAATTGGCTCATAATTACAGCGTCCACTTGTAGGTACAAGAAAAGTTGAAATCGGACATCCCTTCCATGAGAGGGTAATCCGGTGCCAGAAACCTCCACGCCGCTGTTCGAGTGACGCAGGAAAAGCTTGAGGTAAAAGCAGCGCTCCGCCAGAAACAAAATGGCCGGCGCTGCCGGTAGCACTGAGGGAGACGGAGCGCGACAGGGACATCAGTCTGGCATGAGAGGTTGCTCACTGTACTCGCTGCATGCGCCCAACAGGATTTAGACATCTGGCTCCATGATGCAGCAGATGTATCCGACTTCCTGCCACTGAAGCCAATGACAGCAAGTCAGGGAGGCAGGAATAGCTCAATGTCGCAGAGAGGCAGGTCAACAAAACGTGCAAACAAAAGGAGCTTGAGTCCTCTCATAAATTATGATAATTACCTGTCGCGACAAGCTGGCCGACTAATTTGGTCTGCAGCAGATCATCAACAATTTAAACTCCAGGCTGCTCTGTCCCGCGTGGGACCCGGCCAACTCTAGTCTTCCAAACAGGATGTGAGAGGCCCCAAACACGAATTCTCAGCTGCCTACATCAACCAGCATTTGCAATGCAATACGTCTTGCATTTACGAGAGTTTAAGCAATTGACATTGTAAATGGCAATACCTTTTATTTATGTATTAAAAACAAAAATAAAAGGCATTGTTATTTGCAATGTCAATAGCTCAAACTTCTTAATAACTCTAGGTGCTCGTGATCGCCGCTTGCTTAAAACATTAAAAAAAAGTAAAACTGTTTTCTGCTGATTTACTCAACTATTACTGCACCTTCAGTGAACCCATAAATGTGAAAAGAGTTTTACACAGTATTATGACAGTAGTTGCATGTTAATGTTGATCAATATGACCTCCAGCATTCAATTAATGATTGGAATCACCCTTGGTAGATTCCAAAGTGAGTCTAAAAGGATGTGGCACCAAGTTCTAATGCTGCACTGAGAACTCTATTCAATTCTTTCTATTGTGAAAAATGAATTGCCAATTGTTGTAATTTGAAAGCCCCATATAGATTTTAAAACGTTTGCTGAAGAGAAGGGTGGACGGGTAATGTAATGATTCAAAGTGCACCTTCTAGCACGAGCCACTATTGTATTGAGCAACGAAGAAAAAAAGTGAGATCATGGTCTCCTGCAGGATGAAAGTTCGAATTATCACTTCGAACGGACTAATTCCACTAATACAGGCACCATTGACTTCCTAGTTAACTATAGACTGAAACTTATTTATAAAGGAAACACTGTCTGAAAAGCCACGCTTGCTTTTGGGAAAGTTTCAGTGCAATATATCAATTACCTCACAGGTTACGTGGATGTTTCCATTTTCGGCGGCAGCACTTCAACTTTTGACAGAAACCAGCTGTCTGTGCGCGTGTCTTGAGGAATGTGGTGAGCGGCTCCTCTGCCTTACAGAAGCCTGAGAGGAATTAATGCTTATTAACGCTGGTTTCCGAGAACGAAGATTTGCTGATTTGAAGGCGCTTGTTTGCTGCCCTGAACACATGGTATGCCACAATTACATAATTTATGACTGTACTTTCAGCATTGCTGGTACCAGCAGAACTCGTGCCTCTTTGAGGGTGCTGCGCAGCTCTTACGTTGTTGGTAGGGGAGGCAGGGCGGCTTTCATTATCGAACGCAACCCTATAGGTTTTGATTGGGGTCAACTGCCTTGTCTTGTGCTCCTTGGAATGCAGCTATTGTGTTGAGCTGTAACACTATGATTGTTGTGCTGTGGTGACCCTAACGACAGGCAACTTGTTAGGTTCTGATGTTCTGGCAGTAAAGGGGAACAAGCATTTACAATGCAACGGTTTCTCCTTTTCAAAAGTTAGAGCTATTGGCATTGTAAACACAAACACCAGAAGTACATGGAAGATAAATTAAATGAACAAAAGTAGAATTAAGAAAACTTGCAGCTGTCTTAAAATAACTGGAATAAACATGCAATAAAAAAATGAATTTAACAAAGGAATGGATGCCACCTGGTAACGACATTGTACATTGTGTGCTGTTGTTTTAAAGTGCCAATATGAACGTCATATTTAAAATCAAAATGCTGACCAACCTGAAGCAGTAAAACAATGTCTCAAGGGACCCGGGAGGACCAGCTTGATATCAAGGTGTTGGCGCGCGCGCGCCTGCGCCCCCAGGGGGGGGGCGGTTCCGGGCTCCCCATTATCAGATGGCCCAGGGGGGGTCCCTTTATCCGACAGTCGCTTTGATCTCCCCGGGAGCACTGCTGGGTTTACAAAGTGAACAATTAAGGAGACATACTATCATCACAGAAGCCTCTGGTTTGAAAAACAAACCTCCTGGGACCGCGTGAGGTGAAATGTCCGGATGAAGAAAGCGCAGGTCGGCCTGGAAGGAAATGAATGGGAGGGGGTGCCGATTTTATTATCATAGCTGCTTACGTCAAGGCCCCTACAAACACGGCAGGGAAATAAAACCTGTCGAAAAAGATTGCGTGAGCGGGATTTAATTTTTTTTTTGTTGGATTAATTAAAAGAGCCTGGCACACAACTAAAACTGCCAGCTCGGCACGGACAGCGGGAGGGGGGGGCGGGAAAGGCACGGACAGCGGGAGGGGGGGCGGGAACGGCACGGACAGCGGGAGGGGGGGCAGGAAAGGCACGGACAGCGGGAGGAGGGGCGGGAAAGGCACGGACAGCGGTGCAATAAACCACTTTGTCAGATGTTATTCTTCTGTTACACAAACAGCAAGTCTCTCTAAAGAGCAAATCTGCCTAACAGCCGATTTCAAAACTAGGACCTTATATTGATTTAATGCACGGGTGCAGCTGAAAGCAAATTTTTGCATGCCATTTGTCAAACACAAATAGGTCACCCTCCCCCAGCGTCAAAACGACATACAACTGCTGCAGAAAACTGCGAACCTCGTAGCCAAAGCGGCAGTTAATGGTTAACTCCCGCCATTAGAGCCTCGCACGCAAAGCTATTGTGCTTGGTGATGGGGCATGTGTTCTCACGAACCGTTAATTTCTAGCCAGGAGGCCCTTAAGCCGGTACATGGGCAGGAGTCCTCCTGCAGGGCGGCTCAGGCGGAGAAGCGCCGCGGCACAGCAGCAATGCGCATTAACGCCACGAGGAATCACCCCGTCATCGAGCCACCACCGCAAACAGCCGTTACTGGCAGCGGCGGCTCGCGGGGAAGGCAGCGTGGGCACGCACGGAGGGACAAAAGAGCCTGGCACACAACTAAAACTGCCAGCTCGGCACGGACAGCGGGAGGGGGGGCGGGAAAGGCACAGACAGCGGGAGGGGGGCGGGAAAGGCACGGACAGCGGGAACGGCAAACGGCAAGAAAGAGAAGTCAAGAAAAAGCACTCACCTGGACTTCTTCCGGCGGCGGTCGGCCTGCAATGACCAAAACAAACCTCCCCCCAAACAAAAAAAAGCACCGCCCACAGCCGCATGACATAGGCAAAAGCCTAAAAGTCTCGTGAACGCCCACGAATCTGCTCCGGCTTTGACGGACAGATCTCTGTTCCAATGGCTAGCCTCCATTTATGGAGCTAGCCAATGGAACAGAGGGGCGGGACTACACTCCATACTCTAAACAAAAGCTTTCGCCTGCGCGAAACGCTGCTTGCGCAGCTTTCGACAGGCGAAACCTAAAAATGGCACAATTGGATTACCGTGAATGTGCGCAGAGAGGAATAGGATTGTTGGAAGTACGTGCCTCGTGAAGTGTGAAGAATGGCCTTTGACCTTGCAGACGCCTGAGAGGTTTTTATAATCATTAATACCTGCTTCTTCAGACAAAGAAATATTATTCGGAAAGCACTTGTCTACCACCTTGAATACCTGATATGACACGACCCCACTAATAAATGTAGTGCTTCCACGTTAACAGGAGCAGCTAAATTCACACTTCTTATAACTATACTGCGTGTCTCCTACACTTGAGCTGGCAGAGGAGACAAGGCCGTTTTCATTGTGGACTGGAACAATTTAAATCTTAAAACGGAAAAACTGTCTGGACTTGTGTCTTTTGAAAGTGATGACTGGTTTCTTCATATCTGTTCTTTACTGCAATTTCAGTCCCTTCATGTATATTCTGACTGAAATTATTCTCCTGCTTAAATTCACGACTGCTGTCCATGGAGCATTTACATTACAAATAAAGACAAGCTGCAACTATGTGCAAGTTCCATCACTACACAGTTTATGTACAAATGACGCTCATTTTAAAAGCTTCACAATAACTTTATTTTAAGCAGTAGTGAAGCGCATTTGCTCTTTTTGCGCAATATCAAGCACTTCAAGTATATTCTGACTGATACTATTTTACTGTTTCAAGCCTCAGTCATTGTGCATTAAAAAATACAAATAGTTCAAAAGCAATTATATATTGTCAAGCCACAATTTTTCTTTTTCAACTTCTGAATACTCGTACGTGCAGTACTGAAAGCAACCACATACGATATATGTGCAGTAACTTGAGAGTGCAGTCATGAGGAGACTGAGCATGTTTCGTGAAATAATGCTCCAACGTTACAATTAAACTCTGACAGTTCTGTAGTGAGGTTGTTGTTCTTACAATGTGAGGAAAATAATACATTATCACACAAGGGCACTATATATGAATTAAATATCAGCTCTAAACAACTTTAATTTTGACACTGATATATATTATCCAGCCACATGTTTAAGCTCTATCCCTGAATACTTTTAAGTGTAACCCTGAAGTCTACTTACATGGCTGTATATATACAGTAATGGTGGTTATGGTCGCTATGATGTAATCCTAATCCAACGCATGTTGCATGAAGTGAGTTGGCAACATATACCTAATGAAATGTGACTTCCTCTGTATATGTTTTACTGCCTAATATAGCGTTCGCCCACACATCAAACCTCATCAGATATTAAACATTTAAGTCATAGGAAAAAATATATGACATTCTGAAATGGATGGAATTGACATTCAAACTTGACTCTTTTGGATAATTATTGTCATTAAGATATATTTGATAACTTTCTGCACAGAAGCATCATTTTAGAAAGATACTACAGAAGCTGAGAAACTCTTTGGTGTGCGATTGTGAGGCTGATATTAATGTCAAACATTAAAAGTAACGGTACCCTCTCTACGCCACTTCTATTTGCTGAGGTTCTTAAGCAATACATGGCAAATGATCTGCTTCTGCATCAAAAGAACCACATCAACAGGCTCACATTTCTTCACAAGGTGATACATTGAATCACATATTAATGGAAATTTCTGCAGTCAGTAAACATTTGGAAGGTATGGATACTAACATTTTCTCAACAGCTGAAACCAAGGCTATTGGAGTAGAAATAGTGGGTTTTCGCACAAAAAACGATGCTCTAGATTCAAGACTGACATTTGTGGAAAATCGTCTTGACGCAGTACAAAATAAAGAACAAGAACTGCTCTTTCTTCGCAGTAAGGTTGTTGATTTGGAGGACCATAGTAGGAGGGATAATAATTGTTTTTTTGGTTTCACAGAAAATATTGAAAATCAAACTGCTAGGTTGTTTCTTCCAAACCTAACTGGCATCACCTTTGACCCTCCTTTAGAGATACAAAGAGCAAATCGCATAGATCCTCCACGAATGATAGCACAGCTTGACCAACACCACTTATCGCTTGCTTTCTAAGACACAAACAAACCAGACTTCTACTAACCACAGCGCGTTCGCATGGCTCATTTTCATATGAGGGTCATGTCATCCACATAGCTACGGACTTCTCTAAAGAGACTAACGAGCGAAATTCTTTGCTAATAGACCTCAGTTACAACAACTGGTGATTAAATATGGTCTATTCGAACCAGCCCATTTTAGTATTACGAAGAATGGGGACTCTAGAGACTTTTATGATCCAGCAGATTTGCAGCAATTCCTAGATTAAATGAAAACGCAAGATATGGATACACAAGATGCTTCAATTCATCACAGCCATGCAAGCTTGAGTTTATCACAACAAATACCTGATACTAGAAGACGTAATGTTAGCAATCCTCGCCAAAGAGGAAGAGATCTAGAAAGACCTACTCGTACCCAACATGATAAATCTTCAGCATTGCACGCTGCTTCTGTTTTTGCACAAGATCAACATAGAGATAAGTCTTGTTCCCCATTGAAACCTGCCTCAGAAGAGGATTGACAATTGTAATATGACAGTTAGTCATTAAATAAGTATTTATATTGTTGAAATTTAATTTAAAATACAATAAATACTGTATTACTTATATTTTTTATTGTAAAAGTTGAATTGATTAGACAGTGTAAATCTATGCGATATAGATGGAAATATTATTCAAGTGTTGCCTAATAGAATGCTATCTATTCACCATATTTTATAATATGTATTGGATTATACTGCTGTTTCATTAGCATGATCCATTTTATCATACTATAATATTTAATAATATTTACTTCAGCTTTTCACTTTCTTATCTTTTCTATTTCGTATATTTATTATATTAGATCAATTAATTTTTAATTTGTGTGCATTTATATATAGCAATTAATGTTCTCATATCTAATATATTATATTTATTGAATTTTCGAGATGGTAACATATACCATGCTTAAAGTACCTACTCATCTGATTTTATTTATGTATTTGCATTATGCGCTTTCCTATAGATTTAGCATATTATGGTAATCTATGTTATTCTGTGATGTGTATAATATATGGATGGGCAGTATTTGCTATCCCTTTGTCGGGGATCCTCTCCGCGGTGGAGCTTCGGGAGATATAGACCCATGGTTCACAGTTTAGTATTTTTGGCACTTATATTTTTCTCTACCAATATCTAAATTATATTTACCATATTTTTCTTAATTTTACTGTCTCTACACATTTCCTACTCTCACAGCTTCTACTCCCTTTGTGTCTCTGATTATCTATATCTCTGCTAAACCAGGGGTTTCTCTTCCTATTTTCTATCCTCTTCCCTCCTTTCTAATCCTCCCCCCTCTTTTTTTAGGTCTCGCCTATGCACATGCGCTGCATAAGCAAAAAGACCTTTTGCGATCGCTTTGGCTTTTCAGCCAAAAACGTGCACGCGTTCCATTGCCATCAATGGCAACGCGTGCACGTGAGGCGATCCACTTGCAGCAATTATCGCTCCCGCAAGTGCAGGCACCCGCCTCCCTCCTGCTGCCGCGCCTCCTCCTGCTGCCTCGTGTATGCAGTAACCAGTTCACAGAGAGCGGACTGGCATTGCAGTGCCACGGTGCATGTGTCCCCGTGAGAGGGGCTGTTTCTTTTACCCATTGTGACCACAAACACAATTAGATACGACAATACAGGGGCCCCAAGCAATATTCAAAAGAGTTAGTAGCACTCACTTGTGTTAACAGTGCGTAGGCAGAAGGGATTTTCACAACTTGCTCTATATTATGATTCTATTTCTAAAGCACGCAAAAGCGTCAAGGCACTACACAGACACCATACAGCTCGCAGCAAATAAATGAACAGGGCAAGAGCCAAGTTTTGACTCGTTTTCTAATGATCACAATAGAGGATTGTGTGAGCAGGTATATAAGAAGTGAGCCCGCCGCCTAGCGATGGACACCGAAAACTCGATCAGCAGAAGAACTCAGCATGTGGTAGAATCTGGAGCAGAGCTCAAGCACAAGATCTGAGGGCATGACTCGGCTTGCCCCCTGCTGAACTCAAGCTCACTGCCGGAAGTAAGAGAATCAGCTACCAGATTCAGCCCCTAGTGCGAGTACAACTCTAGGGTCACTGTTAAAGCTGGGGTCCGTTTTGTTGTTTTGTACAGAAGTGCCTAGAAGTCCCGTGAACAGAGTGGTACCTATGGATCCTGCCATCACAACAAGATTGGACAGAAGGATCTCCCTAGTCAGTCTCTTAATAAGACTGGAGGAAACACTTAAAAGCCAGAGTCTCTGAGCACTGTACCTGTATATAGAAAAAAACTGGCCAATGGCGCTCCGCAGACTGGCTCTACCAAACTGTTGGACTGGGACCTTAGAACATAGCAACATAGTCTGAAGATGCGCTCAGTATGAACATTCATCAGGCGCCTACCCGCACCCGCCAGGCGCTGCCCAGAAATGTGCGACCTCAACAGATAATCTCATGTGATGCTACACTCATGGTCCTTTTTTGTTTCAATTTTGGCATTCTTATATTGGTCTTCATACCTGTCCTACCCACAGAATTTTAGTTTCATCAACAGGCACTCAACATTGCTTTCAAGAACTCCTGATCTGCCTCCCCCGCAATCCCGTTGTTTACAATTTATTTTTAGTTTACATATTTACGATCTTTTGCCCTCCATCAGACACTTGCAAGCATTGTCTCACTTATCGGTAAAACTTTGTGTTTTATGCTAGATGTTGTGTTATTGCTTTTCTGCTGGCCCGTCTTTGGTGCACAGAAGAGTCACATGAAGACAGCATTGGAAGAGGAAGGCTTGACGATTACTTTATGTTCACTCAACTGGTTAAAAACTTTACAGAATCCCAGATACAACACGTATGTTCTTCTGAGATTTTCTCTGTCCCATTTTCGTTTTTCTTTCAGAGGAGCTTAGTCCTTTATTGCTGCGTTTATTTAGTTGATGTGTATCTATTATTCTGCCTTTCCTTGCTTATATTTCTCGCAGTTCTTCTTTGTTCCTTTGCCAGGCGCGCGCTCCACTGATTCCGTGGCCCCTTCGATCTCTGCTCCGGGACTAGAGACCGCCAGGCCGCCCAGATGCAGGGCAGGCAGCTGTGGAAAGGATGTGTGTGGGACCGTAGCCTGCAAATAACGAGGGAACATTGAACGAGAGTACTCCTAATATTCTTATAACAAAAAATACAACAATACGAACAAAAGCCATCTGATAACAATCATTGAAGCTACACTTTGGCATTGAGGTGGGCGGCGGCTTGGGGTCAATCACGGCAGCTTGTGAAGTTACAGCGCCCGACTGTACCTCATTACCTCCATGCGTGCCTGACCTTCAAATGGTGGCAGCCAAGCTCTAACTGGCGGCAATATCAATCACTTGTGGCCTTCATTGCCAGGACTAATGTTGCGCACAGTGGATAGTCTGTGGGACACACTTTGAGGAAGGTGCATGCTCTAGACACCTGCGGAGCTGGGTCTCACAACTACCCCATTAACCCCTGAGGCGAAATGTGAACTGGCGGTGCCTGACCCCAAAATGGCACCCGCGGTGGTCGACATTCCTCGGGCTGAATTTGGGATCTTGTGCCAGGGAACTCCTCCAAACTAGCAGCGGGGCACATCCTACCAGCTTCAGTGGGCAATTAATGGGAGCACTCAGTAACTCACAACCCTAGCAAGTTCAAGGCATTCCAGACATCAATCCCCGTATCTGCTCACATTGACCACATCGGCAGTGAGCCCGTCCTCCTCCTGCCGCACGCTGCCCAGCTCGTTGACGATGTCCTTGAAGCGCTGCCGGGCGGGGGCCCGCGGATACCAGGGGAAAAGGAGAGGCACAACCCCGGGTTCTGAGAGTGGACGTGTGCGGAGATCAGAGTCCCGGACCTGCAGGATCACCATGCAGCCCCCGCCGAGAAAGGTGAGCCCTGGCCGCGCTCCCCGGCAGCCCCACGTCTGCAGCAGCCCCCGCAATTTTGGGCCAGCAGAGAGGGCCCGTGCGGAGCGGCCCTCGGGGCACACACACCCCTCCTCAAAACAAAGCAGCGGGGCAGGGAAAACACCAGATGCAGGCAGCAGCCCTGCATCCACATTCGAATGAAAGAAACTACGCCACGGACTCTCCTGGACTTCTTTACTTTTTCTTTTGTCATGGCCGCCAACTTGCTGCTGCTCTCGCCCGCTTTTCTCTGAACCCTGACCCACCATCTTGTCCATTCCCTCGTCCTTTAACCCTTTCCTCTAGTTTCCCCCTTGACGATCCTCAAATGTTTCTTCCCTTTTCTGATTTGCCTTTTCTCCATACCCTTGTATCCCTCCCACCCTGCCTAGTGCTGTGACTGCATCCCCCCTCCGACCCCACTAAATGGAACTCCTTTGTCCTCTCTACCATTCCTATGTGTCTCTTAGAGTATATCCATTCGTATCCCTTCCCTATGTATATAGAGATAACTCTAATCACTAGTTTATGCAGTAGACCTTTGAACTCTACCATTCATATGTGTCTCTTAGAGTATATCCATTCGTATCCCTTCCTTATGTATAAAGAGATAACTCTAATCACTAGTATATGCAGTAGACTTTTGTGCTCTCTATCTTTCCTATGTGACTCTTGAGTATATCCACTCGTATCTCTTCCTTGAGTGACTTTACTATATGTACATTTGCAATTTTTCTTTCTGTTTGTATATCTTCCTTGTGTGACTTTACATCTTGTACATTTGCAATTGTTTTCTGTTTGTATCTTATATGTAACACATGTAATCCTGAGTCCTTATGTTCTGCAACTGGTTCTTATGTAAAGCGCTCTGACACCTTCGGGTAAAGTTCGCGCTATATAAAATCGCATTAAATAAATAAATAAAAAATAAAATGATTCGCCTTGCACTCCCTCCCTCGTTCCCCACAGAGTTCTGCTCACTCGCCGTGTCTCCATTGTCAGTGCTCTGGGCTCACCAACTTTACAAGCTCTCGCGGAGAGGGGACATCACAGCCCGACATGGCTCCCTGTGTGCTGCCTCTCACTCTCAGTTAATGAACCCCTTCCACGTCAGCCAGCGTGCTCCTGCAACACTGTGCTGGAGGGTGCTGTAGGGTCGGGCCTAAGGCCCTCATGCTGGAAAAATGACTGGGACGCAGGACACACTGCTTGCTCGGTGCAACTGGCCTAGAGCACGTGCGCTCGGCCTCTTTTATTGGTACTGTGTCACATGACCTGTGACATCAGTGGTGGGTGGGTGTTCAGTGTAGTTACAGGCTCAGCACTAGAATGCTGACTTGTGCTGGGCATTACATCCCTCCCCAAATTGGTTAAAAAGTAAACCAAACATGAAAAGTCCAAACACCTGTGGGGGAAAGAAAACACAGATAATAACATTGGACTTGCGCTTTCAAAAAGAGTCTCTTTGGCTGCTTGCAAGCCGCAGGCAGTATAGTTCTTGCGTTTTGAATTAGCAGTTCTTGGTGGCACGGTTCTTAGTTGTTCGGCGGGTTCATTCTTTCTCTGTCGGCTGTTCTCAGCCCTGCCTTTTGCTTTGCTCTCTTGGTGACGAATGGTTCAAGAGAGGTGGATGACGTGGTTGTTGTTTGCCTTCCGGCTTCTTTTCTCCAAGCTGGTTGCGTGTTGTTTCCAGGCAGGCTTCAGTGTGTTTCTTAGCAGGTGAATAGAGTAGGTGCGAACATCCCTCTCACTAGGATGCCCCTCTCGCCGGTTTTCTTCTGCCACAAGATGTCCGGGAGGACCTCTTTGCCAGGTTTCCACTGGACTGGTGTTTTTGGTCGCGTTGCTCTACCATAGCCTTCGGGCCGTGAGCAGGGCGCTCCACGAACCTCACCGTCGTGTCCTAGTTCCACCTGAAGGTTGAGTTGTCGACTCTCTTCATTGCTCTCGAGGCTTTCATCCTCTTGAGTCCTGCAGACGTGCTTCTGTAGATCTGTCTCCCGTTTGGGACTTGCTGCCACCAGAGTTCCTTGAGGCCTCTTCTTGGGTTGCCACGGGTCGGTGTGGAGTGGTCAGTTCATCAGCTGGATGTGTGAGCACTCTCGCCATTCGATCTTCCGCCAACCCCAGAGGTAGATGTCTTCAACAGTCTATCTTGCTCCCTTCTGCGTTCGCCATGTGGATGGATGACTCGTAGGTGGTTGTCTTTGGTCTAGTCTGCCGGTGCTCTTACCAGGCTTGTTCTCCATTGCACTCCGGTGTTCCAGTGCCTGTCACCTTTCTTCTTTTCTTACGTGTTCCAGTGCCTGTCACCTTTCTTCTTTTCTTAGTGGCGTTGGCCACTCTGTTCTTTCTTCATTCTTCTTAGCTCGACAGTCGTGCCACTCTGATTGCGTCTTCCTTCTTTTCTTCTTAGTGGCAGTGGCCACTCTGTTCTTTCTTCATTCTCCTTGCAGTGACTGGGTGTCACTCTGACTTCTCTTTCCTTCCTTTCTTCGGTGGCAGTGTGCCGCTCCGATCGTTCTTCTTCTCTTCTCCTCTTTTCGCAACGTACCCTGTTCCCCTTTTCTTCATCTTCTCTGGCCAGGCTTCCCCATGCAGCGCGCGCACTCTGCACGTGTCTTCCTGGTCTTGTCCTAGTCCTAGGACACTAACTTCTCATTACTCGCTTCCCAGGGTTAGCGTCGCGACCTTCACATCTTCTTCCTGTTGCTTTCGTTAATTTGTGTGGTTGAAGTTCGTGGGTCTAGGTCGTCGGACCGTGCATTGTCTGAACTTCTTGGACGTCGTGCTGGTCCCTTCTGCCGAGGTCTGGCAGGTAGGATTTGTGGTGCTGAGCTTCTTGGACGTCGTGCTGGTCCCTTCTGCCGAGGTCTGGCAGGTAGGATTTGTGGTGCTGAGCTTCTTGGACCTCGTGCTGGTCCCTTCTGCCGAGGTCCGGCAGGTAGGCTTCTTGTTGCGACCATCTGGCTGGTCGACTTCATGCTTTGTGACCAAGCTGAGTGGTCAGGTTGCTTCTGTGGTGTATCTTCAATGCTGCGGGTTGTCTGCGCAACCATTTCCTGTTCATCGCAGTTGAGTTGGTTTGGTGCGCATCTGGATGCGCTCTTCATGTCTTCTCTTGTGACTTGCTGCTTTGGGCTAGTGCTGTCCGCACTGCTGCGCATTAGCGTCATGCGCTTTCGCACTTCCTCGTGCTGGGTTCCAGAACCATCGTTGGTTTGTGTGGGGGTGTTCTTACTTTCGCCATTTTGTTGCAGCGATGACCTGTGGCCACCAGGCATCGCTGTCTTCTCTTCTGGTGTGGTTTAAGTGCTTCTGGAGTGTGTGCTTTCGGAGGGTTTCGTCACCACTCCATGGATCTTCTTCTGTTTGGTGCTGGTTGCGATTCCTGTGAACTTCTTCGCGTGGGCGCACTTGTCGCGCGTTCTCTTGGATATCTTGTGAGGAGTCGCTGCACTCCTGGCGCGCTTCTGGTGCTTCAGGCGCGATTCTTAAGTTCTGTTGTGTTCTTGTGCTTCCGGCGCGTTCCTGCGCAGTTCTGTTCTGTATCCTTAAAGCTATGCGGGTAGGCTTGGCGCTACTCTGATATGGTAAGTCTCTTGTGCTGCTGGTTGCTGCAGGCTTGCTTTAGGGAGAGTTCCTTGAGTGGTCTGTGTAATGCTTGTTTATTTACTGGAAGCCTTTTCTTGCCTGGTGGCGCAGTCCTATTCTGATTTCCTGTCGGTGTCCTCTGCGGGGAGTCTGGTGTCTTCTGGCACACTTGGGGCTGCTCGGGCAAGGCTGCAGTATGCCTTTGGGTAGGGGTCCCAGTTCCTTGTTGTGCGTGTTCGCCTCCTTTCTGCGCCTGCTATTTGCTTGGGGAGGAAGTAGTCGCTTCCGTCTCCCTTTTCTTTGTGCGCTGCTGTGCTTTTGTGGGGTGCCTTGTATTACTCGCTGTAGATCACAGCAGCTCTCCCCTGAGCCCTATTGTCTCTTGCTCTGTGACAGGTCCTTTATTTAGGGGGCGCAGTTGCTCAAAAGGCCACTAGATGGCAGGGAAACTTTTTTTATTTTGCAGGTACTTGCAGTCTTTCGCTCCTTTCAGCCTCGGGAGCTTTTCACCTGCTCCGTGCTGCATTTCAGGGACCTCACGGCTTTGTTCCAGGTCCTTCCTGCCATGCCTCCCCAGCTGCTCCCTGTACACACGGGGGATGCCAGATACCACATGGGGCTCCACACGGACTCCAATTTCGCTGCGGTAAGCGGCAATTTCGCTGCGGTAAGCGGCACTTTGCATGTGCCTTTCTTTGCTAATTTCTGTGTAGGCTTTTTTTTTTTTTTTTCCCTGGGCTGTGCTGAGGAAGGGGGACACAGATTGAGGCACAGACGCCGGGCTATGGTTGTGCCGGGCACACGCGCTGGCTGTTTACGTGCTTGGTGGGGTTAATGTAGTTTTCTGGGCGGGGGTGTAGAGATGTGGTTGCCGGCTGCAGGCCGGGTGCTAGATCCCTTCTTTCCCTCACCCCACCGCCGCAGCCACACGTCACCCGCGGGGTGGGGGTGACAGCGCTGTACAGCGGGTGGGCTCCGCTTTCATTTATCGGCGCCCTGCAGCTCTCCACACGCTGCGGGCGCTCTCTGGTTAAATTTATTCACCCCGCCGCCGCAGCTTCAGGGCACACACGCTGCGCGGCGGGGCAGACGACGCTGCTCCAGGCAGGCCGCGGGTGGGCTCCGCTGGCGCTGCTTCACTTGAAATTCAATGTTGCTGCCGTTACGCCCGGCCAGGCGCGCTGGTCATGCGGGTGGGCACCGCTTCACTTTTCGGCGCCCCGCAGCTTCCTTCACGCTGCGGGCGCTCTCTGGTGCCAGTTCATTCACCCTCGCGGCGGGGGAACAGGAGGCACCACAGGCAGGCCGCGGGTGGGCTCCGCTGATCCTGCTTCGAGTGTTCATTTACCCTCGCGGCGGGGGACAGGAGGCACCACCGGCGGGCCGCGGGTGGGCTCCGCGAGTCCTGCTTAATTACGGGGCAAATGTGTACAGTTTATGGCGGGTAGGCTCCGCTTTGTGTATTTCGGCAGCGCCGGCTGGCGGCCGCCATTATGCGGTTCTGACGTCGCGGGTGGGCTCCGCTTTCGGTGCAGGTTACGGGCTCACCTCTGGCCGACGGGCCTGTTCTTCAGCGGGTGGGCACCGCGATGGCTCCGCTTGTCTTCTTGGGGCTCCGCCGCGGCAGGGCGGACCACGGCAGGCTGGAGAGGTGCGGGGTGAGCTCCCGGTCACCTCCTCCTTCTTCTCTCGGCCCGGGGCTCGACACACGCCCCACGGGCCTCTCGGCGGCCGGCCCGTTTCTTTGCAGGGGGTGCTCTCAGGCGAGCAGCATTCTCTTCCCCTTTTCCTCGATGATTATTAGAGCTGTGGCACGCGTGGACACAGCTACCCTCGTCGCCATTGTAGGGTCGGGCCTAAGGCCCTCATGCTGGAAAAATGACTGGGACGCAGGACACACTGCTTGCTCGGTGCAACTGGCCTAGAGCACGTGCGCTCGGCCTCTTTTATTGGTACTGTGTCACATGACCTGTGACATCAGTGGTGGGTGGGTGTTCAGTGTAGTTACAGGCTCAGCACTAGAATGCTGACTTGTGCTGGGCATTACAGGTGCCAGCCCCCCATCCCTCCATTGTGCCTGCAATGCTCCTCCTGCGTGGGAGGGCTTTACCCCTATATATCAATCCCACTCGACTCGCTGTGCCAGCCCCTTCCCTCCCTGTGCCTGCCCCGTCCCCCAGTGTGCCAGTCCCCCCGAACCCCCCACAGTCCTCTCCTTTGCTGAATTCCAATTAGTCTCCTTGCTGCAATGCAGCTTTTCAAAAGTGAGCAGCGCAGAGACCCCTCCTCCACATAGTCGGAATCACAGATTGGAGATCCCGCTAACTGGTTTGGCAAAGGGGGGGGGGGGGGAGGGGCGTCGTGTTTAAGAGCTAGCAGAAGCTGTGGTAAATTATTACGACGAAACAGTAAAAAATAAAATAACCTGAGTATAATAATACTAAGAGGGAATGGGCGCAAGTGTGCATTTTTTTCTAGTTTAACTTTTGATCCGTTTGAGCTAGAAATGCAATAGGTCTCGTCTCTGACAAATTTAAAGCCATTTGCTTTGCTATACAATACCATTAGCAAATCAAATGGCTTTAACTTAAAGGCGAGACCTGTTGCATTTTCAGTGCTTGTTTTTTATCTCCTCAAAATCTGGTAACCCTACCTATTGGCATTGCCAATGCTTGTTTACTAAACCTACTTTATTGACCCGATGCCGAAGCCAAATGAATATACTCAGAAAACGGAGTGTCCATCGGCGTTTTTTAGTCTACCTAACTAGTTATTATCTTTCTAGTCATAACCGTAGCTCGACTCTGGTTATCTTTAGTCGCCCATGCTCGTGTTAGACTAAGCTCCTCCACTTCCTGTCCACCCCCAGCAGGAAGTCGTGTCCAGTGTCCTGGACATCTGTCTGCTCTAAGAGGATAATAAGTGATCTTTATACAATACCACAATTACTTCTAAGAGGGGGAACGCAATAATGAAATTAAATAAATGATCCATTGATGTTAATCACGTTCACTACCACTTTAAGGTTTTTTTCGGCAGAGCAATTGGAATTATGGTCCTCTTCTGCCCTCTTGTGGCACCTGCAATGTTAGCGAGGTATAGAGAACAACAGAAACATAGAGAAACTGCACAGATTAGCAGAATACAGAAAACAAATTCTTTAGCGTCATCTAGAGGCAGAAGATATAATTACTTGCTAGACATAACCAAGTGCTATTTTTGATTTTATAGACCACTTCAGCGCTAATGACAAGGGTAACTCGTCATGGACTTTCCATTGATTTCAATGGAAAGTCAATGGAACACCTCGCACACCCTTAGCAGCCAAGTGGTTAAAGGGACATTCAGCCACCTCTCTTCATCCGTTGGTCTGTTGTTTTGTTCACATTTTGCTTTCACTCACTACAGCATGGGGCAATGGGTCAGCCTACTTAGGCCACTGGCTAAATTCAGTTTGAGTGACTGCATTTTGCTCTTTCACAAAGAGCACATTTACTCAAATATATCGTTGCCGTCAGTGTCCGTGCTTTTGTTTTTAGTTTATAATTACTTTAATGTTGTCTTTGTGTATACAGCCTAATGTGATAGAAGGATGCTTTTGATGCGACCAAGGGTCGTTTATCAGATCCCATCTGCTTGCCAATGCTGCTGGAAATTCCTTTGGAGTGGCTCTTGTTGATTATCTGACTGCTGTTATTTCATGTCAACTCAGATTAACTCTGAATATAAGCTAATCAGTAGGCTCTAATTATGGTTGCAAACCTGACTTTCTTTCCAAATTTCTTTCTTTCTTTGTTTACTTCATTCCTGCCTTCTTCCTCTTAGCTTCTCTTTTTCATTCTTTTCTTCATTCATTCCTTCCACTTTTGCTTTCCTTCGCTTTCCTTCCGTCCTGGTTCTGATCATTCTTTCTTCTTCTTTCTTTCCTTTTCTCTTCTTTCCTTTTTCACAGCTTCTTTTTTCTTCTTTCCATCTGTTTCCATCTTTCCATTTTCTAATTTTCTTTCCTTTTTCTGTCTTTTGATTTCTTCCCTTCTTTTTTACTTCCTTTGCCTTCTCTTTTCCCGAGTTTCCTTTTCTTTGCTTCTTTCTTTCTATTCTAATTCCTTTCCTTCTTTCTTCCTTCAAATTTTTCCTTCTTTCTTCCTTCAAATTTTTCCTTCTTTCCTACTTTTCTTCCTTCATTCCTGCTTTGCTTCATTCTTTCCCTCCTATTCCTTCTTTGTTACTTCTTTCTTTTTCCTTCTTTTTTGCTTTTCCTTCCTTCTTTCTTCCTTTTCTTTTTCCTTTCCTTCTGTTTTCCTCTTTTTTCCTTCTATCACACCTTCTTTCTCGCTTGCCTTTAGCTCACATGAACTCTGAATATAACCTAATCAATGTCCTCTATCTCTGCAACTCTGACTTTCTTTTTTTATCTGTTTCTCTTTTTATTTCCATCTGTAGGAATCTAGCTCTGTACACGGTATGCCACTAGGCGGTTAGACCATGCGCAGAGTCCTGGGGTTCCCCATAAGTGTACAGGGCTCAATATAAAACTCAAAGTGATTATTAGTGGTAGCGTAGGTGAGCAGCCTTAGGCCTAACACAGAGGAGTGCAAGACATTATTGCAGAACATTGACCAATAATGGACACACAACTCAAAAAGGAGATCAATACCAATTTTAGAATAATAAGCTTTGTTTGCACTTTAGTTTAAGACAAAGATCTTCGCAATAAGGTAAGTACGTTTTTAAAGATAACAGCTTTTCGCTTTCAAAAGTCGACACTTAAATTTTTTTTTGAGCAGCTCTGTGTTATTCTATGGGGAAAATTATATTGTGGTTAAACAGGTAAGTATCACACTTACAGTTCCAGTCTTCGGAACCAAAAGTCAGCAAGGGACAAGCTGAGTACCAAAACTGCACCACCAGTGACACAAGGGTGCAGAGGTAAAAGTCAGAGTTTGGTCCAATGCATTTCAAAAGAGACTGGAGGTGCTTGAAGCCACACTGCTTGCAGGGAGGTAAAACGGTTTCAGGTGCCAAGCATTGCAGGTTAGGACCAGCTTCGGGCTCCCAATGCTTTTCAATGAGGATTCTGTATTAGCCAAACAGGCTACAGGCATTGCACCGGACATTGAAGGAGGGTGACCAACAAAAGCAGCAGTAAGAAGAGATGCAGGGATCCATAGAGGCACCACTGATTCAGCTCACCAAGGTGCAGGGGCCTTGAGTGGAGAGGTAACTTTCAACTTAGGAATCTTCTTCCTGAAGCTAGTTGCGGTCATGGGGAGCCTCTGGATTCAGTTTGCAGACAAGCATTGTTGTGGGGTTCAGGAGAGTTCAGCCAATGCTGGATTTGAAGTCAGGATCTGGGGAGACTTCAATGGACAGGTGAGTGTCGGGTGCAGAGAGGACAGGAGTCGTGGTTCCAGGTGTGACACCTCTGCCCACGATCTGCACTGTTTCTTGTTCCAGGGGTTCAGAAACATGTCCGTGTGTGGCAGGCTGTCTAAAGCCAGTCAGCGCCCACACTAGGGTTAGTAAGTTTTCAGAGGGCACCTCAGAGGTGCCCTCTGAGTAAGTTTTTAAAATAAATCTCACACTGGCATCATTGTGGATTTATTACAAGGAGCTGTTTGGTACCAAACACTCTTGGTCTCAGTGAAGCCATCATGGTGCTGGGGTACTTGAGTTGGCGAGTTTCCAGCCCTTGTACTTCTCATGGCTTCCATGGCATTTACAAAATTTAATAATTGACTTAAGTATTTTAGGGGCACATCTATAGTGTACTCTGCCTTAGGGCTGTAAGGCCAGCTAGAGGGTTGACATACCTATCCCTACTGGCAGTGCTGGCTAACAAGGTACCCACAAGACACACAATTAATGGATGGAATGCAGAACAAATCAAAACATTTAACCCCAGTCAAGAGACCTGGCTTAAGTCCATCATTCTTTTGCTCACCATGCCACCCCAGTTTAGACCTGGCCATATGCAAATCAGTCTTGACCCTGTGCCTCATGGGAAAAGTCCAGCCCGAACTGCCAAGCCAGGTCCTCCCTGGACGGGAAACAATCATCCTAGGACCGGTTTCGGGGTTTCACCCCTCTTCAGTCAGGATAGGTTGATTCCAGTGGCACAATGAGCCCAGGACCCACGTCTTGGCATACCTGGCGCACTTAGGGCGAGAAAGCAAAAGCACACAATTGATGGATGGAATGCAGAACAAATCAAAACATTCAACCCCAGTCAAGAGATTTGGGTTAAATCCATCATTATTTTGCTCACCATGCCACCCCAATTTAGACCTCGCCATATGCAAATCAGTCTTGACCCTGTGCCTCATGGACACAGTCCAGCCCGAACTGCCAAGCCAGGTCCACCCTGGACCGGAAACAAGCATTCGGGATTTCACCCCTCTTCAGCCAGGATAGCTTGATTCCAGTGGCACAATGAGCCCATCTCACAATGAGATATTTTGCCTGCGGGTGAATGTTTTGATTTGTTCTGCATTCGGTCCATCAATTGTGTGTCTTTTGCTTTCTAACATGGTACCCAGGCAGGGTGCCATGTCGACTTTGTAGTTTTTCCCCTTACATGGACATGGTCCTAGTGAGGGTGGTCCCAGGGGACCCTCTTCAGCTTCCAGGCCCTAGGTACCCAGGGTACCACTTACTAGGGACTAATTGTGGATATGTTTTAGGGAAGAAGCATTGGCACAGGGGACCTGATTGGTAGGGACCCTGTGCACTAAAATCGAAACCACATCAATTATCAGGCAAAAAGTGAGGGCTAACCATGTCAAAAAAGCACTTTCTCACACCATCTTTCATGCCTTCTTTCTTGTTTGCCTTCATTCTCAAAGACAAGATGCTAGCAGCCAATGTCGGAACCAATCTGGGTTTTTAGGTCTGTGCTAACCAAGACATTTTGTTTGATTTTACTACAATAATGTGTGTAACATACTTACTTATAGAGGTTTTCAGCCAGATTTCATCCATTAGTCTGTTGTTCCATCATTCACATTTTAATTCCTCCTGCTCCAGAGTGCATTAAGGGGCAATGTGTCAGCCCATTGCAGTGAAAAAGGGAATTATCCTTTGGACCCTATAACAGTTTCAAGTATACCATTCATCTACAACTCACATTTAATCGGGTATACATTTATTCAAAAGCCACATCCGTGCTTGCGAGAATTATGCCATATGTCTTCCACAAAGAATAGTTGGACATCAAATTTGAAAAAATATAAATCGATTTATTAGTTAAAAAACAGATAATACTACAATGATAATTAAAACAAGGGAAAAACCCTATACCTAATAGACGTGAGGTATATTATTAAATCAACAATATTCACGTAGACTCAAAAAAGCAATCAAAAATTAATTCTCAGTTCATTAAAATCACAGTACAATGACAAAAGAGAGTATATAACACAGACAAACTCAATATGTCCTTTACTTCGTACACA